>NW_024412396.1:36617812-36668160 GCF_014898765.1 Herpailurus yagouaroundi | reverse complement strand
AAATAAAATAAAATAAAATAAAATAAAATAAAATAAAATAAAATAAAGTAAAATAAAGTAAAATAAAGTAAAATAAAACATAAAGCAATACTACTCTAAAATTTTTGTTTTGGAAAATATATTTTATAAATATATTATTTATATTTTTAATAAACATTTTCAAATTTTCTCAATTTTAATGTCCAACATGATAACTATTAACAGATAAAAGCTTCATAAATAAAAGCTCTTGGGGAGTCCTCAGTAATTTTTAAAACTATCAAAGGTACTGAGACCAAAATCAAAGTATCTGAGAACCAGGTTATATGTGATCAATAAATGTTATTTACAAAGAAATACAATTTGAGGGGTGCCTGGGTGGCTCAGTTGGTTAAGAGTCTGACTTTGACTCAGGTCTCGTGGTTCGTGGGTTGGAGCCCCATATCAGGCTCTGTGCTGACAGCCTGTGTCTCTCTCCCTCTCTCTCTGCCCCTCCTCGGTTCACACTCTGACTCTCTCTCTCTCAAAAATAAACAAACATTAAAAAAAATTAAAAATAAAATAAATATAATTTGAATGTAAAAGGGGATGTGGAGAAAGAAATCATTTTGAAATACACCAATACACCCTACCTTCTCAACAAGGTTTCTCAACAAGGTTTCTCAGATGAAACTAATTAACCAAAGCCTAACTAGCTTGGGTATTATCAGAGCCTAACTAACCTGGGGGAGGGTAAATTACCAACTGTAGCTGATTCTAGCCATCCAGTCCATCTAAGTAGGGAGAAAAAAAATAACTGTGAAACACTTATGAACTTCACAGTCCAAAGGCATAGGCTCACTAAAAGTCTGGGACCTAATCACAGAAATATAGAACACTTCCCTTTTCCCAATACCTCACCACAACATTACTAAAAGTCTACTTAGAACAGTTTCTTTTACACAGTATATCATGTTCAGCTATCAAGAAAAACTTACAAGCCACACCAAAAGGCAAAAGAACATAACTGGAAGACACAGAGCAAGCTCAGAACCAGACATGGCAAGGATGTTAGCATTATCTAATTAAGAATATAAAACAACCATAATTAAGACGCTAAGGTCCCTAACAAAGGAGACAAAATGCAAGAACAGATGAGCGATATAAACAGATGGAAAGTCTAAAAAATAACCAAAAAAAGGGGGCGCCTGGGTGGCGCAGTCAGTTGAGCCTCGGACTTCAGCTCAGGTCATGATCTCACAGTTCGTGGGTTCGAGCCCCACGTCGGGCTCTGTGCTGCCAGCTCAGAGCCTGAAGCCTGCCTCGAATTCTGTGTCTTCCACTCTCTCTGCCCCTCCCCTGCTAATGCTCTGTCTCTCCCTCTGTCTCAAAAATAAAAAAAAAAAAAACATGAAAAAAATTAAAAAGAAAAAAAAGTGAAGAAAGAATACTTTATCAGACAAATATTGAAAAACATTTTTGCCAAAAGACCTGTCTTGTAGGAAGTGTTTTTAAAAAGTTCTTTAGAGAAATAAAAATAATGAGTCAGAAACGCAGATCTACATTAAGAAAGAACACTTGAGAAAAAAATAAGTGAAGATAAAATAATAACTTCATTTTTATTATTAATCTAACAAATAAGATGTAGTTCAAACTAATAACATATTTGATTATATAAATTTCTATATAGAGATGCATGTATATATGCCTACGTATGATTATATATAAGTGAAATGAATGACACTGATGATAAAAGAAATAGGAGGGAGGAACTATTTTGTTATTACAAGGCTCTCACACTACTGCGCAGTGGTATGGTATTTTTTGCCAGTGGATTTGGATTAGTTATAAATGTATATTGCAAACTCTAGGGCAGCTACTACCAAAGTACAAAAAGAAGACTGATGTGCTAAAAAGAGAAAATGGAATCACATAAAGTGCCCATTTAAAACCACAACAGAGGCTGAGAAGATGGTGGAGTAAGAGGACCCTAAGCTCACCTCATCCGATGAATGTAACTAGATAACACTCACACCAGCATAAATAACCCAAAAAACAACCCAGACTGGCAGAACAAACTCCATAATTAAAGGTAGAGAAGAATGTAATTTTTATCTTTGTTCCTTCATAAGTGAGATGTTATTTACCCCTTCTGGCATCATTTTTTCTTTAGCTTTAATTTTCTGTAATTTGCTAATGATATGCCTAGGTGTGGATTTTGGGGGGCATTGGTCCTTCTTGTTCTCTGAGCTTTTTGGATCTTTGGCCACATCAAATAGGATAGGAAGGGCAGAGAAATGTTGGGGAGCAAAACTAACTGCTAACATCTAGGGGTTAGGGGGAAAGCTGCCCACAGAAAGAGGAGTGAGAAACAGACTATCACACCAAAGAGCCCCCACCAGGAACACAAATCCCCATAAAACTTAGCTTTGAAAACAAATTTCATGTGTTCTATTTTTTTATGTTTTATTTTTTTTTTTTAGTAATCTCTACACCCATAATTGGGGCTCGAACTCAAGACCCCTTGGTCAAGAGTTTGATGCTCTTCCAAATGAGTCAGCCAGGTGCCCCTCCTGGTCAGGTCCCTACAACCAGAGGGACCTAAAACCAGAAATTTTAAAAATCAGCAAGCTCAGTTCTGGGAGAGCCCAAAGGGCATAACAAACTGAGTTCCCACCCCGAAAGAGACAACACTACAAACTGCCTGGGAAGATACAGTGTAGAATCAGAAGTTTGCAAAATGCCTGTGGCATACTGGATGGAGTGAGAGCTATTTACTCATCTCAGAGGTATCCCGAGGGGTAGGGATCACAGGAAGACCCCTCCAGGAACAAAGGAGCTGTCAGGCACCTTTTTCCACCTCTGCCCCTCAGCATTAACACACAACCACCAACAGGAACAAGCAGGCCAGCACTCACTACCTAACTTGCTTACGAGCCCCACCCTGCCGTGCTTCAACAAATCAGCCCTTTCCGGTCATGCTTGCCTCAGTCCCTGTGCTATCGGTACCTCCCATCCCTCCACCAAGAAGATCTGTGCAAACCTTGCCACCACCACATCTCCCAACAAGCTCTGCGGGCCCTCTGTCCTGGCAGCCAGAGTGGTGCACAATCTTGTTAAAATTGCCCGCCCTGAGGAAGCAGTCGCAGGTCTCATCTCCCAGGCCAACCTGTGCATCCTGTTAAAACTGTACACTCCACCCCAGCTAGGGACAAAACCCCAGCTAAAACAAGCAAAGCTTTACATCCTCTGCAGATCACTTCACTGAAGGATAAAGCGGCCAGGACACAACAGCAGGCACACACAACACACATAGGAGACACCCCTAAAGCACCAGGTTCTAGGAAACAAGACACGATGCACTACAGGGCACTACAAAACCTCTTCTTCATAAGGCTATTACTTTCAAGAGCAGAAGTAGCTGACTTTCCTAACGCAGAGAAATAGGCACAGACAGAAACAAAATGAAGAGGCAGAGGAATATCTCCTAAATGTCACAAGTCCAGAGGTCCTGTGGCTCTGGACCACAGCCAAGAGATGCAAGCAAAATGGGTATAAATAATATACCTGATAGAGTAATGAGAAAAGAGTGGAGGACAACAGTAAGACCCTCAACAAAGAGATTAAAAAAAAAAATCAGAGATGAAGAACACAATAAATGAAGTTAAAAATACATTAGATGAAATAAATGGCCAGCTAGAGGAAGTAGAGAAATGAATCAGAAACCTGGAAGACACAGGAATGGAAAGTAATCAAGCTGAGCAGGTGAAAGAAAAAAGTTATGCAAAATGAGAATAGACTTAAGGGAACTGAATGACTCCATCAAGCATAATAACATTCTCGTTATAGGGATCCTAGAAGGAGAAGAGAGACAAAGTGGGCAGAAAAGTTATTTGAAAAAATAATAGCTGAAAACTTCCATAATGTGGGAAAGGAGACATATATACAGATCCAGGAGGCAGAGATGCCCCAACAAAAATCAACCCAAGAAGGTCCACACCAAGACACACAGTGATTAAAATGGTAAAAAAAAAAAAAAAAAAAAAAAAAGGCAGGGTGCTGGGGCTGTGTAGGCACCTGGATGGCTCAGTCATTTGAGTTTCCTATTTTGGCTCAGGTCACGATCTTATGGTTTGTATAAGTTTGAGCCTCACATTGGACTCACTGCTGTTAGCACAGAGCCAGCTTTGGATCCTCTGTCCCCCTCTCTCTGCCCCTCCCCTGCTTTCACTCTTTCAAAAATAAACATTTAAAAAATAAAATAAAATAAAATGGTAAAAAAAAAAAAAGTAGTGATAAAGAAAGAATTTGAGGGGCACCTGGGTGGCTCAGTCAGTTAAGCATCCAACTCTTGATCTCAGCTCAGGTCATGATCTCACAGTTGCACTGACAGTGCAGAGCCTGCTTGGGCCTCTCTCTCTCCTTCTCTCTCTCTGCTCCCCTCCTGCTCGCTCTCTCTCTCTCTCTCTCTCTCTCTCTCAAAACAAATAAACTTTATCGAAGAAGAAGAAGAGGAGGAGGGGGGCAGGGGGAAGAAGAGAAGAAAGAATTTAAAAAGCAGCAAAAGAACACAGTTACAAACAAGGGAAACCCCAAAAGGCTATCAGTGGATTTTTCAGCAGAAATTTTGCAGGTCAGTAGGGAGTAGCAGGATATGCTCAAAGTGCTGAAAGAAAAAACTCTGGAGCCAAGAATACTCTATCCAGCAAGGCCATCATTCAGAATAGAAGGAGAGAGAGAATTTCTCAAACAAAAGTTAAAGAAGTTCATGACCACTAAACCAGCCCTACAAGAAATGTTAAAGGGGACTGAGTGGAAAAAAAAAAAAAAAAAAAAAGACCACAACTAAGGGTATGAAAAGTAGAAAACACAAAAACAGTAAATAAGTGTATCTGTAAAAATCAGTCAAATGTTCACAAAATAAAAGGGTGTAAAATATGACACCATATACTTAAAATGTGGAGAGAAGAGGAAAAAGAATGGGCTAAAACTTAAGTGACCATCACCATCATATAGACTATTATATGCAGAAGATGTTATATATAAACCAAATGATAACCCCAGATCAAAAATCACTGATATGCAAAAAATAAAAAAGAAAGGAATCAAAGTATATCACTAAAGAAAGTCAGCAAAACATTAAAGAGACGCAAGAGAAGGAACAGAGAAAAACTACAAAAACCACCACAAAATAAGTAACAAATGGGCAATAAATACATATCAATCAATAATTACTTAGAATATAAATGGACTAAACACTCCAATTAAAAGACATAGGGTAACAGAATGGAATAAAAAAACAAAAAGATACAATCTATATGCTGCCTACAAGAGACCCTTTTCAGACCTAAAGACACATGCAGATTGAAAGTGAGGAGATGGAGGGGAGCCTGGGTGGCTCGGTCAGTTAAGCGTCAGAATTTGACTCAGGTCATGATCTCATGGTCTGTGAGTTTGAGCCCTGCACTGGGTTCTGTGCTGCCATCTCAGAACCTGGAGCCTGCTTTGGATTCTGTGTCTCCCTCTCTCTCTACACCTCCCGTGCTCACACTCTGTCACTCTCTCTGTCTCAAAAATAAATATTTAAAAAAATTAAAAACAAAACAAACAAAAAGTGAGGGGATGGAGAAACATTTATGAGGCAAATGGATGTCAAAAGAAAGTTGAGGTAGCAATACTTATATCAGACAAGATATAGTTCATTTTTTTTTAATTTATATATTTATTTTGACAAAGAGTGAGCACACACGCATGAACAGCAGGGGGGCAGAGAGAGAGGGAGAGAGAGAATCCCAAGCAGGCTCCATGCTCAGCAAGAAGCCCAATGCGGGACTTGATCTCACAACAGCAAGATCAGGACCTGAGCCAATACCAAGAGTCAGATGTTTAACTGACTGAGCCACCCAGGCCCCCCTAGACTCTTTAAAACAAAGAGTATAACAAGAGACAAAGGAAGGACACTATATAATAATAAAGCAGACAATCCAACAAGAAGATATAACAATTATAAATATTTTATGCACCCAACATGCAAGCACCCAAATACAAAAAACAATTAAAAACAAACATAAAGGAACTAATCAATAATAATGCAGTAATAGTATGGAACTTTAACACCCCACTTCCATCGATGGACAGGTCATCCACACAGAAAATCAACAAGTAAACAATGGCTTTGAATGACACCCTGGAACAGATGCATTTAACAAATATATTCGTAACATTCCATCCTAAACAGCATAATACACATTCTTTTCAAATGCACAAAAAACATTCTTCAGAATAGATCACACAAAGGCCACAAAACAAGCCTCAACAAATTTTAAAAGACTGAAGGCATACAATGCATCTTTTCTCACCATAAATGCTATGAAACTAGAAATCAAGCACAAGAAAAAATCCAGAAAGTGCATAAATACATGGAGGTTAAACAGCATGCTACTAAACAATGAATGGGTCAACCAAGAAATCAAAGAAGAAATTAAATATTACATGTAGAGAAATAACAGTGAAAACATACTGGTCCAAAATCTCTGGAATGTAGCAAAAGAAGTCTAAGATGGAAGTTTATAGCAATATATGCCTAGTTTAAAAACCAAGAAGGGGTGCCTGGGTGGCTCAGTCGGTTAAGCGTCCGACTTCGGCTCAGGTCATGATCTCGCGGTCCGTGGGTTCGAGCCCTGCGTCAGGCTCTGTGCTGACAGCTCAGAGCCTGGAGCCTGTTTCAGATTCTGTGTCTCCCTCTTTCTCTGACCCTCCCCTGTTCATGTTCTCTCTGTCTCTGTCTCAAAAATAAATAAATATTAAAAATCAAAAAAAATAATAAAATAAAAACCAAGAAAATCTCAAACAACCTAACCTTACACCTAAGGGAGCTAAAAAAACAAAACCCCAAACCAGGAGAAGGAAGGAAATAATAAGAGCTATTGAAATAAATGATATAGAAACTAAAACAAAACAAAACACACACATAGATCAATGAAACTAGGAGCTGGTTCTTTGAAAAGACCAATGAGGAAGGAAGGAAGGAAGGAAGGAAGGAAGGAAGGAAGGAAGGAAGGAAGGAAGGAAGGAAGACAGGACTCAAATAAAATCACAAACAAAAGAGGAGAAAGAAAAACTGAACCACGGAAATACAAAAGATTATTATACCAACAAATTGTACAACCCAGAAGAAATAAACAAATTCCCAGAAGCTATATAAACTACCTATATAAACTACCAAAATTGAAGCAGGAAGAAATAGAAAATTTGAATAGACTGATTACCAAAAATGAAATTGAATCAGTAATCAAATAACTCCCAATAAACCAAAGTCCAAAACCAGATGGCTTCAAAGATGAATTCTACCAAACATTTAAAGAAGAGTTAATACCTATTCTTTTCAAACTATTCCAAAAAGTAGAAAAGAAAGGAAAACTTCCAAGTTCTATGAGGCCAACATTACCCTGATACCAAAACCAAACAAAGAATGCCACAATAAAGGAAACCTACAGGCCTGTATCTTGGATGAATATCCCTGCAAAAATCCTAAACAGAATACTAGCAAAACCATATCCAACAATACATTAAAAAATAATAATAATTCACCACAATCAAGTGGGCTTTAGTTTCAGGATGCAAGGGTAGTTCAATAAGTACAAATCAATGTGATATATCAATAACAGAGAAAGAATAAAAAGCACACAATCATTTCAATAGATGTAGGAAAAGCATTTGACAACATATAACATCTATTCATGTCATCTATTCATGACAAAAACCCTCAACATGGTGGGTGTAGAGGGAAGACACCTCAACATAATGAAGGCCTTATGAGGAAAAACCCAAAAGCAAAAAGCAAAAGCAAAAAGCATACTCAATCGGGAAAAATAGAGCTTTTCCCCTAAAGTCAAGAACAAGACAAAGATGTCCACTCTCACTACTTTTCATTCAACACAGTTCCATAAGTATGAGCCACAGCATACAACAAAAAGAAATAAAAGGCAACCAAACTGATAAGGAAGAAGTAAAATTTTCATTATTTGTAGATGATATGATACTATATATAGAAAACCCAAAGACTCCACCAAAAAACTACTAAAGGTGATAAATGAATTCAGTAAAGTCACAGACTACTAACACAATGTACAGAAATGCACTGTTTCCATACATTAATAATGGAGCAGCAAAAAGAAAAATTAAGAGAACAATCCCACTTACAATTGCACCAAAAATAATACCTAGGAATAAGCTTAACCAGAAGTGAAAGATCTGTACTCTGAAAACTATGAAACACTGATGAAAGAAATTGAAGATGACACAGAGAAATGAAAAGATATTCCATGCTCATGGATTGAAAGAACAAATATTGTTAAGATGTCTACACTATCCAAAGTAACCTACATATTTAATGCAATCCCTATCAAAATACCAACAGCATTTTTCACAGAGCTAGAACAAACAATCCTAAAATCCGTATGGAACCACAAAAGACTTGAATAGCCAAAGCAACCCTGAAAAAGAAAAAAAAAGTCCCAGGGTGCCTGGGTGGGTCTGGTGGTTCAGCATCCAACTCTTAATTTCAGCTCAGGTCATGATCTCATGGTTTGTGAGTGCAAGCCCCACGTCAGGATCTCTGCTGACAGTGTGGAGCCTGCTTGGGATTCTCTCTGCCTCTCTCGCTCTGTCCCTCCCCCTGCTCTATCTCTCAAAATAAATAAATATGAAAAAAAATTATTTTATTAATTTTTAAATTTTTTTTATTTTAATGTTTATTTTTGAGAGATACAGAGTGCAAGGGGGGAGGGGCAGAGAGAGAGGGAGACAGAGAATCCGAAGCAGGCTCCAGGCTCTGACTGTCAGCACAGAGCCCTATGTAGGGCTCAAACTCACGAACCATGAGATCATGACCTGAGCCGAAGTCAGAGACCCAACACACTGAGCCACCCAGGCACCCCTACATGAAAAAAATGTTTAAAACAAAAAGATGAAGGCATCACAATTCCAGACTTTAAGTTATATTACAAAGCTGTAGGAATCAAAACAGTATGGTACTGGCACAAAAATAGATACACAGATCAAAGGAACAGAAAACTCAGAAATGAACTCACAAGTATATGGCCAACTAATCTTCAACAAAGCAGGAAAAACTACCCAATGGGAAAAAAGAATGTCTCTTCTACAAATGGTGTTGGGAAAACTGCATAGCACGAAGCAAAAGAATGAAACCAAACCACCTTCTTACACCACACACAAACATAAATTCAAAATGGATTAAACACCTAAATGTGAGACCCAAAACCATACAAATCCTAGAAAAGAACACAGGCAGTAACTTCTTTGACAATAGCCATAGCAACTTCTTTCTGTGTATGTCTCCTGAGGCAAGGGAAACAAAAGCAATAATAAACTACTGAGACTACATCAAAATAAAAAGCTTCTGCACAGCAAAGGAAATAATCAACAAAACAAAAAGGCTACCTACAGAATGGGAGAAGATATTTGCAAATGACATATCTGATAAAGGATCAGTATCTAAAGTATATAAACAACTTATAAAAGTCAAACACCAAAAAAACCCCAAATACTCCAATTAAAATCAGGCAGATGAGGGGAGCCTGGCTGGCTTAGTAGGTAAAGCATGTGGTTCTTGATCTCAGAGTCATGAGCTTGAGCCCCATGTTGGGTATGGAGATTACTTTAAAAATACTTCTTTGATTAAAAAATTTTTTTTAATTTTTAAATGGGCAAAAGACATGAATAGATATTTTACCAAAGAAAACATTACATGGCCAACAGACACATGAAAAGATACTCAACATCACTGATCAGGGAAATGCAAATCAAAACTACAATGAGATATCACCACACACCTGTCAAATGACTAAAATCAACAACACAAGAAACAATAAGTGTTGGTGAGGATGTGGAGGAAAACGAACCCTTGTGCACTGCTAGTGGAAATGCAAATTGGTGCAGCCACTGTGGAAAACAGTATGGAGGTTCCTCAGAAAGTTAAAAATAGAACTACTCTATGATCAGCAACTGCTACTACTAGGTATTTATCCAAAGAGTACAAAAATCATAATTCAAAGGGTACATGCACCTCTATGTTATAGCAGCATTACCTACAATAGCCAAATTATGGAAAGAACCCAAGTGTTCATCAACTGATGAATGGAGAAAGAAGATGTGGTATATACATATACAACGGGATATTACTCCACCATAAAAAAGAACGAGATCTTGCCATTTACAAACAATATGGATGGACCTAGAGAATATAATGCTAAGCAAAATAAGAGAAAGACAAATACCATATGATTTCACTCATCTATGGAATTTAAGAAACAAAACAAATGAACAAAAGAAAGAAAAAGGGACAGAGAGACAAACCAAAAAACAGACTCTTAACTATACAGAATAATGGTCCCCAGAGGGGAGATGGGTAGAGGTATGGATGAAATGGGTGAAAGGCTTTAAGAGTGCATTCACCATTTGCAACTATGTGGATGGAACTGGAGGGTATTATGCTAAGTGAAATTAGAGAAAGACAAAAATCATGACTTCACTCATATGAGGACTTTAAGAGACAAAACAGATGAACATAAGGGAAGGGAAACAAAAATAATATAAAAACAGGGAGGGAGACAAAACAGAAGAGACTCATAAATTTGGAGAACAAACTGAGGGTTACTGGAGGGGGGGAATGGGCTAAATGGGTAAGGGACATTAAGGAATCTACTCCTGAAATCATTGTTGCACTATATGTTAACTAATTTGGATGTAAATTTTTAAAAATTAAAAATTAAAAAAAATTTTTTAAAAAGAGTGCATTCAACTTGATGAACACTAAGTAATATACAGAACTGCTGAATTACTATATTATGCACCTGAAACTAATATAATACCATATGTTAACTACACTGGAATTTAAACAGATATACATACAGACAGACAGACAGATATAAAAATTGTTTAGAAAACTGCAACAGACAGAAAAAGACAAAATAAGAACAAAGAACAAAAACAACAAATAGAAAATAGTAATGAACATAGTAAATATTAATTCAAGAATATTAGTAATCAATTTGAATGTCAGTAATCTGAATGCACCAAGTAAAAGACAGAGATTGTCATACTGGATCAAAAAACAAGGCCCAACTACATGTTATCTACAAGAAACCCACTTTAAATACAAAGACATATTAAAAATAAGTAAGTAGAGAAAAATATATTGTGCTAACACTAATCAAAAGAAAACAGGAGTAATTTCAGATATAGCAGACTTCAGAGCAAGGAAAGTTATCAGGGATAAAGCAGAACATTACATAATAATGATGGGGTCAATGCTTTAAGAAGACAACAATGTGAGACAAGGGCACCTAGGTGGCTCAGTTGACTAAGTATCTGACTCTTGATTTCAGATCAGGTCATGGTCTCATCATTCACGAGTTTGAGTCCCACATGGGGCTCTGTGCTAACAATGTGGAGTCTACTTGGGATTCTCTCTCTCCCTCTCTCTCTCTGCCCCACCCCTCACAGGCTCATATTCTCTCTCTAAATAAATAAATAAATATTTAAATATATATATATATACACATATATATACATAAATATATATATACATATATACACACATACACACACACACACACACACACACACACACACACACACACACACACATATATATATATATATATGAAGCAAAAACTGACAGAACTGCAAAGAGAAATAGATGGATCCACTATTATATTTGGAGACTTTCACACTGTTCTGTCAGAAATGGACAGATACAGCAGGCAGAAAATCAGTAAGGAAATAAAGCATACTCTTACAACAATTACCCTCCTTGGTATTTACCCAAAGGAGGTAGAAATTTATGTCCACACAAAAAACTGCACATGGTGTTTATAGCAGCTTTATTCATTATTGCCAAAACTTGGAAGCAACCCAAATATCCTTCAGTGTGTGAACAGATACATAAACTGGTATATCCAGACAATAAAATATTACTCAATACTAAAAAGAAAAGAGCTATCAAGAAAAGACTTGAAGGAAACTTAAATGCATAGTACTAAGTGAAAAAAAGTCAATCTGAAAAGCCTACACATTATATGATTCCAACTATATAACATTCTATAATAAGCAAAATTCAAGACAATAAAAAGATCAGAGATTGTGGTTGGTTGGGGAGAGGGGAGACAGGGGAGAATTGGGCTGAGCACAGATTTTTAGAGCAGTGAAAATACTCTACATGGTATTATAATGATGGATATGTCATCATACTTTTGTCCAAACCCATAGAATACACAATATCAAAATTGAACCCTAAAATAAACTATGGACTTTGGGTGATAATGATGTGTCAATGTAGGTTCATCTCTGGTAAAAAAAAAAAAATGTACGTTAATGGTGAATGATATTGATAATGGGTAGGTGAGAAATCTCTGCACTTTCCTCTCAATTCTTGTTATAAATGTAAAACTGCTCTAAAAAAATTAAGTCTATGAAAAAATAATCTTAACATTTTTGTTTCAGGAAGGTAAAGTATACCAACATTTGCTCATTAACATTTTCAATTAATCATTTTAAGTACCAATAAGTCCTAGAGAAGCTCAATCAATAAAATAATAGACAAGCTTGAGAACTATACCTCAGATTGTCTTAAAACCCATGTCATATTTTAAATTTGTAATTAATTTTTACTTTTGAATGGTAGAGACAATTATTTTCAAACACTAATAAAAAGAAAATTCAAGCCTTTTAAAAATCGACTTAATGAAATAAGTTATTACATATAAAAGAATTTAAACCAGTGTCTGGCTTATAGTAAATGTTCAATGATTGTTAGCTATATCTCTACATTTATCAATTCTTTTCCATCTGACCAGATAATTCTTAAATTGTGCAGACACAATAATATTTTGCACTTATTCAGCAACTTCCAACATCTTGGATTCTGATATTTCTATAAAATTAGTGCATTATTTTTCCATTTTCACTGACACCATAAGCATATTCTAGTAAAAGTATTTACGGGAAAAGTATGTCTCAAAAACCATTAAAAGTATAATTAAAAATAATTACCTCTAGAAAAAAATTTTAACATTGAATACAAATAAGCATTACTTCTGATAAGTATTTTTTTAATGTTTATTATTTATTTTTGAGAGAGAGAGAGAGAGACAGAGCACAAGCTAAAAAGGGGTAGAGAGAGAGGGAGACACAGAATCTGAAACAGGCTCCAGGCTCTGAGCTGTCAGCACAGAACGTGACAAAGTGCTCAAACCCACAAATGGCGAGATCATGACCTGAGCTGAATGAAGAAGGACGCTTAACCAACTGAGCCACCCAGGCACCCCCTGATAAGTATTCTTGTTAGAATATGAGAGGATAAGTTTATTAACTCCATTAATAAAAACTAGCTTAGTGATTTGTCCAATTATTCAAATATATATAGCCAACAGAATTAAAAATTTTTTTTTCATACAAAGACCTATGCTAAGGATGGAAATACCTAAGAAGTTAGAACTCAGCATGAAGAAGAAAACCTCAGTAAGGTTGTCGCTGACACCTGGGCTTACCTTATCAAAATTTTGAAGAAAAATTTGTTTCTTTCAAAAAGATACCATAGCTGGCAAAAAATAAATAAAACCACTGTTGATCTTCAAGAATTTAAGATAAAATGAACTATTTCTTCACACTTGTTCACTGCTGTTTTGGAAATCTGAATATTAACAATGACCTGTTTATTTTCAAATATGAAGCATTATTTTTATGACAAAGTACAAAACAGCTTTCTGAAACTTTAAGGTGAAACAAAATTTACTACTCATTCGACATAAAACACCAGTGAATAACAGTGCATTTTTTTTTTAATGTTTATTCTTGGGAGAAAGAGGGAGCAGGGGAGCAGTGGGGCGAACAGAGTATACAAAGCGGGCTCTGTGCTGACAGCAGAAAGCCCAATGCAGGGCTCAAACTCACAAACTGTGAGATCATGACCTGAGCCGAAGTTAGATGCCCACAGTGCAGTATTCTTAACCTAAAATTCATGGGTTCAAGCCCTGCATCAGGGCTTGCTGCTGTTAGTGCAGAGCCCACTTCATATCCTCTGTCACTCTCTTTCCCTGGGTGAGGATATGGAGAAACTGGAACCCTCATACATTGCTGGTAGGAATGAAAAATGGTTCAGCTGCTGTGGAAAACATTTTGTTGGTTTATCAAAAAGTTAAACATAGAATTACCACATTCCCCACCAATTCCACTCCTAGGTATATACTCACAAGGTCTGAAAATAAGTACTAAATCCAATGCATATACAAACATGTTTGTAGCAGTACTACTGACAATAACCAAGAGGAGGAAAGAACCCAGATGTCTACCAACATATGAATGAATGGAGAAACAAACTGTGGTATATACACACAATGGAATTATTCAGCCATAAAAAAGAATGAAATATCGATGCATGTTACAATTTGGATGAACCTTGAAAACATCATGCTAAGTGAAAGGAGGCAGACACAAAAGGTTGTATATTATATGATACCATTTATATAAAATATCCAGAATAGGTAAATTCACAGAGACAGGAAACAGATTAGCCATTACCAGGTTCTGGAGAGGAGGGGAAAATGGAGAGTGGGTATAGAGGGTCTTCTTTTGCGGTGATGAAAATGTTTTGGCAGTAGACAGAGGTGGTGGATATAAAATGGCACTGAATTGCTCACTTTAAAATGGTTAATTTTATGCAATATGAATTTCATATCAAAAAATTTTAGAAACTGAAGTTATATGTTCCTAGAATAAGGTCAAGTTTTATGTATTCATTTATCATTTTCAACAAAGAATGAAAACCTGGATTCTTACTCTAACATTAGCTTTCGCAGAGGAGGTATCTTTTGTTTGCCTCTCCAGTTATCAAGGCAAACCTTCTCCAATTATAAACAAATAAAACTGAATTTCTCAGTCAACAATTTGGATGAATGTGATATCACTCCCAAATCAAGAGGTGCTCACTGACTGGCTTAATCCGATCAGTAAATCTTTACAGTAAATCCTCTTTAACAATCAGGATAAGCAAGCAACCTACTATGTCCCAATGAGATATGAGGAGAGAGAAAAGCAAGGAAAAAAGCTTTCCATCATTCCCTTTATTTTTCTTTTTAACTTTAATTCTAGTATAGTTAATATGTAGTATTACTATCAGTTTCAGGTTTACAATACAGTAATTCAAGAATTATTTATATCACTCAGTGCTCACCAAGATAAGTGTACTCTTAATCCCCTTTGCCTATTTCACCCATTCCCTACCCACCTCCCCTCTGTTAACCATCTGTTTGTTCTCTATAATTAAGAGTCTGTTTTTCGGTTTCTCTCTCTCTCTCTTTCCTTTATTCATTCGTTTTGGTTCTGAAATTCCATATACGAGTAAAATCATATTGTATTTGTCTTCCTCTGACTTATTTTGATTAGCACTATACTCTCCAGCTACATCCATATTGTTGCAAATGGCAAAATTTCATTCTTTTCTATGGCTGAGTAATATTCCATTGTATACATATACCACATCTTCTTTATCCATTCATCTATCGATGGGCACTAGGGCTGCTTCCATAATGTGGCTATTGTAAATAATGCTGCAACAAACATATGGGTGTACATATCCTTTCAAATTGGTGTTTTTGTATCTTTTGGGTTTCTGTCATTCCCTCTAAGCCTATAAAAGAGAGCATCCATTTTATTCACCTAGATGCAAACTTAGCACTGTGAAGAGAAAACAGAAATCAAGATATAGAAAGAAAACAAAACAATGGTTATACTATTGGACTACTGGATCAATCCTAATCTACTGGCTGTACTTGTCAGTAACAGGTCAATAAATTCTTTAAGATAGTCTGAGTTGAGTTTCCTATTATTTACAAACAAAAGCATCTAAAATTATATACTACCTAAATGACCTTTCAAAAACAAACTGTCTTCAATTATCTTACCAATAAAAGCAATAGCTAAATTAACTCTCTCCCAGAAATGTTACTCAAATGAGAGACATATGTGAAAGCACTGTGAAAAACTACCTACATCCCCTAAGATCAAGGCAGAAATGCTTTTTTTCCTAGAATACACTTCCTTAAATGATAAATCCAGCAATTACCACAAAAAGTTATTTTTCTTACAAATATAACTCTTGTACTCTAGAATACATTTCTTTAAAAAGATAAAGCTATGCCTGATCACATAAAAGTCTCTTATTAAAGACATGATGATTTAATTAGACCTACATTGGCAACCAGAAAACATAAGTTGCTGTTCTAACTGTCCTTTATATGGGGAAACTTGAATACTCATTTATAAACTATTTAAGGTTTCTTCCAAGTTTGGTCATTCCAGATAGCTTGAGTTGCTACAAAGGCTGTTAATTTTTCTTTTTCCAAAATTGCATACAATTTCCTTTCAATATAACTGATGCTTATCAGTTTAACTTTTCTATATCACTATAATTACAAACTTTATATATGGTACGGACTTTTCCTTAACACTTTAATTCTATCAAGAATAATATAACAAAAAAAAAACAAAAAAGAATAATATAATATATAATATTGTATTATAAGGATATGATAAGGCTCTATGACAGATGGAGTATACAAATAATAATAAGACATAGTCTCCCAGCATCTCTTCAAAAGTTTGTAGAATATAGTAATTTTGCCCAGTAAAAATGTATTATTTTCAGCATTTTAAAAAATTGGTACAGGGATACCTGGGTAGCTTAGTTGGTTAAGCATCTAACTCTTGGTTTCAACTCAGATCGTGATCTCACAGGTCCTAAGATCGAGCCCTGCATCAGGCTCTGTGCTGGGTATGCAGCCTGCTAAAGATTCCTTCTCTCTTCAACAAAACTAAAAGGCAGACTACAGAATGAGAGAAGATATTTGCAAATGACATATCTGATAAAGATTTAGTATCCAAAATCTATAAAGAACTTATCAAACTCAACACCCAAAAACAAATAACCCAGTTAAGAAGTGGGCAGGATTGGGGCACCTGGGTGGTTCAGTCGGTTAAGCATCCGACTTCAGCTCAGGTCATGATCTCATGGTTCATGGGTTCGAGCCCTGAGTCGGGCTCTGTGTTAACAGCTCAGAGCCTGGAGCCTGCTTCAAATTCTGTCTCCCTCTCTCTCTTCCCCTCCCCCTCTTGCACTCTGTCTCTGTCTCTCAAAAATGAATGTTAACAAAAAGATAAAAAAAAAAAAAAAAAAGAAAGGAGCAGTAAACATGATTAACACTTTTCCAAAGAAGACATCCAGATGGCTAACAGACACATGAAATGATGCTCAACATTATTCATCATCAGGGAAATACAAACCATAATTAGATACCACCTCACACCTGTTAGAATAACTATTATAAAAGAAGACAAGAAGTAACAAGTGTTGGTGAGAATGTAGAAAAAAGGGAACCCTTCTGTACTGTTGGTGGGAATGCAAACTGGTGCAGCCACTCTGGAGAACAGTATGAAGGTTCCTCAAAAAACTAAAAATAGAACTACTCTATGATTCAGCAACTGCACTATTACATACTTAGCCAAAGGATACCAAAAAACAGATTCAAAGGGGTACATGAACCCCCAAGGTTTATAGCAACATTATCAATAATAGCCAAACTACGGAGAGAGCCCAAATGTCCAACAACTGATGAATGGATAAAGAAGATGTGGTATATACATACAATGGAATATCACTCGGTCATCACAAAAAATGAAATCATGCCATTTGCAATGACATGGACAGAGCTCTATTGAATGTATTATGCTAAGTGAAATAAGTCAGTCACAAAAACAAATACCATATGATTTCACTTGTATGTGGAAATTAAGAAATAAAACAGTTGAACATATGGGGGTGGGGGAAGGGAGAGGAGAGAGGGAAACAAACCACAAGAGACTCTTAACAGAACAAACTGAGGGCTGATGGAGGGAGGTGGGTGGGAGATGGGCTAGATAGGTAATGGATATTAAGGACAACACTTGTGATGAGCACTGGGTGTTGTATGTATGTGATGAATCACTGAATTCTATTCCTGAAACCAATATTACACTGTATGTTAGCTAAAATTTAAATTAAAAAAAAATGTTTTTTAATTTAAAAAAGATTCTCTCTCTTCCTCTCCCTCTGCCCCTCTCCTGCTTGCATGTGTTCATAATGCACTCTCAAAACAAACCCCCCCAAAAAAGAACTTTGTTTCTTAATCTTAAATTTCTCATTCTAAAAATAAAAGCATAGCTATGCTGATAATACACCCTTTTGAATATGTACCAACATAATGGTATAGAAGTTATTACAACTAAGAATGAGAATATGATACTACTTTGAATGCATACAACTTTTCTTCCAGAAAGCTTAAAAGATATACAAAGACCATGATTAAAAAAATAAAGGCTAAGTTAGATTTTCCCCTTTATACAGGTGATAAACCAAAATGACTTGTCAAAGGTCGTAATTTAAGTTCAGGCCAGAAATCTAATTCCTAGGCATACCTTTCTACCAATGTAATTCTCCAGATCTAGCCAAGCCCCACAGCCCCAGAACCAGGAAATCTCAATGTTATCTGTGATGCTAGAGTATCCAAGCCATCAGATGACTACTTAGTATGAAAATGCTTAGATCCATTTGACAATGAATTATAAGGTTTACGTCACTATCAGACCCTTATCAATAAACATCTACCAGGTACTTATTATATGCAGTGGATCTACCTAAAGTACAAAGTTACATTATAAAAAAGTATAATATTTGATCCCTACCTTCATGGATGTACTACGTAGTTAGGCAAGAGGACACACCCATAAAACAACAGCACAAGTTTGTGTTGGCTAAGTGTCAAAATAGTGGATTCAGTCCTTGAACAATTAATTATTTATTAAGCAACTGGGAAGGGAGGAGAGCATAATGGTTAAATGCATCAATAATGGAGTCATTTTACCTCCTTTTCTTTAGTCATTTGCTAGGCCTGCAACCCTAGACAAACTATTAACCCTCACTATGCCTCAATTTCCTTGTGAAAAAGAAAAATAATACCTTCCAGGTGTTGAGATTGTTGGAGAAGGGGGGAAATTGATTTGACTCATGAAGTTGGTAAGATTTATATCAGTTAATACGGGGAAAATATTAGAAATATACCAGACACGTAATACACTCTCAATAAATTTTAGCTATTAAAACTAGTACTTAGGGGTGCCTGGGTGGCTCAGTTGGTTAAGCATCCAACTTCGGCTCAGGTCATGATCTCATGGTTTGTGAGTTTGAGCCCCACATCAGGCTCTGTGCTGACAGCTCAAAGCCTAGAGCCTGCTTCAGATTCTGTGTCTCCCTCTCTCTCCCTGCCCCTCCCCCACTCATGCTCTCTCTGTTTCTCAAAAGTAACAAACATTAAAGAAAAAAAATTTTTTTAAACTAGTACTTAACGCAAGGAATAACCAATAAGACCAAAAGCCAGTATCAAGGATTACTGTCAGGAAAGGACTCAGGAAACAGGCTGAATATAGGTGGGACTTGAAGAATTTGATGGCCTTGAAGTACAAAAGAAGGATGACATTCCAGATCAAAATCGCACAAGAACAAAGGTATCAATACTCACAATTTCTACACAGATCAATAAACAGAACACTTTGGGAAAAAAAGAGTTTATGTAAGGGTGTAAGGTAGTCTTTCACCCTTTCCCACCAAAGTATTCTCAAAGGGCAGAGAAAAATGTACCTCCTGGAAGACTGGGGACATTTTAAATTTTAAATTTTAAATTAAATTTTAATTTAAAGTCTCAAATGGTCTCCTAGAAGGTCAATATTTCTTTGAATTACCATGTTTTATCTTAAAAATTCATAAATGTTCAATTTGTCTCCATAATACAATCCTATTTATTTTCATTGAAAAATGTCTTTAAAAATTACTTAGTAATTTAATTATCCAAAATTTTTTTCATGTTCTTTAGGTAAAATTGACATCCCATAAAGATGTCTATAGACCCATGTACCACCAATATATCAGCACACTTCAAGGATGAAATATACTTCAGTTAAAAAAAACAGACAATACAAAAAAAAAAATTCCATATATACATGGGAATCCAGCATAGGGAAGAAGTCATATTACAAATCAATGTGGATAGGAATGACTACTCAATAAATGGTTGAGACATCACTGACTCGCTACGTGAAAGAAAAAGTGCAGACCTAGAGCCCTAACTCTTACACTAACTATATACAAAAAGAAGTTCCATATGAATAAATAAATGATCTAAACATGAAACTGAAAACTTTAAATTTAAGAAATTATAAGGGGCGCCTGGGCAACTCAGTTGGTTAAGTGTCTGACTCTTGATCTCAGCTCAGGTCTTGATCTCAGGGCCATGAGTTCAAGCCCAGCATTGCACACCACACTGGGCATGAAGCCTATATACATAGATACATAGATACATAAATGAAATTATAAGATAACTATGACATCAGAGCAGGATTTCCTAAAAGTGACTAAAAAACTTAAACCATGTAAAGGAGACCAATAAATTTCATTTTATCAAAATTAAAAATTCTACATGGGGAGTGCTAAAAAAGACTCACCACATACAAAGAAATTACTTTTTGGTCATACATTAAAGATAATATTCAGACTATACGAAGAGGTTCTATAAATCAATAACACAAACAATGCTATAGAAAAATGTGTGGAGTATATGAACGGGAAAATTATACCATGCAAATATGCTTGCTTCTTAGATAAGTTCACCCTAGCTGGGAACAGCTCTTAAGGATTCTACTTATCTTATTTTTATGTCCCTTCCTAGAGAAAGGGACAAACTACAGCCTCAATGCTGCCATTGATTTCCTGGCCATAAGTGATCCTCATCATCCCACTCTAGTTTCCCCTACCCTCTACTAGC
The DNA here is from genome assembly GCF_014898765.1 of Herpailurus yagouaroundi. NCBI lineage: Eukaryota > Metazoa > Chordata > Mammalia > Carnivora > Felidae > Herpailurus > Herpailurus yagouaroundi. The sequence goes on along the minus strand of NW_024412396.1, from coordinate 36,647,272 downwards.
ACCTCGGCTAATCTAGGCAGCTTGCCAACAATGTCACCCAGACCCTCATCTCTTAAGAGATCTGAACCCCTGGTTACCATTCTCTGTTTAGGTTGTGCCTAACAACCTTAGGGCCTTAGGGTCTGATATAGATGTTACTTGATGTTATGTAATAGCTACTGAGGTCAGATAATCCAAGGCCATCATTAGGCTAAAATTAAAGTTATTTATGGAAGCTCACAGATACTTCCAGAATTGGTTTTACCTCCTACATGGGAACATATCCAAGAAAACCAGAATGGGCTTACTGATCTGACTCAACTCTTCCCATTCAGCAATCCCTATTCACCAGTGGTGCAGAAAGGGGATTCTTTAACAAAGCATTATACATAACACCTCTACCAAACTAAACATAAACTTTTTTTTTTTTGTAGTTAAATGCAGAAAGTCAATTTTTTTCCACCCCTTTCCTCCTTCTACACAGCAATGTACTTATACATTTCCTATAATAATGGAATTGGGAGCACCAAGAGACACTCAAGTGGATCCCGTGAGTGCCAGACATATTCTACCCCGCCCTCATTGTAATGATGATCAGAGTCAATCACTCTTGCCAGAATGTGACTCCTTTTCTTCTCTGGTGTCTTTTTCACCTAAGGAATCCAAAGTAACCAAACAGCAGGTATGGTTTAAAGTTTAATGGAGCTCTTACTCCTCTAGTGGGACATTTCTACCTCTGAAAACAAGGACCTAAATCTACGCTCACAACAGCCTAAAGTTACATGGATGGAAAGCACAAATTCCCTAAGTAATAACTGGGTACAATAGTAAGAGAAGCCACTCCTCCTCCTATCCTTGGGTTCTAGAACCCATGTATTTTACCCACAGGGAATAGCCAATGGTCATATCCATATGATGATCTAATATTTACGGTACAGAAAGCATCCTGGAGAATGGTGCCCATTCTTTTAGAGTATCACCACCAATCTGGTACCTCTCAGCTGCACCTTTATGAGCCCATTACAACTGTTGTATCAACCTAGAGTAGTATCAGTGGAGCTCTATGAATTAGGACCAGTGGATTCATGAACTTGGGCCCACTGTCACATATACTTTCCTATAAAGTGGGACTGCTGGTAAGAGACAATAATATTCAAAATACTATATTGGTGGGTTAAACACAGTGTTAAGTCCTCAGATAGTGGTGCTAGCTGTGACTCCATAAGCAAGAAAAAGCAAACCTCAATATATGTTAATCCCTTGCTGCCCTTTCCAGGATGGGGAAAGGTATAGTTTTTAGAGACTTCCATTTGACCTTACCCTACTAGGACAGCCCTTATCCTATCAGTCAGGGAAACAATTTGAGTATTTTGCCAAATACCACGTAAGCCCACTCTAATTACACATCTGGGAACCAAGGAAATGACTATCAGGTGAGAACACAGACCCACTGTGAGCTAGATCTGGGCCAAGACTCTATTATTACCTTACTCTCATACACTCTCATTCTAACAAGGGGTGGTAGTTGCACTTTGAGTCCCAGGTTTCAATGTCAAATCACACCCTGTGGCCAAAAATCCTTCAGAGATTTGCAGCCAAAACTAAATCACTGAAGGTGTCTGGGCAGAATGAGCATGAAGCAGAAACTGGGCTAAATAATGAATTTCAGATTCTTATAAAGAATCAAACCCAGTATTATCAGTTCAGGTTCAGCAAAGACCTTGAAGCCTATGTGCAATCCTTGGGCTACTGCCCATAAAAATGAATTCTCAGATTTCTTTGGTCTAGTCCTAAACCCAGTGCATTAAATTCAGTAGACTAGGCAGAACCTTCTAATCATTTGAATGGATGCTACACTTAAGTCTACTTTGTCTTTCATCCTAATCTTTCAACTAGAATATGCTTCTACAGATAACATACACTCTTAATGTAATGTTTTATTTTCAGTTGGACACTTTGATGGCATAATAACACACTATATAGTCAACTAGCAATAAACATAAAAGCTATTGGCATAGAGGGGTGCCTGGGTGGCTTGTCAGTTAAACATCTGACTTCAGCTCAGGTCACGATCTCAAGGTTCATGAGTTCGAGCCCTGTGTTGGGCTCTGTGCTGACAGCCCAGAGCTTGGAGCCTGCTTCAGATTCTGTGTCTCCTTCTCTCTATGCCCCTCCCCTGCTCAGGCTCTGTGTGTGTGTCTCTCTCTCTCAAAAAATAAACATTAACATAAAAATTAAAGAAAAAAAAACACATATATAATACATACACTTACATAAAATTCAAAACTAAATAATATACTGCTTAGAGATCCAGGACTATCTTTTAAGAAAAGAAAAAAAGGAAGAATGATTATAACACAAATTCAGGGCAGCAGTCATCTCTATGGGAGAAGGGGGAAATATGATAAAGAACATAGTTATCAAGGGAGGTGGGTGGGGGGATAGGTGAAATAAGTGATGGTGATTAAAGAGTACAATTTATCATGATTAGCACTGAGTAATATACAGAATTGCTGAATCACAATATTGTACACCTGAAACTAATATAACATAATACATTAATTATACTGGAATTAAAATTAAACACTTGGGGCACCTGGGTGGCTCAGTCAGTTAAGCGTCCAATTTCAGCTCAGGTCATGATCTAGCGGTTTGTGAGTTCGAGCCCCACGTCAGGCTCTGTGCTGACAGCTCAGAGCCTGCAGCCTGCGTCAGGTTCCGTGTCTCCCTCTCTCTGACCCTCCCCTGCTTGCACTCTGTCTCTCTCTCTCTCAAGAATAGATATTTATTTAAAAACACACACACACACTTGGGGCACCTGGCTAGCTCAATCAGTAGAGCCTGCAGACTCTTGATGTCATGGTCTTGAGTTCAAGCCCCACGTGAAGCATAAGGCTTAAAGAAAATAAAAATAAATAAAAAATAATAAAATTTAAAACGTAATAAAAAACTAAACATCTAAAACTTTAAAATGTTTAATTAAAAATTAAAATATTTAAAAAATAAAAAAGGAAAAAGGACAAAATCTTCAAAGTTATCAATAATATCCTGTTTCTTTTTTTATAATATCCTATTTCTTAATCTAGGTGGTAGGTACACAGATTATATTATATATTATAATAACAACAAATTGTTGATTTATTATTTATTAAGCTATACAGGTTATATGCACATTTTTGTATGCAAAAAAACCTTTTTAATGTAAACTCAACATTATAGCCTTGGGAACTAGGGTAACTTTTTGAAAATGTACACGTCTTGCCATTGACCCCCTTTCTGATACAGAAGAAAAAGACAAAAGGGGTTTGTTCAAAGTAAATTATAGCATGGTGATTTAGAAACAGAGATTTGTCACCAATTAGACCTAGATGAATCCAGGTTGAGACATTTATTAGTTTTGTTACCTTAGGCAAGTTACTTAAAGTCTCTAAGCCTCAATTCCCATATCCATAAAAAGAGGATATTAACAGTACCTACCAATTAGACTTATTATAAAGATTAAATGAGATAATGAATAAAGAGCATTCATACTATGCCTAGGACACAGTAAGCATTTCTGTAGGCCTGATAGTACTTTTTAAAACCTTCCTAGGATATTCTAATCCTCCTCTTGCCCTACCTTCATTTGAAAGATTTTGTTTTTATCCTGACAGAAAGATTAGAAAAATCCTGTTAAGAGATATAACTCTAAAACCTATGAGAATTTTTCTTTGTGTTTCTATGGATCATATCACTTACAAAGACAAAAAAAAAAAAAAAGAAAAAGAAAAAGGAAAAAAGAAAAAAAAAGTTTAAAGGTCAACCAAGACTTTTAAAAGTCAACCAAGAAGAAAAGTATTAAACATGCAACTCTTCAAAATTACAAATACCATTAAGGACAATCATTCTATTTTTAAGTGGATATATTTTAGAGTTCTTACTAAACAGCTAGTAATACTATATACTCAGTCTTAAGCAGGAAAAAAGTCAGAATTCAAAAACTTAACTCTTCTTGCCTCTAGGTTCACTAGAAATCTCAGAAAGGTCTGACAGATGATTTAACCCTTGGATTTTTTTTATTTTTTTTTATTTTTATTTTTTTGCTTCCCCTAGCCATTCTCTTTGTTTTATATATTTTATGCCCTTTAGATTAGGTCCCAAAACTGGCCTCAATTCTCCCAAAAGCACGGGTATCTAAGAAAGATTTTAAAGGGATGAACTGTAGTAAAAATATACTGGGCCAGATGAAGGCTATAAGCTGGCCAGAAAGAGCAAGGTGTGTTAGACTCCAGGTTTGTAGGAGAGTAATTTGTATGTACCAGAAACTCACAAAATCCAAAGTCACAAATCCACAAAGCATAAGGGCTTCTTGTACATATTACCATTGAAATGCTCCTCCACTCACCTTCCAGAATGTAGTTTAGGTTTATATTGCATTCCCAATCCAAAAGTGCATTGTTAACACCTCAAGAAGCATATGGAAACCATTTCCCTGATCTGTTCCTATATTAAAAATGTTTACTATAAGAGAAACAGATCTCTGAACCCAAACCTTAACAACTTATTAAAACAGAAACTCTCAAACTTGATTTACCTACAAACATTAGTTTTTATTATTGAACTGTAATTCCCCACACTCTCTCCATATTATCTGAAAACATTTCCTATTTCTTAAAGAACATTTATTTTTTGTTTCAAATGTCAACTGTAATATATCTTAAGTTCTAACATGAATTTACCCAATACATTTGTTTTTAATAATTAAATTATTAAACTCTATTAATAAACCTCCCCAAAATGAAATCCAAATAGTCATATAATGAATAGTATTAACTATTCAGTAACTTATTGTTTGTTCTGTATCTGAAAGTTTCTCAAAAAGATTCTGAAAAACAAGACGGGTGCCAAAAAAGGGGGGAGGGAGTAGCTTGTATTAACATACGCAAGTCTTTTACATTAACTGAATCATCATCTTAGAACATCACCAAAAACAAATACTGGAAAATTTAAAGACAGTCATTTAAAATTTTTTTCAAGTTTTATTTCTACATTTGTATGTCAAGATTTAACATATAGAAATAATATATATTATAAATAATATATTTATAAGATTGCAGGTTTAAATTGTATAGATGCAGATTTACACTTAAAGTTACATCCAATCTCTGCTAAAACCAGTCATCTGACAAAGCTCAAAAATTTTTAAAACAGAACACTATGTGTTACATGGGCTAGAGGGTAAGATTTTTATATTCAGTTTAACTGTAAATAAAAGCCATCAGCTCTAAACTACTCTAGCTGTGCCTCTGTTTTCCAATGGTCATCTTAATTTTAAAGAATGCTCTATTTTTTTACTCTTTTAAATACTTTTTGCCTGTTGTTTAGCTTTCTGGCCACTAGTTTCTCCAGCACTGAGCATAATAACCGCCTGTTTAGTTATATTCTTTTTTTTTTTTTTAATTTTTTTTTTTAATATTTTATTTATTTTTGAGACAGAGAGAGACAGAGCATGAACGGGGGAGGGGCAGAGAGAGAGGGAGACACAGAATCGGAAACAGGCTCCAGGCTCTGAGCCATCAGCCCAGAGCCTGACGCGGGGCTCGAACTCCCGGACCGCGAGATCGTGACCTGGCTGAAGTCGGACGCTTAACCGACTGCGCCACCCAGGCGCCCCTCATTAGGCTTTTTCTTTTTTTTTCAATGTTTTTTTATTTATTTTTGGGACAGAGAGAGACAGAGCATGAACGGGGGAGGGGCAGAGAGAGGGAGACACAGAATCCGAAGCAGGCTCCAGGCTCTGAGCCATCAGCCCAGAGCCTGACGCGGGGCTCGAACTCAGGGACCGCGAGATCGTGACCTGAGCCGAAGTCGGACGCTCAACCGACTGAGCCACCCAGGCGCCCCTGTTTAGTTATATTCTAAACCCTAGCCACGACCTGAATTACCAGCTCTCAAACCCTCATTACCTCTACTGCTCCCCTTGATCTCACCCAGACCTCCAACACTTTGATAGTTTCTTTTTCTCCCAATTTTAGGCTAACTCCTAGGTATACTACCCTTCATAACCAACCTAGACTCCAAAATCCACCATTTTCAGCTATTACCATTTGCTAATTTATTTGCCTGTTTATTTACTGACACAAACCTGCCTTGTTACAGAAGGAAATGCACTGAATCTTCAAAATCTCATTTTTTTATGTTTGTTTGTTTGTTTGTTTGTTTATTTATTTATTTATTTTGAGAGAGAGAGAGAGAGAGAGAGAGCACGCGCAAGCTGGGGAGGGGCAGAGAGAGAGAATCCCAAGCAGACTCCATGCAGTCAGCACAGAGCCAGACATAGGGCTCAAACTCACAAACTGTGAGATCATGACCTGAGCCAAAACCAAGAGTCAGACACTTAACCAAGTGAGCCATCAGGTGCCCCTCAAAATCCCATTCTTCACCTAATCATCAATATCCCAAATGTGAGAATTATCTTAGACTACCTCTTACCTCATAGCCACTGGATCACCAAATCTTTTCAATCTATCTCCTAAATTTGTCTCAAATCTATCTTACTTTCAAATCAAGTCTAATGTCTTAATGTCTTCTTCACATTCGTTAATTCAACACAAAACAAGAGGCTAAAGTATGAGTTCCAAAACCAAACAATTAACTTATAACTTTTTACAGTAAGCTATAAGCTTTACCTATTTATTAGACTATTTGATAGCTAGTAAGCAGTACAATATCAAAAGACAATTAGCTTCACTATCTAATAAATAGAAAAAAGAGGCTTCCTTAGCAACTGGTCACTGTTTTACAGACATAAAATCACAAACAAGGAAAAAGGAAGAATTTACTGACACAAACACATCTTCCAGAAAAAGAAGGCTACAACAGCACTGTACAATTTAAATGTGTAAATGTATAAACCTGTTATGTTTGCTTTCTATTTTTGAACTTTACATTACTGCAATAAATACCATGTACATATAAACTTTTCACTTTACATATACAGTATATAGCAGTTTAACAGGTATATCACAACACTACCATAACCCATTCATAACACTATAAAGACAGGATAATTAAGTCAGGTTTAACTGCATTAAAAGGGGAACATTAAAAGACAGTATGGTAGATAGCTAACAAAACCAATCATTTTCCATGCTGGGCAATGAGTCAAGAATCTCAAACTGTCACCAGCACCTGCATTAAACGTAAACCCAGACAGTAAACAATTGTCACTGTAAGATAAATCCATGTGACTATATCTCTGAAGCTTAAGCAAAACTAGTTTACATGAAGCAAAACAGCTTATTAAATGACCATATCTAAAGCAGTTCCTTGTTTTGACAATAAGCAATTTAATCATTTTTTTCCATCACTGTGGATCTAAAAGGTATGTTAAAATGTTATATTCTGCCAGATGGATTAATATGGATGTATTAAACTATGCTTATACTAACACTGCTTCCTGGTCATTGTAATTCTAAATTACAGATAATGATAGGTTTACAGAAATGATTCTGCTCAATTATTACTCACCATGAATTCTGAGTTTCCACTGCTTGATAACCTACACTAAGTAGGAAAGTAGATGACATAACACATTCATAAACTGAAATTTAACCAAGTGAAAGTTGAAGTCAGTGAGCATTATGGTCTCTAACTTTACTAAAATACAGTGGAGGTAAGCATACAAAATGCTTTATACTCATGGAAGATTAGACAAATCATTCTAAAACTCTGTACCTTAGTTTATTCATCTATAAGATAGGAACATGGACTAGACACTCTGTGAGATCTCTTCTAACATAAAAAGTCTATGATTCTAAGAAATTAACATATATATGCACATTCTGGAAAATCACAAGTCATTCCTCTTTAAGTATTCATTTAAAATGACAGGCTATCACTGCTGTTGCATTCACTAAAATATAAAGCTGTAACCAGCAACGCAGCAATAGCCATTTCATCCATAAATCAGCAATTAAAATGGGTGATAACTGTGTCCATTTGAACCTCAGTAAGAAATTTCCATTAGCACCAATGAGAACTATATAAATCAACTCTGTAGATACTATTCTTTTAACTTCACTAACTTATTAACTTAACTGAGAAAGAGGCCAATCTGAATCTGCAAAATTTCAATGCCACAAAAGCTTTAAAAGAAAAATCTACTCAGGGCGCCTGGATGGCTCAGTCGGTTAAGCATCCGACTTGGGTTCAGGTCATGATCTCGCAGTTCATGGGTTCGAGCCCCGAGTCAGGCTGTGTGCTGACAGCTCAGAACCTGGAGCCTGCTTGGGATTCTGTGTCTCCCACTCTCTCTGCCCCTCCCCTGCTCACACTCCATCTCTCTCTCAAAATAACAAATAAACATTAAAAAAAAGAAAAATCTATTCTCTCATCCATTAAAAGCAAGAAATTGTACTAGACAATTTACAGATTATTTTTGGCTTTAAAAAGTCTATACATGAGAATAAGCTATCTCTATACAGCAACTGAGAAACCAAACCACAAACTAGGCTAGAAAAGCAACATGTTTCATTTTCTTTTTTAATTTCGCTTTATACGATACCAGAGCTCAGTAAAAATTTCTCACCAAGTGATAGTCATAATTTATTTTTCAGTGAAACATATATAAAACTCATAGAAAATCATTTAAAGAATATCATAATACAGAACTATTTTACCCAAGAATCTACTGAAATACTTTCCACATTCCCTCTTTCTTGATAATCTATTTGAAAGCAACTATAATCCATTACAAAGTACTGGAGTAAAGAATTAAAAATTTTCTCATAAAGATGAGACTTACCCAGAAAGGACAATAATTACATCAAAGAATTCTACAGGATTTTTTTCTCCTGAGACTTAAGCATGAGATTTCCAAAAGAAAGAGATTCCAGTTGTTGCACTACAAACTTCAAGTCACTGACTCAAATTGAAGCAGCAATTTGCTATGAGAAGCAAGCGGATGATTTACATAAAGAGAAAAACTGAAGAAAAACAGAATCAATAAAACGTAGGAAAATATGAACATGTGACAAAAAAAAAAAAAAAACATGCTGCAAAATATAAAGTACCAGAATTCGGATTTATCAACTCACAGATCTAGATGGTTTGACCCCACAATTAGCCATAGGCCATTTATTCATATACGGAAAAAATCGTCAACCCACACAAATAAAGTTAAATAATACATTTAAACTCAGCTCTTATTTACAAAGATATAAAAAAGGAAAAGCAACCCATAAAACCTTTAGACTTATATTCATCAACCAAAGAAACCTAATAACCAGGGCAAAAGACAGTATCATTCTGTAACCATGAATATGCTTGCCACACAGTAGTACTCAATATTTGTTGAATGAAAGCAATGAAACTTTAAAAGGAAAATATAACCCTAAAAATAAATGTACCAAAAAAAGAAATATGACCTAAATAAAGTTCCAGCTGTTTGAAGTAGCTACTAAACATGGACATAAAATATGCTCTTCAGTGCCATGATAGTTTAAGCTCCTACCTTAGTGTGAACAATTGAAAACAAAAACAACTTGCAAATCTGAAAAAAGGATAATCCTAAACTTTAGAGTAGCAGGTACTTTCTTTTCCTCAATTGTTAAGGACTCTCAGGTAGATTATAGTTTTTACTCAGAATTCTGTTCAAAGAATTCTTACATGAAGATTACTCTGAAATGTTTTCCTTAGTTACAATCCAAAATGTATTTTAGTATTGTGATTTCAGGGCCAAGTAAATACCAAACAAATGGTAACCTCAGATGACTATCTAAACTTGCCTGTTCCTAGAATCTAGGACATGGATAACTTTCTCTAACAGAGGATCCTTCCCACTCTAACAACCCAGTTAGTTAATAGGCAAGAAAAAGAACTTGTAAGTAACTACTTTGTTTCATGTTCTAAATTAAATAAATAGATCATGACACATGGTCCATGAAGTAAAAAAAAAGAAACTACCTATATATATTACATACACTTTCCAAAGGAGTCACAGTTCATAAACATCTAACAAGAAAAAGTAGAATGGCCAAAGAGTTTAGGAAATTCATTTCTTGTACTCATGAGAGACTCTGGGTTTTTTTCCTTTGTGCTCTTTTGGAGAATTTGCAAAAACTGCTGCTGAATGAGAACACCTAGACTGCCATCATGAAAACCAATAATGCACCTGGTAAGAACACAAAAGACTGACTGACTCACCTGTGTGGAATCCATTATCCTTTAAAGAAAAAAAAAACCCAAGTCTGGTACTAGAGAGCACAATGTACTTTCTACCGGACAAGAGGAGAATGATTTTTCCTTGTCCTGCTTTCCAGCTGCCCAAAGAATAGATCTCATACTAATTGTAATATGACTCTTTTACAAAAATAAGAGGTAGATAAAGTGCTTACAAACAATAGCTATTTCATACAACTCTATTTCTAAATGTTCTTTGAGACTTTTATTACTCAGAAAGTTAAATGATTTTAAACTAGAACTTGACCCAGTGCATTTGCTTAAAGCACAAACATCAAGGAAAAAATACTTCATTTCTGTATTTTACAATCATATTGGAGACTTGCTGCTGAATACAAATATGAAATGCAGTAGGTAGAAGTGTGACTGCAGTATATCAAAACCAATAAACTTTGTGAAATCCTTGGTGGGGCAAAAGTGGTGAGGGAACAGACACCTTCATATACTGTTTCAGGGAATTAACTGGTGTACTTTATTAAAAAAAAATTTAGAAAGCTATCGAAACCTCACATTTCTAAATACTCATCAATAGGAGAAACATCCACACAAAGAAATATTAGGTGCTAACAAGGAGGTAAAGTGGTATATGCTAATAATACTCATGGTCTACCACTAATTGAAAAAAGCAAGGTTAATATACACTATGATGCTCCTTGTGCAAATTTCAAATTAATATGACCATGTGCTTTCCTTAAGGTATAAATCTGTATTATCCACTTGGAATACATATATCATCTAACTACAAAAGCTATATGCAACTTTAATCTTACACATTTGTTTCATTTTTCAATCTTCTCCCTATCCAAACTGGCTTCAATTTTCTATTATTGAAATAAAATGAGGGCACTTACATCCACATGAAAGTATATTCCCCTAACAAAATATCTAAATAAGTAGAAATTGCTCTTATAAGTAAAAAAAAAAAAAAGAAAAAAAAAACCTTTAAAACAATAGAATTATTATAAAACCCATGGTTTGAAAGTGATTTAGGAACAGTATGGGCAAGACTTGGTGATGCTTGGATATAAGCCACAAATATAAACCAAGAATGACTACCATATTTCTGACTTGGATCCTGTGATATACTTGCTGGTGCCACTATACTCCCAGCACCCCACTGTCGAATTATGTTACTCAAATGACTCCAACAACACTGAGCATAACAATTATCAAACTGTATCGTAACATTTTATTTGTTTACCTTCTATACATTAACTGTGAAACCTCAGGGCAAAGATTATCTCATATTCAACTTTGATCATCAAGTCCTAATAAATAAGAAGTGCTAAAAAAAAAAAAAAAAAAAAAAAAGTTTGAAATAAGTAAAGCACCAGACTTGGAGCACGCCTGGAAGAGGATAAAAAAATCTAAATCCCAGGAAATGCATGAACAGCTTCTCCTATTTCATATTCTCTGTTCCTAACTTTTTTCTCAATATATTTTGGGGTTAAGGATAGAAAGAGAAGCTCTATGACTCATTACCAAAATTTCTAAGATAACAAGGGTATAAATATTTGAAAAGTATGAAATGAAATCAAATTGCAGTTTGTCTCCTATATTTTTCTGACATATTTAGGAATAACATGAGTGATATTCTAGAAAATAAAATCTTGCCCTAAAACCCCAAACTCATGGCTGCTGTTCGGATCAAATGCTTAGGAACACTCTATTAAAAATATTTTCAGGGGCACCTGGCTGGCTCAGTCAGTAGAGCAAGCGACTCTTGATCTCAGGGTTGTGGGTTCAAGCCCCACACTGGGTGTAGAGATTACTTAAAAAAAAAAAAAAATCTTTAAAAAATTTTTTCTAAATAAAATATAGTTTCTAAAAAAAAATATACCAGACAATGCATTTCAATGTCATATCTCAACTGACCACCAGAAAATGTCATTCTAGCATGTTTGCATGTGTGTGTATGTGTGTGCGTGTGTGTGGGCAGTAAAGAAATAAATACACAAAAATACTGCAAACTTTGGAACTGCACTTAGATAAAATTTTCACATTGACTTGAATACAGTCTATAAATTGATATAAATTGGAAAACCAAAAAATGAGGAAAGAACTAAATGACAGTAAGAAATTAATAGATAAGTGTGAACTTCTAAACATTAATTCCTCCAGATATAACAAAAGAAGCTACCCTCTAAACTATCAGTTTCAAACAGGAAATTTTCAGGTTCTTGAAACTCTATGTTATATGTCTGAACAATTTCTGCATTAGCAGAAAGCTGCACATGATTTCTTAAAACCGATAAATCATATAGCCTGATCTCTTAGTGAAATCTGAGAGGCAGTCACTGGGAATTCATAGCTAATGACAACTTAAAATCAAGTTCTAGTCCAAGTCAAACAGTTATACTAATGCTTTGTTTATTTATTTTTTGTGTGTGATCTCTATACCCAACATGGGGCTCAAACTCATGACCCTAAGATCAGGAGTGGCAAGCTCTTCCAACTAAGCCAGCTAGGCACCCCTTGGAAACCATTATACTAATGCTTTAAACAAGACAAAACTAAACTGAAGAGAAACTGCTTAATACTTTTCAAACCACTTATCTCCAAATACAAAAGAGTACAACAGATTGTGTCCAAAAATTTGCTCGGGCATTTACACATTCTAAAAGGAAATTATATGGTATTAAAGTAGACGTGGCTACATGTTATAAAACACACGTTTGTATTAATAATTAAAGTCCCAACAAGACTACAGCTTTAGGCCACAGGTGTAGAGCCTGAAAGAGAACATGAATGTTCTCTCACTTTAGTGAGTCAAATTATATCTTTCCAGTAACACTAAAAAATTACACTTCCTTTAATTTTATTTTAAATGATTTCCAACTGGAAAAAGTTCCTACTACTGGCATCAAGATTTTTCCATCCTATGGCTTAACTGTTATATGGTGAGCAATCCATAAGACATTGTAAAATATAAGAATGCAGTATTTAAAGAAATGTCTTAGTGATCACTTCTGAACATTCAGACTCTTTAGCAATGGGAAAAAATCACGTAATTTATCTGCTATATAAGTTCAGAGTTTCATGTACAATAAAGCATGTTCCAAAAGTAAAGACACATTCATTATCTGACAGTAAATTTTCCAGACAACTATACCATGCTCCAAAAATGCAGAAGTTCTATTTTAAACTTTTTTATGTTACTCTTCCTATAATACATGTCCAACAAATGTGTATGCTGGTTCTGTGCTGGCTGAATATAACTGAAACTTTTCTCAATGATATAGACTCCTCATTATAAACAGGTTCCCATATTGTGCTTTACAGAAATCAACAAACCTTTCATGTCATTTTCCACAAAATGAAATAGTCTAATCTAAACATCACAATGGAATACTGTACATTTTCCCCATAAAGAAAAGCAGAAGTTTCACAAGCATTCTATTATACAATAGCAGTATATTATATGCACATTTACTTACACAAATTTATATGTTCAGCAAAAAGATATTTTTTTAAAAGCAGCCCATATCACCAGCCTTTCCTCTCAGTTATACCTTTACTCCAGAGTGAGCATAAAATGAGAGATGTCACTCAATTGTTCCCTCAGCTGCACTCACTTCCTAATACCTCTCCTAGAATGAACATCTTAATAAGACCGTATCTGACTGGGGCACCTGAGTGGCTCAGCCAGTTAAGCATCTGGCTTTGGCTCAGGTCATGATCTCATGGTTTGTGGGTTCGAGTCCCACATCGGGTCCCACGCTAATGGTGCAGAGCCTGCTAGGGATTCTCTCTCTCTGCTCCTTCCCTGACTCACTCTCTCTCTCTCAAAATAAATAAACTTAAAAAAAAAAAAAAAAAAAGAGGGAAACCTGGGTGGCTCAGTCAGTTGAGCAGCCAACTTTGGTAGCGGTCATGATCTCACGGTTTATGGGTTCAGGCACTACATCAGGCTTGGAGTAATCTAAGTCAGGCTCCAATCAGCTTGGAGCCTGGAGGCTGCTTCAGATTCTGTCTCCCTCTTTCTCTGCCCCTCCCCCACTGGCACTCTGTCTCTCTCTCTCAAAAATAAACATTAAAAAAAAAAGAAGAGGAAGACTGCATTTGACTGCATTGAAAAATAAGTCTTTTCAATACAATGCCAGAAAAGAGCCAATTATTTCAGCTGATGTTTGGCAAAAACAGTGAATCATTCCTATGCTGAAGGAAACTGGCTATGCTCAACTTAGTGAAAAATCATTTATCCATACTGACAATTTCTGGTCTTATTAAAGGTAATTCTTGGGGCGCCTGGGTGGCGCAGTCGGTTAAGCGTCCGACTTCAGCCAGGTCACCATCTCGCGGTCCGGGAGTTCGAGCCCCGCGTCAGGCTCTGGGCTGATGGCTCAGAGCCTGGAGCCTGTTTCTGATTCTGTGTCTCCCTCTCTCTCTGCCCCTCCCCGTTCATGCTCTGTCTCTCTCTGTCCCAAAAATAAATAAACGTTGAAAAAAAAAAATTTTTTAAGGTAATTCTTTCACTACACATAATTTCTAACTTACACAACTTGAGAACATAAATTCCATATATAAGATTCAACATCACTGTATTTATCACTTATTAAATCTATAAACAAAATAAACTATTTTTATAAATAATTAGCTACTCAAATTGCTATTTCATGGATTTTGATAAAATTTATTAAGTCCTTGGTCAATGTTAGGAAGTTTACAAGGTTCTCACTAAACATTCTGCCTTATTATCAAAGCTTAAATGGTAATAAAAGCTTTACCTTTGCAATTTAAGTTACAATAAACAGTATCACAGGATTCCCCCTAGATTACTTTACTTCTAAACCAAAGTAGTTTATATGTCTCTGAATAAGAACCACTTCTCTACATAATGACAATGGCTTATTTGACAGGAGCCCCTTAGAAATCTATTCCCACTATCATAAAAAGAGTCTCAAATAGTGTACAAGTTTTGGTAATGTCTCTTTTGTTATAATAAAGGTGAAGTGATTGCTATTAGTTATCTGTTACTGTGTAACAAAATACCTTCAAATTCAGCAGCTTAAAATAATAAACATTATCTCACACAGTTTCTGAGTGTCAAGAATCCAGCAGCAGGTTATTTCTCAAGACATTAGCCAGGGTTGCAATTATCTGAAGACACGGCTGGGGCCAGAGAATCTAAGAGGGCTTACTCATGTGGCAGGTGTCAGAGGCCTTGATTCTTCCCACATGAGCCTTTCTATATGGCTGCTTACAACACAGAAACTGTCCTTCCCAAGAGCAAATGGTCCATGAGAAAGCTGCAGAGTCTTTTTATGACCTAGCCTTGGAAGTGACAAACCATCACTTCTGCCATATTCAATTCATAACACAAGCAACTCTGATAACCATTTGGAAAGAAATTGCACAAAGGCATGAATATCAGGAGGCAAGAATCATTGGGAGCTCTGTTGGATTTAGGCTACAACAGTGATGAACATACAGATATATGGTTAATGTGGTCGTACATATGTCCACAAATTCTTTGATACTTCTCTTATCACAAAGTGAAGCCTAATTCCCCTCCACCCTAAATACGGACTGTGCTTAGGACTCAAATAGAATGCAGCAGAAATTACAGTGTCAGACTTCCAAAGCTAGTTTATGACATTGTGGCTTCCGCCTCTCTCTCTTGAATCATTCACTCTAGGGAAAGAAAGCTACCACACTGTAAGGACAGTGAAGAAATTCTTAGGATAGGCCCTTACAGGAAAGAACTGAGACCTCTAACCAACAAATAGTAAAGAACTAAGCCACAAAATTAAGCTTAGAAGTGGATCCTCCAGCTTCGTTCGAGGCGTCAGAAGACTGAAATAGTACTGAATGAAATTAAAGACTTAAATAAATGAAAAATATATCATATTTATTGATTATAATACTCAATATTGTCAAGATGGCAATTCTCCCCAAATTTAAAGCAACCCAGATCCAACAGGCATTTATACAAAAGTTGACAAATTGATTCTAAAATCTATATAGAATTGTAAAGGACCTAAAATAACCAAAGCAATTTTTAAAGTAAAAACAAAGTTGAGGGTGCCTGGGTGGCTCAGTCGGTTAAGTATCTGACTCTTGATTTCAGCTCAGGTCATGATCTCACAGTTCATGAGTTCGGGCCCTGCATCAGGCTCTGTGTGACAGTGCTTAGCCTGCTTGGTATCCTCTCTCTCCCTCTCTCTCTCTTTACCTCCCCTGTTCATGCTCTCTTTTGAAATAAATAAACTTCAAAACTAATTAAAAAAAAAAAAGTTGAAGGACTTACACTTCCCAAGACTTACCATAAAGCTACAGTAATTAAAACAGTTTGGCTGTACTGGCAAAGATAGTTATAAGTCAGTGGAACAGAACAGAGGGTTCAGAAACAGATCCATAGTTACTTAGTCAATTGATTTTTGACAAAAATGCCAAGGCAATCCAATGAAAAAGGAAAGGCATTTCAAAAAATAGTGCTAGATCCCCTAGATATCCTTGCAGGAAAAATAATAATAATAATAACACTCAAAAAGAGAACCCTCTTACCTCACACCATACAAAAAAGTTAACTTCAAATGGATCACAGATCTAAATGTAAATCTAAAACTATAAAACTTTAAAAGTTAAACTACAACTACCACATAACCCAGACACGCCACTCCTAGGTATTTTCCCAAGAGAAACAAAAACACATGTTCAGAAGTATCTGGGTGGCTCAGTCAAGTGTCCAACTTCAGCTCAGGTCATGATTTCACAGTCCATGAGTTCAAGCCCGCATCTGGCTCTGTACAGACAGCTCAGACACTGGAGCCTGCTTCAGATTCTGTATCTCCCTCTCTCTGCCCCTCCCCTACTCGCACTCACTCTCTCCTTCTCTCTCTCAAAAATAAACATTAAAAAATTTTAATTTTTTTAATTTAAAAAAAATGTTCATGCAAAGACTTTTTTTTTTTTTTTTTTTTTTAAATTTTTGAGACAGAGAGAGACAGAGCATGAACGGGGGAGGGTCAGAGAGAGGGAGACACAGAATCTGAAACAGGCTCCAGGCTCCGAGCTGTCAGCACAGAGCCCGACGCGGGGCTCGAATTCACGGACCGCAAGATCATGACCTGAGCCGAAGTCGGCTGCCCAACCAACTGAGCCACCCAGGCGCCCCCATGCAAAGACTTTTACATGAAAATTCTCCATAGCAGCTCTTTTGTAATACTAACAATCACAAACAAGCCAACTGTCAATTAACTAGTACAAACTAGTATATCTATACAACAGAACACCATTCAGTAATAAAGAGGAATGAACCACTGACAGACACAACAAAATAGATGAATCTCAGAAAAATGGAGTCAAAGCCAAGACAAACCAAAAAAAAAAAAAAAAAAAAAAAAAAAAAAAAAAAAAAAAAAAGCAGCCTGTATGATTTTATGTAAAATAATAGCAAATGCAAACTACTCTATAAGGAAAAGCAAAACTGTTGTTGCTTGGGGATGGGAGTAGAGGGAAGAATAGATTACAAAAAGACATAAGGAAATTTGGGTATGACAGAACTATTTGTTATCTTAATTGTAGTGATCACTTTATGGGTCTATTAACATGTCAATGCTGATTAAATTATGTGCAGTTTAATGAATGTCAATTCTATCTCAATAAAGTTGAAAAAAGAAAAAATTGGTAATGTCTATTAAAACTATAAATACACATTATGGGGCATCTGGGTGGCTCAATCAGTTAAGCGTCTGACTTTAGCTCAGGTCATGATCTCATAGTTTGTAGGTTGGAGCCCCACGTCAGGCTCTGTGCTGAAAGCTCAGAGCTTGGAGCCTGCTTCAGATTCTGTGACTCCCTCCCTCTGCGGTTCATGAGTTCGGGTCCCTCGTGCTCTGTTTCTCTGTCTCTCAAAAAATAAATAAATGTTAGAAAAAAGTTTTTTTTATTTTTAAATACACATTTTGCTGTTAGAAATTTATCCTACAGGGCGCCTGGGTGGCTCAGTCAGTTAAGTGACTGACTTCAGCTCAAGTCATGATCTCGTGGTTTGTGGGTTTGGACCCTGCATTGGGATCTGTGCTGACAGCTTAGAGCCTGCTTCGGATTCCGTGTCTCCCTCTCTCTCTTTCTGTCCCTCCTCCGCTTGTGCTCTCTCTCAAAAGTAAATAAACATTAAAAAATTTTTAATTTATCCTATAGATATACTTGCATTTACACAAAGATAGGATGTGCACTGAAAAACTATATTGAATATCCAAAAACAACCAAAACTTCCATTAATATATGACAGGCTAAATAGATTAATGCATTCTCAAAAGATGGAATACTCTGCAACCATGAAAAAAACAATGACTTATATTTATATGCTCAAACATAAATTATCCAAAATATATTGATAAATGAATGAACTAAGTGGCAGAGAAATTCATACAGCACAATCTGTGTTTGTGTTTAATCTTCAAAAAAGTAAATACATATGCACATAAACTGCTAGCTGTAATTATACTTGAACAGTACCCTCAGCACACTTAGGATTCTCTATTTCCAACTATTTTATAATTTTTCAGAAACATTACACAACCATTAAGACTGACATTACCACTCATAATAACAGTACTTAATAAATATTAGCTGCTATATGCCAGGCAAATATGCCAAGCAAACTTTGAACAAGTTGCCATTTCTTTAACCTTCATAACAAGCCTGTAAAACAGGCAGTATTATTTTTATCACCATTTTAAAGATTTAGAAATCTAGGAATCAAAAAAGCCTTTGCTGCAGGTCACTATTAAGTGGTAGCCCAAGGATTTAACTCAAATTTCTTTGATCCCAAAGTTGATGCTTTTAACCACTGCACCAAAAATCTCTTGGTAAGCAAAATGTAGAAACCAAAAACCCATAAAAGAACGCAGCAATTGGGAATAGTGTTAATAAACAGAATATAGTCAAAAAGCACAAGCTTATTTCTGGCTCTTGCTTTTGACAGAAAAAAAACAAAAACAAAAACACCATGGTAGTGTTTACTTAAGTATATGTAATTGTCCTCTGTGAGGTACTTTACTAATCAATCCACTTGGTCTATATGATTTCAGTAATTCCTAGTTTGTTACATTCTAACTTCAGCATATAACATGTTAGTTTCTATTCTAATTCCAAATAATATAAACCCAAATACATAAAGCAAACAGGAGACACAAATAGTGTATTTCCCAAGGGGGAATTATAAACACTAAACATATACTAGCTGTAGCAATTTATTATTATTGACACCATTCCTACTTTAAATTGTACGTTCTTGCATTTAGTTGCAACACATTACATAGATTGCTTGCTGCAATCAACCTCCATAAGGAATTAAATATTAATGATATACCGAATACAATTATGAGAAATAAGACATTCAATACAAATAAGGCAGAGACAATTACTGCAACATATTAATTTTAGATCTTAGAAATACATTTAAACTACCTAAAAAGTAAGAATTTTGTCTTCAAAATTTTGTTTACTAACCTCAGCTTTCTAAAAACAACTCATTCCCTTTACTATGATCTGACTGGGCATTGAACAAATATGGATAAAGAATCTTTACTGCTAACACAGTATTTTATTAAACTGTATGATAATATATATTCAATTGGCAACAGGAGCATTTTTTTTAATAAAATAATATGTAGCTCAGCAAATTCCAGTCCCATAAAAATCACACATTATATAAAATTGATTTCTCCTTTCCAAGTACTAACCAAGCTCGACCCTGCTCAGCTTCTGAGATCAGATGAGATTGAGCACATTCAGGGTGGTATGGCCACAGATTAAAACTGACTTCTAACTAGAATCACTCCCAAGAATCAAAAGGTAAAAATTAAAATAAATGCTCTGTAAAAATATTATATACAATTTTTCTGTTGTCAGAAATGTTTTTAATTTTTTTAGAAATGTTTTTTAATATTATCTTTTCAATAAACAAAATACACATTTTAAAATAAGACTGAAAATAAAAGCAAATATTACAAGTTATATTCCTAATGTCAAATATAAAAATATACCCTTAAAATGTTCCTCATGTATCCTCCAATAGATCTCAAAAATATAACATTTGCCATGTCACACCACAATTCTACTACTTTTTAAGTTTTTTCTCCCATATTTTCTATTCCAACTCCACAGATCAGTAACAAGAAATAAGATCAAATAAAACATGTTTTGGTAACATTATCCGAAGCAGTCATAAAGAATGATGCTCTCTTTAGAGATAACTTAGTTATAGCCTGAAAGTAAACACTGTGGAATTATTTATGAAGAAATTATACTTAACATTGGTAGATTTCAAGACATTTATATTTTAATGGAATGAATTGTTTGTAAGTAAATCAGAGTTAGTGCTAGATGCAGTTTGCTTCGGTTACCTGAAATTAGAATAGCAGACTCATTAAATATATATAAATCAGTGATGCAGAGGCACTGCACCATATTGATGGAGGCTTCATTAATTTTCAATGATATAGCCACTATCATATTTGTGTTCTAAAGAAAATTGAATGAGGTACACAACCACTTTTCTTCATCTCAAAATTCTGTTTTTTTTACATATTCTAACAGCGAATGAAAGAAAACCTAATTCTTCAAAACATTTCTAATGATGTCCATTAAATATTACATTTTCTTGTCTTTTTGTAGGGAATACACTTATTTGTTTATACAGGTGTATATTTTTGATACAAATTAAAAAATGAAGTTTGCAAAGTAAAATACTATAAAACTAGTTACCCTCCAAATCACTTCATTGTATAAATAATACATTTAGTCTTCCTAATTTGCATGTGTATACCTCAAAAGCCAAATACTATGACACTGTTTATACATTATCAAGTAAAGTGATATGGCAAATACAGAATTGGTAAAAAAATCATTATTGAATATTTAAATTTTTTTTTTTTAATGCTAGCATCCTGGCAACTAAAAATATAAAAAGAAAATTGTTCTAAGTGTATCAAACAGATTTTGATAGTATTGTAGTATTTTCATATTTTAAAAGGGTTTGAGTTGCAATCTGGTTGCATTACATTAATAAGAATTTTATTTGGCAAACGTGATCAAAATTTAATTGAATAATTCCTAACGAGGATTTACACAGACACAAAAAAGTAGAGCTGGCCAGGTGGGAAATGCAACCACTTAACCTTACATAGGCTTCAGTTTTCCCATCTGTTAAAAAAAGAAAAAAGGGACAAGTGTAGAACAAAACTAAAAAGATGATTGCTAGGCTCCTTCTGATTTCAAATTAACTGAGTTTGCCAACTCCTATCAACTCTTTTGACAAAACAAACAGCATTTTGAGGCACGTACTTTTACACAAGCTGCCATGTTCAGCATGACAGCCAAATCAGACATCACATTCCACTTTCCTAATGGGACTAATACTTAGATCTTTCCTCTTTAGTGGCTGCTTCACAAAAACATTTATGCATTTTGAACCACCTAAACTTTTTTGTTCCCTTCATGCTAATCTTGCAAAAATTTGTAAGTTTAGGAAACACCCACCAAAATTATTTGCTTCCCCAAAGTCCCTTTTCCTACATCAGGAATAGGTTGACAATTAGGTTTCAGGATTTCAGGTTTGTTTAATAGCACTTTTCAACAAATAGTTTAACAAATGGCATAATACCGACTTTCACACATTAATTGCGAAGAATATTTTTATAACTCTAAACTTCCCTTTGGTTTCTTGTAAAGAAAAAACAACTAATTTCCTTTTAATGACTCAGAAGAGCTCAAACACCATAAAACTAACGCGGGTAGTAACCATGTCTGCTATACTCACTGTTGTATACTCACACACAGTTTTTCAACATTGCTTAAGTACAAGACTCTCTTGATAGGTAGTATAAAACACAAAGTCTCTCCCTCAGAGATCTATGTCGGAGCCCAGAAATTTGTAATTGAACTCGACACCCAAGATGATTTTTAGGATGAGGTAAGTCTGGGAATCAATAACCTGGAAATTTTGAGTGTCTAAGAAAGATTGCAAACCGGGGGGCTTGGGTAGCTCAGTCAGTTGAGTGTCTGAATCTTGGTTTCAGCTCAAGTCATGATCTCATAATCATGAGATCTATGCACTGGGTGTGTAGCCTGCTTGGGAATCTCTCCCTCCCTCTCTGCCCCTTCCCGCCCAAAAAAGGTGTAAACTCAAAGAAAAGACCAAAACTATTAACTAAATTACCCAAACTTTAAGAAATTAAAGAGGGATTAAAAATTACTATCCCAGGGGCGCCTGGGTGGCGCAGTCGGTTAAGCGTCCGACTTCAGCCAGATCACGATCTCGCTGTCCGGGAGTTCGAGCCCCGCATCAGGCTCTGGGCTGATGGCTCGGAGCCTGGAGCCTGCTTCCGATTCTGTGTCTCCCTCTCTCTCTCTGCCCCTCTCCCGTTCATGCTCTGTCTCTCTCTGCCCCAAAAATAAATAAACGTTGAAAAAAAAAATTTTTTTTTAAAAATTACTATCCCAAACAAATGAACAATTCAAGACTTAGAACCTAGATTTTCTAACTTGTGATTCAATATTCTTTCTGTTACTCAATAGATCTGGATTATGAAAATACACAGAACACCAACTCATATATGTAGTGAAAGCAAAAACCATCTCCATTAGGAGAATGATCGTGAGATATTCATTGTAATTACCATTCAGAACATATGAGACATTAATTCTCCAGAGCTGTTCTGCAACATTATATTCTAATCAACTTGAAAACATTCCATTAAAAAAAGGGGGGAGTGTCTAGAAAGTATTAGGGAAGAAACTGAAGTAACAAAAAAATGAGAAACTGCAAAAGAAATGCTAAAGAGGAACAAGCAATTGTCAGTTTTGAGGTAAGAAAATAGACACGTACACACAGAACTGAGACTACAGGAAGTAAGTGACTCAACAATATAGTAAGGCCAGCTTTTTCTTTAAAACATAATGTAGTAACTGATGCCAGACTAGCATTCCCACCATGAGAAACCAGAAAACAAACAAATGTTTGAGACACCTGTTTGCAGGCATTAGACAATAGACTACACAAAGACTATAATCTCCAGAAATGGGTAACTCACAAGGTGAGCCTACAATTGCCTCAGTTTTCTACCTGACACAATTTCCTTGGCCATTCTCAACAAGTTTGAGAAGGGCACAGTAGTTGTGCTAAACTGAGGAGTCAGAGATCAGAATTCAGTGCACTTGATACAGCTGAAAAATGCAAAGCAGAAGGTCCAGAAGTCTGTACGAAACCTCCATGAATCCTTGACCAAAAAAGCAGGCTGCACATGTGCAGGGCAAAACCAATCAAGGCTTAAAAGACGGTAGATGAAAGAGGGATAGAGGGTAGTTAAGAGTGGTGGATACACTTTGAAGTTCCCACCCAGCCAGAGTAGAGACACCACATTACAACTTATTAACACGTTAGACATCCAGCTAAGATACCAAAAAGGCCACAACTAAGAGTAAGTATCACATCCTAGAATAGGACTTATTCTTAGACTCCCCTAACAAAGCTTAAAATCAAGACCGAACAAATTTTGCAAGGAATTAGAATTTTGGAAGTTAAGTCGCACTAAAGTAAGGAAACACACCATGCTCTCTGCAGATCCATCCTAGCAAATATTAAAACCAAGCTTACAAAGTTCAAGGTAATCAGCCAGCAAATGAATTGCCCGCAGAATTCACATACACACACACAGAGAAAGATAAACTCCAGGATCTCTAAAATGTAACATCTACATGATCTAGTTTACAACTGAAAAAAGTACTAAATGTGCCAAAATAGAGAAAAGAATGAAAAGAAAAAAGTCAAAAAGAACAGTTGGTAGAAATCAATCCTACAATAGCCAAGATGTTGAATCTAGCAAACAAAAACCTTAAAATCATCTATTATAAAAATTTTTTAAGTTTATTTATTTAACTTGAGAAAGAAAGAGCACATGTGTGGGCAGGGGGAGCCACACACAGGGAGGGAGAGAGAGAATCCCAAACAGGCTCTGGAGTGTTGGTGCAGAGTCCAATGTGGGGCTCAAACTCCCGAACCGTGAGATTATGACCTGAGCTGAAATCAAGAGTTGGACACTTAACCAACTGAGCCACCCAGGCAAACCTCATATATTATAAATATTTTAAAAGAATTAACACAAAGTATGTCCAGAATTAAATGAAAATACATTCAAAGAACTAAATGAAGATAGTCTTAATGCATGCACAGATAGGAATTCTAAAAGAAATGAAAACTATAAAAAAGAACAAGATAAAAACTGTAGAATAAAAAGTGCAATAACGAAAATATACTGAATAAGCTTACCAAAAGAGTGGAAATAGCATATGGGATTGAAGATAAATCAATAGAAGTAACTGATCTAAAGAACAGAGAGAAAAAAGACTGAAGAAAAATAAGTCATACCACAGGGACTTACATTATATCAAAGAGTCTAACACACATGTAACTGGAGTTCCAAAATAAGAAGAAAGTGTAAAAAGTGCAGAAAGAATCACTGAAATTTCCAATAGGAAGAAAAACACTGACTTACAGATCTAAGCTCAGCAAACCTCAACTAGGATGAATACAAAGAAAACCCATATCTAGAACATACTCAAACTGCCAGAAACCAAAATTAAAGAGAAAAATCTTAAAAGCAGAGGCACCTGGGTGGCTCAGTCGGTTAAGCATCCAACTTCGGCTCAGGTCATGATCTCACGGTTCGTGAGTTCAAGCCCTGTGTCAGGCTCTGTGCTGACAGCTCATAGCCTGGAGCCTGCTAAGGATTCTATGTCTCCCTCTCTCTCTGCCCCGCCCCACTCATGCGTTCACGTGCTTGCTCGCGCTCTCTCTCTCAAAAATAAACATTTTGAAAAAGAAATTTCTTTTAATCTTAAAAGCAGCCCCAAAAGATTTTTGTGTAAAGGGAACCAAAGATATGAGTAACAGCTAACTTCTCATCACAAACAATGGAGATCAGAAAACACTGATATCTTTCAAGTGGTGAAATGCCAACCTATAATTTCATATTCAGCAAAAATATCCTTCACACAGTTAAGCAAAATAAAAACACTTTCAGATAAACAAAATCTGGGAGAATCATTTACCAAGAGACCTGCACTACAAGAAATACTAAAGAAAATTCTCTAGGCAAAATAAAATCACAACAATTGTAAAATATAATCCAAAGGAAAGAAAAGGGGCACCTGGGTGGCTCAGTCAGTTAAGCATCCAACTTCGACTCAGGTCATGTTCTCGAAGTTTATGAGTTCAAACCCCATGTTGGGCTCTGTGCTGAAGCTAGGAGCCTGGAGCTTGCTTCAGATTCTGTCTCCCTCTCTCTCTGCCCCTCCCCCCATCTGTAATAAAATTTTTAAAAATTAAAAAGAAAAAAAAAGTGAAGAAGGACACCAAATATAGTATATAAGAAGGTGAACATAACGGACGATTTCACCACTTTATACCCACCAGGACGGCTCTAATTCAAAAAAGATAAATAACAGGTGCTGCCAAAAAAGGTAGAGAAACTGAACCTTCATATACTGCTAGTGGGAATGTAAAACGTGCACCACTTTGGAAAACAGTCTTACGGTTCCTCAAATGGTTAAACATAGGGTTATCACATGATCCAAAAATTATACTCTTAAGTACACAGCTGAGAGGAACAAAATCATTTGTCCATACAAAAACTTGTACATGAATATTCATAGCAGCATTATTCATAATAGCTGAAAAGTGAAAACAACCCAAATGTCCATCAACAAATGAATGGATAAATAAAATGTGATATAACCATACAATGGAATACTATTCAGTAACAAAAAGAAATGAAGTGCTGATACATGCTACAACATGGATGAACCATAAAAATATTATTCTGAGTAAAAGCCAATCACAGAGGACCATATATTGAATGATCTCATCTATGCAAAATGCCCAGAACAGGAAATCTATAGAGATAGAAAGTAAGATTAGTGGTTGCCTAGGGCTAGAGGGGCAATATGGGAAAGGGAATGTTTGGAAAGTGATGGTTAAGTGATGACGGGTTTCTTTGTGAAGTGACAAAAATGTTCTAAAGTTGATTATGGTAATGCAAGCGAGCACATCTCTGAGAATAAACTTGAAGCCATTGAACTCTACACTTAAAATGGGTGAATTTTATGGTATGTGAATTACATCTCAATAAAGGTGTTTTTAAAGACTCTTAATTTTCCACTTTTCCTTAAAGACAACTAACTGTTTAAAGTAAAAATAACAATACTGAATCACATATAAGAGTAAAAGATACATCAACAGCATAAAAGATGAGATGGGTGAGTAAATGGAATTACATTGTTCACATTTGTGAGGTATGAAATGGGAAGTGAAAAATGGGAATATCAGATGTTGACCCTAAATAGATTTTGATAAAGATATACATTGTTATACCTAAAGAAACCATTCAAAAAATATTAAAAATATTAAAATAACAATAAAGAGCTATTGCTAATAGGCCAATACTTTAAAATATCCAATTAGTGGGGCATCTGGGTGGCTCAGTTCGTTGAGCATCTGACTGTTGATTCCAGTTCAGGTCATGATCCCAGGGTTCTGGGATTGAGCCCTACATCAGGCTCTGCACTGAGCATGGAGCCAGTTTGAGATTCTCTCTCTCTCTCATCTCTCTGCCACTCTCCCCTGTTTGCACATTCTCTCTCTAAAATAAAATAAAATAAAATGTCAATTAGTCCAAATAAGGCAAGAAAGGAACCTGAACAAAAAACGAAAGAGACAAATGGAAAACAAGTAGACTTAAGCCCAATGAGCTCAATAATTACATTAAATATAAAGGGACAAATACACCAACAAAAGGCAGAAATTGGTGGGCCAGGAGGGCGCCTGGCTGGCTCAGTCAGTAGAGCATGTGACTCTTGATCTCAGAGTCACGAGTTCAAGCCCCAAATTGGGTGTGGAGCCTACTTAAAATTTTTTTTTAAATTTTAAAAGAAATTGTTGGGCCAAGTAAAAAAGGAAGACATAAGTATCTACTAATATAAGACATACATTGGTTGAAGGCAAAGGGATAGAAAAAGATATACCATCAAACAGCATAAGAAAGCTGACATGACTATATTAATTCAGACAAAAACTTCAGGACAAAGAGTACTACAAGAGACAATTCATAATGACAAAAGGAGATATTCATCAAGAAGACATAGGTACCTACGTACCTAATAAGAGAGCTACAAAATACATGAAGCATAACAAAACTAAAAGGTCAAACCAACAAATCCACCATGTAGTTGGAGTAATTGATAAAATGAGTAGATAAAATAAATTTGTAATATAGAAGATCTGAGTAACACTACCAACCAAGCTGACCTAATTGACATTTATAACACACTACCCCTGACAGCCACAGAACATTCTTTTTTTTTTTTTTTTTTTTTTTTGAGAGACGGGTGGAGGGAGAGAGAGCTCCTGCACACAAGCAGGGGAGAGGCAGAGAGAGAGAGGGAGACACCGAATCCTGAGTAGGCTCCAGGCTCTGAGCTGACAGCAGCAAGCCCGACATGGGCTGAACCGATGAAATTCAAGATTATGACCTGAGCTGAAGTCCGACACCCATCCACACCCATCCCCCTGAGCCACCCAGGAACCCGGAACATTCTTTACAAATGTACATTGATTGCTCACCAAAATAGACCATTTACTGGACCATAAATAAGTTCTCAGAAAATTTCAAAAGATTAAAATTATTAATAGAGTATGTTCTCTTACCACAACAGAATAAAATTAGAAATTAACAATACTTAGAAAGTCCCTTTTTTCAAAATCTTTTACCTAGAATGAGTGCCTTTTCCTAATTTGCCTGCCCTAAGGAGGCACTGTTTCCTAATTTGCATAAAAGTACTGGATAAGCCCAGAATTTCAGTTAAAACAAATACATTAACACCACTTATTAATCATTCTTTCCAACAATAAATAAATTCAACCCTAATCTGATAAAGCTTCTAAATGTAACTAATAATTTACAGAAAATATAGAGGAACACATTAAACAATACCACAGCAACGCAATCAGCAAAATTCAGAGTAGTAACTCTTCAGGACAAACTACCCAGTATCATCAGTGAGAATAGAAATAGAAAAAAAAGCAAAGAGATACAGAGAGAAAGATCTTAAGTAAATGTGACAAAATACTGACTTTCACATATCAGGACATGTTCCTTTATTCTACTACTTTGTGTCTTATGCATGTTTAAAATGAAAAAAGTAGATTTAGTAAAATCAAATACATGTAAAGCTTCCACAAACAAGTTTGCCAAGAAAGGTTGGGATTAAAATTAAATCATTAACAGGCGCCTGTGTGACTCAGTTAAGTGTCTGACTCTTGATTTTGGCTCAGGTCACGATCTCATGGTTTGTGGGTTCGAGCCTCACATCAGCTCTACACTGACAGTATGGAGCCTGCTTGGAATTCTGTCACTCCCTCTCTCTGCCCCCCACCCAAAATAAATAAATAAGGGGCACCTGGGTGGCTCAGTCAGTTGGGTGTCCGACTTCAGCCCAGTCATAATCTCAGGGTTTGTGAGTTCAAACCCCACATCAGGCTCGCTGCCCGCTTTGGATCCTCTGGATTCCCTCTCTCTCTCTGCCCCTCCCCCCACTCATTTTCTCTCTCTCTCTCTCTCTCTCTCTCTCTCTCTCAAAAATAAGCATTTAAAAAAATAAAATGAGTAATATAGGATATCCTAATTCTTCATCCTGTCTTTGAGAACCAGGATTCTCAGTTCTTAAAAAAAAAGTACAATTACAAGACAAATGATAAAAACTTTGTAGACTTGAATTTGAATTTGAATTATTAGTATGAACTCATGAGATGTTTTACTTAAAAAAAAGCATGTATATGCATATACATAGATAGTAGGGAGAGGAAAACCGTTAATAGACATCATATATGTAGAAAATCCCAAGGAATATACAAAAATACTACTAAAAACTAATAAGTGAATGTAGCAAGTTCATAGGATATGATGCAAGATCACTAAACAAAACTCAGCTATATTTCTAACTAATAAGAATTAGAAATTGAAATTTTTTAAAAGCACTATTTATAATCACATCAAAAACATTAAACACCTTAGGGATAAATGTAACAAAATACATACAAGATTTTGTGTATTGATGAGATAAAATCTAAAACGAAGAGATGCGCTGTGTCCACGGAATGGAAGACTGATTATTACAAAGATGTCCGTTCTTTCCAAATTGATCTATGGAGTCAACACCAAGCCAACCAAAATCCCAGCAGGCATTTTTTTTTTT
>NW_024412396.1:36568076-36617712 GCF_014898765.1 Herpailurus yagouaroundi | reverse complement strand
GAAAGACCTGTTTCTTAAAGAAACACGTGGTCCTGAAAAAAGAAAACAATTCTCCTTTTCTTTAATTAAAACAAAGCTCATCCTTGAACTGGAAAACAACAAACATGGAATCCAATCATCTTTAATGTGCATGTAATCAATCCATTTGAGTGTTTGCTGGACTGAATTGATACAAAAGGGAATATGCTTCCTCAGTTACTAGCAATTAAGAGAGGAAGATCTTTTCATTATGTTTTCACTTCTTTCTGCTTCTGTATTTTTTCCCATAAACAGCAGTCCTAATTAATCTTATCATAATCCTACACTCCTTATCTTTTGCGTATCACTACTCCTACTCACTCTCTTGCTTCCTCAAATGCCTTTGCCAACTTGAGGACATGAACAAATATAAAATCATGTGGTAGCCACATCAAGGTGGCCCAGTAATCCCTACCTGATAGTATTCACACTCTTGTGCGTACTCTTCCACATTGTAACAGGGCTGCTCAGTATTAACAAATAAAACAGCACAATGATAGTAATGTCATGTCTGTGATTAGATCATAGAAAGTTCTGGGCTTCTGGTTCTCTCCCTCTCTCATCACAAACTCTGGGAAAACCCACATCATGAGTACCCAAGGAGGGTCCACGGGGAGAAAATGAACCCTCCTGCCAAGAGCCACATGAGAAACCTTGGAAAAAGATATTCAGTCTCAGACAACAGCCTGAGCAAACCTCTGAAGAGACTATGGGACAGAATCACTCAGCTAAAGTCACTCTCAGATTCCCGCCCCTCAGAAACTGTGAGGGCAGGTCACGATCTCAAGGTTCACGAGTTTGAGCCCCACATAGAGCTCTGTGCTGAGTCTCGAACCTGTTTCAGATTCTCTGTCTCCTTCTCTCTCTGTGCCTGCCCCACTCTTACTCTGTCTCTCAAAAATAAATAAATTTTTTTAAAAACATGTTTTAATTAAAAAAAAGTATTTCACATCAAAATCCATAATGTTGTATTACTTATCAGAACAAGAAGATCAAAAAAATAATAATGCCCAATATCAGCAAAGATTTGTGGCAAAAAGAATTACCATATTGTTGTTGGGAGTATAACTGATACAACCTTTTTTTGAGAACAACTGGGCAATATTTATCAAAACTTAAAAGTCACATACAATTACACTACTAGGTATTTACCCTATGGCTTGAGTGTTATATCTTATGAATATGCCTAAGTGCTCAAAGAGCTAGCTAGCTAGCTACCAAGTTCACTCCAGTGAAAAAACAGAAACATAAAATATTCATCAAAAAGATTCTGGGGGGCAACGGGGTGGCTCAGTCGGTTGGGTGTCCGACTTCAGCTCAGGTCATGACCTCACGGTTCATGGGTTCAAGCCCCCCATCGGGCTCTGTGCTGACAGCTAAGAGCCTGGAGCCTATTTCAAATTCTGTGTCTCCCTCCCTCTCTGCCCTCCCCCGACTCTCACTCTGTCTCTGTCTCTCAAAAATGAATAAGCATTTAAAAAAACTTAAAAAAAGATTTTGGTTAAATGGGGCACCTCGCTGACTCGGTCGGAGGGGGAATGCGACTCTTGATCTCAGGGTTGTGAGTTTGAGCCCATAGTGGGTGTAGAGATTACTAAAAACATACATAAACTTAAAAAAATGTTTTTTGGTTAAATCAATTATAGTATAACTGAACACTGAGCTACCATCCAACTGTTAAAAATAAAGAGGAAGACATATACACACCGATTTATAAAAGATACCCAATATACGAATATTTTAAAAGGTGGATTTATATATATAAATTTATATATATAAATCCCATTTTCCAAGAAAGAACATGATAACAAGTTCATATTAAGAAAACTACAAAGGTGTGCCTGAGTGGCCCAGTCAGTTAAGTGTCTGACTCTTGGTTTCAGCTCAGGTCATGATCTTACAGTTCATGAGATTGAGCCCTGTATCGGGCTCCGAGTTGACAGCAGCAGAACCTGCTTGGGATTCTCTCTCTCTCCCTCCCTCCCTCCCTCTTTGTCCCTCCCCTGCTCGCACAAGGGCACATCCTCTCTCTCTCAAAATAAATAAACATTAAAAAAAAAAATTACAGAGGCACCTGGCTGGCTCAGTTGGTAGAGCATGCAACTCTTGACCTGGGGGTCATGAGTTCAAGCCCACATTGGGCGCAGATACTACTTAAAAATAAAATCTTAAAGGGGTGCCTGGGTCGTTCAGTTGGTTAAGCATCAGACTTCAGCTCAGGTCATGATCTCTTGGTTCGGGAGTTCAACCCCCATGTTGAGCTCTATGCAAACAGCTCAGAGCCTGGAGCCTGTTTCAGATTCTGTGTCTCCCTCTCTCTTTGCCCCTCCCCCACTCGCATTCTGTCTCTCTCTCGCTCTCTCTCTCAAAAAACAAATAAACGTTAAAATTAATAAAATCTTAAAAAAGAAAATTACAGATCATTAGAATTAAAGCTATTATTTTGACATTTTGTAGTCTCTTAAATTCATTTAAAGATAATCATTATTGTACAAGTCCTACATAGTAGCCCAAATGACTCCTGTTTTAATTTCATCTCTGCTTAGCACACATACTACTCACAAGTAATAACGGTAATATAACCAATATATATTAAACAAATACTATATTTGACAACAGAGACAGAAACTCTACAAAACACCTCCAAATATTTTATATATTTAATCCTCAAACACTGTAATATAGGTAGTGCTACTGTCTCTATTGTTCAGGTAAGAAAAATGAGGGGTGCCTGGGTGGCTCAGGTGGTTGAGCAACAGACTCTTGAATTCAACTGAGGTCATGATCTCCCAGTCTTGGAATCAAAACCTGCAGCCGGGCTCCACTCCAGCTCTGAGCTGGGCATGGAGCCTTCTTAAGATTCTCTCTCTCTCTCTCTCTCTCTCTCTCTCTCTCTCTCCCCCCATTGCCCCTCCCCCACTAGCATGAGTGTGTGTGCAAGCACACATGTGCTCTCTGTCTCTCACAAAAAAGAAAAATGAGTGCAAGGTGTTAGTAATTTGCCCAAAGCCACAGTTCCTGTAGGGACTGTGTAAAAAATTCAAAATCATAAGTTTCTTCTTTTATCCAATACGCTATATTCTTATATCCATTTTGTTCATATTTCAAGTCAAAAAAGAACTATAAAATGTGGTCTATACCTAACAAGTTAGCAAATAACCAAAATAAATAAAATAACTTACTTTTTTAAAGATTTTATTTTTTAAGTAATCTCTACACCCAACATGGGGCTCAAGCTCACAACCCCAAGATCAAGAGTGTAACACTCTGACTGAGCCAGCCAGGCACCTCAATAATTTAGACAATTCTTAACTCTTA
Organism: Herpailurus yagouaroundi; assembly: GCF_014898765.1. Taxonomy (NCBI): domain Eukaryota; kingdom Metazoa; phylum Chordata; class Mammalia; order Carnivora; family Felidae; genus Herpailurus; species Herpailurus yagouaroundi. The sequence goes on along the minus strand of NW_024412396.1, from coordinate 36,614,376 downwards.
TGAGAAAACAAAAAGGACTAAGGATACAACAAAAGCAATTTCTAATTAAAAATAAGTCATCTCAGGGCGCCTAGGTGGTTCAGTTAGCTAAGTGTCTGACTTTGGCTCAGGTCATGATCTTACAGTTTGGGAGTTCAAACCCCATATGGGGCTCTGTGCTGACAGCTCAGAGCCTGAAGCCTGCTTAGGATTCTGTCTCTGTCTCTCTCTCTGCTCTGCCCCCACTCGCACACTGTCTCTCCATCTGTCTCTCTCTCTCAAATATAAATGAATAACAAAAACATTAGAAAAAAGTACCAATACATTAATAAACCTTATTATAATTATTATAACTACAACTGACCATGCAATTTATGCTTACCCAAAGACCTAGTCTATCACACTGTAGATTACCCATCACCTTTTATTTCTAAGAAACCTCAGAGAACCTACAGGAATATATGCTCACCATAATACACCACCTTCAATCCCAAGTGCTTTATAGAACCACATTTACTGAATCACATGTGACTATAAAAATGTGACAAGAAACATGCTGACCAATTCCGGCACTTATTCTTCAAAATAAACAAACTTAACCTCCTTCTTTCTCCTCCCCTCCCCCAAAATGGGCGTTCTGGAGTCAGACATCCTGTGTTCCAATTCTAGTAGGGCCCACTTAATAAGGACCTTGAGCAGTCTCAGTCTCCTTCCCTGTTAAATGGTAAGGATACTAATACTTACCTCATGGGGCTGTTTGGGAATGAAGTGAGACAATTCATGGTAAAGCGCTGAGAACACTGCCTGGCACATAATGTGCACTCAATAAATACCAGCCACCATTACATCTCCAAAACCGCCAAGAATCTAGACTTACTCCCTTTTAGTGATGAGAATCTAACCCAACTCCATCAGGACAAAATGGTTTATAGACGGTTTTCATATTACCTTACATAATAAATAGAAGTATATATTCACAGTAATTTTGTTTTCATAGCAATTTCGCCCTTTTCAATAAAAACATTTCCGTAAAATTAAACACTCCAATCCCCCAAGCTTTTAACCAGCGGCATGTCTGGACCCCAGCTGTCAACACAGCCTGGAAATACCCCGGCTATGAATGGGCAAACCTGACAACCTGCTGGGTACTACATCTGGGAACCTGCAGTCCAAAGCAGGCCAGCGCGGCTCGGGGCTACCGTCTGTTTACAGAAACAACGTCACCTTTTCCCATTTTCCTCCCCAGTGTTGAAACGAACGACGCCCTTTTCTCCCCTGAGCCCAGGCCAGGCATTTCCCAGCTCTCTTCTCCCACCCTGCGAGTTTCACCCCCATGGAACCCACGGTCTCCCGACTCACAGAGTGTGCCCGCACACATTCACCATCAGCTTCAAGGAGGGGTTCCGGTATTTAGTGGTCTTACACCGGGGGCAGCCCTGATCGTCCATGGCGGTTCCCTCCTGTGGATTCTCCCCCGACGCCTGCTTTAGCTACAGCCAGAGCAACCCCAAACCTCCTCCAAGCGGGTTCCTACCAACAGGCACTTGGCTGGGACGGTCCCGTTGCAAATGCGCACCGGCCCGGGGCGAGACGCTGCAGCACAAACGTTCCGGCCGCGAGCTTTCCGGTCCTGCAGCTGGGGCTTGCTCTTAGCTTCCGTAGGCCAGTGCACTATCCTAGATTTCGGGGAAGAGCTATTAAAATGTCAAATTGTACACAAAGCTCCATCTCCATGCATGTAGAAGTATTTTTTTAAGGAACTGTGTCACAATTAGGCACATAGATTTCACCTTGTACTGTCTGGAAAGCATTACCACGATTTCAAAGATTTATGCCCTGTGTACATAATCAATAATTCAGACTAGCATTTTCTTTTGAATAATTTGAAAGCCTGTGCTTTATATTCTCCTTTATACTTGCAGTCATGCAAGCACAAGTTCGCAAATAAAAGTTTGAAAAAGTTACCTATAACAAAAGTCTCTACACCAACCCTAAATACTACAGATTCTCACTAAATTCTGGCATCTGTTCTGCAGAGTCACTTAATTCAAGACTGTCAAGTGTGCTTAACCGGTGTCACCTGGTTCTTACATCCCCCCCCCCAACACCCCAACCATATACACTGTATTTCAGCAATTGTAAGATCTGAGAGCCTGAATCTCTTTGGCAGTTGTAAACCACATTCACTGCATTTATCAGGATTGCAAAGAAAGCCTATAAACAGATCTATTAGATAAACTCCTCCCTCTGTAAGGGACACATGTTCATTGCCATAACAAGGATATGTTGATATTTATTGAATAAGTAGAGTGAAGAATAAATGAACGAGCATCAAATACTAGTTCACTGTGAAAAAAATTTTAAGCCAAGCATCATCTTGTAATCTGGTCCAAATTCCATCAGAAGTAGACATGCAAAGTTTTTCAAATTAACCCATACAATGAATACTAGCTATGTACACACATGGTAAGTTTAAAAAGTGCTTTCGATAGCACTTTTGCTCTTTTCAATAAAAACATAAAAAGTGACATTCCAACTCCCACTTTTTTTTAAGTAGGCTCCACTCCCAACATGGGGCTCAAACTCAGGACCCCAAGATTAAGAGTTGTGTGCCCTACCGAGCCAGCCAGCCACCTCCCAACTCCCACTGTTTTAAACAGTGAACTCAGTATGAAACTCAGTGTGGTAATACAGTTGGGATTTCCATGGGTTACAAGAGGAGGAACCTGACAAACAGCTAGATATCACATCTGGGAACCAGCAGACCAAAGGGCTTATATATAGCACTACATATATATATATATGCATATATATATATGCATATATATATATGCATATATATATATATATGCTTATATATAAGCACAGGGCTTATATTTGTACATAGACATAGGGATTCACCTAATAAATCATGTCATCAGCTTGATCATAACATTGTTCACTAACAGGAGCTAACCAAATAAGTTTACTAAAATAGGCAATACAAATGCTGTGCTGACCTGGAGGCTTATTATGCTGCTATTGTCTTATTGAAAAAGACCACATCCAAACCAGTCATGTGACTCACAGTGAAGCTCTCTAAAAATAAGGACAACTTTTAGGATCTTAATATATTTTAATAGAACAGGAAACTTACAGTAAAAGAGTGAATATGTTCAGTGAGCAAATAAAAATTTTAGGCAATAATACATTGAGAAGTCATCCATTAATTTGGCATTATTGTTTATTACCACAAGGCACTTTTAATCATGTCCTGGAACAGGAGACCCCCCAACCACTTTGTGAATTGTTTTACCTTTTGCCCAAACCTTAACATCAAGACAAAGAAAGCACTGAAGATTGTGGAAGGAAACATTGCTACCAGCTTTCTCCACTTCCCAGGTTGGAAACTACTATAAGAGAAGAATGGTAGCAACAGCTGACTTGGAACTCTTATCAGATGAGCATGATTCTCACAAAGCTAGAGGCAATAGAAAGTAGAGCTTATAGATTGGGCATCTGACTTCAAGAGAGCTGGATTCAAGTGCTGACTTCATTACTTTGTAATTGCATGACCTCAGGCCTCAGTTTTTCCAACCATAAATTGAGGGCAACGTGAAGATTAAATGAGATATCTCATTTAAAGTACTTAGCACAGAATAAGAGCTCAATAACTGTTAGCCATTATTAAACAGTACTATAGGTATTCTCATCAGTAGTAGTATCTAAAAGAAGCAATGAAATGGGAAGAACCTGGCCTTTGCTTAAATCAGACTGGTTTTTGAGCCAAATTTCTTATCCTCACTTACCTCAGTTACTTTCTTCCACTTAATACGCTTCACAGGGTTGCTGTAATGATTAAATTACCTGACAGGTACTTGTATGAAGGCACTACTACAATGCCTCGTACATAATAGAAACTCCAAAATGTATACCATTATTACTCGTGGGGTCCACAAACGTAGAATGATCAGAAGGCTTTCAAGAGGAAAGCCTGGGGGCGCCTGGGTGGCTCAGTCGGTTAAGCGTCCGACTTCAGCTCAGGTCACGATCTCGAGGTCCATGGGTTCGAGCCAAGCGTCGGGCTCTGGGCTGATGGCTCAGAGCCTGGAGCCTGCTTCCGATTCTGTGTCTCCCTCTCTCTCTGCCCCTCCCCCGTTCATGCTCTGTCTCTTTCTGTCTCAAAAATGGATAAAACGTTAAAAAAAAAAAAAAAAAGGAAAGCCCTGACAGCACCTGAACTCTGGTTCAAATGGAACTTCAGTCTTTGTAAAACCCACTAAACAATCAGGTTTCCTACATGTCTTAAAACAGCAGCATCCATGAGGCACCTGGGTAGCCCAGCTGGTTGAATGCCCAGCTTTGGCTCAGGTCATGATCTCCCGGTTCAGGAGTTCGAGCCCCACATCGGGCTAGCTGCCATCAGCCTGTCAGCCCAGAGCCCGCATCAGATCTTCTGTCCCCCTCTCTCTGCACCCCCCGCCGCTTGCACTCACCCAAAAAATAAACAAATATTTTTAAAAAAACAGCAGCATCCCAACAGTGGACCAACTGGCCCATTATTTCTCTTCCCAAATCTGCTCTTCCTCTAGCATTCCCATCTCAGTAGATTCTACCTCCTTGGGGCAGTGTTTCTCTCTTGCAGACCCTCTCTCCCAGCCCCAAGGACCCAGGCTGGGCTTTCCCCATCCTTAGGGGACATTTATGGTTTTGTCTCAAGACTAAAGATAGCATCCCTCCCCCTTCTTATGGAAAACAACTCATCCCCCACAGGCTTCAGTGGTTCTTAATGTGCCTGCTAATCACAATCCGGACTCTCTGGCCTAGGGGTTGACACATAACCCTTACTGGCACAACCAGAGATCCTCCTTATATTTTTCAAACTGGCAGTAAAGGGAAAACAGTAGAACCTCTTTAACGGGGCTAGAAAAGTGTGAATTAAGAACGATGGGGAACCCTGGTTCCAACTTTCTGGGGAAAGCCCTTGGAAAGACCAACTTGAAAGAGGCAGGTGAAATGAGACAGCAGGTCTCTAAGCACAACCAGTTGCGTTCCTGTTTTTCACGTTGTTTGATATTATGTTCCAATAAATTCATCCTTTTGCTGAGTCCAGTCCAAGCGGCCTTTCTGGCTCCTCGGGGAAATCCATATCACCACAAAAACGACAAGAATGCTGCTACACCTGGGAGATGACTAGAACCTGGCACTCACTCTGCCAGGCTCTCTACCTGTTTCTGCCAGGCTCTTCTCCCTCCACTACCACCCATGAGACTCACTAGGTCCCCTCCTACCTACTGCTCATCTGCATCCTCCACAGGCAGATAGCTTGGTTACTAAGTCCCAAGCATTATATCCAAGGCTCCCTCTCCCAGCCTTAACTTTTTTTCTTCATGAAAATTTGAAAAACCCCAGAAGAGGATTCTGAATGTTTTGGTTTGGGGAAAGTGTCCATCCCTGGGCTAATCAACCATGACCATGGACTACTGTGTACACAAACCACCGTGAGCACCACTGCAAACTGAGCGTTCCATTCAAAGACCTTCATAATCTGTCTCCAACCTGCCCTTTAAGCTAATCTCCCACCACACAATTAATAAACCCCACAACACAGACATGCTGAATTACTCAATATATTCAGAAATATACCACATACCTTCATGGCTCCATGCTTTACTCATTTCATTCAATCTTCCTCTAGTGAGCTCTATCCTTGTCCTCTCAAAATTCTTGTCCTTAAGGCCCAGCTAAAAATCCATTCCCCATTGCCCTTGGCCTCCCAAAATTAGTCTCTTTATCCTCACCACTCTCATACTCTCTGTTGTATTTCCTAATGGATGTGTCTTATCTCTCCCACCATATTTTAAGCTCCTCAGGGTCAGAGAGCTCAATATGTTCATCTTGCTATCCTTCAGTACCTAATGCAATACCTGTTATTAATCAGGACTCCGTAAATATTTGGCAAATGAATGATCCTTCAGAAATGTTAACTACATATCATCAACCATTGATGACTAAATAACAATAGAACACTTCCGGTACCTGGGAGATTACTTTGCAACCTAGTTCCTCAACAGTACCAGTACATAAGCTTTGGAAATAGGAAGAACCTACCAAAACACAGTTATGTAGGCCTTCCCTTTATCTATCCGCCTATTAAGGCGGCCAAAGTCAGCCTTGAAAAAGAACCTCTGCTCTTGGTGGCAACACCATAAAATATATTTAAGCAAAGTGTAAAATTTTGTGCTGAGCCAGATTTTCTTCAATAGACTAAAATGGCAAAAGATTTCCATATGCTCTCATCACTACCTTCAGGCAGGAAGGCAAAGATACGGAAACAAGCAGGTTGGTTTTCACCTTCACACAAGCCCAGCCTCAATTGTTTTCCCAAATCACAACACTGCTTTAGGCTGCACATCAGTACTGCAGACTCAGTGTTTACAGCATGGCAGACAAAGGAAGTAGAAGTATTCATCAATTTTACAAATCATTTGAAACCAGTGCTCTGAGATGAACTCCATACACCCTGAAGTCTGGTGTTCCATTCCAAAGTTTGAGTCCAGGACTTCCGGTCCCACTTTGAATTGCTGCCAGAATGAGCCTGGGGCTTAGCCTGCTAAAGGAATCCAGAGCCCGGTGTTGCATTTCACTTCTGGTTCTACAGGAATCTCCTCCTGGAGCTATAGAATACCAATGTAGCTATAGGCTGCAAATTCATAAAGGCCACTGCTGCTTCTACATAATCTATTGCACTTGGTGCTCTGGAAGCAAAGGACACACTCAGAAGACATGCAAAAACCCAATACATAGTTTTCCAAATATAATAAGCCTGAAGAAGATTCCTATGGCCTGACCTTGGATCGCCCTATAATACAGTCAAATGAATTTTCATTAGATACATAAAACTGAAAAGTTTACTACTTTGCACTATCAGGAAGAAGATAACAAACATTTAGCAGAGATTAATTACATGCCAGTTGCTTTACGGCACATCTTATCTCATTTAATCCTCACAACAATCCCAGGCACTTTTTATACTCAAGTCGCTAATAAATGGCAGAACTGGGATTAAACCTATGTCTAGCTAGCTGATCCCCAAGTCCACATTTTTTCCACTAAACCATACTATATCCTGTCTACTTTGCTCCGATAAATATGCTTTAACAATTCAAGGAGCAAAATGCCATGTGGTATTCTGGATTGGATTATGAAATAGAAGACAGACATCAATGGAAAAATTGGTGAATCCAAAGAAAGTCTACAGTTTAGTTAATAATATTGCACCAATGTTAATTTGTTTGGAGAAATATATCATTGTAATCTCAAATGTTAACATTAGGGAAAACCGGGTAAAGAGTAGGTGGGAACTCTCCATACTCTTTTGTGAGTTTTCTGTAAGTCAAAATTATTCTAAAACAAAAAGCATATTTTTTAAAAGTCAAGGAAGTTATGTACCTCGGATATTGTCCTAAAGCTGGATACCTAACTGGATATTTCCAATGGGGTGAAAACACATGGTCTTTTCTATGACTATGAATTGCAAATCAACCAGAGACATCAGTGCTGGCTTCATCAGGGTAGTACAAAAGCAAGTCAAGTCCAAAATCAAATGACATCTTGGTTGACCAGCAATAAAATGCAGCCTGTCCACGAAAAAGAAAACCTCACCGAGTTGATCATGACAGCAGGTAAGCTAAACAGCTGCTTTATAATATGCCGAAATAGGCAGTTTTGGGTAATTGGGAAGCAGAAACAACACAAGGCCACCGTGAAGGATGATGTTAGGATGATGTCATTAAAGTGTTGGATTTTGAGAAAGGGCATCAGCAGGTGGACCTAACTGACCCACAGAAATCAGAGAAGCAGAGGTGGGCTCATCCTTTTTTGAGTTAAGACCTCATGCAAACCAAGAAAGAGACATAACTGCAAACAGCAGTCGACTCCACCCCCAGGCATTTCACCTCAAACCAGAGGGCAGCCTTCCATCTGTCTATGCTGTTGAAAGGGCTGCTGATCCTGCACTGATCTGGAAGACACCTGCACTTAGAATGGAGGAGTATCACCTTCAGAGAACTATACACACACTTACAGAAAATCTGCTCATACAGAATACTTAAATGTTCATGCTTTATAACAATCTAAGGCTTAAGTCTCTTCCACCTTACCCTACTCACTGAGCTAAGCACACCGATTCAATACTCTATATGCTTAGTTGCACCGTGTTCAACACAGTTGTGTTGCCAGCTCTCCAGGTGAGTCAAGGTTAAATGCTTTTTGAAGTCTTCTTGTTTTTGTCTCCTCCGTGGGCTATTTATACAGCTTATTTTAAGATTTTCAAGCACTTTCCCCTTTTTAATTTACCATAAATGTTTCCCCCTGGGAACATTCCCTAGTGACATTCTATTTTGGACCCTTTTGAATACAAAATCCTTGACAAAGACATCTCTCAAAGGGAGGGAAAGGGGACTAGGGACATAGAGAAGCTTCTGAATTGTCTCCTTTGAAATTTTGTCACCTGGATGCTTGACGGTGGTCTCTTTGTTAAGAGTTTGGCGTCCGGACCTTAAGGCCACACAATTAATCCTCCCGCTGGAATCCTAAGGACTCTCTTTGAAAGAGTCTCTTGTCCAGTTTTCAGGCCACATTAGGTAATTTCCCGCCCAGGAGCACGGTCTAAAAAGAATGTCGGTGTTTCCCTTCAGGTATAGGTGCCTGGGGGTCAGGGGAGAAGGAAAGGCAAGGGGTGGAGTGCGAGGCGGGTGATCGACAGGGATAGAAACGGTGTCTCCTCCTCCCTCTGAATGCGAAATAGCCAATGAGGTGGCGCGGCCGGGCCGGCCGGGCCGCCAGTGCCATATAGTATGCAGCAACCCGAGGAGTCACGTTGGGGGAACGGCAGAAAGCAGCTATCCTTTTACACTACTTTGCTCTAGCAGCTATCTTAATGGTGACTGCGTGGCCGGGGGGAAACCTGATCGGCCAGATCCAGCCGAAACCGGGCGGGAGGGAGTGGGCTTTCCGGAGGGGGGGAGGAGGGAGGGAGACGAAGAAGGAGGAGTAAGAGAGGGGGAAAGAAAGAGGAAAAGAGTGCGAGGGAGTGAGGGAGGGAGGAAAATAAACAACAAAAAATGTCCTCTTCCTCCCCCACCGGGCAGATCGCAAGTGCGGCGGACATCAAGCAGGAGAATGGGATGGAAAGCGTCTCGGAAGGGCAGGAGGCGCCCCGAGAAGTGGCGGGGGGCGCGGCGGCGGCGGCGGGGCTGAGCCCCCCGGCTCCAGCCCCTTTCCCCCTGGAGCCGGGGGACGCCGCGGCCGCCGCCGCCAGGGTGAGCGGAGAGGAAGGGGCAGCGGCGGCCGCGGCGGCGGATCAGGTACAACTCCACTCGGAACTTCTGGGCAGGCACCACCACGCCGCGGCCGCCGTCGCCGCCGCCGCCGCCGCGCAGACCCCACTGGCCTTCTCGCCCGACCATGTCGCCTGCGTGTGCGAGGCGCTGCAGCAGGGGGGCAACCTGGACCGCCTGGCCCGGTTCCTGTGGTCCCTGCCCCAGAGCGACCTGCTACGTGGCAATGAGAGCCTGCTGAAGGCGCGGGCGCTGGTGGCCTTCCACCAGGGCATCTACCCCGAGCTCTACAGCATCCTCGAGAGCCACAGCTTCGAGTCGGCTAACCACCCGCTGCTGCAGCAGCTCTGGTACAAGGCGCGCTACACCGAGGCCGAGCGAGCCCGAGGCCGGCCACTGGGCGCCGTGGACAAGTACCGGCTGCGCAGGAAATTCCCCCTGCCCCGCACCATCTGGGACGGCGAGGAGACGGTGTATTGTTTCAAGGAGAAGTCGCGCAACGCGCTCAAGGAGCTCTACAAGCAGAATCGCTACCCTTCGCCCGCCGAGAAGCGGCACCTGGCCAAGATCACCGGCCTCTCCCTCACCCAGGTCAGCAACTGGTTCAAGAACCGCCGGCAGCGCGATCGGAACCCCTCAGAGACCCAGTCCAAAAGGTGAGCGCCAACTTTCCTCCTCCTCCCCCTTCCTCTCCCCCACCCCCTTCCCAGCTTTCTTTTCCTCCAAGTGCTCGCAAACATGGCGCTTACCTTCCCCACCAGCCTGGTCCGGCTGCCCACCTCTCCCCGCCCCCCACCTCTCCCCGACCCGGAGAAGGGGGGGACGGCGGTGGCGAGAGGCGGGGGGGACCTCCCTCCTCCCCCTCCCCCTCCTCCCCCCAGAAGTTTCTGGTCGCCCGCCTAGGTCTCAGTCCCCGCCCCCACCTCGGCTGGTCACTGCCGCCCAGTTTCCCACCCCCATCCCGCTGGCTTTGAAGTTGCCACTCTCTGCCGGGGTCTGGAGGGGCGCAGGAGCGTGTGTAGTGTGTAGGCGCCGGAAAGGCAGCCCTCGTTGCCGCCCGAGGCCCACCGGGGCTGCCACGGCGGGCCGGGGTCTGCACCTCCACCGGGTCTCACCGTCCCGGCGCGTGCACGCGCTCCTTGACCGCCCTCTCCGCGGCTCGGCTGCCCCTCTCCCCGCCCCAGGCCTGCGCTGGAGGTCGCGGTGGCCGCTCTGGACGCTGGAGAGTGTCGATGGGGGCTGGCGTTTCAGAAGGGGGGTTGGGGACGTCGAGGTTTTATGTGACAGAGTTAATCATTCACCCTGCCCGCTGTGGTTCTCTTCGTGGCCGCGGCAACGTGGGGTGTTGGTGCGGCTGGGCTCTGCCGTGTTTTGAAACCTGATTCTGAACTCCTTCGGATCGGGTTTCAGCGCCGCCGGGGCAGTGGGACTGGAGGGCTTGCTTCCTCGGCCCCCCAACCCTGCGTGGCTCCCTCCTGGGACAGCGGTTAGGGGTGGGGGCGCTATCAGCTCCACACCTCCTTCAGCGCCCACCCTGGCGGGTTTCAACTTTTTGACTGGCAGGGTTTTTGACCCCAACTGGTGGGAAAGATCGGGTTTTCCACCTCTATTGTGCGTCCTTTCGAGTCAGACACCTGGAGTGTTTTGTGTATTGTTGAGCGAACTAAGGAGAAGGTCGCCTGGAGAGATGGTGTCTCCAAGCCACGCGGGCATAAGACAGAAAGAACCCAAAGCAACTCGAAGGTTCTGCCCAGGGAAGGAATTTGGGAGCCGGGAAGCCCGCCCCGGCCGAGCGAAGGTGATCACCCGCCTCGGCCCGCCCTTGCCGCTCCTGTCCCTGCACCCCCGCCGGGGCCCGACGGCTCTGGAGCTCCTCGCCCAAGGCAGGGAGGGAGGCGCTGTGTCCGAGCCGTGCCTCCCGGTAACCAAAACAAAACGCGCACTGCGACCTGCGTGCATCCTTCCGCAGACTTGCGGGGACACCCAGAGGAGGCACGTTGGTGACCCCGCGCCTGCTTGTGGCCGCGGATCCCATCGCTTGGAGCCCCGTCGGAATCCTCGGGGCCAGAGGCAGGGGGTGGGGAGCGGGCGTGGCGCTCAGGCCAGCTGCCCTGCAGCCTGCGCTCCCCGGCTGGGCGCGTTCCTCTCCCCAGCCGCACTCTGCCGGCTGCGCGCCTCCCCCCCCCCCCCAACCCCACACCCCCGCCCCCGGCCCAGTTGCCTGGTTTAGGCCCCTCTCCGGATCTACCTCCCACCCGCACCCCTGGTGAGTCACCCTCGCAGACGGCGACGGCGGCTCAGCCTCAGCTCGTAAATCAAAGCGCTTTCTGCGCTCCTGGCCCCGCAGCCCAAAGCCCGGGTAATCCCCTCCCCTCCGCATGAAAGCGAACCGACCGCCGGGCACTGCAGGGATGGGGATCCTCTACAGGGCCAAGTCGCACCAAGCTTCCAAACTGCAGCTAACTGCCCCTTTCTCCCCCCCCCCCCTCGCCCAGCCTCAGTCCAAATGGGAAACCCTATCACCACCCTTCACCCGGATTTGGCGTGTCCTCCCAAGTCGGGGAGCTGAGGAACCCAGTCCTGTCTGGAGCAGAAGGACTGAGGGTGCTGGGGAAGGGGTCTGATGGTTACAAGGCTGCTGAGTGACCCACACCCTTTCCCTCCCACCTCACCAGGGCACTGGATGGTGTATGTTAAATAGGCCCCTATGGCTTCTTTTGGATTCAAAGGCGACTGCACATAACAGTTCTTGGGTTGAAAGTGCCTTTCCTACATCAAGGACAGCCACTTTGTTGAATGAGAGAGTTGTCAGTCTGGTGGAGTAGAAGTTTGGGAGCAGGTGAGAAAATGATCTCTTGTTAACTAACTGGCAAACAAAACTGAACACTTCCCACCTCCTGCTCCTTCGGCAGTTTCATTTACTTCCAAAATCACACTAATCGGAATTGGTTTGAAGGGAGGGGAAGGCGTTCCTAATAGGAAAGACTGACCGCCTCATCTAGTGAGGTTTTTCCCCCCCCCTGTGGTATAGGTAGCAGCATAATTTAACAGGAAGGAATAACTTCAGTGCTATGAAAACGTATATATAATTCTTATGAAAATCCTGTTAGCTGAATTTACATCTTCCAGATCTCTGGACTTTCCCTGAATTTATTATTGGTAAAATGATTGGGATAGGAGAGTTTATCTTCCCACGTTCTCTGTCTTTATGGTTAGAATCTGCTGAAAGGCCTCATAACTTAAACAAGACTAAAGACTTCCTGCTCTGCTTTCCTAAAATATTACCTTTAATGGGGTTAGAGGTTGGTTTTCTAAACAAATGGCACTAGGTAGAATGTCATCCCTCTGACCTTCTGAATGTCTTGATTTCCCCTTCTCTGCAGTGAGTCAGATGGCAATCCCAGCACTGAAGATGAATCCAGCAAGGGCCATGAGGACTTGTCTCCTCATCCACTCTCCAGTTCATCGGATAGTGTCACCAACCTCAGCCTTTCCAGTCACATGGAACCAGTGTATATGCAGCAAATTGGAAATGCTAAGATATCATTAAGCTCTTCTGGAGTTTTGTTGAATGGAAGCTTGGTACCAAGTACTTCACCTGTCTTTCTTAATGGTAATTCTTTCATTCAGGGACCCAATGGAGTTATCCTTAATGGATTAAATGTGGGAAATACACAGACAGTGTCACTGAACCCACCAAAAATTGCATCAAACATTGTGAGCAATGGTATATCCATGAGTGACATACTGGGGTCTACCTCCCAGGATGTGAAGGAATTCAAAGTCCTCCAGAGTTCTTCAGCTAACTCCGCAGCCACCACTTCCTACAGCCCCAGTGCCCCTGTGTCATTCCCAGGGCTGATACCCAGCACTGAGGTAAAAAGAGAAGGCATTCAAACAGTGGCTTCCCAAGATGGAGGCTCTGTGGTGACTTTTACTACACCAGTGCAAATTAACCAGTATGGCATTGTCCAGATCCCCAATTCCGGAGCAAACAGCCAGTTCCTTAATGGGAGCATTGGATTCTCTCCACTGCAGCTGCCTTCTGTTTCAGTAGCAGCTTCACAAGGTAAAAGTCTCATTCGGTACCATAATGCACTAGTGAATGTTTTAGCCAGCTGCTGTAAATGACACATTTGGTGAGAGCTGTAGATTGATGTTACTGTTCACGTACCTTATTGGCTGCCACAGCTGCAGAAGAGCCTTGATTTGTTTCTCCTTCTTCACAACACCCATGTAATATCCAGTCTGGTTGGTTCCCTGGCATCATGGAGATGGGCTTTTATTTTCCTAACATCTGAATGGAAAAATACAGTTCATAGCAAATCTTGCCAGTTCTACAATTAGAGAAATATGATAAGTCAGTTGGTGCTTACAAAATAACCCATTGCTTGACATTTTAAGATTAAAAATTAATAATATTGCTAAGAACACAAAATTCGTCAAGCAGTTGGTACGAATGTGTACACTTTACCTAAGCATTTTCTATCTGACCAAGGAGTGTTTTAGAAGAGCAAGCTAAAAAGACTGGATCAATTGTGTTTGATCCATGTTCCTCCTATAATTAAAACTATCAGACCTAAAGGAAAACCAGATGAGTATGTGATAGGGTGTCTGTTGCTCTGCATGTATACTCTCCCTCCCTCCCACCCCCCACCAAATGTGTGGGTTAGCCTTATTTTATGTGTTTGTGGTTTTGCTAAAGGCAGTTTGCTGAAGAACACTGATCTGGAATTCAGGAAGCCTGAGGCTGTTATGCCACTTCTTCACTGACTTGAAGCAAGTCTGGATGGCTCTGTGTCATTTTTTGTACATAGAAACACGAATGGTGAGAATGGCCATGGAGGTTGCATAGTGCCTTAAACTTAGGAATGGGGGATGTGAATGCAGGTTTGCCTTCCTGTAAGCAAATCTGAATGTCCAGATTTCTATGAAAGCAAAATAAGTAACTGTCTCCCTTTAAAGATCAACTTTCTGTAAAATGGCTTTATCAAAAAAATCTCAATTTATGCACAACTATGACCCACTTCAGCTTATTTGAGGCATTAATGGAAAAAGTGTTGAGTAACTTTCTCTAACATCAATTCTCAGGTAAAATGGTAGGAAAACACAAAACTCCTGCAGCATACCGTGTATTTCTTCGTTGTTTCAAGTTATGGAAAGGATTAAAGTTAAATCACTTTCCAACAAAAATATAAGAAACCACAGGGTTTCTTCTCTCTTTAGGAAATTTCCAAACAGTAGATAACAGTTTAAAGACAAAAAGTTGGAGCAAAAAGTGTGGTATGTACATTGGGGGAGAAGAAAAGCAGAAATACTTTTCACGTGTAATCTAGAAATATGCTACCACAGAAAATTATTACAAACTAATAGCTAATTTTTAAAATGGGACATTTAATATGAATAAGAAGAAGCATTTTCAGTTAAAATAGCTAAGATCAAATGACATAGCTGTCAATCCTTGCACTGTCTGGGTGAGTTAAAGGCATAAGTTTAACCAGATGGGTCCAGGAAGCAGCGTTCCTTTATAGCAATGGTGGACTGCAGTTCTCTTTAAAGCATGTGGGGATTCAGCCTTTCTCAAAAACAGATACTCAGCCTTGCCTTAAAATGTGTAGACAAGATAGATTATCTTTTAGTAGTTAGGATTTATATGGAAAAGCAGAATATCTATATCTTTTACTCACTTCATAATCTGAGAAAACAAGGGTGTTTTTTTTTCCCTTACCATCATTACAAAGTTATACTTTGCACCTATGTCCTGTTTCATTTGAATTTTTTAAACTGATTTTGAAATTATTATTAAATTTATTATAATTCAAGTGCAGTTATACTTACATATCAAGTTTTAGATCACATCTGCTTTTCCTCCTTCATTTATGTGTGTTATAATTTCTACACATTCAAAGATATTGTTTTATTTATATTTAATAGCTGTTGGGGGAAATGTCCTATCATATCATATATGGTTCTCTCAAAAAATAACTATCGTTTTGTTCACCTATACACAGGCAAACAATTTCACAAATATATACATATAACAAAATAAACATCTATTTCAGATGTTTTTTGTTACAGTTTAGCAGCCAACAAGAATTTTAAAGTATACTTAAGTCAGATTAATTTCATTTGTTTGGCCTGGAACAAACATTCATGTTAGGGAAGAACCCAAACATACATAAAAATGTTTTGTTTTTTTTTTTAACACCAGTATTTCCGTGACAAATACTTTCTAGTGGTTACATTTAATTTAAAGTTTAAATACAGTTTTAGTTTGTTTGAAGATATTCCTTTGCATTTAAGGTGCTTAAAAAGTGGAAGATATAAAAAAACAACCCAGTAACATTTATTTATCAATACAGGTAGTAATATAATCACAATTATTCTAATTCAAGAAGAGAAATGTTTTGGGAGAATTACTTTTAACGTTGGGCTATCTTCTCAAAATAATAATTTACTGAACATCTAATTCAAGATCAGGGTAAACAACCCATCTGAATAATCCTGTCACAAAATTCCCTCAAGTCTACCTTTCTTACAGTGGCAAGATAATTGCCATCATTTCACTGGGTCTATGTAAAGACTCCAAAAGAAAAGGGTTTTATTTGATGATAGGAGGGAGGGGAAGGCTCTAATTCGTCTGCATTGTCTGAGTTACCTGATTTTGAACTTCTCAGCATTCTACTTATGTTTCTGGGGGTTTTTTGTTTTGGTTTGGTTTTTTCCTGTTTCTGGTCTCTGTAGACCATTCTAGTGAGAGCCTTAAGATATAAACGTTTCAGAGAAGCATTGGCTCTAGTTATTCACATTAATCTGTGTTTTTAAAAGTACAGTTTATTATTATCATTAATTCTTCCTATCAACTGCAACACTGAAAATTCAGAACTGGCATAACAAAAGAAAAAAGAACTCTTGAACGTTCTGTTGACTTGATATTACTTTATGGTTAGTTTGGTGAAAGTTTGCAACGTGTCTGTACAGGTTTATATGGTTAACTTCAAGCCCCAGGGCAACTCATTTTATGGCTATTTTCTACTTTTCCATTTATGTCAGTTACTGAACTTGTTCCAAACAAAGGCATTTTATTTTGCATTTGTGTTTCCTAGTTCTAACTGGCAGAACTGGCTACAACTATCAACTGATTGAGAGAAATCAAGTTGGTAATAATGAACCGGAAACTTGACTGAAATTAGAACTTGGAAAAACATTCTTTCTCATACTTTGTTTCTAAACCAGTACTTCTCACTCCCACTATGTCATCAGCATTACTAGGGAATTTGAAATACACCTGTTCTCAGACTTACTGAGTCAGAGTCTCAGGAGTAGAGCCTGGGGATCTGTAGTTTTGAGTGCTCAAGGTGATTCTACTGAACCTGGGAAAAATCGTGTGTGTCAAAAAGTCTTTTTTTCTTTCCCTATCAGTTCTATCAGCGATAATCTGTACTTTCTTTTCTTTCTTTTTTTTTTTTTTTTTAGGCAACATTTCAGTAAATTCAAGCACTTCAGATGGGAGCACATTTACAAGTGAGTCCACCACAGTCCATCAAGGAAAGGTTTTCTTGAGCTCTCTTGCTCCCAGTGCAGTGGTATACACTGTCCCTAATTCAGGCCAGACTATAGGATCTGTTAAACAGGAGGGCTTGGAGAGGAGCCTGGTATTTTCTCAGTTGATGCCTGTCAATCAGAATGCACAAATAAATGCAAACCTGTCTTCTGAAAATATCTCGGGGAGTGGCCTCCATCCCCTGGCCTCCTCATTAGTTAATGTATCCCCAACTCACAATTTTTCCCTGACTCCCCCTACCTTGCTAAATCCCACCGAGCTAAACCCTGACATTGCTGATAGCCAGCCAATGTCTGCACCTGTGGCAAGCAAATCTACTGTGACATCTGTCAACAACACTAACTATGCAACTCTTCAGAACTGCTCCCTTATTACTGGTCAAGATCTATTGTCAGTCCCTATGACCCAGGGTGCCCTTGGGGAAATTGTTCCTACAGCTGAGGACCAGGTGGGTCACCCCTCCCCAGCAGTACACCAGGATTTCGTCAGAGAACATCGTTTAGTTCTGCAATCAGTAGCTAATATAAAAGAGAATTTCTTAACAAATTCTGAGGGCAAAGCCACAAGCAACTTAATGATGCTGGACTCAAAATCCAAGTATGTCCTAGAGGGCATGGTTGAGACTGTCTGTGAAGACCTGGAAACAGACAAAAAAGAGCTTGCCAAGCTCCAAACCGTCCAATTGGATGAAGATATGCAAGACTTATAAACTTGATTTCTCTCTTTCTCTCTCTTTTTTTTTTTTTTTTTTTTTTTTTTTTTTTGCATCAGCAGGCAGATCTTTTCACGAAGCCCTGAGGACATAAGGCATTTTCCCATTTACAGGGAAAACACTAGTTTTGTGAGTAAATGAATTCAAGAGACTTTGGATTGATCTGCATGAAGATCACAGTTAAATATACAGGAGTAGAACTGCGTTGCTGCAGCCTTTTTGTTCACATATGTTCTCTTTTAAATAGATGGAGACAAAGGAACAAGATGAAATATATCAAGTCAAAGTGTGTCATTTGGCTGACTTAATATAACTCTAAGGTTAAATGGAACTTGATAGTTCTTTAAAACTGTGTCCACCTGACATCGGCATTAGAAATAGTACGGTTATTTTTGTTTACTTTCACTCCACGGGCATTGATGAGGTTAAGAAGCATACATGGTACTCCATACTATTCTAAGGGTTTATTTTTTTTGAATATATACATTTCTGTTTTTCAATATTTTTGTGAAAGTCTTGGTTTGTCTCTACACATTTCCAAATGTGCTTGCTAATAGTCCAGTGGGGCTGAGAAAGTTTGCAACTCCACTAAAAACTCTGAAACAAACTTCAGTATGAGTGTAAATATATTAGTCCTATAAGCAAGGATTTGAGGAATTACAGTGAATTTTATTTATGCTGTATATGTTTCTCTTCTACTTCAGACACTATGAACTGAAAAAATGTTTTCTTACTGTTTAATTTATTTTTATTGTTTGAACAGGAAGTGAACATAGTTATTTCCAACAAAGTTTTACTTTTTGTAGGATTTTAAAAGTAATGATTTTTATCAGGAGTCTATTAGGGTCATTATTAATAACACTGAAACAGGCAATCTAACTCCCAATATTGGAATTTTGGTACTTTTTTTCACATCTTGTTCTTTATTTAGCAACTCTCTGATTCATTTAAATATTTTTTCTATAGAATTCTATGTGCCTTTTTACCTTGTGGCCTTTTTATTATTCTTACTAAGGTACAGAAGTGTCAACAGAAGCACTGATGGCTCTTTCTATCTAACAGGGTTATTTTCACCACAAAGTTGCTTTAAATCTGAAGAACTTAAGTTTCACTTATGTGATTATGTACGTTTATGGTGTAAATTGATGAACAACTAATTATTGTTGATGCTTTTCATTACAATGAAATACCAATCCTAGAATACCATGTAAAATGAATTCTGTAGACTATAAAAACCATTTTAAAGTAAACAAAGAATACGCAAGTTCTCTTGAGCAAAATTCTGTCCTGGTGAAACTTAGTTCTACATGTTTTGAATCAGTTGTTACATTATGACATACGACTATTATTTGCACTATATTATCATGTCTTGTTCAAAGGTCGATCTTTTGGGGTTTCTTTAAGAAGCTTGCTTGATCATGTTGTGAGCTGTGGTTATAGGTTTTATCAGGACTGAGCACAAGATGCAAATTTATGTAGCGAGTAAAGTCTCTGGTGTGTGCAAAGCAAGAAATGTGAGAAAATGATCTCTTCAGAGATGACTTAAAGTTGTTGAACATAAAAGATATTACCAATCTTGCTGTCTTCAAGATCAGAATGAAGAGTGTACTCTTGATCTCTACGTGCCCATCTGCTGAGCATGTGGCATAAGGGCCGTAGATTACTTACCCTTGGTTGTTATTGCAAATGGAACTTGCAGGCATAGATGAAGAGCCCTATCCAATTGTTTCGTTAGAGAACTCAGATCCCACCTTCTTTATGGAATTAGTGAATGTTCTTAAACTGCTGAAACTACAGTTGTCTTTTTTTTTTTTTATAAAGTCAGGTGTTTTCGAGTTCTCTTCCACTCCATCACTACTTATACAGCTTGTTTTTTTCTTTAAGTGTGTGCTGATCATGTTACTGAGATTAATTATATGGTTCTGTAGTGTAGTTTACATGAAAATGATGTTTTTCCACTTGATGGCTGCAGATATTAAGAATTTTCTGTTCATTATTTTAAAATACCCATCTAATCAGGGAGATGGGAAGGTTTAAAAAGTTATATATATTTTATATATAACTGGAAAAGTTTCATATGTCTTCCAAAAATATAATAAGCCTCTGTTTTATTCACAGTTCTTCCTCTTTTTTTCCCTTAAGAAAAAGGAAAAATAGCACAAAACTTAAGACTTACCTAGGAAACCCATTCATATTCCCAACTTGATGTAATTATACCCCTACAATTACTCCAGGTAGCTACACAATATACCAGGTAAGAATCAATGCACATTATAAAGAACTTATTGTTCTTTTCTATACTTCAGTAAAATAAGGGCCAGTTGGTGTATAGCCCATACATATGTGAATGAAATAAGATAAACCCCATGATCTCCTTGCACAGAATTGCAAATGTTTTTTTGCAATACCAAGGGCCAGTCTCAGAACCCTTGGAGTTCATGTGGCAGAATTTCTCTTACATAAACCAATGCTTGAAGATGCTGCAAATGACCCTCAAATGATCCCCAAAGAGGAATCAGAATAAGGGTAAAAACTCTCCCTGCAAACCCCAACCCCTGCTGCTGGCTGTGGGATTTTTGGTGTGAGGCTATCTATGCACTCTATCCGCCAGAATTTGGCATTTAGTTCTTAGTTACATCTAGTAAAGACCAGTTTTATCAATTAAAGAGAAGGTGCATTTGTTCCTCAATCAAGCAAGAACACCTGTGTTGTAGTGTTTTATAGCTCATGTATATTTATAGTAATGAAAAGACTGAATTGTACACGTTTCAGTGCCTTTCTTGTGTTATGAAAGGCAGGTAGACGTTATAGCCATAGATAAAAATTCGTAGTTAAATTGCACACTGACCTTAAATCTCCCTGTATATGCCCTTGCATTTTGCATGTCAAAAGTTGGATTACTGGGCATGTGTTGAAGCCTGCCCTGCTACATGTTAGGCAAGTGTGCATTAGTACATAGCCAGAAGTTCTTCATTCTTTTACCATGTTTTTGACAGATCATCTCATCAGAAAAACATAAATAATTCAGGAAATTTATGGGGAAAAGAATTACATTTTACAAAAGATGTTTCAAAGTCTTCCTAGAACTTAGATGATAGAGCCTAACAGTTACTTTGTATCTAGTTGATACATTTCATGTTAATTTAATATCACAGTACATTTTATTAATCAAAATTATGTAGCATGTGACTCTCTTGGCTTTCAGGGTTCTCAATTTTTGTTCTTTTGTTGCATGTACTGTATGTTTAGAGGAGACCAGTTATATACTCAATATGGTTTTACTGTGCCTTACACAAAGAGAAAATCTATACAGAATGTATATCATGGGGTGGGGTAACAGAATCTCTACTGCACTGTTAGGTGATGGCACACAGAGCATGTCCCAGAACATTTCTGTGCTTAATTACCCAACCAAAGAGATCTAAAGTATGTATGTTGTACTGTAATAGGGGTTTATGCCTGGACAATTAAGTGTTTTATTTGTTTTCTGAAATGATGTGAACTTATTTTTCTAAACACTATGCTAAATAAACTTTATATTTATACATACCTTGTGTTTAAAAAGTTATTTATCCCTGGAAAAACAGAGAACAGGAGGGAAAAAACAAAAACCCACACAAACATTTCATAGGTTGGCAGATACAAGGACAATAGGAGTCACTTTAGAACAATCTCTATTGGTCTTTGTATAAAATTATGCAGTTCACTTAATTGTACTTCATACTCAGAGCTAAATTAGATTTCATCTTCCTTAAAGGAAAGGAATGTGTCTTATTCATTGAGGTATTCCAAAATCTGACCCTCATTCTCTATAAGGTATAGTGGAATTAAATTCAATGATCCAAAGACCTTTCCATGCCCAAATCTTACTGGAAGAGCTCGATATAATCCATCTTTAAAGTAGTCCCATTAGCCAAAGTCTGGTTCCACTGCAGTGGGGTCCACCAGTGGTTTGGCATAAAGTTATGGACACAACTGCACCACTGAGTATGTAGATGACTTGGCCCTGCTACAGTTTGATCCTACTTTTAAAATTACATGACCTCTGATTCTGTATGCCTCCCACACTGAAATGAAGAGGAGTTTGGATAAAGGAGATTGGACCAACTGTACAATTGTATTCCAAACTAGTTAAAGGCATCAAATTAGTTTCAGATTATGTCTAGACTTTGTTATATTCTTGTCATTCACTTCATTTGTTTAGTAATGTTCTGTGTAGTTAAGCCAGTTACAGCGAACAGTGTCTCACTGAGTATAGGATCAGAGCATTGTGGAGTAATTACATTTTATAACACCTTAACAAAACAAATATTTTAGAACACTTGACAGGTCACTGAAGTACTTCAAACATTTGTGGCTCTGCAGAATCTAGCAAACTAAATAAAACCCCTCAAGGGGAATTCAAGACGTTTCAGCATATGATTCCATCCCACTTTTCCTGTTTCCCTTAAGAAATAGTAAGTGTGGGACACCTGGGGGGCTCAGTCGGCTAAGCACCAGACTTCAGCTCAGGTCATGATCTCCTGGTTCATGGGTGCAAGCCCCGCATCAGGCTCTGTGCTGACAGCTCAGAGCCTGGAGCCTGCTTCAGATTGTGTCTCCCTCACTCTCGGCCCCTCCCCTACTTGTGCTCTGTCTCTCTCGCTCTCTCTCCCTCTCAAAAATAAACATTTAAAAAAAATATTTAAGAAATAGCAAGTGTGGGGTGGCTGGCTGGCTCAGTTGGTGGAGCATGTGACTCTTGATCTCGGGATTGTGAGTTCAAACCCCATGTTGGGTGTGGAGCTTACTTAGCAAAAGATAATAAATGTGGAAATCTACTTCTGCACATGACTACTTTCAATAAGAATAGATAGTAAATAAAGGTACCTTAATGATCAGTGCTATAAAGTCAATACACAGGGTAATGAAATTGAGCATGGGGAATGGTAGAGGTGGGGACCTGAATTAGATTGGTCAAGGAAAGTCTCAAGGAAGTAAACTTTCAACAGAGAGGCTTGAATGAAGAGAGAGAACCAGCCCACAAGACCTAGAAAAATAGCATTCCAGACCTAGGGAACAGCAGGTACAAAGGCCCTGAGGGGAAGAGTAGAGAGTCTGGATCAGTGTTAATCCTAGAAGACATTTGGTAGCAGATCTAGACAGAGAGATAGGCAGGTGCCAGGTCACAGGTAGAACTTAAGTGGTCTGTGTTTGGATTTGAGTCAGAGAAGCAAGGAACGATATAACATGATTTGCGCTTTATAATATCACCATGTCAATTCTTTGGAGAATGGCATTGTAGGAGGCCATTCTTGGGAGGGAAGGAATTAGGAAACTATGTCATGTTGTCCTAAGCTGTTGAACAAGAAATACTTCAGGAGCTGTTGAAGCACGTATGGCAGTTTTTCCCCAAATGTCTCCAGAATTTTGTGCTCTCCAAGCCTTCTGTCTACTCTGCCTCCTGCTGTTAGCCAAAGCTGCCAGCTTCCTGCTATGACTGTCCCAGTCTGAACCTGTGCCCTGAACTCCAGTCTGGTGGATCCAGTTCCCTAAAGGATATTTTCAGAATGTCCTGGTCACCTATGACTCTACATATGAAAATTTTAAATCATTATCTTTGCCTTAAGCCTGTTCCTCATTTGTAGTAGCAGTCATTCATCCATTGGCCAAATAAAAAATCTGGGACTCACTCTGGAGTCTTCTCTCCCTTTCTTCCCACCTCCCCCACTAGATCACTACATGTCTCCATGAATGCTCCTTTACTGTCTCTTGAATAAGTTACTGCCCTTCCATTTCTACAGTTTCTGCCATAGTTGAGGCACCTATCTTTTTTTTTAAGATTTTATTTTTTATTTATTTATTTATTTATTTATTTATTTTAATTTTATTTTTTTCAACGTTTATTTATTTTGGGGACAAAGAGAGACAGAGCATGAACGGGCGAGAGGCAAAGAGAGAGGGAGACACAGAATCGGAAACAGGCTCCAGGCTCTGAGCCATCAGCCCAGAGCCCGACGCGGGGCTCGAACTCACAGACCGCGAGATCGTGACCTGGCTGAAGTCGGACGCTTAACCGACTGCGCCACCCAGGCGCCCCAAGATTTTATTTTTTTTTAAGTTTTTTTTCAACGTTTTATTTATTTTTTGGGGGACAGAGAGAGACAGAGCATGAACGGGGGAGGGGCAGAGAGAGAGGGAGACACAGAATCGGAAACAGGCTCCAGGCTCTGAGCCATCAGCCCAGAGCCCGACGCGGGGCTCGAACTCCCGGACCGCGAGATCATGACCTGGCTGAAGTCGGACGCTTAACCGACTGCGCCACCCAGGCGCCCCAAGATTTTATTTTTTTTTAAGTTTTTTTTATTTATTTTTGAAAGAGAGAGAGAGACCATGCAAGTGGCAGGGAGAGGTGGGGAAAGAGGGAGGGAGAGAGAGAGAATCCCAAGGAGGCTCTGTACTGTCAGCACAGAGCCCGATGTGGGGCTCAAACTCACAAACAGGGAGGTCATGACCTGAGTCAAGAGCAAGAGTTGATCACTTAACCAACCAAGCCACCCAGGTGCCCCTTAAGATTTTATTTTTAAGCAATCTCTACAGCCAATATGGGACTTGAACTCACAACCCCAAGATCCAGAGACGCACGCTCCACCAACTGAGCCAGCTAGGTGTCCCAGCATTTACCATTTCTTGACTGAACTATTACAACTGCCTCCTATTTGGTATCTCAGTGTCTGGTCCTCATTCCAGGCTACAGTACAATTATACTTAGATGCAACTTCCAGAATTCAAGACATTTCAGCCCTCGCGTTCCAGTTAGAACCTTTAATGGTCTCCATTGTCTATGAAATACCATTTAAACCCTTAACATACAAAGCCCCCAGGACCCAGCCCCTACCTCTTTGTCTCGTCATGTTTCTAACCACATGAAACTGTTCCCCAAAGGGACCAGGTTCTTTCTCACCTACCCAATCTCCAAGGCTCACTAGAAAGCACTAGGGAGACTAGTGCTCCAGGAAGCTCTCTGTCTCGCCCTCTTAAGCAGAACAGTGCAAGGCTCATTCTGTGACTAGACAAGGATTTATACCTTCCTTTAGTGTAGCACCTACCACATCATTGTAATTATATGTTTGTTTCTCTGCACTTTCATCTCTATTTCTCTGGCATTTAGTCTAGGAAAGCATAGTAGGCACTTAAAAAAATAAGTGCTGAATGAACAGTGACTCTGCTGTCCATTCCTTTAAATCATTTCACTTGCTCTGGATTAAGAAACTACATTGCTGGGGCACCTGGCCAACTCGGCTGGCAGAGCATACAACTCTTGATCTTGGGGTTGTTAGTTCAAGCCCCACATTGGCTGTAGAGATTACTTAAAAAATAATAAAATCTTAAAAAAAAAAGAAACTTCACTGTTAAACTAGTTAAAGCATTATCCCTATTTAGAGCACAAAAAATAAATGGATACATTTTAGGTTAGGGCCTGACAGTGATTCTTTGAAACTTCTGGCATTAGTGGATGTTCTTTATGGTATCTTCCTTACTGCTCCAAGGTTTTTTCTATTTACTTCCAAATAGAGGTTGGGTTC
Organism: Herpailurus yagouaroundi; assembly: GCF_014898765.1. NCBI lineage: Eukaryota > Metazoa > Chordata > Mammalia > Carnivora > Felidae > Herpailurus > Herpailurus yagouaroundi. Next base: position 36,589,236 of record NW_024412396.1, on the reverse strand, counting down.
CAGAAGATAGAGGTTGGCTAAAGTTTGACAGACAAGTGGGGCATTAGCACAAAATGTAGTCACTAAGCCTTTTTAGATCAATGTTTCAAAATAGCAGTGATGTACAGAAAAGCTATTTATACTTATGTATAGATACACTTTCTAAAAATATTCTCTCTGTGGATGTATTCCTATTACTTGTATCTGAACTGAGCAGATGCCTAAAGAGTCTATGAGGAATAGTAAATGGAACGTAGAATTTAGGCATCAGGAAATCTGGATTCTAATTAGCTTTTAGATTTGGGAGATATCAGTTGACCCTCTGAAACCTATTTTTTTTCCCCCAGTGAAATGGGTATGGTGGGTATCCTTATATTTGAGATCCATGTAGTTATAAGAAAAGAACAAGGGTTTAAAAAAAAAAAAAAAAAAGAACATTTCCTTCCCCCCACCACCACCCAGGTTAAGAAGATCAAATCAATTACAGAACGAAAATACACTGGGGCCTGCCAAGAACTACAAATGTTAAGATAAAATAATTGATACTGAGTTAACAACCTGTAACATACTAGGATTAGAGGTGTAGAGCTGGGTGAGACATGTGTGGTTTTTTCTTCCACCTTCTCCACCTGTATCTACTTTGCTCCCCACTGGTTCTCCCCTTCTCTTAGCTTTTGCCCTACCTCCCCAAGTGCCTTAAGTGGTCCTCCTGGGGTGGGTGGTTAACACTTTAAGATGTGATGAGCCCAGCCCCCACCCCCAGAATTTTGCTTCCCCCCCCCCCCACACCTCTCCTCAGGAATTTGCATTTTAAGGAAGGCTTTTAAAGATACAAAAGAACAAAGTTGTGATCATGAATGATAATTTTCAGATTAATAAAACTGAGCAAGGTGTTCCCTTTTTCTAAGAGCAGCAGACAAGGGTGTGTGTGTGTGTGTGTGTGTGTGTGTGTTCATTTGGGGGGCAGGGAAAGAAGGACAGATGAGCAGAGGAAAAGAGAGAATGTCTCCAGTTCCCTTCTTTGTGTGCTCCACTTCCCTACTGGATATCAAGGACCAGAGAGTGGAATTTGAGCTATTGGGTCCTCTGAAAAATATTAACAGCATAGTTTTTCCCATGCGCATCTTATCCAGAGTCTAGGACATTTTCTTCAGGAGGATTCCTGTGTTGAAAAGTCATTAGCTATAATGAAACCATAAAAATTAGCCAGAGAAAAACAAAGGTTGTTTCGGGTTTCTCTGTTTTGTTTTGCTTTTTAAGATGTGAGCTATATAGGAGATGTGCCAAAAGAAAACCCAAAATACACAGTTGGTTGAAATTAGGGAATTTAATACAAGTTTGTATTCATTTTTATTTATTTAATAAGTACATTCTTACTGTGTTCTTTAAAAGATGGATGGATGGCCTTGGATATCTTGGTAGAGATGTATTACTCATTCCCTGGCAAATTTATTTTATTAGCATTTAATGGGGGAAAAAAAAGATTAATGAAATCTTGCCCCTGCATGAATAAAGTGATCAAGTATCCTATCCTAATCATCCCTGATAGATTTTTCCAAAATCTCTCCAATGAATACACACTAGTTCTAAGAATACATACAATCTTACCTAATAAGAGTCCCTTATTCTTTTTTTTTTTTTAAGTTTTATTTATTTATTTTGAGAGAGAACATGCACGTGTGAGTGCAGGGGGACAGAGAGGGAGAGAGAAAATCCCAAACAGGCTCCACTGAGCCCTGGGACCGACACAGGGCTCCATCTCACGACTGTGAGATCATGACCTGAGCCGAAATCAAAAGTCAGACACTTAACCAACTGAGCCACCCAAGGCACCCAAAGAGTCCCTTACTTCTAGTCTCACTATACAATCATACTCTAATACCTTAACAAACATGAATCTGTCTTTCCAAGAACAAGCACAGATTTTCATATCAGGTAGCAAATTGATAGTATTGTAATACAGAGCTCCTAGTATGAGTGAAGCTGTAGTAATACAGAATTTGTGCTTTTTCGGGGAGGGATAAATTAGGCTAAAACCTGTCTTTATTTTAAATGGTGCATATTGACAATATAAGTTAAATGTATGAATAAGATTGGGTCCCTATGTAAAGTATCTAAGGTGAAAGTCTATCAAACACTTTTAATTCCTTAGAAGTACTCTCAAATATAATAGCTATTGAAATATTAAATACAAAGTATCTCTCTGTTTATCAAAGCAGATCCCCAGATTAAGCCTACAAGAAAATATTTTCTAAGCTATTATATGGTCTATAAATAAAACGTCCTTTTAATTTTTTTCTATAATCCAAAATTGTTCATTAATTCACACTAACATACCTCCTTTCAGGCTTTCTTGGGTTTCTCCATGAAAACTGTTAGATGTGTCTGTAAAGCATGGAAATTTTTAGAAAGAAAAGGAAATAGGTGCAACCTTGGATATACGATCCTAAATATTACTTTATATGCCCGATAATCATATTACCTTACATGCATACTCCCCAGAGGTCTGGAGTAAACAGAAGTCATAGATGCCCCCCATTTCTTTTCACAAATAAAGAATACGCCAATGTTCAGTGGAGATTTGCTCTTCCCAGTGACAATTTGATGAAGCCCAAATCTTGGCAATGACAATGCACCTGTTATAAACATAAGACCAGGCTTGTGATTTGGGCCCAAGTTCCTGTACCTGAAGCCGAAACTGTGCTAAAGGACCACTTTCAGCCTCTGGAAACATCAGGAACCCTGAAAAGCTCCCAAAGCTCTGCTTGGTTGAATCAGTTTACTTCATTTAAAGCAAACCCCAGCATCCATAGGCCAAGTGCCAGGTACATTACTGGGATTCAAAGATGGTCGGTCAGTCTTTAATGTCTAAGAACTGAATTAAGTGGATTGATACGGACATACAAACTATCCATGCAAAAGTACTACAAAAGAGGTATGTATAGCATGTCCAGAAGGAATACTGCATTTTAAAAATATATTTTAAGAGTACTCTGGCAGGGCAGAGACAAAGGATATGCTAGGTGTGTGATACAGCTTTTATAGTAAGGATTTTAGACTTCAAAGGCAATGGTAATCATGAAAAGCATTATTTTTTTCAACTCACTCTTTTTATTATTGCAAAATAGATTATTTCCTATAGAAAACAAAACAGAAGACACAAAATCATACATAATCCCATCACCTGGAGATAATAATAGCCAACATTAAGTATGTATTTACTACTTAAGTACTCTTCAAAATGCTTTTACATGTGTTACTTCCTTTTTTCATTAAAACAACCCTGTGAAGTATGTATAATTCCAATCCCTGTTTTGCAGACAAGGATACTGAAACACGGTGGATGTGAGTAATTGTCCTAAATGTTCATAGCAAGTAAGTAGCTGAGCTACCTCCAAAGATGACCTTCCCTTTTCAAAGTTATTTATTTATTTTTATTTTTCTCACATATGCTTCACACCCAGCATAGAGCCCAACATGGGGCTTGAACTCACAACCCTGAGATCAAGAGTTGCATGCTTTACTGACTGAGCCAGCCAGCCACCCCTTAAAATTGTACGGATTTTTTTTAATTTTTATTGTTTATTTATTTATTTATTTTTGTTTTTAAAAATTACATCCAAATTAGTTAGCATCTAGTACAACAATGATTTCAGGAGTAGATTCCTTAGTGCCTCTTACCCAATTAGCCAATCCCCCCTCCCAGAACCCCTCCTGTAACCCTCAGTTTGTTCTCCATATTTATGAGTCTCTTCTGTTTTGTCCCCCTCCCTGTTTTTATATTATTTTTGTTTCCCTTCCCTTATGTTCATCTGTTTTGTCTCTTAAAGTCTTCATATGAGTTAAGTCATATGAATTTTGTCTTTCTCTGACTAATTTCACTATTTACTTTTTTAATGTTTATTTATTTTTGAGAGAGACAATGCAAGCGGGGGAGAGGCAGAGAGGCAGGGAGACACAGAATCCGAAGCAGTTTCCAAGCTCTGAGCTGTCAGCACAGGGCCCGATGGGGGGCTCGAACTCACGAACTGTGAGCTCACGACCTGAGATGAAGTTGGACACTTAACTGACTGAGCCACCCAGGAACCCCTATAGGAATTCTTTATATATTCTGGATATTAAGCTCTTTTCAGAAATATGATTGGCAAATATTTTCTCCCATTCCATAGACTGCCTTTTCATTCTGTAGATTATGTTCTTTGATGAACAAAAGGGTTTTTTCCTTTTTTAATTATAGTTGACACACAATGTTACATTAGTTTCAGGTTTACAACATAGTGATTCGACAACTGTATACATTGTGCTATGCTCACAAGCACAGCCACCATCTGTCACCATGCAACATTATTATAGTACCATTCACTGTATTCCCTGTGCTATAACTCACAGATGAACACAAGTTTTTAAGTTTGATATAGTCCCATTTGTCTATTTTTGCTTTTGCAGCCTGTACTTTTGGCAGTATATCCAAGAATTCATGCCACATCCAATATCATGAAGATTGTCTCCTTTCTTTTAGGAGTTTTATAGTTTAGGGTCTTATATTTAGGCTTTGAATACATTGGATTAATTTTTGCGTAAGAGTCTACTTTCATTTTTTTGCATGTGGATATTCAATTTTCCCAGCACTATTTGATGAAGACGCTGCCCTTTCCCCGTTGAGCAAAGCTTGCTCTTATAATATACATTTAAAGAGAGGCATTGTAAGGAATTGGCTGACTTGCTTATAGAGATTAACAAGTCCCAAGATCAGCAGTGTGACCCAGCAAGCTGGAGAGCCAGGGGAGCCAATGGTTTAGGCCTCTGAGCACCTATCATACTTTATTCCATTATGTATACATATCAATTAGTATACAGGCCAGTCTGCTGTTCCAGAGACTCAAAATTACAATGACTTCAATAAAACAGAAGTTTATTTCTCTCACATAACAATCCAGAGGTGAGTGGTGTAGGCTGATGAGGCAGTTCTGCCTCACCAGCTCATCCAGGATCCCAGGTTGGTAGTTGGTCTCTGTGACCTTCAACACTGATTTCCAATCTCTGTTATTTCCCAGCCCACAGGAGGAAAAAGAAAAAAAAAAAAGGTCTGGAGTAGGAGCTTCCTCTCTAAGAAACAATCAAGCTATTTCTTATAACACTTCTTACATGTAATTGACCCAAACCTACTCACATGCCCAATACTTAACTTCAAGGGAAACATAGTCTCTAGGCAAGTGGCCATATGCCCCACTAAAAGTGAAATAATCCGGGGCGCCTGGGTGGCTCAGTCGGTTAAGCGTCCGACTTCAGCCCAGGTCACCATCTCACGATCCATGAGTTCGAGCCCCACGTCGGGCTCTGGGCTGATGGCTCAGAGCCTGGAGCCTGCTTCTGATTCTGTCTCCCTCTCTCTCTGACCCTCCCCCATTCATGCTCTGTCTCTGTCTCAAAAGTAAAATAAACGTTCAAAAATAAATAAATAAAAGTGAAATAATCCTATTCCTAAAAGAAGGGGACAGTAGACACTGGCAGTCAGTTAGTGGCACCTGCCACTATATTTAGCCCACTTTCTTGAAGCCTATGGACTTCCCCTTCTACATAACAGAATGGAAGTAGTTATGTAAATGAGTCCGAAAATGCCACTTTTCCACTACACATCTGTAGATCCCACTTCCAATCAGAATGATAAATATCATCTTTAAATTATCATCTCGGGGCACCTGGGTGGCTCAGGCGATTGAGCGCCCAACTTCAGCTCAGGTCATGATCTCATAGTTCATGAGATCGAGCCCTGCATCGGGCTCTGTGCTGACAGCTTAGAGCCTGGAGCCTGCTTTGGATTCTGCGCCTCCCACTCTCTCTGCTCCTCTTCCACTCATGCTCTCTCTCTCTCTCTCTCTCCTTCAAAAATAAATAAAAACATTTAAAAATTTTTTAAATGATCATCTCCTGTCTCCTTACAAAGTTTGAGACAATGCTAAATAAGTAGGCAAGTAAGTAAATAAAGTTTGAGACAATGTACAACTCCTGGTTTAAAATACAACTTGAAAGTGTTCATTTTTTAGTGTCCAGATTCATTAGTAATCAAAGAAATGTAAGCTCCTTGAGGGCAAGGACAGTGTCTTACCATTGTCATCAGAAGAACATCTGCATACTATAGGTGTTTGGATAATAAATGTTGCATGAATGAATAAGATACAAGCTTTTAATATGAAATACTATTATCGCCTATTAAATTACTAAAGATTTAAAGTAATGGTAATGTCGGGGCACGTGGCTGGCTCAGTTGGTGGAGTGTGCCACTCTTGATCTTGGGGTGAGTTTGAGCCCCACATTAGGTGTAGAGATTTAAGAGTAAAATCTTAAAGTAAATAAATAAACAAATAAAATAATATAAAGATGATGCTTAATGCTGATAAAGATGCAGTAAGGCCAATAGTTTCACATATGACAGATGGAGGTATAAATTCCAGATGGAAGGGCAATTTGTCAAATTACAACTACAAAAAGAAACTAATATTTGTTGATCACAGGGGCAAGACAAAAAACAAAACCTATTTTGTTTATTTAACAAAAATTTGTTAATGCATTATCTTGATGAGGGTATGCTCTTTCATATATTACTGGTGGGAGTTCATTTGGAATGGCAATTGTGAAGACATTTTGGCAAGGCCTAGCACAATACTACTGACTTAGTACTTTCTCCCCCAGAGATTTGTTGTACAGATATATTTGCACATTTTGATACTCCTACATATAGGGGTACTTGATGCAGGCTTGTTTGTAGTGTCAAAAGACTAGAAAAAGCCTAGATGTCCATCATTGGAAGGAGGCAATTTTTTTGCAATTTTTAAAAATTTTTATTTATTTTTGAGAGAGAGAGAGAGCATGCACACAAGTGGGGGAGGGGCAGAGAGAGAGGGAGACAGGATCTGAAGCAGGCTCTGCAGTGACAGCAGAGAGCCTGAAGCGGGGCTCGAACCCACGAACCGTGAGATCACGACCTGAGCCGAAGTTGGACATTTAACCAACTGAGCCACCCAGGTGCCCTACCATGCAGTTTTTAAAAAAATATATTGTTGGGACTCCTGGCTGGCTTATCCAGTAGAGCATGCAACTCAATCTCAGGGTGGTGAGCTCAAGGCTCAAGCCCCATGTTGCCTGTACAGTTCACTTTTTTTAAAAAAAGGTGTCCTATGACTTCAGAAGTAGTTTAGTAGACAGTTAAATAGACCAAATATTAATTAAAAAATAAGTAAATAAATAATGAAAATCAAAGTACACAAGAGTATTTTCATCATACCATAATTTGGTAGGATCTTTAAAAGTGGCAGAGGAAGATATATACATGTATATAAAGAAAGGGAGAGACAGTCTGGAAAAGAAGAAACATGCTTGAAGGTAACTTGTGCATTTTCATATCCTTTTAAATTGTTTAATTCTTGTTATCATGTATCACTTTTACCAAAAAAAAAAAAAAAAAAACTTTACATTAAAAAAATTTACAAAAAAAGGGGGGGTCACCCTGGTGGCTCAGTCTGAAGCATCCAAGTTCAGTTCAGGTCATGATCTCGCAGTTCCTGGGTTCCAGCCTCCCATCGGGCTCTGTGCTGACAGCTCAGAGCCTGGAGCCTGTTTCAGATTTTGTGTCTCCTTCTCTCTCTGCCCCTCCCCTGCTTGCGCTCGGTCTCTCTCTCAAAAATAAATAAATATTAAAGAAAAAAAATTTTAAAGTAAAAACAAAACCTTAAAAGTCACTATTCATACCCTTTGGCTCTGTAATTCTCTTTGTAGCAACATATCCCAAAAAATAATATGAGATACAAACAAAAATGTATGCCCACAATGCATCAAAAACTTGGAAATAACTATATGTCTAATATTATGGGACCAGTTGTGAAAAGTATAATTACTAAAATTTTCGATGATACTAGAAATGATCTAATGAAAAACCAAAAAGAAAAAAAAAGACAACAAGTACATATCACACAGTAATCAGTTGTTGGCACTGAGAAGTAGCACTATGGATGTGTTCTTTTCTGCTTCTTTATACTTTTTTTTTTAAATATATCAGTCAGGGCTCTTTTGATTGCAAGTGACAGAAACCCCAATTAAACAAGTTTAATTTAAAGAATATTTATTGGCTCACTGAACCAGTTATAAGAACTGAGTGGAACCAGGGACTCCTTTCCATCTCTGCTCTCTGTTCCTCTCTGTACATTGGGGTCACAGATCTGCCTTCTCCACAAGCCTTATGACTCTATTGCCAGCAGCTCCTGGATTCACATTTTCTAGTTTTGCCACTAGAGAAATAAAGAATGTTCCCCCAATTCTTTTTTATGTGTGTGTGTGCAGTGGTGGGAGGGTGCATTGGGAGAAAACAGATGCAGCAAAAATAATCCCAATGAAATATTCTCATTGGCCATTTTAGATCACATGTCCAACAATTTCACAATCACAGTGGCCAGGGCAGTGGTAACCAGAGAATGGAATTGGCTAACTTGGGTCAGTTATCTACTCTTAAGCCAATCACCGTGGACAGAAAAGCAGGCTAATGAAAGAAGACAGATCCATGGGGAGGTGACAGGGTCTGTTCTGCTTGAGTTGGGCAAGTCAGCACAGCCTACATTCCTCATGCTGTAGCAGAAATTTTTAAAAAAATTTTTGATGTTTATTTATTTTTGAGAGAAAGAGAGAGACAGAGTGCAAGCAGGGGAGAGGCAGAGAGAGGGAGACAGAATCTGAAGCAGGATTTAGGCTGTCAGCACAGAGCCTGACATGAACCACCATGAACCACAAGATCATGACCTGAGTGGAAGTCAGTCATTTAACTGACTGAGCACCGAGGCACCCCTGTAGCAGAATTAAAAAAAAAATAAACACAGCAGTACAGGGGTGCCTGGGTGGCTCAGTTGGTTGGGCCTCTGACTCTTGATTTTGGCTTGGGTCATGGTCCCAGGGTCTGGGATTGAGCCCTGCGTTGGGTTCCATGCTAAGTGTGGGACGTACTTGGGGTCCTCTCTCTCTCTCTCTCTCTCTCTCTCTTTCTCTTTGCCCCTCTCCCCAACTTGTGCTCTCTCTCTCTCAAAAAATAAAAATAGGGGCATCTGGATGTCTCAGTTGGTTAAGCATCTGACTCTTGATCTTGGCTTAGGTCATGATCTCACAGTTTGTAGGATCGAGCACCATCAGTGCTGCACTATCAGTGCAGAGCCTGCTTGGGATTCTCTCTCTCTCTCTCTCTCTCTCTCTCTCTCTCCCTCCCTCTCTCTCTGCCCCTCCCCTGCTGAAGTACGCATGTGGGCGTACTCTCTCTCTCAAAATAAATAAACTTAAAAAAATAAAAATAATAAATAAATAAAAACAGCAGTGCCCACTAGGGCCAGATGGTTGGTGTGACATACCCAGAAAATAAAAGAGCTGCTGGGCCATCAAAATCACAACTGTCCATTGTGCTGTATTTTCTTTTCTTTCAAAACAATTTTTTTGAAGTTTACTTATCCACCTTGAGAGGTGGGGAGGGGAAAAGGAGAGAGAGAGAGGGCAAGGCTCCATCCCACAAACTTCGAGATCATGACTTCAACAAAATCAAGAGTCTGACAATGAACCGAGCCACCCAGATGCCCCTGTGAACATGTTTTACTTGGATAATCAGGAAAAAAAATTTTTTTTATATTTATTTATTTTTGAGAGCAAGAGAGACAGAGCATGAGTAGGGGAGGGACAGAAAGAGAGGGAGACAGAATTCGAAATAGGTTCCAGGCTCTGAGCTGTCAGCAAAGAGCCCAATGCAGGGCTCGAATTCACAGACCATGAGATCATGGCCTGAGGTGAAGTCGGACACTTAACCGACTGAGCCACCCAGGTGACCCAGGAAAAAAATTTTTTTAATTGAAAGAAAAAAAAAAACCCAGCATTTCCTTTTCTTTTTCCTTCTTGCCCTGAGGTTTACTAGTGCCTCTGGAATACTTCCTTATAGGCTTTCTGGTCATTTGAAGAAACAATTATATTCATCCTCTGATTACAACTTGAAATCAAACTTGCTCTCCTTTAAATGGCCTGGTAAAATAATTTTCTGAAACCCAGCACCTGGTTCGTTGGTTTTTTCCCCAAGACACCCTCCAGGCAATAGAAACACAGCTTACATCTGAGTCCTATTCCATGGTTTGATTATTGGGGTGAGGCTCAGTTCTAAAGGCCCTGGTTTCCACATCTCTCCGCCTCTCCCGAATTGGTCAAGTCTGAATTTATTGACCTTTACAGCACAATACAATATACCCTTGTTTGCTTTGGCCTGTCCTGATGAGTAAGGAGTCCAAAATCCTGTTTGCTTTGCTAATTCTGTTGTATATTTTAGTCACTTTCTATACACATCACTAGACACCTTTCTTAATGACTCATTATTTCATTGTTTAGAAAAAAAGAGATTATATAATATATTCTACTTTCTTATGATTTAAATGACTTCTTTCTGTAAAATTATGAGAGTATGGGTGCCAACCCATAATTGGAATACTTGTTACAAATTATTTCTAAGTCTAGCAGAAGAAGCTACTATTCTATTAGATATAAGATATATATTAGATATATTAGGATATATATTAGATATAGTTATCGATAAAAATTATACAAAATTATAAAAGTTGAAGATGAAATTTTTACTTTTAACTGTGGCAAAATACACATAATATGAAGTCTGCTGTTGTAACCATTTAGAAAAATTTTTTTCTGAAGGATAAAGAGGTGGGGGTGCCTTGGTGGCTCAGTTGGTTGATCCCAGGGTTGTAGGATTGAGCCCTGTGTCAGGCTCCTCAGTGACAGGGCAGAGCCTTCTTGGGATTCTCTCTCTCCCTGTCTTTCTGTCTCTCCCCTGCTTTCACTTTCTCTTTCTTTAAGTTTTATTTATATATTTGGGGTCAGGAGGGGCAAAGGAAGAGGGAGAGAGAGAGAGAATCTTAAGCAGCTACACAACCAGCACAGAGTCTGACTCGGGGCTGGATCTGACTACTGTGAGATCATGACCCGAGCTGAAATCAAGAGTCAGATGCTTACCCAACTGAGCCACCAAGGTGCCCCACTGTAACCATTTTAAGTGTACCATTCAATAGTGTTAAGTACACTCACGTTGTTGAGCAACCGTTTCCAGTATTGTTTTCATCTTGCAAAACTGAAACTCTATACCCATTAAACAACAACTTGCCATTCCTCCCTTCCCTGAGCTCCTGGAAACCACCCTTTTATTTTCTGACTCCATGAATTTGACTCCTCTGGGTATTTCATATTAGTAGAATCATACACTATTGGCCCTTTTGTGTCTGACTTACTTCACTTACCACAATGTCCTCAAGTTTCATCCAAGTTGTAGCATGTGTCAGAATTTCATTCCTTTTTAAGGCTGAGTAATATTCTACTGTGTGTATATACCACATTTTCCTCATCCATTTAAAAATGAACACTTGGGTTACTTCTATCTTTTGGCTATTGTAAACAGTGCTGCTAGGAGAATGGGTATACAGATTATCTCTTCAAGACTCTGCTTTTAATTCTTTGGAATATATACCCAGAAGTGGAATGCTGTTTATATGCTAATTCTTTTTTTAACTTTTTGAGGAACTGTTATACTATTTTATATAAAGGCTGCACTGTTTTATATTCCTACCAACAGTACACAAGTGTTCCAATTTCCCCACATCATCACCAATACTTGATTTTTTGTTTTTTGGTAGTGGCCATTCTAATGCATATGGGATGGAAAATAACTCTGTCCTTAGCCTTTCATATTGTGCATGAGGAACTGAGACCCAGCCACTTAAAAAACAATTGTTCAAGGTAATGCGAATCATTTGAGGGAGTAAAATGTAATGTTTAAAACATTGAACTCTGGAGCTAAATTACCACTTTTTTTTAATCTTTTTTGTTTATTTATTTATTTTTGAGAGAGAGAGACAGAGACAGAGACACAGAGAGAGTGTGTGTGAGCAGGGGAGGGGCTAGGAAAGAGGGAGAGCAAGAATCCAAGAAGGCTCTGCTCTGTCAGCATAGAACCTGACACGGGGCTCGAACTCACAAACCATGAGATCATCATGATCTGAACCGAAACAAAGAGTTGGACACATAACCAATTGAGCCAGCCAGTCACCCCTACATTACCACTTTTTAATCCTGGCTCTGCCACTAACTGGCTATGCAACCTTGGGCAAGTTACTTAACTTCTCCGTGTCAGTTTCCTTATCTCTAAAGCAAGTATAATTTAAGAGAACTTACCTTATAGAGTTATTGTGGTAAGGACTAAATGAGATACAGTTAAAATGCATCTTAAAGATGGCCACAGATTGTTTGACATTCCTCCCATGGAAAGGTGGGATCTAATTCCCTTCCCCTTAAACCCACACTGACCAAAGGCACTCACCTGTCACTAATGAAACACAGTTGAAGTGATGCTTCTTGCCTTCCAACTCTGGGTCAGAAGAAGCCTTTCAACTCCTGCCTTGGTCTGTCTCCAGGACCACTTTCTCCAAGAAAAGCCACTTGCCATGTAAGAAGTATGACTACCCTGTGGAGAGACCCAGAAGCTACATAGAGAGGAAGAGGGGTTGTATTGAGTTCAGCTTTTCTGCCATCCTGACAAGGTGTCAGGCATCTGAGTGAGCCTGTTTGGACCCTCCAGACTAAACCAGCTATCAGGTGAATAGGACCGAGTGACCCCAGTCAATACCACATGGAGCAAAATAATTGATAGCCAACTTTTCCCCAAGTATTATTTTTACATAATTTTGATATTGAATTACACAGCATTGATCACTGGAACAAATGTCTGGTGTATAATAAGTGGCACTAGAATGTAAGCTCTGTAAGGACAGAGATTTTTGCCTTTTTTCTTTATTGCTGTTTCCCTGGGGCTTAGAGCAATACCTGCCATATAATCGATGTTCAATAAATTTGTTCAGTGAACGAATGAAAGTTAAACCCTTGTTTTTATTAGGGGTAGATGGTACTTAGAACTAGTCTACTGATTGGAGTTCTTTGTATCACTCCATGCTAACCTAAAAAGTGCTGCAGTCCTTTGTGTACTCATAAAAAGTTAGTGGTAAATATATCCAAATTTGCAAGGGTTAGAGACCATCAAGAGAGACTGCATGGTGTTTCTTACACTAACGCTACAGTACCAGCTGTACAACTTACAGCTCTGTAATCCTAACAGCCATGCAAAATTTATAGTATTGTTTTTTCCCATTCAACACAAGGATACCAAGGATTACAGATGTTAGGTACTTTGCCCAACCAAAGATGAGAAGTGGAAGCTTCAAGATTTGAACCCAGATCTGCCTCCTCCTTGAAGAGCACACTTCAGTCTAGAAAACTATTCATAAGGATCAACAGCACATAACAGTGGGTAGGAAGGGTCTGTTGCTTAAAAGTCAGAAAGAGCCATTCAAGTTCCAGCACTACTTCTGCCCAGCTGGGAGACCTTCTTCAAGTCACATAACCCACCTCACTTTTCAGCCAGAAAACGGGAAGACTGATCCCTCTCCTGCCTACTTCACAGTGTGATTTGGGTGATTCTTACAACCCAAACACATCTGCAAACATGCTTCTGCAGAAAGACCTTCCCATGGCAGCAGAGATAGAAAAACACGGGCAGAGGTTTTTGAGGTTCTGAATAGATCCAACACAAATATTTTTGACAAAATAGTGGGAATTCATGATTCCAAATTTGAAATAATCTTTGGCAAAGCAAATCGAGTTCAAAAGAAATAAATGTTAAGACTTTTAAGATATTTCCAAATAAAGCATATATTCATCTAAAGTGAACATTTTACTCAAAACATAATCATCAATGTAGTCAAAACCTGAATATCTGAAGTGGAATATCAGATTTGGGAAAGTTGGAGTCTGTGTTAAAATATTTCTGCAATTTACACTCCAATAGCTTGGGTTACAAAACTAGTTTTAAAATCACTGGAAGAAGAAAGGATGAACCACTCCATCCAATGTTGTATTCAGCCCAGAACACTACAGGGTTAGGGTACCGACTGTGTTGTTTTACCCTCACACAAGCTCAGTCATTTGCTATTAAAGCACACCCTCTATGTCAAGGTGTCAATGTTGAGAGGGCCATCCAACCTCACCAACCTGCTGTACCAAGACCACCCACACCCTCTGAGTGTGGTTGCTGAATGAGGCCACCACATCAGACTTTCTTACCTGGGATAACTTACAGCTGGGGGCTCTTGGTGTCCTCTCCTATGGATTTGTCTTGGTCAAGCTTATCTCAGTCCTGGGGTGCCTGGGTGGCTCAGTCGGTTAACTGTCTGACTCTTGATTTCAGCTTAGGTCATGATCCCAGGGTTGTGGGGTCAAGCCCTATGTTGGACTCTGTGCTGAGCGTGGGGCCTGCTTGAGATTCTCTCTCTCTCTATCTCTCTCTCTGCCCCCTCCCCTGCTTGTTCTCTCTAAAATAAAATATAACAAAGGATTATCTCAGTCCTACAGAGATGTTCTAATAATGTTGATCCACAGAAGAGAAAATGTTAGATCTGAGGAATTTCTGAAAATAGAGTCACTTCAACTCCACCTTCACCCTTCAGGGTCCAACTCTGCAAACCTCGGGTTTCTTGGTAGGAGTAGCCTTTGTCAAGTAACAAAAGATCTTGTTTTACACTTTCCCCAGGGGCTCAGGGGTCCTACTTGACATACATTTGCATAACTGTGTTTGGCTTTACAAGTGTTACTTGAAAATAAAAAAAGAACAAGGAGAATCTGCACCAAAGGGTCTTAATGTTTTTAAACAGGGACACAGTGGGGTGCCTGGGTGGCTCAGTTCATTAAACATCCCACTTCGACTTCAGCACAGGTCATGATCTCACGACTCATGGATTTGAGCCCTGCATCCGGCTCTATGATAATAGCTCAGACGCTCGAGCCTGCTTCAGATTCTGTGTCTCCTCTTTCTGCCCCTTCCCTGTTCATGTTCTGTCTCTGTCTCTCTCTTAAAAATAAACAACAAGAAAGAAAGAAAGAAACAAACAAACAAACAAACAAACAAACAGGTACTGTTTAAATACAATTTATTTGGTCCCAGTTCCATCTAACTAGGCAACCTCACACAGGCTCACATGTGGGTGTTTACATACACACACACACACACACACACACACACACACTCTCCCATGGACACACGTGTGCTTGCCATACATGCACACACACTGAACTAGGTTTAGCGCCCCAACTCAGATCCATAAATGTTTCTATGGCCTCTGACTTTATATACATTCTAATAGTTCTCTAAGAACTTTCAAGATACTAAAGAAGAGTTCAAGAATCCAATTCAACAAACAAAATTTAGGATTATGAGGGTATCAAATTTAACAAGAGAGTTTCTGAGACTTAAGTTAGTGAAATAAAAGAGCAAGTAATGGGAATGCAAGATGGAGCAGCCACTCTGGAAAACAGTATGGAGGTTCCTCAAAAAACTAAAAATAGAACTACCCTACGGCCCAGCAATTGCACTACTAGGTATTTATCCAAGGGATACAGGTATGCTGTTTTGAAGGGACACATGCACCCCCATGTTTATAGCAGCACTATCAACAATAGCCAAAGTATGGCAAGAGCCCAAATGTCCATCAATTGATGAATGGATAAAGAAGATGTGGTATATATACAATGGAATATTACTCGGCAATCAAAAAGAATGAAATCTTGCCATTTGCAACTATGTGGATGGAACTGGAGGGTATTATGCTAAGTTAAATTAGTCAGAGAAAGACAAAAATCATATGATTTCACCCATATGAGGACTTTAAGAGACAAAACAGATGAACATAAGGGAAGGGAAACAAAAATAATATAAAAACAGGGAGGGAGAAAAAACAGAAGAGACTCACAAATATGGAGAACAAACTGAGAGTTATGGGAGGGGTTGTGGGAGGTGGGATGGGCTAAATGGGTAAGGGGCATTAAGGAATCTACTCCTGAAATCATTGTCGCACTATATGCTAACTAATTTGGATGTAAATTTTAAAAAATAAAAAATAAAACAAAACAAAACAAAAACAAACAAAAAGCAAGTAATTGGCCAACTCCAATATCTTTCTGAATATACCAGTCTTTGGACTATCTGTCAAGATAATCCATCAAGACTCCATTTGTTTAGAATATCTAGAATCACAATTGTTGAAACATAGCACACAGGTTAAGGGATCTGGATCTGCAGTCAGCAGACCTGGGCTTCAACCCTATTGCAATACATTTCCAGACCCACGATGGAGTCACTCCTTCCCAGGATGCCACATCAGGAAACAAACTTAGATAACTTTCACATCCTTATAAAGGTTTCACTTGATTCAAATACAGCACATCCAATCAGTCAATCCCCAACACCATGCCAACTCTGGGCTGCATACTTAACACCCCTGTTCTTTGTTTATTTTTCATTTTCCCCTTTCTTGTCCTTTATACTTTTTCCTAATAAAAGCCCCTCACCTTCACTCCACTTTGCAATTCTCTGGACCCTTGGGAATGGAGACTGCCACTTCATGAAGTGTTAAATAAAGTTCATTTGTGCCATCTAAGTTGTCTTCTTTAATCATTTTTCACAAACCCAGCCTGTGACTTGGTGGAGGCAGATCCTTCCAGACCTTCTTGGTACACGTTCCATAAGGTTGTTGTGAAGACTGAATGAGAACAAAAACTGTCAAGCATCCAGTAAGTGCTCAAAAACATTAGCAATTATAATTACTATAATCTTTTGCCAAATTTAATGCTAAGATTTTTAGTTTTGCTACACTTACTCCTTATTCTTCCCACTGAAAGAGGACTTTAGCTGCCTCCGTTTTGACCTCAAACTTTTTTTTTTTTCATTTATTTATTTTTGAGAGACAGAGCAGGAGCAGGGGAGGGGCAAAGAGAGAGGGAGATACAGAATCCGAAACGGGCTCTAGGCTCTGGGCCATCAGCAGCCCCATGTGGGGCTTGAACTTAAGAACCATGAGATCATGACCTGAGCTGAAGTCCGAGGCTTAACTGACTGAGCCACCCAGGCGCCCCTTGACCTCAAACTTTCTATTTGCATTCTTCTTTCTGGAAGAAAGACCTTGAGGGCAAAGAATCCCTTACCTGGGAAGAAACGACTTGCTCAAGCAGTAAGGACTGCCCTGAGCCAGCAAGACCCCATCTATGATTGGCTCCCAAGACAAAGATCAATTTGACCTTCACTGCCCACCTTTACGTACCCGCCCACCCACCTTCCCCTATATTTTCCTTATACAAACCTGAAAGGAAGTATTTTTGGCACTTTGGAGACAGTTTCTGAGATGCTCATCTGCGGTCTTCCCAGTGTTGGCCTCATTGAAATAAATTCCTTTCTTGTTTCATTGCCACTGGTCTTTCTGACTTTGGATTTTGTCAGCAGAAAATGGTTGAACCTGGTCTGTTTGGGACTCCTGAAGTCAGGTGCTCTTGCACCCCTGTCCCCTGGCTATACCACCTGTGGCACTACCTTCCTTTTTATGATGGAGGGTTATTTACAATGTCCTTTACAACAGTCAGTATTTTTTCATCTCCCCTAGATAGGTGCATTGTTTTCAAATGCAGAAAGAAAAGAATAATTCAGTGGAAGACTCAGTCTCTTGTTAGTGTCGTGATATTTAAACATTTAGCTCATGTATTGATTCTTTTTGCATTTAAATCAATTTTAGATGTTAACAATAGTTAATCTAATTCTAGGATCCTACAATTAACACAAGAACACAAATCATAGCCATCAAATACATATTACAGTCAAATAACAGGTAATTTTTTTTCTCTTAATTCTTTGAGGTTATTGATTAAGCCCAGTGTAATTTCTCTTTCCAAATGGAATTCCGGCTCTTATGTAAGAATGAGGAAGTAACAAAATCCCCTGGAAAGGGCTATCAGACCTCCCTGGCTGGGTTAGGATGTCAATGGGAAGGAGGAAATGAAAATTAAACATCACAGCTGAAGCACAGATGGGAAACTGGATAAGCTGATCACTCTCTATTTTGATTACTACATTTGTGAGGGCTAAATGTCTGATCTGTGTTTGGGAATGACAGTTATCTTTGCTAAGAAGAAAAGAAATGAACGATCCCATCAACATTGTGATGTGGTTGAGATTTATATGCATCAAATCTGACCATGTTTGGAATATGCTAAAAATCTTGATCTGTTTAAAAGCTTCCATGGGGCGCCTGGGTGGCGCAGTCGGTTAAGCGTCCGACTTCAGCCAGGTCACGATCTCGCGGTCCGTGAGTTCGAGCGCCGCGTCAGGCTCTGGGCTGATGGCTCATACCGGATATGCTTCCGGATCTGTGTCTCCCTCTCTCTCTGCCCCTCCCCCGTTCATGCTCTGTCTCTCTCTGTCCCAAAAATAAATAAACGTGGGGAAAAAAAATTTAAAAGCTTCCAATTTAGCAGTTCTTCCTTCCTTGTCAGCACTGAGAAAAGTCTTTGAAATGCACAGGAACTGTACAAATGAAGGCGAAATACAAATGGAGTGAATAAGGCCCCCAACATTTTGTAAGATTCCAAGTATCTCTTCCACAGCCACATTCAACTCCCAGATGACTCTATGCTCAATTAAAGGGAAAGATATTCATGGGTGGCTCAGTTGGTTTAGCGTCGGACTCTTGGTTTTGGCTCAAGTCATGATCTCACGGTTCATGAGTTTGAGACCGCATCAGGCTCTGCGCTGACAGTGCAAAGCCTGCTTGGGATTCTCTCTCTCTCCGTCTCTTTCTGCCTCTCTGCTGCTTGTTTTCTCTCTGTCTCTTTCTCTAAAAATAAATAAACTATATTTTTTTTTTTAAAAAGGGAAACATATTCAGTGAATCAGAAACTGGAAGTTGGTCTCAAATGGAGCCTACAGCATCTTTGCTATGATGTTAATGATTTACAGAGTCTCTTCTTCAGAGTCCCTTCGTCTCCACCTCCACCTGGTGTGGGCCATTAAATGGATGGAAATACTTAACCATTCTCTCTAGCTTTTCCCCCTCAATGATCAACACAGTGATCAGCAATGGTGTTGCTTACATTATGTTGACTTACTATGTTTTCCTCATTCCTAATCTTCACAATTCATTCACAGTATTTCACCAAATGTACTCATAAAATGGGGTTAATCACACTTATCTATTATAGTGGACTGTTACTGTTTTTGTCCTAATCTTCAGATAAAAGCATTTGGATCTCCTCTGAGGAATACAACTTTCCTACTCAGTCTGTGGTGTTATGGAGTGCTGGTACCCTCATTTCCATCTCCAAAGAGGGGTACGTTCATCAGGACTGATGTAGCCAAAGTGCAGAGTCCTGCTGGCCCTGGTCTCTGAACCCCTTCTCCTATCTTTCTATGCAGCAATGTCTTTTGCCCCCAGGCCAAGTTGGAAATATCATCTCTGAATAAATTTAGTGTATGTAAGGTATTCATGCAATAGCAACTCAGCATAGGGGTTGCAGCACCAGAAGGACCCACTTTTCTTTGGCATTTGGGGAGACCCCCAACCTGACCACATATCCCCAGCACTCTAAAGTGAATGATTATTCACATTCCTACCTACAAACACAAAACCTGGCTCTAACTCAGAGGCAGGACACAGGAAACCCATCCCAAGCCACCTATGTCAATCAAATTGTCCTTGACTCACAAAAAGTTAAAGATCATGGATGGTTGAAAAATTCTGTAGCTCAAGTGAGAACCACCAAAATAAACATCAAAAGGCCTTACCCAGCTGGTAGAAATATAGATGATTCATAAAACATAATAAACTACAAGGAATTCTAGTCAGTGTCCCAAAAGGGAAGATATTGTATTCATTCATTCATTTTCACTCAGCTATAATTAATGTATAGTGTTATATTAGTTTCAGGTGTACAATATAATGATTCAACAATTCTATATATTTCTCAGTGCTGATCACAATAAGTGTACTCTTAGTCCCCCATCACCTATTTCACCCATTCTCCCACCCATCTCCCCTTTGACAACCACAAGTTTGTTCTCTGTTGCATTCAAGAGTCTGTTTTTTTTGTTTGTCTCTTTTGTTTCTTTGTTCATTTGTTTTGTTTCTTATATTACACACATGAGTGAAATCATATGATATTTGTCTTTCTCTGACTTATTTCACTTAGCATTATACTCTCATGGATACTGTATCCACTTAAACCAGAAGAGACCTCTATAAAAAAGGAGCAGTTGGAAAACAATGAAGAGTTCATGGAGATTAAAAATACAATCACCAGGGGCACCTAGCTGGCTCAGTCAGTAGAGCATGCGACTGTGGATCTTGGAGTTGTGAGTTCAAGTCCCACATGGGGTATAGAGAGTACTTAAAAAAAAAGAAATACAATTAAAAAAAAAAAAAACCACCAAAGTAAAACATAAATCTAAAGAATGCAAGAAAAAGGCAAGAAACATATAGCAAAAGACCAAACAGAGAAAAGACAAGGGAAAAAATTGTCAAGAGAGATAGAGTATCTAAAAGAAACTGTATCTAATAAGAGTTCCAGAAATAGAGAACAGAGGAAAAAAATCATAAAAGTAATAGAAAAATAATAATCCCCTAGAGTCGGTATAAGATGTAAAACTTCAGACTAAAAGGGCTTATTAAGTACACAATAGGGTGAATTTAAAAAAGAAAAAAAGATTCATACTTGGACACATTCTGGAATTTTACAACACCATGGATAAAGAGAACACGCTAAAAGCTTTTGGGACAGGATTGGGAAAACAGTTTAGTACAGAAAAATAAAATACAGGGATCCTACTGTCACATGAGATGCAAGACAGCAATGGGGTAGAGTGGAGCAGTGATGGGAGATGCCTGACGTTCTGGTTGGAGAAGTGGCTAGTGGCGCGATGGAGCAGGCCAGGGACCACTTTCTCCTGCGATGGACTATAGAACCGCACATGCCAGAGAAGAACAGGAAGTAGCATTAAAGACTGCTTTTGTTGGGGCGCCTGGGTGGCGCAGTCGGTTAAGCGTCCGACTTCAGCCAGGTCACGATCTCGCGGTCCGTGAGTTCGAGCCCCGCGTCGGGCTCTGGGCTGATGGCTCAGAGCCTGGAGCCTGTTTCCGATTCTGTGTCTCCCTCTCTCTCTGCCCCTCCCCCGTTCATGCTCTGTCTCTCTCTGTCTCAAAAATAAATAAATGTTAAAAAAAAAATTAAAAAAAAAATAAACGTT
>NW_024412396.1:36541125-36567976 GCF_014898765.1 Herpailurus yagouaroundi | reverse complement strand
TCACATATTCAGAAGGTGGGAAAATGTACTTTTCTTTTGCTGTTGAAACTAGGAAACTTGTCTTTGATCAAAGTTACAAATCTCTCTGTCTCTCCCTCCTTTCCTTTTTTTTAAAGTAGGCTTCATTCCCAACACAGGGCTTGAAATCGCAACCCTGATTGTAAGACTTGAGCTGAGATCAAGAGCCGGATGCTTAACTGAATGAGCTACCCAGGTGCCCCACAAATCTCTCTCTTAACGTTTTAAAATGTCTCTGTCTTGAAAAACCAGCTCCTGCTTTACATTTTGTTTATTATTCGTTTCTATTCTTCTCTGGGTTTTTTTTTTCTCCCTTATTAGTTTTTACTCTCATCTGTATTAGTTCTGCCCGTTTTGTTGGGACTTATTTTGTTTTTCTTTTTCTGGCTTCTTGAGTTGAAATCTTGGCCACCTGTTATCAGTCTTTCTTGGGTAATAATTATATAATTATTTCCATGGATTTTCCTCTGAAATTTCATCCTATAGGTTTCTTACATGGCATTCTACTTTTTGTTAATATATAAATTAAAAAAACATGGCCACGGAAATAAAAATTCAACCTGCAGATTTAGGGAGTGTAGTTTGACAAGTATAAGTCTCTCTACTCTCTTTCTTCCAGCCCATAACCATTAGTTCTGGGCCTGGGAGTTAGTCACGTTGGACCACTTCTGGTTTGGGTCCTCCTCATGGAACTATCTAGGACTCTAACTAATATGCTATGTCTCTATTATTTGGTTTATCAACCATCAGGAGTACTCTTGACTGCCCTCAATGAAAGATACGGAGTGTAGACCATTTAACACTCCTCAGGTTCCCCCACCCTTTCATGCAATTTTGATCATTTTGTAAGTTACTAAAGACCTTACGAAAATATACGTAAAACTCTTTTTTCTTCATCCATAAACTATTTAATAAAACTTGATTCTATATGGGTAAGATGAAGAAATTAGTGTCCCTACTTTAGAGGACTTTAGGCACAAATTCTTTCAAATCTGCAAGGAAATGGAAGGAAAGAAAGGCAAAGAAAAAAAGAAGAAAGAACGAAAGAAAGAAAGAAAGAAAGAAAGAAAGAAAGAAAGAAAGAAAGCAGAGCTTCCAATTTTAGCTCAATTCTTATACCAGAACCTGGCAAAGAAAAAAGAAAATCAGACCATGGTTCTTAAGCTGGAGTCTCTAGACCCTGGAATATTCCTGATGGATCTTCAAGAAGGTCCATCAGTGTTTGAAACCGAATGGATAATTGTGTGTATATGTCACACAAATGCACACATATATATGGTTCTGAAGAAAGGGTAAAGGTTTTCATCAGATTTTCAAACATGTCCATGACTTACAAAAAGAACCATGAACAATTTCACCAATGAGAATAAGTACATTATAAATAAACGATTAATGAAATGAATCCAGTTATGTATCAAAAACCATTACATCAGGGGAGCCTGGGTGGCTCAGTCAGTTAAGAGTTCAACTTTGGCTCAAGTCATGATCTCGCTGTCCCCGGGCTCAAGCCCCACATTAGGCTCTGTGCTGACAGCTCAGAGCCTGAAGCCTGTTTCAGATTCTGTGTCTCCATCTCTCTCTACCTCTCACCCACTCACACTGTCTCTGTCTCTCTCTCTCCTCTCTCAAAAATAAACATTTTTTTAATTAAAAAAAAAAACCATTACACCATGACCTAAAACATTTCACATGGAATTTGAGATGGTCAGCACAGAGAAATCTACTTATTTTAACATTGCTAATCTCTACATAGTGGGAATAAAATTTTATTTTCCTATACTTGCTTTTCTACATTTTCTAATTTTGCTACATGAATATGATAATAAAAGCATATAAAGTAAATCTTGTAGCACATTTTAAAAACTATTATAAAGAAAATTTTTAAAAAGCAATCTACACATATAATTTCTATTAATAAAGGAAAAAATCCATAAGTACATGTTTATGGAGAGCAAAAAGATATTTCATGAATTTTAACAGACATTCCTAAGAGTTATAGAAACCAGAAAAAGAAGAACTCTTGCTTAATGTAATAAAACACAGCCCTAAACATCATATTTTTGTTTAAAAAATTAAATGTTAAAAGACACTGCCACTAATATTAGGAAGAACACAAAGGTCCTCTATTGCTGATTTTATCCAGTGTTATTACAGAGTTTCAAGCTAAGGTAATAAATATAGGGCAGAAAAGATACAGTAAGTTAAACCATATGAAAGTGTCATTTCTATAGGACAAAATGGCAAAATATTGACAATTTCATATGGTTCAACATAAGACATACTTGTCTTTTTTTTTGTTAATTTGTTTAATGTTTATTTGTTTTTGAGAGAGAGAGAGAGAGAGAGAGACCATGGACAGCATGGACAGGGAGGGGCAGACAGAAGGAGACAGAATCGGAGGCAGGCTCCAGTCTCTGAGGCACAGAGCCTGATGTGGGGCTGGAACCCACAAGTCATGAGATCGTGACCTGAGCTAAAGTTGAATGCTCAACTGACTGAGCCACTCAGGCGCCCCAACTAAGACATATTTGAAAGGAATTTTAACATTTAACATTGTTTGCAGATGACTTAAGGTTAAACTAGAAAATCCATGGGAATAATGAAAATAGTTACAACAAATATGAGAGGTCAATAAAGAAGCCAGCTAAAAGATAATAGCTTTTCTAGATTCCCAGTAGTAATCATATAGAAGATTTTAAAAGTTTTTTTTAACATAGGGGTGCCTGGCTGGCTCAGTCGGTGGAGCATGCAACTCTTCATCTCACAGTTGTCAGTTCAAGCCCCACGTTGGGCATAGAGATTATCTAAATAAAAAACAAATGTTTTCAAATATAAAAAATATAGGGACACCTGGGTGGCTCAGTTGGTTAAGCCTCTGACTCTTTTTTTTATTAATGTTTACTTATTTTTGAGAGAGAGAAAGGGCAAGTGGGGTAGGGGCAGAGAGAGAGAGAGAGAGAGAGAGAGAGAGAGAGAGTGGGAGACAGAATCCAAAGCAGACTTCCAAGCTCTGAGCTGTCAGCAAAGAGCCCGATGCGGGGCTCAAACTCATGAACCTTGAGATCATGACCTGAGCCAAAGTCAGGTGCTTAACCGACTGAGCCATCCAGGTGCCCCAAGCCTCTGACTCTTGATTTCAGCTCAGGTCATGATCTCACAGTTCAGGGGCTTGAGCCCTGAGTCGGGCTCTGTGCTAACAGCGAGAAGCCTATTGGGATATTCTCTGTCTCTCTGTCTCTGTCTCTGTCTCTGTCTCTCTCTCTCTCTCCCCCTCCCCTGTTCACACTCTGCCTCTTTCAAAAATAAACACTAAAAAAAAATCTTTAAAACATAAAAGTAAAAGATGTTATAAATAATATATAAAATAAATGTTTAATATAAATATGTATAGAATCTAATAGCCTAGGAATAGATTTAAGAATTTTGCTATATTTATGTTAATTAACTCTAAAACTTCTTTTTAATTTTAAAAAATGTTTATTTATTTTTGAGAGACAAAGCACAATCAGGGGAGGGGCAGAGAGAGAGGGAGACAAAGAATCTAAAGCAGGTTCCAGGCTCTGAACTGTCAGCACAGAGCCTGATGCAGGGCTCACACTTAGGAGCTGTGAGATCATTACTGAGCCAAAGTCAGACACTTAACTGACTGAGCCGCCTAGGTAGTCCCAAGGACTTAATATTTTAAATTTTCCATTTGGTAAAACATTAAGAAAAAAAATGAAAAAATATATACCATTTGGTAATTTCTTTACAAAGATACTAAATAACAAAAATTAAATGGAGACAAAATAAAAGAGACTTAATTACTATAAAAGAAAACAGGAAGGAAGAGTAAAGATAATGAAATCAATAAAACAAATAGAAGATGGTAGACTTAAACCCAATTATGTCAATAAGCTCATTATAAGTAAGTGGATGTCAGTTTTTCAGAAAAGACTATGTTGTTCATTAGAAATACATTTAAACATAAAGACACAGATAACTTGAAAGTATAAGGGTGAAAAAAAGACATAGCATGAAAACATTAATCAAAAGAAAGCTGGCATGACATATTTATAAGACAAAATGTACTTTCAGGCAAGAAGTGTTGCTAGAAATAAGAAAGAACATTTCATAATAATCAAAGCACTGGTTCAATAGGAAAACCTGACAATCTTAAGTCTGTATGGACATAATAACATAGCTTTAGCATATATGAACCAAAAATTAGGGCTCCTGGCTGGCTCAGTCAGTGGAGCATGTGACTCTTGATCTCAGGGTTGTAGGTACGAGCCCCACATTGGGCATAGATATTCCTTACATATAAAATATTTAAAAATATACATGAGGGGCACCTGAGTGGCTCAGTAGGCTGAGCATCTGACTCTTGATTTTAGCTCAGGTTATGATCTCCTGGCTTATGAGATGGAGCATCGTGTTTGTGCTGACAGCCTGCTTGGGATTCTCTATCTCCTCTCTCTCTGCCCCAACCCCCCACTCACACCCACCCTCTTTCTCTTTTAAAATAAATATAAGAAAATATGTATATATGAAACAAAAATTAAGTAAACTAAAAAGAGAAATAGATGAAATCACAATCATAATTGGTTTTTTTAATGTTCTTTTTTGAGAGTGTGTGTGCACACACACGTGCTAGTGGGGGAGGGGCACAGACAGAGGGAGACAGAGGATCTAAAGCAGGCTCTGTGCTGATAGCAGAGAATCCCATGTTCAAGCCCCAGGGGCTCGAACTCATGAACCATGAGATCTTGACCTGAGATCTTGACCTGAGGTGAACTTGGGACACTCAATCAACTGAGCCACCCAGGTGTCCCCATAATTAGGGATTTTAACACACATTTCCTAGTAACCAAAATCAAAAAGACCAAATTGTCAATGAAAATATATTTAAACAACACTGTTAAGCAACTTGACCTAATTGAAACTCAGAGAACACTGTGCCGGATAATTGCAGAATACACATTCTTTTCAAGAGCACACCAAAATAGACCATATGCTGGGTTATAAAGCAAAACTCAACAAATTTCAAAGGACTGAAATTATACAGAGTATATTTTCCAACTATTAGAAATCGACACAGAAATATAAGGAGAAAATCCCAAAATGTGTTAAAATTAAGGAACACACTTCTAAATGACCTGTGGCCAAAGAAGAAATCACAAAGGAAATTAGAGAATATTTTGAACTGGGGTGCCTGGGTGGTTCATTCAGTTAAGCATCTCTTTTTTTTTTTTTTTTTAGTGCTTATTTTTGAGAAAGACACACACACACACACACACACAGAGTGCAAGCAGGGGAGGAGCAGAGAGAGAGACACACACACAGAATCAGAAGCAGGCTGCAGGCTCTGAGCTGTCAGCACAGAGCCTGACATAGGGCTTAAACTCACAAACCATGAGATCATCGCCTAAGCCAAAGTCAGGACGTTTAACCGACTGAGCCACCCAGGAACCCCAAGCTTCAGACTCTTGATCTCAGCTCAGGTCTTGATCTCAGGATTGTGAGTTCAAACTTTGCATTGGGCTCGATGCTAGGTGTGGAGCCTACTTAAATAAAAAAAAATTTTTTTTGAACTGAAGAATAATGCAAATAAAACACACCAAAAGCTATGGGATGTAGCTAAAGCAGTGCTTAGAAGGAACTTTATGGCCTCTAATGAATACATTTTAAAAAAAAGAGGAATGGCTGAAAATCAGTACTCTAGGGGCACCTGGCTGGCTCAGTCCAAAGAGCATGTGACTCTTGATCTCAGGGTAGTGAGTTCAAGCCCCACATTGGGTGTAGAGCTTACTTGAAGAAAAATAAAAATAAATTAAAATCAATAAGCTTTCATTTTATAAAACTTGAAAAAGCACAAATTAAACTTAAATAAAGTAGAAGGAAAGGAAACAGTAAAGAGAGCACAGTAATCAATGAAATAGAAAGTATACATACTATAGAGAAATTATCATAGCTAAAAATTCATTTTTAATGGAATAATAAGATCTATCATCTCCTAGCAAACATAAGCAATAAAAGAGGGGCGCCTGGCTGGCTCAGTTAGTGGAGTATGCAACCCTTGATCCCACAGTTGTGAGTTTGAACCCCACATTGGGTGTATAAATTATTTTAAAATAAAATCTTTTTAAAAAGTCAATAAAAGAGAGAGAAAACACAAAAAATCAGTATTAGGAGTTTCAAAATGTCATGTTACTACACATTCTACAGATACTAAGAGAACACAGTGAACTTTATGGCAATAAATTTGACAATGTACACAAATTCTTCAAAAAATACAATTTACCAAAACTGATACAAAAAGAAGTAAAATGCTAATACTTTGATATATGCTAAAGAAATGGAATTTATAGTTAAAATTCCATAAAAAATAAACCAGGCCCAGGTGACTTTCAAGATAAATTGTACCACATATTTAAAAAAAAAAAATTTTAACATTGTATTTATTTTTGAGACAGAGAGAGACAGAGCATGAACGGGGGAGGGGCAGAGAGAGAGGGAGACACAGAATCGGAAGCAGGCTCCAGGCTCTGAGCCATCAGCCCAGTGCCCGACGCGGGGCTCGAACTCACAGACCGCAAGATCGTGACCTGAGCCAAAGTCGGACGCTCAACCGACTGAGCCACCCAGGCGCCCCTGTACCACATATTTAAGAACAAATAATGATAATTTCTCTCAAACCCTTTCAGAGATTAGACAAAAGGTAACACCAGCTTACTTATCTTATGAAGCTAACATAAATCTGATGCCAAAACCAAAATCTTTCCTGCATATAAATGCAAAAATTCTAAATAAAACACTAGCAAATTGAATACAGAGATTGTTTAAAAATGCAGTAACCAAGTATGTTCATCCCAGGGGAGCAAGGTTGATTTAACATTCTAAAATAATTAATATAATTCACCACATTAACAGAAAAAGAGAAAAACCATATAATTATCTCATTAGATACAGAAAATTCATTGATAAAATAAACATGCACTCAGGAAAAACTTCTCAGCAAATTGAGAATATATGTGAAATTTATTAATCTGACAAAAGCTATCTACAAAAATACCAAAAAACTACATCTAACATATTTATGGTAAAATATTGACTATTTTCTCTCTGAGGTGCCAATGCAATTCTGCACAAGAAAATATGTTTGTTTGGATTTTTTTAACATGTGAGACCAGAACTACGAGGATTAAAAAAAAAAAAACTCACAAAGTTAACTCTTTCCTTAGACCATATACAAAAATTAAAAATGGCTCATAAGTATAAATGTGTCAAAATTAAATATACCAGGGGCACCTAGGTGGCTCCCTTGGTTAAGCATCTAACTCTTGATTTCAGCAGGGGTCATGATCTCACAGGTTCATGAGTTAGAGCCCCACATCGGCCCCACGCTGAGAGTGTGAAGCATGCTTGGGGTTCTCTCTCCCTCTCTCTCTGCTCCTCCTCCTCCCCTCTTTCAAAATAAATAAACTTAAAAAATTTTAATTAAAAATGCCAAACTGGGGGCGCCTGGGTGGTGCAGTCGGTTAAGCGTCCGACTTCAGCCAGGTCACGATCTCGCGGTCCGTGAGTTCGAGCCCCGCGTCGGGCTCTGGGCTGATGGCTCAGAGCCTGGAGCCTGTTTCCGATTCTGTGTCTCCCTCTCTCTCTCTGCCCCTCCCCCGTTCATGCTCTGTCTCTCTCTGTCCCAAAAATAAATAAAAAACGTTGAAAAAATAAATAAATAAAAATGCCAAACTGTCAAATTACAATATTCAAACTTTTAGAAGAAAACATAGGAGAGTACACCCGCGGTCCTGCGCATCTGTCTCTTGCTTCAACAGTGTTTGGACGGAACAGACCCAGGGACGCCCCTTCTACCGGCCTCCGACCACCTTCCAACTTTTGTTTCCATTTGCAACCTTCGGGGCCATCTTCTTGCCTACCCTCTGCCTCCCGAGCCAGCCAACACCTGATTTTGAACTTAGCTCCTCGTTACCGATCAACCCAGTTCCCAGATTCGTCAGAATTATTCCACCGAGGTGGAGGCAGCCGTCAACCTCGGGGTCGACATGTATCTGCAGGCCTCCTACACCTACCTCTCCCTGGCCTTCTAGTTCGACCGTGACCACGTGGTCTGGAAGGCCTGGACCACTTCTCCAGCGAGGTGTCTGAGAAGCGGGAGGGCCCTGAGCGTCTCTTGAAGACTCAAAACCAGCTCGGCGGCCGCGCCCTCTTCTGGGAAGTGCAGACACTGTCCCAAGATGAGTGGGGTAAAACCCTGGACGCCATGGAAGCCGCCCTGCTTCTGGAGAAGAAGCTGAAGCAGGCCCTTTTGGATCTGCATGCCCTGGGTTCTGCTCGCGCAGACCCCCATCTCTGTGACTTCCTGGAGAATCACTTTCCAGATGAGGAAGCGAAACTCATCAAGAAGATGGGCGACCACCTGACTAATCTCCGCAGGCTGCCCGGCCCCCACGCTGGGCTGGGCGAGTATCTCTTCCAAAGGTTCACCCTCAAGCACGACTAGAAGTCTCTGGAGCCCAGCAGCTTTTGAGAGGGTCCTTCTGGCATCCCCCAGGTGCCAGGGCTTGTGCCTGAGTCTCTCCTTGCAGCCACTAGGCTGCTTTTTAACCACCTGAAGCCCTCGCCCAAGCCGTGGACCAAATGAAAACAATAAAGCTTTTTAGCAGCAAAAAAAAAAAAAGGGGGGGGGGTAGAAAACGTAGAACTTCTGACCTTGGGGTAGACAAAGTTTTTTTTGTTTTTTGTTGTTGTTGTTTTTAAGTGAACTCTACCCTCCGTGTGGGGCTCAAACTCATAACCCTGAGATCAAAAATCATAGACTCTACCAAATAAACCGGCCAGGCACCCCAAAGATTTCCTATATAAGATGCAAAAGACAATAACCATAAAAGAATAAAAACATAATTGGACTTAATTGAAATTAAGAACTTTTGTTTATTAGAAATACCAGTGAGTAAAGAGGCAAGTTACAAACTACAATAATTATCTATCCATCCATCTGACAAAGGGGTTATAATCAGAACATATAAAGAGTTCAAACAAATTTTAAAAAAAGACCAAAAAACCCCACAACAGTTTAAAGAATGGGCAAAGATTTGAACAAGTACCACACAAAAGAGAATATCCAAGTAGCTAATAAGCATATGAAAATATGGTCAGCATCATTATTCATCAGAAGAATGTACATTAGGGGTGCCTGGGTGGCTCAGTTTGTTGAGCTAGTAACTTGGTTTAGGCTCAGGTCATAATCTCAGTGTCATCAGATCAAGCCCCATGGTGGGTTTGGAACTGGGCATGGAACCTGCTTGAGATTCTCTCTCTCCTCTCCCTCTGCCTCTCTCTCCCACTTGCACGCTCGCACTCTCTCTCTCTAAAATATAAATAAATAAATAAATAAATAAATAAATAAATAAATAAATGGAAATTAAAAACACAAGATACTATTATATATTCATTGGGAAATCTAAGATGTAAAAGCACAAAAACACTGAATATCGGGAAGGATGGGGAGAAGGTGGAAGTCTCATACAACTGCTGGTGGGAGTGTAACTTTAGAAAACTATTAAGCAGTATCTATTAAAGCTACTCTAGGACTCAGCAATTCTTTAGGTTTACGACCAAGAGAAATGAGTATATATACTCAATGAAGGGCATGTTCAAGAAAGTTCATAGCAGCTTTATTTATTACAGTAAAAAACTAGAACAATTCAAATGTCCATCAGCAGGAGAATGGATTACTAATGCATAGTGTATTCATATAGTGGAATATAAAACAATAACAAAAAAGAATGAACTACTGATATATACAACAACAAGTATGAATCCCACAGATATGTTGAGTGAAGGAAGACATCATAAAACTGATTTCATTTATATTCAATTCAAGAACAGGCAGGGGAAATGAATTCGTGTTGATAGAAGTCAGAAGAAGGATTATTCCTGGGGTGAGTGGGCGAAGTGGCAAGACAGAGTTTTCTGAGGTGATGGAAATGTTTTATTGTATTGTATTGTATTGTATTGTATTGTATTGTATTGTATTGTATTTTTGACGGAAATGTTTTATATCTTGATCTGGATGGTGGTTACTCAGCTGTATACCTATGTAAAAAGTTATTGAGCTGTGCACTTCAGATTTTTACGCTATGCTATCTAATTATATATATATGTATATATATGACATAATTTAAAATATACCAATATACGATACTTTAATAACAGTATGATGAAAATTTTAAAGTTAGTCACATTTTCCCAATCAGATTGGCAAAGATCAAACAAAACAGATGGACATTTGAGGAAAAATAGTCTATTGTATACGGTCAAGGGGAATGCAAAAAGGTATAGATTTTGAAAGACAATTTAGTAATATACATCTAAAAGTTTAAAAAAAAATTTTTTTAATATTTATTTTTAAGAGGGAGAGACAAAGCATAAGCAGGGGAGGAGCAGAGAGAGAAGGAGACAGAGAATCTGAAGCAGACTCCAGGTTCTAAGCTATCAGCACAGAGCGGGACTCCGGCGGGAGGGGCGGCTCGATCTCACAAACAGCGAGATCATGACCTGAGCTGAAGTTGCATGTTCAACTGACTGAGCCACCCAGGCACCCCTAAACATCTAAAATTTAAAATGCATACCCTCTGGAGCACCTGGGTGGCTCAATCCATTAAGCGCCCAACTCGATTTTGGCTCTGGTCATGATCTCAAGGTTCATGTGCTGACAGTGTGGGATTCTCTCTCCTTCTATCTCTGCCACTCCCCCACTTGCTCTCTGTATCATTCTCAAGATAAATAAAAATAAACTTAAAAAAAAATAAAATACATACCCTTTAACTCAGCAATTTCACTTTTAGCCATTTGCTGTAAAGACATATTCACACAAGTACTCAAAGATAAAGGTGTGAAGATAGTCACAGAGTCATTATTTATAAAAGAAAAAGATTGGAGGGAAACAAAAGACATGCCCATTCGTAAGAGTTAGATAAGTTTTTTAAATTCATGAAATGTCTTATACCCATCAAAAAGTTTGAGGAGTATCTACATATCTTGACCTACTAGAAAGGAGACTACCAAGTGGGTAAACAAAACAGGAAAACTCAGGCTTCTAGTCTCCATTCTACCACATATCCAGTCACTACTACACTCATTATCTCAGTTTCTTTATTTGTAGAATGGAGTTAATAATATTGTTCTTCCTTGTCCATCTCACAAGTGAGGATCAGATGTAAGAAGCCCTTTGAAAACAGAAAGCATTATAACTGTTTGAAGTGTTTTTCCTGAAAAACACTCTTTTATTAACCCAAACTTTGTGTTTATCTTAATTCACCACCAGTCTAGATTTCTTTTCCCTATCATGCACCTAAACCAGTGTTTCTCAAAATGTGGGCAGCAGACAAGTCTCCATCAAAATGGATGTGGAGAAGTTACCAAGAAAACTGAGCCCAGTCCCAAATCTACCAAAATTTTGGAACTACTGAGTTAGGTAGAAGTAAGCATTAAGTAAACCTTTCCCTGTTCATTGAGAAGAGTCTGGGCTAAATCCCATTAATGGTGGCAGGACATCAGGCTTAGCTTAGATCTGTCTTGGCTTCTGGTTGGCTCTCACTGCAGAAATCAAATGGGCTGCATGGGAACGTAGTACAAATGGTGCCCCCGTTTACTCAGTCCCAACAGGAGCCAAAGAACATTCAATGACAAGAACAATGTGATTGCCACTTTGTGGACAAACATGAACCCAGTTTAGCTTGAAGGACGGTAGCTGTTGGAAAACACCATCTCCTGGGCAACTGCTTTGGTTACTGTCCCCAATTAACTTAGCAGAGTCTCAAAAATAGAAGGCAGCTTCTGTTCTGTTATATAATAAACAGTTCTTTATTTGAAATGACAATATTTACTTTTCCTATAGTGAACTCCAGCAGCCTACTAGGCAGTGGGCAAACAGCAGAAATGCCTCAAATGGAAACTGGAGAAAGCAGTTTAGCTAGCACAGTTTGCTCTAACTTTCCACTTGGCCAATTAGAAGATCCCCTCCATGTTTCTCTGGCATTTTATCTCCTTTGTACAGAACCATGGATTCCATGTGACTTTGTTAACACCATTCATATCTTTCTTGTTTTGGCAAATAGTGAAACACACAAAACAGATGTTCTCTGACACTGAAGTGTGTAAGCACAGCTGGGGTTGTCCCATCAAAAACATTTTTTTGAGGGATTCTACTTAGAGTGTCAGACCTCTTGGTCTCTTCAATGGCAAAGAGCCTGGAGTCTATGTTTCCATGGTCTCATTTTCAAATGATGTTTAAAGGAGGAAAAATAATTAATTATGATGGTTAACCTTTCCCAATATTTAATCTCCCTCTTGTAAGCAAGACACTGTGATTTATGTGGTTGTGCTACTTACTTATTTAGATTTTTTTTAATGTTTATTTTTTTATTTTTGAGAGAGAGAGGACGAGTGGGGGGTGGGGCAGAGAAAGAGAGGGAGAGAGAGACTCCCAAGCAGACTCCGTGCTGTCAGCACAGAGCCAGACATGGGGCTCCATCTTACAAACTGTGAGATTATGACCTGATCTGAAATCAAGGGTCAGATGCTTGACTGACTGAGCCACACAGGCACCCCAAGATATTTTTTTAAGTAATCTTTACACCCACCATGGGACTCAAATCTACAACCCCAAGATCAAGAGTCACATGCTCTACCAACTGAGACAGCCAGGAGCCCCTGTGGTTGTGTTATTTACTATAAAAACCCTTCTATACTTTTTAAAATTATTTTAAATGTTTATTTATTTTTGAGAGACACAGAGACACAGCTAGAGCAGGGAAGGGGCCGAGAAAGACAGAGATACAGAATCCAAAGCAGGCTCCAGGCTTTGAGCTCTCAGCATAGAGCCCAATGCAGTGCTCCAACTCCCAAACCATGAGATCATTACTTCATCTGAAGTTGGACGCTTAACCTACTGAGCCACCCAGGTGCTCCAAGAATTCCAAGCAGGCTCCACACTGTCAGCACGGAGCCCAATGCTGGGCTCGAATTCATGGACTCCAAGAGTCTGACGCTTAACCGACTGAGCCACCCAGGCTCCCCCATACCTTTTTTAAAAAATGTTCATTTATTTTTGAGAGAGAGACAGAGACAGAGACAGAGAGGCAGAGACAGTGGGGGGGGGGTGGACGGAGAGAGTCAGGGGGACAGAGGATCTGAAGCCGGCTCTGTGCTGACAGCAACAAGCCTGATGCAGGGCTAAAACTCATGAACACGGATAACATGACTTAAGCCAGAGGTCATGACTGATCTACCCAGGCACCGCCCCCCTCTATACCTTTCTAACTAACAAATGACCACTATTTGCAGTGTCAACAGCCACTTTTAATTTCCTCCTAAATTTTATTTTCCATTCCTTTCATCATATTGTGGCAACTCTCCAGAGTGTCTTCATTTCTTGAAGATCTTATGGGATTGGGGCCCAGTTGGGTTACACTATTCTAAAGGGGCCAGGCACACTGAGAAATGTTTTAAAAACCTTTTGGTATTCCAGGTGGCATTCAAGAGGCAATAGTGGCCCCTTGTTTTCTGCCACAGTCCTATTCACTGTTCTTTGGCCAATGAGATTTGCTTTATTTTTATGACTGGTGCTTAGAGTTCCTTCAAAGATTTTTCCCTCCTGTCTCATTCTCCTGGGCTGGGTGTCTTTTGCCTGCTAACACATTCAGCAGAAGCATCTCTTAAAGAGGACAATTTCTATCTAATTACTAGCTGGAAACGTTTTAATTCCTGCAAAATTCTTCAGAAACCCAAAGATCCTCCCCACCAGTAAAACCTCATCTAAGAGTCCTCTTTTGAAATTACACAGAGAAGAGTAAATTCTACTTAGGTCAGAATTTGGAGTTTAAACTTTATTCCTGCTGATAGAACCTTCCTTTTTTACTGATCCTACCTCGGGCATAGACAATGTTTATCCTCAAAGAATAGTCCATTAATCAGTTGCATTAAAATAACCCAAGGTGGTTATTAAAATGTAGATTCCAGGGTCCCGCTTTAAAGCTAAAGAACCAGGGGTACCCAGGTGGCTCAGTTGGTTAAGTGTCAACTCTTGATTTTTAGCTCAGGTTATGATGTCAAGAACAATGGAGCCCCTGCATTGCCCTCCCCTCTCCCCTCTCAAAATAAAGAAATAAACTTAAAAATTAAAAAAAAAAAAAAACCCTAAAGAATCAGAAACTCTAGGGGTAGGACCTAGTAAGCTGAATGTTTACAAGTGCCTCAGGTCATTTGCTTGCCCATTAAATTTGTGAAGCACTGGCCTTAAAATTAACTAAATCCTTAATTTTCTGGAATTTATAATATTCTCCTAAATAAGTCAAAGAAAGAACTGTAAGCATTGAAAGCACAGGCCAGTCTTGGCATCGAATACATACTCCATTGTAACCCTGTTTATGAACACTTAATAGTTTCTCTGTGGGACAGTTAAGCTGTAGTAATTAGCTCATGGTTCTATAATCTGTATGTCTCCTCCCACATGACATTTGTACCAACTAAAACTATTGCTTACTTCTAGACAGGATGGTAGAACTACCAGACCCACGTGGACTGATGCCACTTCATGTTTCATTGTCTTTTTCATGATAGTTTAAAGATACTTATTAAATTTCTCACAAATCTTGAACCTGAATTTTAGAGTCTAACTTAAGGAGAATAATATTTTACAAGGACTCGCTAAATCCTAATCACTCTAATCATTGATCCCTTTATGGAATATTGCTTTTTAAAACTAAATTGGCAAGGAACTGAGGTTCATCGCTCTTATCTTCACCCTGTCTCTGAATTATAATTCGTGGACAAATTATACAATCTCTCGGTCATATTTTTTTTAGTAGGGATAATTACCCTTTGCAATAAGAATAATATCTCCCAAAGTTCTGTGAACATGAATGAGATCAGGCTTGTAAAATGTTAAAGTTTCTTGAGTGAGGGATCCTATAAAAAGTGGAAATTATTAGTATTCCTTTTATGGGCCTTGAATGAATTATCGACCTGTCAGTGATGAACCTGCCTCTTGAAATATTTCACTTCTTGTTTTTCAAGCTTACTGGGTGACACAGTCAGCTCTTAAATTTTCCTGGAGTATTTTTAGAAGTTTTAAAACTCAGTGGAAAAAAAAAAGGAAAGAAAGATCCAAACAAACAGAAAAAACAACATTACCTCCCTCCTAAAGACACACGCATTCCCTAAGACTATAGTGTTTTCATCTTCGTCTTGACTTTTTATTGACTCAATTGATTGAACTTAATAAACCATTTGGGCCATCAAAGCCTCAAGTGCTTTGGGTTAGCTGAAGTATCACAAAGTCCACTAGCTTAGTAGCAGTAAACCCTAATGTATGAAAGTGATCAGAAATAAATTATTTACTTGATGTCATCCTTGGTTGTGAAGTCATTCTATTCATCTATACTTTCAGTTGCTAGTTTGCAGATTGCTCTTTTACATTTTCGCTTCTCCAAAATTAAGGATTTTTGAGAACCTAACTAGAAACAAAACTAAACTAACATCTATCTGCATATCACAATCGTTAAATTCTTTATTAATGAGGAAACCTTATTTGGCTCAAGGGGATGTTTGTAGATTGTTCCAATGTTTTTCAATTGCAGAACGGGAGAAGAAATTTCTAAAAATCAAGTCTACTGTTTGAAATGATCATCATACATAGTTGTCTTCCATTTTAAAGTTTATTTTATAAGGATGAGGGGTGCCTGGCTGGCTCATTCGGTTACAGTACATGACCCTTGATCTCAGGGATCCTAAGTTCAAGCCCCACCTTGGGTGTAGAGTTAACTTTAAAAAAAAGTTTAGGGGCACCTGAGTGGCTTAGTCAGTTGAGGGTTTGACTTCAGCTAGGGTCTTGATCTCAAGGTTCCTGAGTCTGAGCCCTGCATCAGGTTCTTTGCAGTCAGGGTGGAGCCCGCTTCAGATCCTCTGTCTCCCTCTTTCTCTTCCACTCCCCACTCACGCTCTGTCTCTCTCAAAAATAAATAAACATATTTTTAAAGTTTATTTTGGGGCGCCTTGGTGGCTCAGTCAGTTAAGCGTGGGACTCTTGATTTCGGCTCAGGTCATGATCTCACGGTTGGTGAGATTGAGCCCTGCAATGGGCTCCTTGCTGATAGCCCGGAGTCTGCACCAGGATTCTCTCTCTTCCTCTTTCTGCCCTTCCCCTGCTCTCTCTCTCTCTCTCTCTCTCTCTCTCTCTCTCGCACATGCGCGCGCTTTCAAAAATAAATAAACATATTTAAAAAGTTTATTTCATAAGGAGAAAATACATACGTTTTATGTAAAGGAAGAAAAAAAATGGAAAAACAACCAAAATCTGGAATATGTGATAAACAGATTAAATACATTGACAGATACAAAGACAAGTAAGTGAGGAATGCATTTAATGGTGTGGCAAAGCAACTCCTCT
Source organism: Herpailurus yagouaroundi (assembly GCF_014898765.1). Taxonomy (NCBI): domain Eukaryota; kingdom Metazoa; phylum Chordata; class Mammalia; order Carnivora; family Felidae; genus Herpailurus; species Herpailurus yagouaroundi. The sequence goes on along the minus strand of NW_024412396.1, from coordinate 36,551,505 downwards.
TGGATAGAAAGTCCATATGGAGAAAAAGTTTCAGGAACCGACTCACTCTTGAGAAGTTCCTTGCAGAGTTACATGAAAGAAAAATATTCGTATCTACCTTGACAGTGGCACAAAGAGATCTGGGTTGAGTTCAGTGGCTTGGGCTTGGTTGACTTCACTTCTTGAACAAATTTGAGGACTAAACATTCACAAATGTTCCTAATATTTTCTGAATGAGGAAGTAAGATATTAGCACTTTTTTCCCCAGTGCTGTATCTACCATTATAGCATCTGTCAGTCAGCCTTCGCTTTAAGCCTTACAGAAGAATCAATACATTCTGATTTGAGAGTTTTCCCCCACATGGTAAAAATAAAATGTGAGATTTCAGTAACTGGCATGAAAAATTTTAGTAGTACCCAGGAAGTTCTCAGAAACCAGAGCTTTTACATAATATGGAAGTTTTAATGTTTTGAAGGTTCAGTAAATTATGTAGTATACAAGAGTGAAGCCTAAATTACCCACTCAGAAGAGTAACCCTATAGCTCACATGTCTGGATCCATGTATGCAGATGGACAGATCCACTTCATTTCTCCTGGGAAGTTGAGTTCTAAAAGCTATCACTCAGAACAGACGGCTTTATGATTGCATAACAAGAAAAGGGAAGATGACAGAGTTGCTATAAAAATGAAAGGCCTTTTGGAGTATTAACAGCTGAAACCATTATGACTTAAATGAAGATGTGAAACAAAAATCAGCTCAAAACTACAAATTAAAAAAAAAAAAAAAACTTGTGCAGAAGGTTTGAAGCATATGGACACCCACCCAGTTTGTGAGGAGGGCAATGGGAGCCCCAGACTTTAGCTTATTAAAGATGACCTTTCCCCTCTCTAAAATTTCAAAGCTGACGTTTCAAGTGCAGAGCAGACTGTGTGCCATATGTAACATGACCTCAGCTCCACTCTGCCAGAGCACTGATGCCATCACTAATGAGAGGTGAAAGGTCCTTTTCTTGCAGCTTTTTCAGAAACCCACCAACTCCTGCCTGTGAAGTATGACTCCTCCCTCTCCCTCACCATCCCCTTGATTTCAAGAGAACTGCATTCAATACACGGTCGCAAAAACACTTTTATTACCGGTCGATTTGCTTATAGCCACAGCCAAATGGCAGGATGTACAATCATATGCAGAAGAAAATATTTATTTTGACTCAGAAAGCAAAGGGATTAAGAGAACATTGTATTAACCTTGCCTTTCATCTATGTTTTAAAGGGAAATTCTCCAGAGGCATCTATTGAAGTTCTATTTTTTTTTATAAAGACTATCAAAGACTTTTAGGAAACCAGGTGTGTGTTTATCTGAGGGGAGGAGAGAAAGGGAAGAAACTATATTAAAGGAAAAGGCAGCTTCACAAAGCTGCTTCAGAGACTGCAGAGATGTTATGTGCAGAAATCTGTTACAGACATTCCTAACAGCCAGCTCCTCCCCCCGCCCCTTTTTCTTCTGCTGCTTGGAAACAATATAGCTTTTTTTCCAAGCAGGTTGTTATCATATTCATGGCATGGTCAATTTCCGTTTGCCAAGAAAATATTTAAGCTGATCAAAGAAATTAGAAAATCGGATGAATAGAAACAGACGTTCCCACAAGAGAAGCGTTTCTCAATGTGAAGAGGCAGGCGGATTGCAGCCCACCCAGTTACTCCTAGGAAATTGCTCTGTTGCCGAAGACGGAACTACAGGGCCACCTAAATTCTGCTGGAAGGGCTATGGAATGGAAGAGTCGCTACTCCCCAAGAGATTCACATGGCGGCTGGAGCTTGAGACTCTCTGGTGGCAGACGTGTAAGGAGACGTTCATTTCTGGTTATCTATGTAAAAACCAGGAGGGCCTTTTTACATCTGGTAATACAGAGAGACCTTTCGAGACAGAAGATGAGGCAGTTTGGGATCCTTTTGGTTTGCTTTGCCTAGTTTATTATGAGCACGGAAAGACAAGAACACATTGGCCTTTGTAGATGACAGAGTATGTACTTTTGGAATGGAGGGATAGCAGTTTCTCCCGAATTAACAGAAATCCAGTTTTTAGATTTGTGGGTTTGGGTGGGGAATGGTTGATAGCAATTGTCTTCCGGACCCTCCGGTCTCTGAGCGTGCGTGTCCCGTCTAGTTAGTGACAGTAAAATAAGAGGGTCTTCTCTTGGTTGTTCCTGGTCAAGGCGCGGCCAAACCGCGTGAGACCACTTGGTACGGCGGCGCGTTGAAATGAAGATTGGTGGGTTTTCCGGTTTCCTTCCATGGAACTCACGAAACCGAAAAAGCCAGCCCCGCTCGGAGAAAGGGGGTCCGGATTCGCTCCCCTCCCTGCTCGCGCCAGGGAAACTGGGGACACTTCGATCGTCATTGAAGCGCGACCTACCCTACCCAACATCTCCAGTTTTCCGAGGAAGGATGGCGCTGAAGGAAGGCAACTGTGGGAAAAGCTAAAAGAACCCAAGAAGGCTCCCTTTCCTGCCTGTCCCGCTGGGGGCTACTAGGCGTTGGCAAGGCCACGGCAGGCCAGGCGGTTCCCGGGTGGTGGGCCGAGAATATGCGCTCTGCCACCCTAACCCCTCCCCGCCGCGCGCCCCTCACTCCGGCGACTCAGCCGGGCAGGTTTTCTTTTATTTTTTTGTTTCGGTTCCTGCCTGCCAGCCCGGTGATCCTTTGCCAGGAAGACAGCGCCCTCTCTCTCCTGCAGCCGCGCCCGCCGCCGGCCTGCACCCCATCCCTGCTCCGCTGACCTTCCCGCGCTTGCTTCTTGCCCCTGCGCTCCTCAGTCCTGTCCCCTCCTACTTCACGCCCCTACGCCTCTGGGTCCCAACAATCGCCGCGGGGAACAACCCAAGACAGCCGCGGGATCCGAGGCCTGCTCACGTCCGGGCCTGGGGATGGCCCGGCGGGAACACGCGACCTCTGGCTGCAGGACTGGGCGGAGCTGTCCCTGGCGTAGACGCAGCGCCCGAGTGTTCCCGCGTGGCCTCCGGGAGGGGTTCTTGGCGCGGGCGGCTGGACGCGAGGGAGGCCTGGCTCCCCAGGCTAGGCATTGCCTGCCAGCGGGCGGGGCTGCGAGCTCTCCTCCGCGCTCGTGCGCGGCGACTTGGAAGCGCGCGCACCTGGCAGAGTCGCTTCGCCCGGACCCCAAGACGGGCCCGCCAAAGGTGGACGTGGGCCTGCAAGCTGGGTGATGGGAGGTTGGCAAGTGAACTTGGGTAGAGGCAAGGAAAGCTCTTACAGCCTTGTTCCAAGCCCTAAACGCATCCCTCGCGGTCTGCGGGCTGCCTGGAAGCCTCGCCCTGCGGGGTTGCTGAAGGGCTACAGCCCAGATGTTGGAAAAATTGTGGCAGAATTCAGGTCTAGGCGGGTGGGCGAGACGCGCAGAGGGGCATGGGTGAGTGGGCACCTTCTCAGCACACTCCACCCAGTATTTCTTTCTGCACAGCTCAGGGCACTAGTGCTTCAGACAAACGCCGCGCGGCCCATTCCGAAGCAGAGGCAGTCAAGCTTCTGTCGGTAAAAGTCCGGATCCTTTAGAACCCAAACAATGTATTCGTGTTGGAATGCAAAAACATTTCCTATTGCATGGATTTGCACCGACCGGTACAGGCCTGAAGTACTTTCACCGCCCCCACCCCCCCCTCCAAACTCTTCTTGCGCCCGGGAGAGACAGGCGTAGTTGGTCTCTTGCTGACCCGGCTCCAGAGCGCAAGCAGCTCCCAGAAATGCACTAATTGAGTCACAAACCACCGGCCGCCCCTAACAAAGCGATCCATCTCGGCAGCTCAGCGCCCAATTTGTCCACAGCACTTTCTTCCGCAATTCAGAAGCATTATCTTGTTTTTAGAAGTATCGCGGCAGAAACGTGGCAATTATCCTGGGCTCGGGTTACGGCTAAATGGCTTTAGGCTGAGAAATGGAAGAATACAAATGCCGCGAACGTGCTGATCTCCCAGCTGCGGGGCCTGGACCAGGGTTGGGGAAGCGAGCGAGCTATCGAAAGGGGAGAAGGAGGTTCCCCACTCTCGGTTGTCTCTCCCAATGGCACCAGCCAGAACGAAGTATTGGACCTTTGTCTGCAGAGGTTAAAGGTTGTGAGCGATGAACCTTCCTGGCAGGATTGGCCTCAGCTTTGGATCAGGAACGGGTTGAGAGTTTCAGGCACTACTGGAGTGAGGAAGGAAATAGACGTCGAGGGTCAGCGAGAAAGATGGGGAAGACTCCTGTTCTTCTTAGGGATAAGTACACTAAAATTGGGGGGGGGGGGATTGTACTGGGAGAAAATAACCAGCAGGAAGGGGAGTTGGCTCTGAAGAATGGGGAGAGGCGTTTACTTCTGAGCAAGGGTCAGGCCTAGTCTGGGAGCCAGGCAGGCACTGCATTTTGGGAACCCTTGAGAACTGTAGAGGCCCAGAGACCATGAAGCATCTCCGCACGAGGAAAAAGAAAAGAGAAAGCGTTTTAAGAATCTTCCTCTTTGCCCGCGAGGGTGAGTTTGGACCTGGAAAATGGGGAGAAAAGAAAAAAGGGTGTAGCAAAAGGCGTTCGGGTGAGGGCACCCGTTGCGCAGACGCCTTGCTCACCCCAGAGGCTCAGCCCACAGTGGTAGCCACGCTGTGCGCGCGTCTCTTTCTCCTTCTGCTCAAACCAGCCCCCACATCTTGAAGTAATCAGCAGCCGAGAAGGGACTCGTCCCCCTGGCATCTCAGGTTAAAGGAGGAGGTCCAGGAAAATGTGGTAGAGCCATTACAAGAAACCCGAGCCGCAGTCATCAGGGACTCCAATTGCCATCGCATTAGGATTGATTAGAGACCAGCAGTACCGTAATGACCCGGAAAGAGGGGCAGCCGGGGATTATTAATATCAGAATGTGGCGGAGAGGTGGGAGGGAGGTGGGAGGGAGGTAGAGGGGAGGGAGAGAAGAGTAAAGTGGGGAGAGGGAAGTTTTAAGTTACTAGGATTTATATATAAGTGCAGGCTTACCTGAAGAAACCGGATAGTCAGTGAATCACGCAAACAATAAATCTAATTGCATCTAAAATTTCACGAGGCCTGATTTGGGGGGGGGGGAGGAGGAAAACCATCGTGAAATCCAGGCCCACGTCTTAGTTTTTATAAACATGTAGTTACATAAAATTGTGAGAATTTAAGTGAAGAGATGGGGAGGGGGTGCTAGATGTCCACTTTCCCTACCAAAGGGCCTCCAAAAAAAAAATTTAGGGAGTGCAATTTTGGGTCACTTTGGGTCTTCTCTCCAGGGCTAGGTGGTAATGGAGTGGACATTTTCTGCAGAGTCTGCAGAGGAGTAATAAACCAAATTTTAATTGAAATAGTGATACCTGAGTAGTGGTTTTGGTTTTTGTTTTGTTTGAGACATCAGCGATCAGGATCCCTAAGAGATGTATGGAAGAGAGTGGTTTGTCTCCTTCCTCGGACTATGAGCCAAAACAAATCAGCCCCTGATGGTCTGGGCTGAAACGCAGCTCACTGGATAATTAACTCCATCTTTCCAGTCCACCCTAACTGTTTATTTAGTGTCACCCTGCATTACCGTCACTAGCACTTTCCTCTGAACAGGAGGAGCTGCAGGCTTTCACCTCCCAAAAGGAAATTCTTCTTAGCTTAGACAGATGCGGTATTCAGGATGTACATTAGTTGAGAAAAAAAGTTGATTGGAAATTCCATGGAAGATAAGGACTCTCGGATGGTATTTTTTTTTTTTTTGGTAAATTTGCCCTAAGTCGATATTAATAAGAGAAAGTGACAAGAATGTCCTAAATTCTTAAGAAGGGATTCTTACAACACTCTCCTTCACTTTCTACAAAGGTGTTTGGCATCCGAGGTTGAGTGGCATCTTCTGCGTCAAATGTGAACATTGGTGAGCTCCTGAGCCACAGCCTTCTCAGAACTGAGCTAAAGTCGGCCCCTGTCCTCCAGGTGGCCAACCCACTTCTCCCGCCCTACCCACCGGCTCTCCCACCTTTTGACCATGCCACCACTCAGCGTAGCTCGTCTGCAGGCTGAGCTCGACGCCCCTGCCCAGACTTGAGAGTTCACTCGCCCTGCGCCAGCACCCTCTGTCTGTGAAACCTCAGGTCCGCGGCAGTAGGAGACAGGCGCAGGCGCCCCGAGCCTTGCGGAAGGGAGGGGAACCGGAGAGAGAGAAAGAAAGAGATCCAGAAGGGTGTGTGTGTGTGTGTGTGTGTGTGTGTGTGTGTGTGTGTGTGTCTGTGTGAGAGAGAGAGAGAGAGACACACACACACACAGAGAGACAGAGACAGAGAGAAACAAGAGACAAGGAGAATGAGAGTGAGGGAAAGAGGGAGAGAGGATGGGGCAGAGGAAAGAGAATGAAAGAGAAATGATAGACCAGGTTGGCACACAAAATAAACGAGTTTCCTCTTCCAGATCGAAAAGAGACAATAAGTTAGAGAGACCGAGAGAGCGCAGACGCGGAGGGGGATGCACACAGAGGGGCCGGTAAACCCCCAGGCACACACCCCAGCTCTGTCCTCCAATCTGACTTCCCTCGAAGCGCTGTCTCTCAGTACTAGCCTTTCTCTCTTTCCTTTCCCCGACCCCGGGACAATGCGGAGCCTGTATTTCCAGGAGCCGCGCGGGGCGGCAGGGTTTTTAGCAGCAAGCCGGGCTCGAAGCCCGCTCTGTTTGTCCAGGTGTGGGCGGGGGGCGGCGGTCTCCCGGCGTCGTGGGCTGGCGCTGGGTTTTCTCACCAAGGAAGCGGGAGGCTCCACTCGCGGCTTCCCGCTTCCAGGAGAAAACTCTCTCCCTCCTTACATATATAAATATATTAGGGGAACAGACAAATCTTCATTGTTCGGGAACAAGCCGAGGAGGCCGACCGGCTCCCCTTGGCCCCGCCGAACGAGCCTGGAAGGGAGGGAGGCAGAGAGGCGGGGGCCGCGCGGATCCGGTGTCACGTTGCAGATTCCCACTAAAGATAACGAAACGTGATCTATTTTTCAGAACAGCAAGTGGATGGGAAAGAACCTTGACAACACAAAACTCATTTACTAATGGACTGGTTTTGAGTTTCTCTTCTCGGGGTCCGCAAATCTCCCTGCCTGAGCCCTCGGCCTATTCAGACCTCGCGGGGAGCAGCGTCCCCCCAGGAGGCAGGTGGGCGGCTTCTCCCGCCGCGGCGCCGCGCTGGCCGTCGGATCCCGGGATCCCAAGGGTCGAGGGCACCCGGAGTTTCCGACCAAGCGGAGAAAAAAGATGAATGTTGTCACTTCAGCCAGGATTTGGGGAGTCTCCTCGCCGCCCTAGAGCGACGACGCTAATTTATTGAAGAAGCACCTCTCGATGCTCTTTCCTTCCAAGTATCTGTAGGTAGAGTAGGATCCCCGCTGTGGTTCTTGAAGGCAAAGGAATTCCGAGAAAGCAGGGCCGGGAGACCCAGTACATCTCTCTCCAAGCCATAAGAGAAACAAGTGGGTTCCACACAGAAATTTTTGAGCTGAGGCCTTATATCGATCCCGCCGAGAAACCCCACCAGCAACTAGTGCATTGGCCTTTTCCATAAACCAGTTGTGCGCGCGTGGCGGTTACCTGCACAGAGGAGGCACAGAAGCGCCGAAACCTGGCGTCGGGCTCCCCTCGCCACCCGCGTTACCCTCGGGAGCCGCCGAGAAGCAGCAAGGGCAGAGGCTATAGTTGCTCGTTCCCTTTAAATCTCCGACGCATCTCTGTTTTTCGTGTGATTTGCATTGACAGCAAAGGTTTTAAGTTACTAGAACAACTCAAACCTTTCTGTGTGCGATTTAAAATGGATCATTTGGTTTATGTGGTTTGTAAATTCATGTCATTTTACCTCTCTTAGTGGTTTTCACTGAAAGGCTCCATTTTGGGAAACCTTATATATCCGAGCCAACAATTAACATTTATAACAATTGGTTTCCCTAACCATGGGATCGAAATAGCAGGTAGGCTCATTGGTGCAAAGCGAATAGCACTTCTCCTTTCTAGTTACGCGATCTATTGGATTAAACGCAAGGAGAAATGCTGGCTGGCCCGAGCGCGGCCTCTGAGGACTAGCACCACAGCTCATCAACCCCGGTGCCCGCAATCGCGGCACCCACACAGTCGTCTCCCCAGTCGTCGCCAACGTCTATCGCGTCTTTGTTCCTTTTGAAGAAAGATGAAAAGAAGTGGGCAGAGAGGTCTGGAGGAAGCGGGGGAAAAAGGTGGTCATATTGGTGTCTAATTGCCGCCTTTCTGCTCCTCATCCTCCCCTGTAAATTTATACCTGCCCTTATTTGTCCAAGCTATGCCTCATTTCCTTACACAAAATTGTTAATTATGAAGTCCACCCCACACTCAACTTACCGTTTGTCTTCAAAGACAGGCGGCTGTACTTACAGACCCGCCACCCCCTACACACACATTTTAATTCTGCGCACTTGCTCCAGACTTGAGGGTATTAACTGATTTTTAGAGCGGAGTTTAAACCTCCGTTCCGGTCTTCACACAGCTGCCATGTCAATAAGGACTATTCCAAGCAGAGACGTTCCTTCTGGCAGGACACTGCAGCTCCTTAAGGCTTCATCTGAAACATCATGAGCACTAAAATAAGACGGCGAGGGAAAATTACCAGACACATGGGCTTGGGCTCAGGCGTGCCAGGCTTCCAGTTTAGAAAGTAAGTCATTGGGCACACCATGTGGTAGGGGCTCTTTTGAAATACTATGCACCCATTAAATGCATTTAAAAAATAACCCTAAAGGTAATGAAATATCAGCATCTATTTCCAACGTCTAATTGCACAGGATACTGCAGACTTTTAAGGATGCAAAATGCATTGTGTGTGGGAGTTTGGGGGAGAAGCAGCTTCTCTCTACTCCGAATCTCTGGAGAGACAGCCAGGAGGGTGAAACGCTTCATGAGTTTAAAATATATATATTGCAGGGTGCACTGAACTGGGCACATTATTTTAAAACCATATACATTATATAGGGGGAAACTTCCGCAGTGTTCCTTCTCCCACTTATGTCTCAATATGTAAATGGTTCTGTGGAGCTGGGCTCTGGCTCGTGGACTCAAAACATATTTAAAGAAGACAAGCCAGTTTAAAGAGCCTAGAGTCTGTCCTTCGCATTCACTAAGAGGGTGCATTTAAATCAAAAGCATTTTTGAAGTGTACTTAAAATTCTGTTTTGAACTTATCTAATCAGAGATAAGTATAGTTATAAAGTCACTCTCCTTCTACCATTCTGCTCTCCTTATCTCCCAGCATTGTTCTTATCTCCTGCCAGTCTCAGCTACTGACAATAGATTATCTTTGTTTAGAGACGCTAATTGTTTTCAAAATCTTTTTAATAATTGCTTTGGAACAAGGTGTGCAAATGAGGCTTAAGATAATTACAGCTTTATTTGTTTGTGCAGTTTTACTAAACATTCTCCACATATACACAAAATAACAGATGATGGGGCTGAAATTGCAGGACATCTCTCATTCTATCGCAGTAAAATAGGCCAGCATTGCAATCTACACACACACACACACACACACACACACACACACACACACACCCCTCTTTATTTAATCTTCTTGGAGCCGCTGTCGTCCTGGCTCTGAGGGCAGTGTCCCTCTCAGAGCAGGGCAAGGATTAGGTTACAATCAGACAGCTATTGGAGCCGGACACAGTTTTATTTAATTTACACCCCATCCAGCGCCTTTCGTACGAGGTTCCCAAAGCATTTTTGCTAATAGCAAGTAAAGCTTCTGGGCATTCCTCAGTAGCAGAGGTGGCCTCGGAAAACGCAACGGCGCAGATGGGGAAACTGAGTCCAGAAGCCTGCCGGCTCAAACCATAGAACGTTAAGATACCAAATCACAAATGAACCCTCAGAATCTTTATTTGCTCAGCAACAATGCTGTCAACAGCTCTTCCCAAGGTCCCAAATAGTCGTGGCCTTTTGAAAACGAGGGAAGCGCTATCCAGCTGGGAATACTTGTGCCCTTTGGAGGGCAGTGGGGGCAAAGGAAGAATGGTAGAGGGAATTAGGCTCCTAGAACTGAAGTCAGCCGGGGAGAAGCCGCTCTTCCAGAGTCTGCAGCCCGGAGCCCTGCTCTGATCTTGTATTATTTATCGCGTTCCATAAGCTATTCATCAACCCATTATTTATTCATTCCAACATTAAGGTAATTAAATATGAGCTCACCGGGAAAGGGCAAGTCTGCAAGGGACAGGGACGGGGGTATAGAGGGAGAGGAGGGGAATACTAAGGTCTGGAGTCATTGATTTGTGCAGAGATGTGCGCGGCTGCCCTTAGGTGACACTGAGAGGGGGCTCACGTTGCAGGGTCCTGACGCGCTCACCCACTCACACCCGCCCTCCCCCCCCCCCCGA
>NW_024412396.1:36468094-36540725 GCF_014898765.1 Herpailurus yagouaroundi | reverse complement strand
TGCCCGGCCCGGCGGCGCGCGGGCTGGCCAGCCCCGGATAGGCGCCGCCCGCAGCCAATCAGCGCGCCGGGGACGCTGCGCGCTTTAAGGCCGCTGCGGGGAGAACAGAAACCAAGTTCCCCGGCAACGAGCAGCATCAACCCGGCGGGAGGCCGGAGCCAGAGAGGCCCAAAAAGGCTGCGGAGTGAGCCGGCCTCTCCGTGTCCAGCGCGCCCCCCTCCGCCTTCTTCCTCGGCCGCCCAGCCCTAAATTTCGATTAGCTTTTTCGCCTACGGAAATCCTAGGGAGGGGGTTAGGAGCAGCTGCGCCCCCCTCCCTGCGGCTGCCGCCCCCCTGCTTTTAAGGCGCTGCTCCCTGCCGCGTGCGCCCGGGCAGTGCATCTCGGCAGGCCCCAACCATGTCGATGCTGCCGTCGTTCGGCTTCACGCAGGAGCAAGTGGCGTGCGTGTGCGAAGTTCTGCAGCAAGGCGGGAACCTGGAGCGTCTGGGCAGGTTCCTGTGGTCGCTGCCCGCCTGCGACCACCTGCACAAGAACGAAAGCGTGCTCAAGGCCAAGGCCGTGGTTGCGTTCCACCGCGGGAACTTCCGCGAGCTCTACAAGATCCTGGAGAGCCACCAATTCTCGCCTCACAACCACCCCAAGCTGCAGCAACTGTGGCTGAAGGCGCACTACGTGGAGGCCGAGAAGCTGCGCGGCCGGCCCCTGGGCGCGGTGGGCAAATATCGGGTGCGCCGAAAATTCCCGCTGCCGCGCACCATCTGGGACGGCGAGGAGACCAGCTACTGCTTCAAGGAGAAGTCGCGGGGTGTGCTGCGGGAGTGGTACGCGCACAACCCGTACCCCTCGCCTCGTGAGAAGCGGGAGCTGGCCGAGGCCACGGGGCTCACCACCACCCAGGTCAGCAACTGGTTTAAGAACCGGAGGCAAAGAGACCGGGCCGCCGAGGCCAAGGAAAGGTACGCGGCGTGCTTCCCGCTGCTCGGGCGACCCCGGGAAGCCTTCCTTTCCCCTCCGCCCCTTCTCGCCCCCGCTGGCACTCGCCACCGCGTCCTCTTCGCCGGCTGGAGCCCGTCCGCGGGGCGGCGCCCGGGCCTCCGCGGTACTGCAGCGAAAGTTCATGAACTCTGAGATCGCTTGCTAGGGATGGGGAGTCATTTGATTTGAGCGCCCGCGCGTGGGTTTCTTGGGGTGTGCGTGTCAGGAAATATTGGCGCTAGGTTTGTTTTTCGTGCCTCCCTGGTTGGCTGGGGCGACGAGTGGGGGGGCGGTGCAGGGAGAACTTCTAGATCAACTACGAGGGAAGTGTTGATTGGTGTCTCGAGGAAAGGGGTTCGGTGGGGGCTGAGGGTCGCGCACCTCTCTCCTCTTGCTCCCCAGAGGTGTGGAGCCGGCCTGAGACATCTGCTCTGCCCCCACTGCCGCCGCGTCCTTTCCTCGCTCTCTCCTGGTAGGCTTTTAGGCGAGAGGTCGCCGCTTCATTCCGCACTAGCGGTACAAAGGGAGGAGTCTTTCAAAAGAAATCCACAGAAAGGAGAGCTTTGGAAGAGTTGGCGCTGCACTCATTACGCGGCGCCCCAAGCCCGGAAAGGACTGCTCGTCTCCGGGCTCCCTCGCGCGTGTCCCGGGCCGCGGCGGGTCCATCTGGCGGTCCGCGCCGCCGCCCCGGCTGAGGAAGGGGGTCTCTAGTGGCAGACTTCTCTCCGGAGCTCAGAAGGCAATGTTATTTTAACCTGCCTCTGCCTCCGCCCTCCTCGCGCGAACACCCCCGGCCACCTGGCCCGGCTCCATCCGTTTGCTGTTGGAGTTTCCGAACGAGATTCGGAAGAGCCCAAGGAGGCGGCGGCGGCGGCGGCGAGCGCGCTCCGGGAAGACGAGGAGTTTTGGGGAAACCTGAGCGCCTGGTAGGGCTGGGTTTCCTTTGTTCGCTTGAGAGCCTGGGGGCCGCAGATGTCGCCTCTGCGTTCCCCCTCCGGGTGGAAAAGCGCGGAGCCTGGATACTTTGAGCCGCAGTGGCTGTCCTGGGAGAGGGACAGGGCAGGGGAGAGAAAGGGGGAGAGCTGGGGCCGAGGAGGATGGGCCAGCACCCTGAAGGCGGAAGCGGCCGGGGCTCCGAAACCGTGAAGTTTACCAGCACCCAGCACCCGGACCGACGCCCAGGCACGCCGCACCCGGTCTCGGGCTGCGCGGGGCCTCGAAGTTTCCTCTGCTGGGAAACGGTGCGCGGTTGTGGATGTCCGGGAGGGGGTTCAGAGGGAGCTGTGAGGGACCAAGGACTGAGCGACTAACGCGGGGACGGGGACAGTTGGTTCCAGTTAGACTTTAGTTACAAAAGGTCCCTCCTATAAGTCAGGCCCGAGGGCCCACTCCCTGATGAAATCGGAGAGACTGGCTGCGCTCCCTGTGTTTACTCAGGTCACTGGGCCGCTCTGGACACCACTTCCCATGACCTGTCCTGTGCCTCTGAAACCACAACCTCCGGGCAGGGGCAGGGAAACTCGACGTTTAATTGTTTCCTCAGATGGGAACAGGACAATTGACTTGATTCACCCCAAACATCTGTGCGTTGGGCTCTGTTTGTCCTCTGATCATTTTCTTTATCACCAACGACCATTTGTTGGACGATTTTCAAACTTAATTACTCCAAAGCGTGATGCCACGCTTTGAATTTGAAAATAACTGCTTGAACACAATTTTGAAAATAATTTTTGTGTTTCAAATAAGTCCTGCTGATCTAGCTTTCTAAAATCTGGAAGAGGAAAGGACGTGGCTCCCCACAAGCTCTGCCAGTAGTTTCCCATTTCTCCAGTCTCCTTTGCCTCCTTACTCACCCCAGGACCCTTGGGGATGGGTGGGAGGGCACAGCTCCTCCATTTGGGTATATGACTGATTGCACAATGGCTCTCTTCTCCTGCCAGGTCCCCTCCCTCCACTCACACTTTTTTTTAACCTACTTTTTTTTTTTGTTTTTTAACCATATGGTGTTGTCCTCTATTTCTCAGGGAGAACACCGAAAACAATAACTCCTCCTCCAACAAGCAGAATCAACTCTCTCCTCTGGAAGGGGGCAAGCCGCTCATGTCCAGCTCAGAAGAAGAATTCTCACCTCCCCAAAGTCCAGACCAGAACTCGGTACTTCTGCTGCAGGGCAATATGGGCCACGCCAGGAGCTCAAACTATTCTCTCCCTGGCTTAACGGCCTCACAGCCCAGCCACGGCCTGCAAGCCCACCAGCATCAGCTCCAGGACTCCCTGCTGGGCCCTCTCACCTCCAGTCTGGTGGACTTGGGGTCTTAAGTGGGGAGGTACTGGGCCTGGAAGCAGTGACTAGGGACACTTGTAAATAGAAATCAGGAACATTTTTGCAGCTTGTTTCTGGGGTTCTCTGCGCATAAAGGAATGGTGGACTTTCACAAATATCTTTTTAAAACTCAAAACCAACAGCGATCTCAAGCTTAGTTAGTTACCTTCTTCTCTCCAACTCTTGCATTTCCCATCCCAGTGCAGAGATCAGGAAAAAAAAAAAAACAAAACAAACAAACAAACAAAAAAAAACCCAAACAAACAAAAGCACCCACTCACCCAGTCTTGGTTCTGGGCAATCCATGTGCCAGCTTCAGTAGCCTTTCTTTTTTCTTTCTTTCTTTCTTTCTTTCTTTCTTTCTTTCTTTCTTTCTTTCTTTCTTTTTTTTCAGTGAATGGGAATTACAAATCAACTGAATTTTACTTATTTCCTTTTAATTTATTTATGGCAAAATCATTTGGGAAGAGGAAAAGGAAATGAAGAGAGAGAGAGAGAAGTCAAAATAGTGAAAATAAAAGCCTCCAGCCAGGAGGAAAATGTTTGCATTCTTAAGGTGAATAGGAAAAATATGATCTTATAACTTTTTTTTGATGGGGAAAAAATTAAGTTTACATTTTTCATTATTTAGTGTTAAACACTTTTATGTAGATTAAAATGAAAGAACAGTATTAGGGGGAAAACTAAGTGCCTAAATGTCTTAATGCTCTCTGTGTAAGACAGTTAGAAATAGCAGTGGCCATTAGTGCTACAACTATTTTTGTCAAATTTAGTGGGGTTTTTGGTTGTTGTTTGTTTTCTTGGGTTTTTTTTAATGGCAAACTTTAAAAATGTACCAATGTGAAAAAAAAAAAACAAAAACACTTTCCTGAATGCCATTACTTCTCATGTCCTTGAAGCTTTCATATCTGGTAGCCTACTCCTGTTAAGGGTTTCTCTTGTTCCTAGTTTCTAGCCTGCAAAAATATGCGACAAATCTGGCAACCTGGTATTTGTTACTAAAACAGCATGTGTTTTCAGGTTTCTTTTCTATTGTACCTAAACCAGTCTAAATTAAAACTTAGTAGAACACCAGGAGTACGATTCTGTTTCTGAAAGGTGAGTTGTGTATTGCTGTCATTGGGCCCTATTTTTTTTTTTTTTTGAAGTTTTCTTGCTTTCTTACTTAATGATGGTTATGAATTGCAGGGTACTTTGAAGGCCACCACCTGAACCAAGAGTGGTGACTGAGTTGATTATGTGATAGAAAAAGAGTGAAGTTAGCTCTAGGGTATTTATTTATTTTTTTTATTATTTAGATATGCAGTTTTGTTTACCACTAGCTCTTCTCCACAGCGTTCATATGTTAACTCAGCTCTTTTGTATTAATGAGTTTATGACAAAACTGTGAAAGTAAAATAATATATCTGCTTGGGGAAAAAAAAGGTGGGGGGGACTCGAACATGGATAACAACATTGTGAATTAACCTGTATAAATAGAAAGCAGACCAACAGGACAGGGGCTCTTTGCACTGCTGTGAGATAGTGTCCAGAAAAATCCCAGTAATCGTGTAGGCTCCATATTATTTTTGCCTGGGGCAAAAATGATGTATCTTTGTATTTAGCTTTTAAAATTAGTGAAACAAATGGCATTATTTATTAAAATTCTACTCAGGATAACAGGATTGGCTTGCTTGTGCTTTGTAAAAATATTGCTCCCCAGAGAGAGTCTATTTATTTTCTGACATGACACTTTCATAATTTTGATTTTTTCCCCATCCGTGTCACTATTAATATATTCATTTCTTTCTTACTCTTTCCTGTCTTTCCTGTCCTGATCTAGGAGACTGAGTTGTGTGTGTGAGGGGTGGTGGTGGTAGAATTTTAGGCCTTCTTATTATGAGGTTTTTTGTTTTTTTTTTTTTAATGTCAAATAGCTTTGACTGAGTTCAAAGGAGACAGGATCACTGTACTTAATTGTAGTCACTTTTACTTATAAAGTCATTTTTTTCCCCCTTAGTGATGGACAGATGTGCACACAGCCGCTGGGAGACCATCATTTGGATTGGGAGCTCAGGGTCCCAATCTCCCTTGTTAGTGTTTTGGATCATTAAGTTGGTGTTTATTTAAGTCACTAGGGTGTTTATTCTCCACGTCTTGGGCCACGGAGAAATGCCACCCTCTGCAGGAGGGGCTCTCACAGGGGATCTCTGCACATTCTTCACATTCACTCCCCAAAACAAACACCCTGCACAAAGATAGCTTTCAATGACCCTGACAGGCTTCAAAGGACACCGCGGAAATCTCCCTGGAAAATAAGGAAGGGCCAATTACTTTAATTTCTTACATGCCCTCTCTTCCTACTCCGATGACTACCCCCCACTCTTCCAGCTCTGCTTGGTATAATTTTAGACTCGTGGAAGATCTGTCTCCCTGGGTGCCCGGGCCCACTTCCTCTCCCTTAGTTGGTGAATCTTGGAAATGTCTGCAGATCTGGTGAGGAGCAGAGCGGGCCAGTCCTGTAAAAACCCCTGTGATTACTGCTTGTAAACTCGTTAAAAGGACAATTTTCTGTCACAGTCATAAACTCTTTGTAAAATCCCTGGCACTGGAGCCAGAGTGCGCATATTCCAGATGTGTTTAATAAGAAATTGCACAATATGCCTCCCTCCGCCGGCCTCGGCTCAGTCTGGCGAAACCAGGGACAAGCAGGAGTAGGCGAGAAAACTGGATATTGCTGTGAGTTTTCTTGGCAATCGTTTTGGAGCGATCATTGGGGGAACTAACCACATTTTTTTTTTCCTTGAGGAAATCTTCGAGGACCAGCTGTTAAGGGACATCCAATTTATCTTCTCGGCGTCGCAGTTTAACTGAATCAAAAGCCACTTTTCGTTTCTCCTCTGCAGGTTTCTTAATGATAGCCAAAAGTAATGAACGACGGCTTATAAATAGTGTTTTTAGGACGAAACCTTACAGCCTTTTGCCAAGTAAAATGAAAAAACAAATACTAGTGCGATTTTTTTTTTTTTTGACGTTTTAAATCTGAACACACAATTGTTCGGGTCCTGGCTGCCTGCTCGTGTTGACCTCTTGGCTGAGAACGAAGCTTCCTAACTATTCGGAGGCAAAGGGACTTGGCTGGCGGTTCCGAGATTTTGGCTTAGCAAGTAGGGGCTCCAGAGCCATCAGAGCCCCACGAGCTGCAGGCAAGGAGACAGGCGCCCCTGGGGCCGGACACTGCGGGTCTTGAACCAATTCTCCAGGCAAGGACAGCTTGGTCTTGACCCCGAGCTGAAGTGGAAGCTTCCAGGAAGAGGCATTGGCATTGGCGCTTATGGGCGGACTCTGTTTGCTGAGCGGTGATCGTCGTTACGCTCCTCTCCCCCGCACCTTGACGGCCGGGCGGGCACCTGGCCCTGAACCCGCGCACAGCCGGCCTTCCTCTGCTCCGCCGCCGCCTCTGCGGCTACGGCGGCGGCTGCGGCCGAGGGGGGCTTCGCTCCTACCTCCTCCCCCTCCGGGAGGTCTTTGGTAAAGTCTGCGGGCAGAACTCCAGGTCCCGGGAATCCAGAGGCTTCCATTCCGCGCGTCTCCGGTTGCACAACGCTGGGGGAGCTCCCCCTGCCACCCGCAGACTCCGGAGGCAGCTCTTGCCACTCTGTCCTGCGGAGGCACGGGGAGTCGGGGCGCCGCAGCTCCCTCCTCCCCGCCCTGGCCGAGGCTCTTCTCTACCAGTTCACAGAGAATCGTGCGCGTCCCGGGAACCTCATCACAGCTCATCTCCAGGCACAGGGCCTGGTGGCCCGGCCGGCCGAGGCTTTGGGAACAGAGGCTGCGAGGCTGCCCTGGAAGGGCCAAAGAGGTGGTAGCCGGAGCCTCGCGGGACAACGAGCTGCCATCGTCCTGTGGACCCCGGAGCCACCTTGCAGGCCCAAGTCCGGGTCTCCTTTTTAAGCTGTGGAGCTAAATTCTGGGCGAGGCACTAGGCGCCCGCGTCCGCACCACTGTGGGGTTGGAGCGGGCCGCGTGGCGGCGGGATAAAGCCGTCCAGGCCCCAGGCGGATCCTGGCCCGGCCGCAGGGGGAACGCTTCCTGGTGCTCCGACGCCGCGCTTCGGGTCCAGGGCAGCCGCCTCGAGCCTAGGAGCCTACTTAGGAGGCGGCCTAGGCCCCGCCGCCTGTTCCCTGCTTCCGATATGTTCTGTCTCCTCTGCTTCCTGAGGCCTCGGCCTCGGCTTTTGGACCTGAGCTTTTCACCCGCGCCTTTGGCGGAGGAGTGCCAGCCAGAAAGCGCGTCTCTTCCCTGCCCTGTCGCTAGAAGGTCGACGGCACAGGAAAGCGGCCTTGGTTTCTAGAGTCTCTGGCAGGTCGGGACGACAGCTCCTCTTCTTTGGCAGGGCCCGGTCGGACGTTTCTCCCTTGGCCGGTGGCCCTGGGCCCAGCATCAACCTCTGCCCCGCGTACGGCCCGGGGCCCCAGCAGGGAAAGCACCACCCGAAGCGCACTGCGGGCCAGACTGTCGCCGCTCACACTCTGCCCTTCTCTGGTGGAGTAGGTGGCGTTGAGATGGATAAAAGGGTCAGTGTTAAGGTGAGGAGAGTCGCAGGTGGCTCATGTGCTCTCTCTGAGCTACTTCTCCTTTTTCGGAGCTTTCCCCAGGAGTAGAACACTAAAAACTCTCCCAGATTCCCTCCTCCAGCCTCCGGAAGCCAGCGGAACCAGTGCCTGTGCTCCTTTGGCCCCCAAGGGGCAATTCGCACTAAGGCTACCCGAGGGCTCAGTCCCTTAGCCAGCAGGTATGCTCTGCGACCTTAGGTGGGAACGCTCGAGCCCCTCAAGATCATAGTGACCCCTTCCCCAGTCTGATTGACTCCAGTGACTCCACCCGGAAGACTCTCTAAAGAGATGGATGAGCCAGCCAGGAACGAAAGGAGTCAAAATCTGGGGCGAATTGTTGGTTTACTGTCTACCCAGGAAAAGCGCTGCCCTGGGAAGGCCACGTTTTCTCTAGTGTTTTAAGCCGAGTATACACACACAACTTCGTTCCAGCTGATGAAATTGGAAACCTGTTCTCCCACTGAGGATGACAATCAGCGTTTTAGACGCTGTGGTCCTTTCAGACAGCGAGAAACAACACTACAGTAGCATTTAAAAACAAAGAGAAAGAGACTGCTTGAGGCGCGTGGACTCCGGACTCTTACTCAGTATGAGTTTCAGCTTCTTTCCTTTTAACTTGTTAATGGACAGCTGAGACCCAGTTCTCAGCAGGTAGAGCTGAGAACCATAGTTGCTCCCCTCTTTTTCTTTGCTACCTGGGAGTCTCCCCCCCACCTTTTTTTGGTAAAGTGTTCACTAATTGTTTTCCTTTGCCATAACATTAAAATATTCTTAAAATCAAAACTCTGCCCCCCCCCAGGGGATCAAACAGGAAAATGTACAAAGAAAAACAAAACCAAAAAACTGAAAACCAAACCTCAAACAATCCTATCTTGGAGGGGGAAAAAAAAAGGTTTACTTCAGATTTAACACACACTTAAGCTTACCTGAAGTGGCTACCCAATTGTAATTAAAATACTATTAAGTGATACTGGCCACTCTCCTTTCTTCACTGCCATTAGCGGTTGTCATTAAAAAGACAGGTAAGTAGAAAGATTCTGACCCTTTACTTACTATAGTAAGAAGGCGTGGAAATGCATACTAGCTTCCTCCAACTGGTCCCCTGTTCTTCCTACTCTAACTTAGAGATAAATCTTTTATAGGACTGATATAGGAGACCTCAGTAGGAGCACTCATGAATTAACACAAGTCAAATTTATTTAAATTTGCTATAATAGTTTAATTTAGGATTTAAAATTGATTATGGCTTTTAAAATATCATGGTGTATTTATAATAGGTACATGGGTTTTGGGGGGAGTGGTGGTTCAGGACCTGAGCTGGTGGTTCAGGACCTGAGGTGGGATCTTAAAGGAAAAAAAGAAAACAGTCCTAGACTACATATTTTTACTAAACATAAGGCATTAAAGAACATTGTTCTTAAAGAACATTGAAACGTTCTTTAACGTGTCATAGACCTGGTCAGTCAGCTTCCCTCATACAAAGTCTGCAGGTTCTAGTCAGCAAGCCTGTAAAACCAACTGTTTAGGTGTTCTCCAATTTATATTAAGTGGTTTTTACAAACTCAACTATTCTCTCTTTTGCTCCCCTACTTCAGGCATGGCTTTAGCTGCTTTGCAATACTTCAATTCTAATTTGACTTGCCACTTATCCAAATAATCTAAATACGAGGAAAAGGCAACGGGACTGTGAAAAACAATAACAAACCCAACCCAACCCACAATAGCTGTGACGTCTTTAGTTAGCCCTCACACAGATATTATATTTAAATTGTAAGCATCAGTATGCAGTAATGCTCCCTTAACTTTTGCAGCGTGTGTGTGTTTGGGGGAGTAGTGGCAGGGACTGCTGTGGTTGATGGAAGGGAGCAAAAACTGAAACTTAGGTTGACTGTACCGAAAATGCATTTGGGGAGTGTGGTGGCATAGTCTGCAATACCTTGCAAAAGGCACCTTTATCTCTAAGTCAAGGAGATAGTTACATGGAAGAAGCATTAGCTCTGTATTTATTTAGAATGCCGTGAATGAAAGTAGGTAACAAGCTTAAGAAAATTAAGCCAGATAGAAAGTCAAAGTGCCTTAGTATCTAGGAAGTGAAAAGAACATTTAAACAATCGAAGCCTTGTCTGTCTTCAGATATGTGTGGTGGATATTTTCTATGCATTGCTGATGCTATATAAACATAACATGCTTCCTTCTAAAGTCAAGTTCTTGATTTTAATTGAAGAATAATATTGCTCAGGGCTCTACCTCTGAGTACAAATAGCTAATCTAACAAAATCAGTTCTGGGAATCTGGAACCAATGGCTGTTTTCAAAATAAACAGACAAAATCTTCATAAAGAAAGCCAGAGGATTATTTTTACATATGATATATCTCTTGATTTCTCACACACACACACAAAACTTTTATGGAAAAACTACAAGGCTGAATGACAATGCAGTCCCCTAACCATACTTCTGTTTTAAAAAACCAGTCTGTTTTATGGCTCCAAAACTGTCCTTGTTAACTTTTCCAACATTTATGTATCTTAGAAGCAAATCTGTACGCATTTCCTCTTTCCTTCTAATTAAAACATTTTTCCCCAGAGAAGGACAGAGATATAGGACAAAGAAAAGTAGAGGAAAATAGAAAATAAAGGTATAATTTAAATCTTGTATTATAATATTTAATAAGGAGCACTTAAACAGTATCCACACAACAAAGAACACCAATATGCTAACTTTCTGTTTTTGATCAACTAAGGCAAGAAGTAAGTTTTAAGAAATTACTTCTAAATTAAGTTAGGAATAAAAATGAATGGGGGAAATTATGAAATAGTTTGGATTTTCTCATACAGAGCCATTATGGATGCTCAACAAGATTGACTAGGGAAGAGTCTGGGGGATGGAAAACACCCATTTAAAGACGTTTCTTAGAAACTTGTGATAGGGTAGAGGTTTTCCTTTAACTAGGATCAAGCGCAGCTGCACTGACACTCAGGAAGAAAGGAGGTGAATCTACCTAAGTTCCGGGACCACACCTGGGGCACCTTTCAATAGGTAGAACCAGGTGATAGGAATATGCCCCATTCTTTCCTGGTTGCCTCAGGTTCCAAGTCCCACTAGGATGGGAACCCCACAAGCTAAGAAATTGCCAAATGGAGCCAGATGTATAGATGTTCCCTCCAACTCTCATTGGGTCACTTGGTGTAAATGCATGTTGGGTTTTCTGAAAATTTCTTTTTAGTTCCCCTGGGGGACAAGAAAGAGTTAATTTGTTTTCTGACAGGTTTCACACTGTGGGCAGGTCTGCCAAAAAGGAGAGGAAACAGAGAACAGCCCTATGATTAATCCTACCTGTTTTTCCCATGAGCGATCACCTGCTCTAGGGGTCATGAATAGCAGGTAGCACTCCCTCTCCAGGGCTCTGAGAGCTTCGTTTGTTTGGTGACAGCTGAGTGACAAGGCCTGAAACCCGAGCCCATCGCCCGGCCTGATGGGGGGATAAAAACCCTGGATGTTCCCTCAAACATTTCAGGAAATGAAAGTTGTAACGCGATCCCTCCTGCGCCCACATCTCCCCCAGCAAACACAAAAGCTCAAAGGAGCCTTCTCGGATTGAATTCGGCCTAGAGTTGATGGAGGGAAAGCGGAGCCCGGCTTTGGGGGAGGAGAGAGGAGAGGGTTGGGGCTGCGGCTGGCAGGCTTTCTGAGCCAGGGAAGGAGAGCAGAGACGGAGAGAGCTGGGCGCGAGAGGCCCGGGCGCCTCTCGGGGCCAACTTCCACGCCGCGTCCCAAGCGCTCTGCGCCTCCAGACCACGTGGGCCGCCGCTGCCGCCACAGTTACGTCTGTCTTCAGGGTCAACCCTGAGTGGGGAGGGAAACTCACGGCTGCAGGCCTAGCACACACCCCTGCCGGGTAGCGCGGCCTCTGCACCAGGGCCTAGAGCCTCCCGAGGGCCGCAGCGCAGGCCCAGGCCCGACCTCTGCGCCCACACTTGCCCGGGCGGAGGTTCTTGGGCGGAGGTGTCCCTTCCGACCCCGCCCCGGGCCCGCGAAGGGTGAGCGGCCGGGATCCTGAGGCCCAGCGGCGACCAGGCGCGGGCCTCACTCAGCGCCCTCGCGCTCGGCCGCCCCCATCAGTCAGCAGCGTCCATCTGCCTCCGGGCCTCGCCCGCACTGGCGGTGGAAGCTCCCGCCCGCGCTTGGGAGATGGGGGGGGGGGGGGGGGGCGGTAGTGAGAGAAAAGGGAGCTGAGGAGGGGACGCGCAGACTCCCACGCGGCCAACAATCTTTGGGTCGTACTTTGCCGTCAGTCACCGCGCCCTGTGCTCGCGCAACCTCAGGGGTGGTAGAAGGCAGTAAACCCAAGGCCTCTAAAGGCGCGTTTTTCTCGCTTTCCCCCCTCCCCCCCATATATATATATATTTTACCTTTATTTATCGCATTTCTGATACTCTTCATTTCTTTTGCGTTTTTCTCCTTAACCGAGACAGCTGCGACTACTTGTTGTCTTACAAATTGTCGTTACTCTTTGTCTGAGTTCAGAAATCTTTCCCAGACAACGTTGTCAGTCTCCATCTTTCTCCCCAACCTTCATGGAGTCTAGGCAGGTGGGCTGCTTTTTTTTTTTTTTAAAGCAGAAACACGTGACAGAAGTGAGAATCAGAACGATGCATTGTCGCAGATCCATCACTTAGACACACTTGCAAGTGGTTAGACTTTGCACCAGTTACCCAACTTCTCTGATCCTCACCAGGGAAAATAGGAGCTATCATACTTACACTGCAGGGGTACCGTGAAGCTTAAATGAGCGGAAGTATTAAATGTAAAGTGCTTGGCACAATAGACATTTAATGAATAGTAGCTATAATTATAATATGCTTGAAGCCTCCTTAGTTGCACAAAGCTGCCTGGGAAAATTCCCATGATGCTAGCGTTTCCAGTGAGGGCAGATCATGGCCATTCCCTCCTTTTGTCTGAAACGCTGAAAGATGCACAAATTACTGCAATAGAGACTAGAGACATAAGGCCTGATTAGCCTTTGGAGGTAGTCAGAGCTGAAACTTATTTCTTGAAGCTCCGAGCCTAGAACACTGAAGTTGAACTCCAGTAATTTAATTCTGGAATGATATTTAGATATATAATGCTTGGATTTTGTCATCTCTATTCTTCATGATTTGAACACTTATGTAGATGCCATCATATATGGTAGAATTCCATTGATGAAAAATAAAACCCACTTATATGTGCTGAAAATGACAAATTACTTAGAAGGGAACTAAAGCATTCAGCTGAGTACAGAATTTAAGGCCCACCTAAATGTGTCAACATAAGTGTAGAGTAAGAAACTACTTTGAAGATTTAATGCTTTGCTGATGTTAACACAGTGCTGGATATAATAGCACCTGATAAATATTTTTTGAGTAAATGAATGGGCTGGTGAAATGACAGAGAGTCTTTAGATAGAGCACAATTCCCAGAGATGGAATTGTGCAGGACCCTCTTGGGTACATTTCTTCTCTTGTGACACTCTAATAATCACCAGGGATGAATAGCTCATTTTGACACATTGCATATCCTTCTCTGATTTCAAGGATTTTCTCATTCAGGTATTATCGAAAGTAATATGCATAGCTGAAATTTGCATGGGTAAATGAATGAGAGAGAAAGAAGACAGAGAAGGAAGTTTCTGGGATTGTTTTGGGATTTACTGATAGGAGGAATAATCCCGGCAAAAATAAAAATAAAACCCAGAGAGGAGGTGAAGCAAACATGTGGTAGATGTCTTTAAGGATGGATCCTCACAGGGGTGCCTGGGTGGCTTAGTCAGTTACACAATGGACTTCAGCTCAGGTCATGATCTCATGGTTCATGGGTTCGGTTCATGGGTTCGAGCCCCATGTCGGGCTCTGTGCTGACCGCTCTGTGCTCTGAGCCCGGAGCCTGCTTCGGGTTCTGTGTCTCCCTCTCTCTCTGCTCCTCCCCCACTCATGAGCTCTCTCTCTCTCTCTCTCTCTCTCTCTCTCTCTCTCTCTCTCAAAAATAAACATTTAAAAAATTTTAATAAATATATAAAAAAAGGATGGATCCCCACATACCTCAATCCCTTCACAGTGCTTTCATTGTCATTACTGGAAGAAGCATTTTGTATTCAATTCTTTAACGTTTTGCTCCAGCATCTTCATTTTTTTTTCAACTATCCTAGCCAACTAAAAACTATACATATTTAAGTTTTTAGTTTAGGGAAGTTAGTAATTTGTAGTCAATCACCATACACTCACTGAACACTCAGGAAGAGTTCAACACTCTTTGTTTGTTTGTTTAATAAACCCTATATTACACTCACAATTTCCTTGAGGTAGAGGTACAGGGAATAGATGAATGTTTAGCAATTTACCAAAAAGTTCTGTTATATACATGTACTCAAACTTATGCACGCAGAATTGCACTTGTCCATACAAATGCTTATTTTTGGCAAATATATGTTCTAATATTACTTTTATTTGCGAAGTAAATATTTGAATGTAAGCAGTACACAGACAGGGATGGACAGAAAAATGAGAGTTCAGGGCCATCGGAGAAACATTTGGTAGGAACTATTGCTGCTGAAATGATTTGCATAGTGCCAGGGCCAGGAGTTCTCAGAATCACGCTTTCTGTCTCTGCTTTTAACATGACTGAAATAAAGAAATATGTAGGGATTTTTCTTTCTAAATTTTTTCAGCATCTACATGTTCAGAAACAAAAATATGTCCATGTGCTCACTCAAAAAAATAAGGAGAAGTAAGAGCATTTTATGCTGAGGAATAAGTTAATTTAAATTAGATTAAACTTTGCAGAGGGTGCTTCAAGGAGGTTTGGGTAGAGTCCAAGCTTTAGCATATCATTCAAGAAATGAAAGTCCTCAGGGCATTCCAAAAGGCATGTCCGCTCTAAATCAGCTTTAGTTCATTTCAAATAAAAAAATATATGACTGAACTTGAAGGCTGGATAAAGAGGGGAGTCTTATTTCTGTTTTACAGATGTATCATAGTGGAATAAAGTAAGTGTGGAAATCCAGGCCCCTTGATTTTAGAATTTCTCTAAAGGATTGATATATATGTGCTGAGGCAGTACTTCCTGTTCAACCACTTAACCTCCATGAAACTGAAAGACTTATTTGTCAATATGCTCAGAAGTATATAACTTTCTTTCCACTGGAAATTAGTTATAGCTAAAATGAATTAGCCCTCCTGGAGTATTCAGAAGATAACATGCTAGATGTTTTCAGTATATTTTATGATGCATGACATTTTATGATTTTAATTATAGGTCAATTTCAGATACCTGACTGGTCCTTCAACTTTTGAAAGCATGTTTTTTTCCTTTTGATTAAGGCCAAAAACA
This sequence comes from Herpailurus yagouaroundi, assembly GCF_014898765.1. Taxonomy (NCBI): domain Eukaryota; kingdom Metazoa; phylum Chordata; class Mammalia; order Carnivora; family Felidae; genus Herpailurus; species Herpailurus yagouaroundi. Next base: position 36,525,464 of record NW_024412396.1, on the reverse strand, counting down.
ATGGAAAAATAAGTAAACTTCTTATAGAATTTGAAGATTTTAGCACTAGTTAGCTGAGCTAAACAAGGAATGAAATGAAATACAAATACTCTATTTTTCAAAGTTCAAGTTTTTAGCATTATATGGTGGCAAATTTACTGTAAAAACACATATATGACAAATACTATAATTTGTGATCACCTCCCATTTTTAAAAACCAAATCATCGTGTGACTTTGGACTTACGAAGACTTGAATTTGAAAGATTACCTAAAATAGGTGGGTAAAGTATAGTAAAACAAAAGTACCAAATTTTTGTGAGGATATTTACAAAACTCACAAACAAGACTCAAGGTTGATTCTAATCTTCCATTGCACTTCTTATGAATAACACAAATGATTAAGAAAGACTTATTTTCCTTGCTGGTGCTCTCAGCCATACTTCCCTTGAGAAGTATGCCAACAGAAGTATGGTAATGAGGATTAGGAGAGTCAAATACTGCTAGCCAGTGGGGGTACTGGGGATTGTATTACCTGCAGGACTGGAGGCAAAATACCCATAAAATAGCCTTTCAGATTCAGTTTGTCTCAAGTTATGTTGTGAAATTCAGTGGTTTTTGGTACAGTTGTATACCCATTGGCTCTCAAGAATTAAACAAAGTTGGGGTGGGCCAATACTTGTGCAAAAGGACATGCAGGTGGTACCAGAGGTGTTGGGGTTTGCGGTTTCCTGTGGGAAATTCTTGTGGTGATTGCATCCCCTTCTAAAGAGTGGGTAAGAAGGTCTGGAGCCTAATCTATAACTCTTTTTTTGTTGTTGTTGTTCACAGGCCAGTCTATATTGTGAAGGCTAATTTGATGCAGATTATTATTTGTAATTCCAGCATTGGCTTTCTTTGACCAAGCATACCAACTGGTTAAACGCTGAAATTATATCTTTTCATCCATCGAGTGAAGAGAGTTCTAACATGCCATATTTCTTAGCTGAGAAAGAAAACCTCAAGTTCTGACCACATAATTCACCTTAATATTCTTTAGTTCTCTTGGAAATGGTATCAACAATCCTGGTATCCTGGCTGAAATTCAAGTTTAAGACTTCCCCATGCTCGTTTATGTTCCAGCCATAACTGGAAGTGCTATTTATTCTTCACTTCCTGTTCTAGACTTTAGTGTGGTATTTTTTTGTGGATGGCTGTTAAGGTGATGGTTGAGAAGATTTGAAGACTCTGTTTGGACCTATTTCAATTGACTTAACCTCTTATGCCTCGACAAAAAATTATGATATCTACAAATTCTATTTATTTATTTAGCTCATGAACTGGGGAGGGGCAGAGAGAGAGAGAGAGAGAGAGAGAGAGAGAGAGAGAGAGAAAGAGAGAGAATCCCAAGCAGGCCCCGCGATGTCAGCACAGAGCTGGATGCTGGGGCTCCATTTCACGAATTGTGAGATCATGAACTGAGCTGAAATCAAGACTCAGATGCTTGGGGCTACTGCATGGCTCAGTTGGTTAAGTGTCCGACTTCAGCTCAGGTCATGATATCACAGTCCATGAGTTTGAGCTCCACATCAGGCTCTGTGCTGACAGCTCAGAGCCTGGAGCCTGCTTTGAATTCTGTGTCTCCCTCTCTCTGCTCATGCTCTGTCTCTCTCTGTCTCAAAATAAATAAAAACATTTTAAAAAAATTTTAAAAAGACTCAGACTTAACCGAGTCACCCAGGTTCCCCTACAAATTATTTTATGGAAGAAAAACATACAAACTTCCAAATTTTTAGTAAATTATTGAGACTATGATATTAATGGCTGCAAGTACAGATATATATGTATATGTATATATATATATATACACACGAATAAATATATATATATATATATATATATATATATATATATATATATAATCTATTTGAAGTACCAGACTGGTAAATTTTTTTAGTAAGGAAAAAATCAATTATTGGATTTTATAGAAATCAATGGATTATTAGGATGAAGTACCATCTCAGGTAAAGTGCATCCATGTCTCAACTCAGTGTCAGAAAAGGTCTTATGTTGGATCTGCTATTTAGAGAAAATAAACAAGACAACAGGGAAATTTTTTTTTCTTAATGTTTATTTATTTTTGAGAGAGAGAGAGAGAGCAGAGTGTGAGCTGGGGAGGGGCAGAGAAAGGGGGAGAATCCGAACGAGACTCCAGGCTCTGAGCTTTTAGCACAGAGCCTAATGTGGAGCTCCAACTTACCAACTGGAAGATCATGACCTGAGCTGAAGTCAGGCACTTAACCTACTGAGCCATCCAGGTGGCCCCCTCAGTAGTGAATTTCTAATGGCCATAGTTTTTCATAACATATGAGAAGTCAGAGAACACTGTAACTTATTTATTTTCTCAGCAATTTGACTTCTGTAGTTATCTCTTGAAACCTGTTTTCTTTTTTTTTCATTATCTCTTCCTTTTGCACTCATTTGCATAACCATTCCAGGTAGATTGGATGCAATTGTCTTTACAAATGGAAATAAAACTATCTTTATTGAACGATTGATTCATTCATCAACAGTGGGTAGTTAATTAAGGCTGGTGGGAGGAGACATTGCAGTTGGGAATGAAGGTGGATTAAAAAGAGAAGAGGAAATATCGTCTTTTCTTTCATGATAAGGTTGTGCTTCTAATTAGCCAAAGATTTAAAAATGGAAAAATGTAATGCAAGAAGGGATTAGATGATTGAGTGAACTTTTCTGGACTTGTGCTGCTTGGTTGAGCCAATCACTTTGCATATAGAAAGCAGACATGTCAGCACAGTGATCTCTGCTAAACGTCTAGCCCCTTTGCTTTCAACAGAAATCAATCCAAATATTTAGATATGCTCTCAGTGTTACAATTAAATGAGAACATTTGCCTAGAATGAAATCTTAGAAAAAGTGAAATTTGTAGCTGTGTATATACAAGAAATGATAATAAAAGTAAGGTTTAAAACGATAAGCCTCTCATGAGATTTCAAACTCGGTACTGTCTTTGTTTATGATGTATGCAAGGGAAAGGGCAGAGGGATGTACATTTAACTCTTATGGGAACGATTTTCTACCTTGAGAATTTGGCAGTAGTTAGAAAACCACCATTCAGGAAGGTCTCTCTCCTGCTGGCAGTATGATTTAAAGTGGCTATCTCAGGGGCACTTGGGTGGCTCAGTTGGTTGAGCATCTGACTCTTGATTTTGGTTCGGGTCATGTTCTCACAGTTTCTGGGATCAAGCCCTGAGTTGGGCTCTGCACTGACAGCAGAGCCTGCTTGAGATTCTCTCTCCCTGCCTCTCTGCCCCTCCCCCATTTACGTTCTATCTCTGTCTCTCTTTCAAAATAAATAAATAAACTTAAAAAAAGTGGCTGTCTCAGAAACAACCTGCCCATGGCCACTAGCTAATTCATAGAATTGAGGTCACATTTATTTTAAAGAGTTGACCAGTTATATATAAAGAGAGCTTTTCTTTCTAACAAGGAGTGCAGAATTATGGTTAATCCACAAAATGAGCAATCTGCAAAATGATTCTTGAGCCAAATGTAGCTTTAACAGTAGGATTTGACCTTGGACTCTAGATGCAGCTGTACGTAGGATAGCCTTATCTCCCTGCGCAATCTCTCCTGATGAGATTGTGCTGGTGGAAACAGAAAACTGTTCAGGTAGCTAAACGACTCCCTTTGAGACAGATTGTCCCTGAGAAGTGGAAAGCATAATTACACAGAAAAGCATCATGGTAGCTTCACATACTTTATAACAGAAGTATGGACTGGCGGGGCTCCTGGATAGCTCCACGGGTTAAGCATCCAACTCTTGGTTTCAAGCTCAGGTCATGATCTCACAGTTTGTGGGTTCAAGCCCTGAGTGGACTACACACTGACAGTGCATCGCATGCTCCCTCTCTCTTTCTCAAAATAAATACACTTAAAAAAAAAAAGTATAGACTGATTTCACCTACATTAGTACTCATGTTTGGAGGATAAATATTTTTATTAAAAAAATTTTTGAAAAGATCTTTGTCTTTAGATGTGACTCTAGACTTTTTCTAGGAATGGTTTTCATTAACAAACCCTAAACAAAAATGCTGCCAGAGCACCCCAGGAAGGTGTTAACCGTAGTAAATATTCATAAGGTAATGAGAGAAAGATTTGTATCTAACTAGATTTGGTGAATTTATGGGTGTTTAACTGTGTATTAAACCAGGAAAAATAAATCTAATGTAAACAGAGTATCTTTTGGGAACAATTGTAGTTGTATTGGCTAGGAAGTATAAGCATGTGTACAAGCTACAGTTACAGTTTTATTTTTTTTTATACATTTATTTATTTATTTATTTAAAAAAATTTTTTTTTCAACGTTTATTTTATTTTTGGGACAGAGAGAGACAGAGCATGAACAGGGGAGGGGCAGAGAGAGAGGGAGACACAGAATCGGAAACAGGCTCCAGGCTCTGAGCCACCAGCCCAGAGCCCAATGCGGGGCTCGAACTGACGGACCGCGAGATCGTGACCTGGCTGAAGTCAGACGCTTAACTGACTGCGCCACCCAGGCGCCCCTACAGTTACAGTTTTAAAACCAGGTTCTTCCAAGTGCGTAAGATTGTGTCTATATAAAGCTAGTATCATAATTCTGTAAAAAAAACAACAAAACACAGTAACTACCCAAACCCAGTCAAACTGGCCATTTGGCAGCACAGAAAGCACAATACTTAGCAAACCAAATGCTGCAATTTTATAAATAGTTTGTAAATTTAAATTTAAATTAGGCAGGCAGTCTCCTCATCCTCTTTTCCCCACCTATTAGTAAGCCATATGTCTATTAAGGTAAAATAAAGCTTTTAGGCTGCCAGGATTCAATTTCTATATTTGTATATTTTATTTTCATCTTTAAAATTTTTTAAGTACACTCTGTCCCCAAGTGGGGTTTGAACTCATGACCCCAAGATCAAGAGTTGCATGCTCTATGGACTGAGTCAGCCAGGCACCCTATATTTTTATACTTTTAAATTTATTTCTATATTTGAAATCAGAGATATGCCAGCAGCCTGAAAGCCTTGCTGTGCCCAGAATGTTAGCAAAGGCAGTTTATTGAGAATGTGACTTGTACACAATACATAATTTTCTTTATTGCACTTGTCTAACATATTGTTTGTCAACTTGTTAAGAGTTCAGGGTAGCTAGGAGGGGCATCTGGGTGGCTCAGTTGGTTAAGCATCTGACTCTTGATTTCAGCCTATGTCATGATCTCATCATGGTTTGTGAGATGAAGCCCGGCTTGGAGCCTGTTTGGGATTCTCTCTCTCCCTCTTTCTGCCCCTCCCTGTTCATGCATGAATACTCCCTCCTTCCTTCCCTCCCTCTTTCTCTCTCTCTCTCTTCCTTTCCCTCAAAAACAAACAAACAAACAAACAAACAAACAAAAGAGAAGAGTTCAGGGTGGCTAGGAAAAAATTTGAGGTTCTAGATAATTCATGAGAACAGGCTGTTACTTACTGAATGATTGTTGCTTTTAAGGCTCTTGGCAGAAGTGTTTAAAGCTTTATTGTAACCTTTGATGCCTACTCGAAACAACTCAGTATTTATCCTTTAGTAAAGAATTTCTGGTATTATTTGGAGAAACAGTAATTATGCTCACAATAAACCCCTTCTAGTCTTATTCAGGAGAGAGTTAGAGAGCCAAGTATATTAGACATCAAAGGGTCTAGGACTGGGGCTAAAATCCCAATAATATCTCATGGATTCTCAGATTTTCTACCTTTCAGATGGGATCAGCATGCAATGATTTGAGGACTTTGTCTTGGACAACTTTAGAAGATGGCATTATAGCTCTTTTTGTTTCTTCCTCCCTTCAACAAGAAAATCTCGACCCCAGTGATTTATAAAACAATCTAGACACATACTTTTCTCTTCTGAGTATTCAGTACATGTCTCTGGAGTGCTCTCAGGTTGTCAGATGCTGTCCTGATATTAGAGGTTGCCTGTTCTTTGTCTAAGGTTCAGGTAAGTGATTCATAATAAGACCTGATCCACATGCAGGATCTCAGGACAGTCTCATCAGTTTATATTTTTCCAAAGTCTTGTTCTTGAATATTCTCCTGCTTCTATTTTCTACTGAATCTAATTTTTCTTTGTGATCTTCCTTTTCTCCATAATGCTACGTTTTATAGCATGAATGGCATCCAAGGAAAGATAGGGAAAATGATAAACACCTATCATAAGAGAGGGTATGCTTTATTTATTTTGGTATGACCAGTGCCCAGGTCTGTGCCAAGCACCTAGATGAAGCTTAATAGATGCTTTTTGAGTGAAGGAATAATGTTCAGGAATGTAAGGGACAGAGAATGATAAGATCATTTCTTTTTTTAAAAAATGTTTATTTGTTTTTGAGGGGGGGGAGAGAGAGAGAACACATGTGCAGGGGGAGGATGGGCAGTGCAAAGCATGACGAAGGGTTAGAACTCATGAACCACGAGATCATGGCCTGAGCTGAATGAAGTCGGATGCTTAACTGACTTAACTGAGCCACCCAGGCACCCCTTACCTGCATTTTAAACAAATACAAGAAGTGATTCTTCCACAAACTAAATTTTGAGATTAACAGTTTCAATTAATATTCCCATTATAGAGTCCAGGTTATCATCATCTCTTACCTAGATTCATTCCTACAATAGCCCCACATCTCCCCAGGGCTATACTCCCTCTCTAGTATATTCTCCAAACAGCAGCAGCCAGAATGAACTTGGATCTTGTCACTTCTTTGCCTCGAGTCCTTCAATGGCATCTCAATACACTTAAAAGTCTCAACTTCTCACCGTGGCCTGGAAGGCCCTGCATGATTTTTTTTTCTTTTTTTTTGCTAATCTTATCTCATTTCATCCTCCCCTTCAGTCACTATACTTCAGTACTATGTTCCTCTAACCCTGAGGATCGCCCCTCTTCTGCCTAATCCTTCCTGCTACTTGAGTGTTACCTTCTCAGGGAGGCTTTTTCTCTAAGTGTGGCAGCAGAATTTAGGTACATATGGCTGCAAATATCAGAAAACCCAAACCCAAACAGTAGGGCAGGTTCCAGGCAGGACCCTCCAGGCAGTCTTCTCACAGCAGTCCTCCTGGAGACACCCTCTTCTGTGTGTTAATGTCCTCCCTAGGTTAGTTGCAAAGTGGTTGCAACTGTTCCAGCCATCTTATCTAGGCCCAGCTGCATCCAGAGGGATCAGAGCAACTTTCTCTTCTTGGAACACTCTGGAAAGAAGAAGCCTCCCTTTAACAGATTTTTCTTTGTCTGATTGGTCAGAATTGGGTCATATGCTAATTTATAAACAAGTCACTGGTTGGGGGAAGTGGAGTTATTGTGATTAGCCTTGACTAGAGATTCTTACTCTATTTTGTACCAAGTACACCTGGCGCAGTTTTGTGAGGTCTACAGACCCCTTCTGAGAACAATGTTTTTAAATAAATACCACTAAAATCAGCTATAAAGAACTATACTTGACAAAATTACCAAATTTGTGAGCTACTAATATATATTATCTTTTATTAATTACCATTAGACCCTAATAGTAATCAACAATAATTGGTCTAATAATAATTGATGTAATTAAAAAAAAGTTTTATGTTTATTTATTTTTGAGAGAGAGAGAGAGAGACAGTGTGAGCAGGGGAGGGACCAAGAGAGAGGGAGACACAGAATCTAAAGCAGGCTCCAGGCTCTGAGCTGTCAGGACAGGGCCCGATGGGGGGGCTTGAACTCACGATGAGATCATGACCTGAGCGGAAGTCAGACACTTAACCAGCTGAGTTAATTAATTAATGTAATTTTTAAGAAGTGCCTAGTATAAGTCATATTTTGAGATATCTGCAAGAGCTATCATGTGACTTGAAAATATCTGTGGTTTCTATTGGTGACAAAGACATAGGTACTATGGATATGCTACTTGGTTTACTGCCTACAGTGATAATTCAAGGAAATGCTACATTTTATTTAGAGGTTAATTTAAAAAATAGAGGTTAATTAAAGTATAGATGTGATTTTTTTCTTCATCTAATATATGGACACCCTGACCTTAATCCTAAATTAAGAACTCCTGGCTTACACTTGAAGATTAAATGATGCAAAAATGTATTTAAAGTGTTAAGCATAATGCCCAATACATGATAGGTATTGAAGAAATGATAGCTGGAAACATAGACATACACAGAAATCTTGGGAATCCAAGACCCAAAATAATATAATTTAAATCAATTCATTTTATCCTTATGAACTAGGAAAGGGGTTTCAGTGCAATATATTAAAATATACTACTCCAAAACAATTTTACATATACATTCAAGGCAGTCAGAAGAATGGCAAATGAATGAAACGAACTTGGTGGGTGGATTAGAATCCTATCAAGAAATATTCAAAATCACGCCCAGCTTATTAAGGTTACTAGTAGGAGAACTTGCCCCTCGATGCCATGATTTGGCACCACCAACCACTGTGATTGAAGTGCCTGGATTATAGCTCACTCGGTCGTGTTGCTGATACTGGATAAGCCAGGACCAAGACTTGGCTATGCATCCTATGGTGTGGTTACCTTGGTTCAAAGCTGAGTAGTTCTGGCTTATACCAGTCATGGTTCTTCATTAAATTTTAGTTCCTTACCCGCCTCCCTTGAGAAGGATGTAATTCTATGACCATTAAGGTATCGTATTTTGGTCAGAAAGATAAAAGGTCATCTTAACCTACAGGATGGGTTGGGGAGAATAGGCACTTGCTTGTTCATGTGTGTGTTTGGATCTGGAAGGAGAAACTTGGAGAGATGGCTGTTTTCTGATGATGGTTCTTATATTCTCTCCATAAAAGAAAGTAATCTCCTATTTCCAGAAGTGTTATTTTACTCTCAGAATTACCCTGGTTTAGTCATTCAAAAGCATTGCCTCCTCTAGACTGAGCACTCAAGTTCTGGAGTCAGAAAGACCTGAGTTCAAATTCTGACTCTGCCACATACTGTCTGTGTGACTCTGAACAAATACTTACTTCTATAACATAATAAAAATTATAATATATATTAATACAATCTATCACAATGCATCAGAAATAATTATATAGTATGTATAATAATATTATGTAACATTGTATCCTTTTATGACATAATAGTAGTAGTGATCATAGCAGCAGCAGCAGCACTAGTATTAGTAATCACATACTTAGGATTTACTCTTACAAGGCTAAGTAAGAGTAAACACGGATTCTTTTATTTAATTTTCACAGCCCTAAAAAATAGCTTATACTTTTTTTTCTCTCATTTTACAATGAGGAGATGAAGCTAACGTGGGTTACGTAATTTGCTTCTAAACTTTCTTTTCCTTTCCTACAAAGTGGAGATAATTGTGCTACCTGCCTCACACACTTGCTGTAGAGGTTACATTGCTTTATGTGGCAGGTTTTTGATTGTGTGATACATAGTAAGTGTGTGGTGAGTTGCATTGTTAGGTCGTATTTGTCTACCTGATCTTGTACGGCTAACAAGACTTTACTGCACTTCCCCTTACATTAATAAAGTAATAGAGTAGTTGATTTTGCTTATTGATTTTGCTTATTCAGGAAGAGATGATATGGATTCATAATCATAATTACCACATGTGACCCAAGGGTACATATATCCTAAGCATAGTCTATGATCATGCTGATTCCATCCCTTTTGCAAAACAATTCCTGGGCCTTCGTGAACATGATTTGGCAACCATAGGCACTGTTGTTATATGAGAGTATTTAGCAAGGAATATCTTTTTGTTTTATGTTTTTCTCTGCTTAATTCATTCTTATTCAAAATGGTTTGGGCTTGTTTTTTAATATTCAAAGTGACATATGGTTCGTTAATTCTATTGCAAATATTGCTAAATTATGCAAGGGATAACAAAAATATCTTAGACCAAATTACCATAGACAGGGTGGCTTAAATAACAAGAGTTATTTCTCACAGTTCTGTAGGTTGGAAGGCTGTGATCAGGATGCCAACATGGTCAAGTTCTCGGTGAGTCCCATATTTCAGTTTTCCAAAAGGCTGTCTTCTTGCTGTGTTCTTACTTGGCAGACAGAGCAGAAAGCTAGCTCTTATGTGTGTTTATAAGAAGCTAGCCTCTTCTTATAAAGGAACTAATCCCATTCATGACAGCTCTACTCTTTTTTTTTTTTTTTAAGATTTTATTTTGAAGTAATCTCAACACCCAAGGTGGGGTGTGACCTCACAACGCTGAAATCAAAAGTTGCCTGCTCCACTGACTGAGCCAGCCAGGTGACCTGAGAGCTCTACTTTTGTAACCTAATTACCTCCCAAAGGCCCCACCACTACATATTATCATATTGGGGCATTAGAATTTAACAAATGAATATTGGGGGGCACAAACATTCAGTTCATAATGTCCACAAAGCTATATTTTCAGTGTGGAATTTTTCCAGTCTCGGATTACTTTACACACAAAAAGCCACATAAATTGCTTCCTGCTTATATGCAATGTCAAAACTTCATTTAAGAAGACACTAGGAGTGAAATTCATGGTCTTTTATTAAGAAACCATCTGTCTACTATTTATTTACTGAGCTGTAATGAACAATCTTTTGTGAACAAAGATTTCTCTGCCAGTGGGAAAGCTCCCTGTAGCCTTGGATGTGAGTGCCACCTGCTGGATGCTGTACACAAAAACTTTCCCGTACCTCAACCCAAGAATGGCTGATCATTATCTGGGAAAATGCCCAGGTAACACCCCTTTGATTTTAGGTCACAAGGACAGCTGTAATGCCTAATGAGTAATGTAATCTTTGGGTAAGAGCGCAGATTTTATAAGAAAAACACACTCAGGAAACAAACCTAATGCAAAAATATTCCACTGAGCTATTGTTTATAAGCTTGCCAGTGCCAAGAATATAGTAAATAGTTCTCTGTTTATATTATGAGCTCACTGAGTTTTATACATTGGTGACATAGGCAGTTGGTGGGTGGCTTTTTACCTTAAGGAGGCCGTACCTATATCTTGCAGAAGGGTAGGAAATTAGGGACCCCTTGGCTATGACCATGAGTTGGCTTCAATACCAAATATGTAATCTCATCAATTTTAGTTTTGGTGCCAAATTCCCTGTTTGGGGCTTAGGGAAAAAGTGTTTCTTTGCATCACTCGAATGGATTCTGTGACTTATGGACTCAGTAGCCTGGGGCTTATATTAGCATTGGGACAATTTGTAATTTCCATTGAGGGCAAGAAGGTAGAAATGGCTCTTTAAGAGAAATAAATACACACCTTGGTCTATCAAGAGCTTTATGAAGTTTCTTCCAGTTTGGTCCTTGGGAAGGACATGAAAATTGCATAGCATTGTTTTCATGCTAGTTACCTAGGAGAAGGTAGGGGGAAAGAGGCCCTTGGAAAGGGACAATCATCTAGCCTTTTTTTTTTTTAATTTTTTAACATTTATTCATTTTTGAGAGACAGAGAGAGACAGAGTGTGAATGGGGAAGGGGCAGTGACACAGAATCCAAAGCAGGCTCCAGGCTCTGAGCTGTCAGCACAGAGCCCGACATGGGGCTTGAACTCAAAGACCAGGGGGATCATGACCAGACCTGAAGTCAGATGTTTAACCGACTGAGCTACCTAGGTGCCCCTCCTGGGGTTATTTTGAATCACTTTTGCAGAAATTTAACATTTTTAATCATTTTTGCAAAAAGTTTAAAGTTGGGCCTTGTCTCAGCTGCTGCTAAGGTGCTCTGTCCTTCCGAGGAAGCTAAGGCTGCTTTGGGGTGAGGCCCTCACTTCATCCAGCAACTAGCACTGTGCCAGCTCAGCACTCACCTGCCCATGGCCTCTGTCTAGGAATTCACCTGCATCTGCTCAGCCCTCATCCAGCATGATGATGAGGTGACAGTCATGGAGGATAAGATCAATGCCCTCATTCAAGCAGCAGGTATAAGTGTTGAACCTTTCTAAGCTTGTTTGCAAAGGCCCTGGTCAATGTCAACATCGGGTGCCTCATTGCAATGTAAGGGCTGGTGGATCTGCCCCAGCAGGAGGACCTGCTTCTTCCACCACTGCTGCTCCAGCTGAGGAGAAGAAAGTGGAAGCAAAGAAAGAAGAATCTGAGGAGTCTGATGATGACATGGGCTTTGGTCTTTTTAGCTAAACCTCTTCTGTAACCTGTTCAATAAAAAGCTCTTAAAAAAAAAAAAAAGTTGGTCCTTAGGTTATAACTGACCCAAGGATTGTCTTTAGTATGTTCTTGACATGATGAGACCAGTTATCTGCTTTTAGAATTTTATAGAAGCTGGTGGCATGTATTTCTCCTGCCCTGGCTCCCTTTTCCTAGCGCTGGAAAAACATCATGCATAATTCACAAAAGAGTCTTTTGGGCTAAAACAAAAATTCTCTTCCTTTGTTCCAAAGTTGGTTAATGGATTTTTGTGGCTAAAATTTTTAAACCTACAAAATAGGATTCAGATTTGGAAGGGGCTCAAGGCAGAGTGAGCTTTCTGTTTTTATTTCTGGTTATGTGCAGCTCAGGACTATAACACCATGGTGCTGGAATTCAGATTTTATGGAAAAATGATGGGTGCTTGACAAGATTCTATATTGAGGGGCACCTGGGTGGCTCAGTCGGTTAAGTGTCTGACTCTTGATTTCAGCTCAGTTCTTGATCTCAGGGGCATGAGTTCAAGTTCTGCATTGGGGTCTGTGTTGGGCATGAAGCCTACTTAAATTTTTTTCTAAAAAATGAAGAATCTATATTGTGGATGTTGACTAGCCTTTTGTTTTAAGAGAGGGATAACATGAGTCGGGTAGAGGGACTGAAGGAGAGAGAATCCTAAGCAGGCTCCACAATTAGCATAGAGCCCAATGTGGGGCTCAATCCCATGACCCTGGGATCATAACCCGAGTCAAAACCAAGAGTCAGACACTTAACCAGCTGAGCCACCCACGTGCCTCTAGACTTATTTTTGCAATATATATGAATGCAGAATCATGTTGAACACCTGAAACTAATATCATGTTATGTGTCAAATATACCTTAATAAAAAAAACAATCTATATTGCATGAGATTACATGATATTTAGCACTCTTGTCTGTACCTACATCAATGCCAAGCCAGAACACAGAATGGAGATGTTACTTCTTACACTTACAATGGTACAATCAGCTCATGAGATTGACATATTTTGACTTTGCTAATGATTGCATGTTCAGATTTTTGGCTTCTCAGGACCCTTCAGGATAATATACCAGTTATATGTTTCTTGTACTCTTATTCCGGGACATATATCAATTTTTGGGCTTCTGTCCTCTAACAACTCTATCCCATAATATGCAACCCCCAGAAATTTTTTCAAATGTGACTTTCAAATTGAATTGTTGTTATAGTTGGTCTAATAGTACTATCATGTAGATTTGCATCATATCTTAGAAATTTCCTCATTTTACACTAAATGGATTTTAGCATTTTCTGCTTTTTCATCATTGGGTTCTCCAAAAATGTTGCTGGGCAGAAATTTCATTCTGAGTTTCTGTGGAACAGAAGAGAAATTGAAGATTTACACAGTCATATGCTATAGAAGTCATCAGATTTTGCAAAAAGATTTTGAAACAAGACAGGAATGGAAGTGCAAATCTCAGTGGGTCTTAGTGTTTCATCACAAAGTTTTGTGGTAAAACCAAGATGAAACCACAAGTTTCACTGTTAGCCAGACCAGCACTGGAAGAATGATCGATTTCAAGGTTAGCCAAGGTCAGGCGGAAACTTGGCTTGTTTTATTCATATGTTCAAACCCCAGACCTACTGAATTTTGTATGATCTGGGGTTTCCAAAACAGAAAGCATTTTGGGGCCCAGTCCAAAGCTGAGGCCTACAGACTAAGGATAAAGAAAGTTGTTCTGTCTTGGTTTGCACTTTAGCACAATTACTAGCTAATTACTACCCAATTACTAGCTGAACCTTATTTACTTAAACTGTTCTTTGGAAGTTTAAAAAACCAAAGTATGTATTTTCTCCCTATCTTCTGTCTAATAAGAATACCAGGATTCTTCTCCCAGAGTCTCCAGATGTTTCTACAGGCCACAAGAAGATTTATTTCTTGAAAGATTTCATGGCTGCACTTACCAGCACTCATAGACTGTATTCCATTCTTCAGCCCAATATTTGGATAATTCTCTAGGGGTAAAAGTAGCAAGGTTGCCTACTCTTAAAGAGTCTGGCCCAACCCAATAATTTGAAAAAAATCATGTACTTTCAGAATAAGAATTCAAAGAAAAGAAAAGAAAAGAAAAGAAAAGAAAAAAACAGTCAAGCTCAGAGCCTCAGACGTGTCGCCCATTACAGCGGGGAAAATGTGACACATGAAAGACAACCTGTGGCAGCCCAAGTTCTGATTAAGGCATCATCAGTGAGGAATATGAGGCTGGGAGTGACTCTATGCCAGGACCAAATCTACTAGGAGGTGGCAAATCCATCAGGTCAATTGGACATGCTTTTGGCTGCACATTATGGAAAACCCTTCTACAAGGTTTCAGTCTTACAGGGTGTTATTTGTTGAGACTGGTTGGTGGTTCACTGATGCCATCAGGAACCTAGACTTTTTTCTTCTTTCCATTCCACATTCTTATTATGGTCACCTTAGGATCTTAAGATGGCTGCTGTGGTTCCAGACATCATTCATGTTTGTATTCCATTCAGGCAGAAGGAAAAAAGGAGCTAAGGCTTAGGGGCAAAGTGGTGAAAAGGCCCATTTTATGCAGAAAACAAGAACTTATCCAGAAGAACATATTTTCACATGTGCTGACTGGGTCATCCAGTCAACAATATCTACCTTAACTAACTGAACACAGGTGGTCAACAATAAGAGGATACCCTGTAACTGCACAAAAGAGCAGATGTGAAATACTCTGGCTAAGGCAGACCTCATCTACAAACCAGACCCATGGAGTAATTAGCTGTAGAGAGCCTTGCAGCTAAACTTTGGAGGACTCTGAAAGAGAAGGTTCTTTGTGAAAGTTCATGGAGAAGTCCAGGGAAGGTAGTATCAGATGATCATAAAGGGATTGTGTAAACTACAATAATTGGACATGGGATGGTTAAAATGTAATGTTATGAGCTATTATTGACCATTAAAGTTTCCAGAATGATCAAACCAGCTAAACCCACATCTTTCAGGGTCTTAAGGAAGACTTGCTTCCTTCCTTCCTTCCCCCACCCGCTTCTCTTTGTTTCCATTTTTCTTTTTTTCTATTCATATTTTTAAGTTTTTAATCATGAAAAATCTCAGCATACAGAAAAAGAGAAAGAATAATACCTCACAACTCCCCCATTAAGTTTCAATAAATTATTTACATGTTTTGCCTTATCTTTCATTCTATATACAAAACCATTAAATACACGTTAATAGGTATATACACATGTATATGTGTATCAGGCTCCAGGCTCTGAGCTGTCAGCACAGAGCCTGATGCCAAGCTCGAACTCACGAATCGTGAGATCATGACCTGAGCTGAAATCAAGAGTCAGACACTTAACCAACTGAGCCACCCAGGCACCCCTGTACATCACTTTCTAAACCACCTTGTTTTAAGGATTAGGTTTTTAAGCTGTCTGAAGGACAAGCAAAATTGTTTTGTTTTCATTCTTCTTGAATTTTCCTTTGTTACATGTATTTTTCCCTGGTTACCTCACTGTGTCTGCTTTTGCTACTGTTGATTTTATCACACCTCCACTGTCACAGGCAGCATGTTTTCAGCCTGCTGGGCTAAAAGTGGTGGAAAAGGTTTCCTCACTGGCACTGACTCTCTCTGGTTTCTTTTTAGGGCCAATATACTCTTGTTTTAATTATTCTATTTCTCCTGACATTCAAAATCTCCTCTCTTTTTAATTAGCTTAAACCAACCTCAGGCCTTTATTGATGGGAGAGAGTTTTCAAAAGCAATATGCAGAGGGTTTGCTAGCCAGAAAGGTTAGCCAGCAAGCACCTACCTCTTGTACAAGGCCATATGTTCTCTAAGGAATAGGAGTTCATTAACAGACTTTGTTGTCTGAGAGTTGTTTTTTTTTTTTTTTTATTCTTTCCTCTCTTTCAGACTTAGAAGGATGTCTAAAGTGTTTATTATTAGCCTAAACTGAGAGCAAGTGAATGTTCTTATCATTCAAAAACAAATACACCTGTCTGGCAACAGGAACCCTGCCTGGCTTTATGAACCAGGAAAATCAACACTGTATTCTGAGCTCAGCCAGTAAATCTGAGGGGCCTGTAAAGTCATGTTGGAGAAGGGGCTCTTTGTGGAAGGAGCTAAACTTCCACAGGCTCAAGAATTCTCAGCTTAGGAAGACCAGACTTGCTAGTCATTTGTCTGCACAGACTCTGTATCCTACTTATGTGTCCTATACTACTAAATATAAAAGAACTCTGAAGGTTGGGAACAAACTGAAAAATTGGTAGGGAAGAAATCTAAGGGATAAAGAACCAATATCCTGTGACTGCTGTCAGATTGGCACTTCTTCCTGATATCTCCTAAGGGCCCCCTTCACTACTTTCCTTTTTGCTAAAAAAGAAGCTAGTTTAGTTCCAAAAGTTAGCCATTGTCCTGATTTCCCTCTCCTAGAATTAAAAATGAAATTTAAAAGTAACTTTACTTTTCAAAAGGAAAAGGGTGTCTTGACACTGCCCAAATGCACAAAGCTATAACACCCAATATTCATTTAGTTATTTGACTACTCTTTGAGTAACTGTGGATTTTAAGGACAAATAAAGGTGCAGTATATGAGAACTTGCTCTCCAGAAACTTATGATCTAATGGGGATATAAGATGCATCACACCCACACCAGATCCACACTCTCTAATCATTAGCATCAAGTATGTTTTCATATTGGAGACAGTTTCAGTGTCCTGCTGGCCCTGACCTTTTCCCTCTGTAATTTTAAGCCTTCTTAGATTGGACTCAATGGAAGTAAAAAACAAAACAAAACAAAACAAAACAAAACAGCTTTAGAGTTACCTGAACAGGTGCAGGTAGTGCTGTCTCCTTTTACCTTAGCTGTTTGGATATAATTAGATGGTTTATCTCTGAGGGGAGAGATTTCTACATCAAATGTAGGAGTTTGAGTGAGTTGTAAAGGATAATATTTTT
Organism: Herpailurus yagouaroundi; assembly: GCF_014898765.1. Classification (NCBI taxonomy): domain Eukaryota; kingdom Metazoa; phylum Chordata; class Mammalia; order Carnivora; family Felidae; genus Herpailurus; species Herpailurus yagouaroundi. Next base: position 36,508,347 of record NW_024412396.1, on the reverse strand, counting down.
GACGAAATAAAAATGTTCAGGATCTGTTTCAAGAAATGATCCCAAATTAGGGAGCAATTGAACACATAGTTATTACTACTAATGAATGTGGTCAACCAAATTTAGAAGTCGAATTTGTCATACTTTCAAACCTAAGATAGCCTGTGAGACAATGTATGTTTTGAAATGAGCAGAAAGGTGTTCAAATTCTGCTCCACCATTTTCTATCTGTATAGCTTTAGACAAATAACTTAAAAGTCTAAGCCTCTACTTTTACCTCTGCAAAATGGTTATTACCAACATTCGCTCTTCACAACGGTGTGAAGATTGAGACAATCTGCAAAAGCTTTTAACTCGGTGCCTGCCCCCCGCCCCCACCCCGCCAGTGCTAATTCTGTCCTTGTCTTTTCCTACACTTCTCTTTGGAGGATTATGCCTGTATTTTATTTTAGTTCATCCTTTTTTAATTTTTTTTCCTGTTCTTGGCTTTTCTCATTGTTTTTGTTCTTATTTTTTCTGGCTGATCTTGTCTTTTTGGTTTCCCTCTCTCTCCTCTCTGTGGATGTTTGTTTTGCCTGTGTTTATTTTTCCATCGTGAACTTTCCTTGAGTTCCTTTCTCATTTGCCTTTTTGCAGGCGTCTTTTGTTTTACCTGGGGCTCTAGCCCTTTGCACATTGATGTCAACACTGACTGCTGATTTTGGACTTTGCTGAGGAAAGGGGGGTGGAAGGTGTGGGAAAACCATTCTTATGGGGCCTAGAGAAAGGATATTGGGATGTTGAAGCAGTTAGTTACTTGGCTATACATATTTTGCAGACATACACTTCAGTTCCTGGCCAGAAGTCTGACGCTTTTTCCCGCAGATCTTCAGAATTTGTGAATCTGCCCTGATTTCACTCCCTTTCTCTTCCCTCCCTGTTTCTCTACCCGGTTGCAGTAGAGCTCAGCTTTCCCCTCCCCAACTTCCTGCTGTCTTGCTTTCTCTGAAACATGTTTTACCTATTACTGCTCCTCTCCAACATTTCACTTATGTGGAACACCCACTTGGAAGGGGAGTTGTTTTTGAAGAGGAGGAGGTCATTGTTGATGATAGCAATAAGAGTAAGAGTTGCATATGAAGCACCAATGCTCATACAAGGCCAAAAACAAGACAGCAGGAACTCATGACCCTGTTCCATTGGGCACAGATTCTAATAGAATCCAGAGAGTCCAAAGGATAGAAACAAGCTAAGGGAGTGGTGGGTGGTGACAGGAAGGAGAAGCCAGAGAATATTTCTTGCATCTTAATTTCCACATTTATTCATCACCTATGCTGGGCCAAGCAGTGTGCTAGGCTCTGGGTATCATTTGATGAACAATATACAGAAAAGTTTTGTCTTTAGTAGTCTTTGATAGTTCTAGTTGTGTTCTAAAGAGTTAGACTCTCCCCCAAATTCCTATCTAGTATTTTAAATTTGGACATAGTTTTCTACCTTGAGAAACACCATGGAAGGGAGCCTGTGGCTCCAGTGGCAGCAATAGATCTGGCAGTGCTTGGGGGCAGTGGTTGGTGGCACACCACGACTACCCATTATATGTCCTTAAATATTTTTATTATGGAGTTTCAAGCAAATGTGGAGAGAATAGCAGAATGAATGTTTATGACCTACCACTCAGCTTTAATAATTATCAACATTTTTTGGATCTTGTTATAATTCCTCCTTCCTCTACTATTTTCCTGAAATATTTTCATGCAAATTGCAGACATCATGTCATTTCACCTTTATCTTAGTCTGCATCTTAAGTAGGCAAGACTTTTTTTTTACATAGCCATGATGCCATGATCACATGTAACAAAACCAATAATAATGACATAATTTCCTCTACTATTCATTCCACATGCAAAATTTTCCCCAGTTATCTCAAAGATGCTTTTTTATGGTTGGTTTGTGTGCATGAAGATCAAAGCAAAGCCCACACATTACATTTAGTCATTCTGCCTTTTAAATCTCTTACTCTATAATAGGCTCCCTCCATTTCCCCCCATATCATTGCTTTTTGTAGAAATTTGATGTAGTGGATGCTGTGGTGTGCTGCCTAGATCCCTTCCTCATGACCAGAGCACTCATTCCTGTAACTTCCAGACCCACAGCATGTATCTAATGACTACAGCATGGAGGTTCTTCAAACAATTAAAAATAGAACTACCCTATGATCTAGCAACTGCACTACTAAGAATTTATCCAAAGGATACAAAAATACTGATTCCAAGGGGCACATGCACCCCAATGTTTATAGCAGCACTATCAATAATAGCCAAATTATGGAAAGGGCCCAAATGTCCACTGACTGATGAACGGATAAAGAACATGTGGTATATATGTATACACACACACACACACACACACACACACACACAATGGAATACTATTCAGCAACGAAAAAGAATGAAATCTTGACATTTGCAACAACATGGATGGAACTAAAGTGTATTATGCTAAATGAAATGAGTCAATGAGAGAAAGACAAATACCATACGATTTCACTCATATGTAGAATTTAAGAAACAAAACAGATGAACAGAGGGGAAGGGAAGCAAAAATAAGACAAATACAGAGAGGGAGGCAAACCATAAGAGACTCTTAAATACAGAGAACAAACTTAGGGTTGCTGGAGGGGAAGTGGGTAGGGGGATAGGTTGAATGGGTGATGGGCATTAAGGAGGGCACTTGTTGGGATGAGCGCTGGGTGTCATGAAAGAGATGAATTACTGAGTTCTACTCCTGAAGCCAAGACTACACTGTATGTAAATGAACTTGAATTTATTTTTTTTAATTTTTTTTCAACGTTTATTTATTTTTTTAGGGACAGAGAGAGACAGAGCATGAACGGGCGAGGGGCAGAGAGAGAGGGAGACACAGAATCGGAAACAGGCTCCAGGCTCCGAGCCATCAGCCCAGAGCCTGACGCGGGGCTCGAACTCACGGACCGCGAGATCGTGACCTGGCTGAAGTCGGACGCTTAACCGACTGCGCCACCCAGGCGCCCCATAAATGAACTTGAATTTAAATAAATGAATAAATAAAAATTGTTTAGAGAGTAGAAAGGCCTGACTCTCTTGCTTCAGCTTAGGACAACTCTGAAGGACTATCTCAACTCCAGAGCTTCCTGTGGGACTAAGACCTCAGTTGTGACTATATCACAGATCAATTTCTTCCTCTGCCCGAACTTGTTCTCCTCACTCCCTTCAGGTATGTTCCTGAGGCTACTCCCAGTAAAATGCCTTGCACAAATCACCATGTCAGAGTCTATTTCCTAGGAAACCTAACCTAGACAGTTGATACTATGAATGCTCTAATCAAGCAGAATGTAAAATGGGATTTTAGAACTGGATCACCTGCCTATCAGCTGGCAATACAAACACCATTACTGGTGGTAGATGAATACTGATAACATTCATATGGTGTAGAGTCATAATTTGTAAACAAGAATTTCATACTCCACTTTTTAATCATTAACACCCTTTCCCCTTCCTGCCCTCTAACTTCTCAAGGTATAATTATTGGCATGGCCTCACTCTCTCTTTTTATTGAAAAAAATTTTTTTCTTTTACTAAGCTCTTTATTTTGAGATAATTTTAGATTTATATACAATTATAGGAAATAATTCTGAGAGGTCCCATATACCTTTTACCCAGCTTCTTTCAATGGTAGCATCCTGCCAAACTCTAGTACCAGAATGCAATCAAGGTACAGAACATTTCCATTACCAACAGGATTTATCATGCTTTCCTTTAAAAACCACGCTCTCTTTCCTTCAGTGCTCCCCTGCCTGGCAACACCAATCTGTTCTTCATCTCTATAATTTTTCATTTCAAGAATGTTGCATGAACGGAACCATACAGTATGTAAACTTCTGAGATTACTTTTTTTTCACTTAGCAAAATTCTCTGGAGAGTCATTCAGGTTGTTCTATCAATAATTTGTTCTTTTTTTAACAGTTTGTTCTTTTTAAAATTGCTAAATAATATTCCATGCTATGGATTTACAACCATTTGTTTAACCATTCATCATTGAAGGATATCTACATTATTTCTGGGTTTTGGCTATTATGAATACAGCTGCTATCAACTTTTGTATATAGGTTTTGTGTTAGCATAAGTTTTTATTTCTCTGCAATAAATGCTCAAGAGTGTAATTGCTGGGTAGTATGATAGTTTTATGTTTAGTTTTTTAGAATAAACTGCCGAACTTTTCCTAGAGTGGCTATACCATTTTACATTCTTACCAGCAATGAATGCATGGATGATCCAGTTTTTCCACATTTTTGCCAGCACTTGTGGTTGTCACCTTTTGTTTCTTTTTTATTTTACTTTTCCAGCTTTTTTGGGTTATAATTAACAACTTAAAATGTATATATTTAAGGTGTACAACATGATGATTTAATATATATATCCATTGAGAAATGATTATGCCAAGAAAGTTAATTCACGCGTCTGTCACCTCACATAGTTATTATTTGTGTGTGTGGTGAGAACACTTAAGATTTACTTTCTTAGCAGATTTCAAGTATACAGTACAGTATTATTTTTTTTAAATATGCTTTTTTACTTTTTAAATGCTTATTTATTTTTGAGAGAGAGAGCATGCGAGCGAGCATGAGTGGGGGAGGGGCAGAGAGAGAGGGAGACACAGAATCCAAAACAGGCTTCAGGCTCTGAGCTGTCAGCACAGACAGAGCCTGATGTGGGGCTCGAGCTCACAAACCATGAGATCATGACCTGAGCTGAAGTTGGAAGCTTACCCAACTGAGACACCCAGTGCCCCTACAGTACAGTGTTATTAGCTATAACCCTCATTCTGTATAGTAGATCTCACTTCATCTTATAACTGAAAGTTTGTACCCTTTGACCAACCTCACCTCATTTCTCCCCACCCCCAGCCCCTGGCAACCACCTTCCTACTTTCTGGTTCCAAGAGATAGAGTTTTTTTGTATTCCCATATATAAGTGAGAACCTACGGTATTTGTATTTTTGTGTCTGGCTTATTTTACTTAGCTAATTGTCCTACAGTTTCATTCATGTTGATGCAAATGGCATGATTGTTTTCTTTGTTGTGGCTGAATAATATTCCTGGGTGTGTGTGTGTGTGTGTGTGTGTGTGTAACATTTTCATTATCCATTCACCTGTTGATAGACTGTTAGGTTTTTTCCTATGTCTTGAATATTGCGAATAATGCTACGATAAACATGGGGATAAAGATATCTCTTCGAGATACTGATTTCATTTCCTTTGGGTATATACCCAAAAGTAGAATTACTGAATCATTATGAAAATTTTTAATTTTTAAAGAAACCTCCATACTGTTTTCCACAGTGACTGCACCAATTTACATTCCCACCAACAGTATACAAAGATTCCCTTTTCTCCACATTCTTACCAACACTTTTTATCCTTTCGTAAGAGCCATCCTAACAGGCATAAATATCTCATTGTGGTTTTGATTTGCACTTCCCTGATGATTAGTGATGTTGGACACTAATCTCATGTACCTTTTATTGAAATTTGATGTCAGTTTGCTAAGTTGATAAATTATTCAGGTATGTTAAATGAAAGGAAAGGGGGAAGGTCTAGGGTCCTCCTTTTAGTATCCCACTTCCTCTGTACGGTAACGCATATCTGACATCTGAAGATAATGCTTTAATCTTTATTGTTCCATAAAAAGAATAACTGTAGGGATGGGAATTCATAGGGGGAAGGGAAACACCTTGGCAAGCTAGGGTGGCAGCTTTTTGGTAGGGATGGTGTTGAATGTAGTAACTATCAATTAACTCAGTGGGCTGCAGCTTACTAAATTTACACACAGGCCTGGCTGAAAGGCTTACGTTCAAAAGCATTAAGAAAGTGTTCACATAAAAAAAAAAGACATTATTTGTCGATGACATCTGATCTTTCTCACACACTGGATCACAGTCAATGTTGTAAAGTTCTTTTGATTGCCAGTAACAGAAAATAACTGGGAATAGCTTAGCCAAAAAAGGAAAGGGGGGAAAAAACACAGAGACAGACTATGAAATCCAAAAAGAAGTTGATCATTAAATAAGGTTATATGGAAAGGAAATGACCAGAAGTTAGAAATCTGTCAGAACCCACGCCACTATTTGCACTTGCAGTGTCTCTCTGCTTACCATTCTCAAGAGAGATTGTGATTGGCTATGTCCGGTCAGGTGTCCATTCCTCATTCAACCATGTATGGTCAAGGGGACAGGCCATTTACTACAAATTTGTGGGGAGGGCCAGTTCTCACCAAAGGGGACTTGAGTTATGGCCTGGAAAGATACCCCCCAAATCAGGCAACATGTAATAAGTATGAGAAATAGATAAAAGATGTGTGTATGTGATTTTACACACGTACATGCAAATATACAAATACATATATTTATATGTATGATTTAAACATAAAATTCATATTAAACAGTGAACACTAACATTAAAAAGAATCTGTAGATCAAACATTAAAATGATAAAATATGGAAGCTTATGAAGGCAGGGACCTTGCTATTATATTTACTTCTTTATGCCCAAGCCTGGAAATATATCTGGCTCATGCTAGGTATTTGGTAAACATTTGTTGAACTTATCAATCTTCATTAATAATGATAAAAATAAAATGATACTTAGTATCATTAAAAATGGGACAGTGAGGGGGCGCCTGGGTGGCTCAGTCAGTTAAACATCCAACTTTGGCTCAGGTCATGATCTCACAGTCTGTGGGCTTGAGCCCTGCATTGGGCTCTGTGCTGATAGCTCAGAGCCTGGAGCCTACTTCAGATTCTGTGTCTCCCTCTCTCTCTGCCCCTCCCCTGCTTGCATTCTGTCTCTCTCTCAAAAAATAATTAAAACATTAAAGAAAATTAAAAGTGAGACAGTGAGCCCTGTGAGTTTCTTAATAAGATGCAATTTGAAGCACACAGCTCTACCTATAAAATATTCTTGCTAAAAACTTGAACCTCGGTCTAATCAAGGCTTTAGAACTAATTTACAGTTTATAAGAAATAGGGGGAGAGAGGAACAGGTTAAATGGTATCACAGGGAATAAGATAAATCCAGAATATGGGACATTATACAGGACAATTGACCTGGTTTCTGTAATAAGCCAATGACACAGGGGAGAAAAAGGGAGATATTTGAGACATAATAAGTAAATATAATATGTGGACCTTGTTTAGATCATGATTCAAACACAGTAAATGAATGATAAAAAGAGATTTTTGAGACAATTGTGGAAATGTGATCATAGACTGGATATTAAATGATACCAAAAAACTATTGTTAATTTTGTTAAATATAAGAATAGCCTTATGGTTACATAAGAAAGGGTCCATATTTTTTTAGATAACTAAAAAATTGGAGCGCCTGGGTGGCTCAGTCGGTTAAGCGTCCGACTTCAGCCAGGTCACGATCTCGCGGTCCGTGAGTTCGAGCCCCGCGTCGGGCTCTGGGCTGATGGCTCAGAGCCTGGAGCCTGTTTCCGATTCTGTGTCTCCCTCTCTCTCTGCCCCTCCCCCGTTCATGCTCTGTCTCTCTCTGTCCCAAAAATAAATAAACGTTGAAAAAAAAAGAATTTAAAAAATAGGTAGAATGATATGTCATCTTAGATTTTATTAAAAATGCTTCATCAAAGAAAAGCAAAAAGGAATAGATGATATAATGGCAAATGTTTACAATTCTTGAGTGTGGGGGATATGCATACGGAGGGTTATTGTCTATTTTGTTTTCAATGCATTTGAAATTTTACATTAGAAAAGAAACTGAATAGAGCATACTTTAAGCTTTTTCTAAAAATATTGGGTATGTTTGAGTTTTGTCATTAGAATGTCTAAATTTACATGCAGAAACACTTCTTGTTGGACAAGATGAAATGGCCGAAAGTACACTAGCTTAGAAGTCAGACAAGTCAGTGGTTTGATTCTTATCTGCACTGCAAGGTCCTGAGGAAGGAGAAACATGGCTGAGCACAGATGGCAAGAGCATAGATAAGTCTGGTTTATAACATCTATGTGCATGTTTTTTTGGGTGGGGATGGTGCTGGGGTGCTTGAGGCTAGCTGTGTCAAGTTTAGAGCAAGCATATACTTTCTCTGTTTGCCTTTTTGTCTTGTTTTTGCCATAATTATGTCATCAGTCACAATGACTGCCTTGTCAACAAATTATCTCAAAGAAAATTGTTGGAAAGTTGTCACTTTTGGAGATTATGCCCTGGAAGCAAGTCTACTTCCCTTCCTCTCTCCCTAGTAAGACAGAGTGCAGTCTGAATAGAAGCTGGTGAGGTAGGTAGAGATGAGATCATGCAGAGCATTGTAGATGGCTCTAAGGAGTTTGGTCCTGATCCCAAGAGCAACAGGGAGACATCTGAAGATTTTTAAACAGGATATGCATTGTGACATGATTGGTTTTGTATTCTGAAATGATGACTCTGGCTAAAGTATGAAGAACAGATTGGTAGGGGCCAGAGTAGATGTATAAAAAACAGACTGGGTGCTTGGAGGCCAGGGCTGTTGTCCATGTGAGAGTGGGTTGGGGGGGAGTAGTGGTGTTGGAGATGAAGGGCAGCAGATGTTTTGAGGGACACTGAAGAGGTAAAATGGGCAGGACTTGGTGATATATCGAAAGAGTAGAGTAAGAAGATGCTGTCAAACATGATAGGTTTCTGAGTGGTAGAACTGGATGGATGGTGGACTGATTCACTTGGGGATTTCTGGAAGCAGACCAAATTTTGAGGAGTGAAGGAAATGATGATTTTGCTTTTGGGCACATTGAGTTTGAATTTAAGGTGCCTTTGAGACATATAGGAAGTGATGTCAAGAATGCAGTTCAGTATTAAAGTCTGGAGCTCTGATGAGACACCAGTGTACATCTGTAAGTTTGATAGAGAAAGGAGCTTACCCTTTGGACTTTTCTATATAATTGTGTTACTGCTACAGCATATACAAAGATTTAACACCTATAATATCTGTGAGAAGCAAGGACTCATATAAACCAAAGTTTTGTTTTGTTTCACAAATGAGCAGGTTTATTTTTACAGGAAAGCAGCTACCTTTCCCCTGCTTTTAATTTTTTTATTGCAAATACTGAGTGATTCTGGCAGTAGCTAAGACTTCTGAGCCAAGAATGCCTTAGTTTTCTCCTCTTATTACAATTTCTCTTTTTCATGATGTGTATTTGCCAGTTACTAGTTAGGTCAACTTTCCATTGAAGGATTCCATAGAAATCTGGAATTGCAATGTAGCAATTTCTAAGCAGGGACACACCTCTCCACCTCATTAGAAAAAAAAAAAAACTGTTAGAGAACTGTTAATATTATCTGAAGAGTCAGATCCCAAATATATTTTATATGTAGAACAGAATGAGAAAAGCTGGAGGGGAGGGAGTGGTGGTGGTGCAGGGGCTATTTCTAATCCTATTTTAAGCAAAGTTGAAAAATGCTGTTTCTGTAAATAATTTGGTTTTTCAAAGGGCTATCATCCTTCAGAGCCTTTGGTAAACTCAGACATATGCTGAGATCAATTGTCCAATTTGGGGTTAGTTTTGCTTAGCTTTCCCTAGAATGTTTTGAGTAATCATATATATATATATATATATATATATATATATATATACACACATATATATTTAATGCTACATAATATATATGTATATATGTATATATGTATATGCATATATATTTAATGCTACATAATGCTATTTAATGCTATATGTGTGTGTGTGTGTGTGTATAATGCTATATGTGTGTGTGTGTGTGTGTGTGTGTGTGTATATATATATATATATATATACATATAAATGTTTGTTTATTTATTTATTTAGAGAGTAAGAGAGAGAGAGAGAGAGTGCATGCACAAGTACACGAATCAGGGAAAGGCAGAGAGAGAAACCCAAGAAGGCTGGGCATTGTCAGCATGGAGCCTGACTAGGGGCTCCATCCCATGAACCATGAAATCATGACCTGAGCTGAAATAGTCAACTGACTGAGCCACTCAGGTGCCCTGAGTAATGCTATATTTTTAACTAGGAAAGGAAAACAAGTTGATGGGGCACTAATGGGTCCTTGGACACCCCTTGGAGAGTTTGTCACCCTTCCCTTGCTGCACCTATTTACTCATTTCTAGGTTTTCCTAATTGTTTCTTAATTTTGTAGACAAGTCTATGGTTTAGTGACTAGATAAAAATTATCAAAACAATACCTTTGATTTATCTAATTCCTTTCTCTTGATTGATATCCCATGTGTGATTTCACTAGAATTTATGTGATATTTCTGTCAGTGAGTTAGAGAAGGATAGGTGCTATTATTCCCTATTTTGATAGGGTAATATTTACCCTATTATACCTTATTTTGATAGGGTAAAATATCAGTGACCCACAGAGTTAGCATCTGAACCAGGGCTGGAACACAGGTGTTTTGATTTCTATTCTAACAAGAGAAAAAGAAAAAAAGAAGGAAGATAAAGGATAAAAGGAGGGGACAGGAGAAAAGGCAGGATGTAAAATGGAAAATAAGTTTATTTATTCCTTCAAGAAAAGTCTTTTCCATATGGAAAGAGCACAAATGTCATGAATGGATACAGAATACGTGGCATATATATACAATGGATGCAAATACATGGCAAATTTTTGGCAAATACGTGCCAAAAATACGTGGCAAAGAATGAAATCTTGCCATTTGCAATGATGTGGATGGAGCTAGAGAGTATTATGCTAAGTGAAATAAATCAGTCAGAGAAAGGCAAATACCATATGATTTCATGCATATGTGGAATTTAAGAAAACAAACAGATGAACATAGAGGGAAAAAAAGAAGATAGAAGCAAACCAGGAAACAGACTCTTAACTATAGAGAAGAAACTGAGGGCTCCTGGAGGAGAGGTAAGCAGGGACAGGCATATACAGGTACACCCAGGTATAAATGGGTGACAGGTATTAAGGAGGTCACTTGTGATGAGCACTGGGTGTTTACGTAAGTGATGAATCACTACATTCTATACCTGAAACTAATATTATACAGTATGTTAACTAACTGGAATTTGCTTTTTTTTTTTTAATTTTTTTAACATTTATTTATTTTTGAGACAGAGAGAGACAGAGCATGAACGGGGGAGGGGCAGAGAGAGAGGGAGACACAGAATCGGAAGCAGGCTCCAGGCTCTGAGCTGTCGGTCCAGAGCCCGACGCGGGGCTCAAACTCACGGACCGTGAGATCGTGACCTGAGCTGAAGTCAGACGCTCAACCGACCGAGCCACTCAGGCGCCCCTAACTAACTGGAATTTAAATAAAAATTTGGAGAAAGGAAAAAATAAACATATGTAGAAGCATTAAAAAAAAAAAAAAAAAGGTAAAGTCTTCCAAATTAGAAAAACACAAAGGAGAGGAGTAATGAAGAGCTGGGACATACCCTGTAGGTATATTATAAATGGTGTTAGGGCGCAAAATCTAAGGTGTATCATGGGTGTTAAAGGCAGAACTTGTAGTCTAATTGCTAGCTCTCAAATTATTAACTATATATATTTCCTAACTTTTTATCTGGGCCTCTGAGTCCTCTTCTATACAATACAGATAACAATACACACCTTGAGTGGTTACTACAAAGATCGGTCATAAATTTGTTATACCACATGGCATACAGCAGCAACTAAATAATGAATAGCCATCACCATCACCACTGTCATCATCATATGAGAATGCAAACCAAGGCTCAAAAATGGTGTTCAGTAATTTTCCTAAAATCTCACAGAGAATTAATTGGGATTAAAACCTAGAGTTTGTTTGCTTGTTTGTTTGCTTGTTTTGTTTGTTTTGAACTAAACATCCTTATATAAAAAGGTACAGAGAAAAATCTGAAAAAACAGAAAAGTTTTAAAATTTATTATTATTTATTTTTAAGAAAAAACATTTTTTATAGTCTTTAATGTTCCCATTCCCAAGAATACAATGATGTATGATTCATGGTTACACGAGAGGAGCTAAAACCCAAGGTGGGGGGATGAACTCATAAATGTTATAATACAGAGGAAGAATTAAAGGAGGGCCATGGAAGATGTATTGCAGAAAATGAATTATAACACAAAGTAATTTTTGTCAATGGTCTCGGTTTCTCAATCCAAATATCTAATATCTTCTCATTTGTTTATTCTGAAGTGGATTTGTTTGTCATGTATTATATATTACTTCTCATTCACACACTTTTGTGTCTTTACACTATTTTGCCCACATTTTGACATAAGATTCCTTGATTTTCTCAAATGTGTACCCTTTCTTAGTCGCATTTTGCCCATTGAAGTTGTTGTAAACTCCCATTTTCAATTTTATGCTCCCAGAATTACCAGTTTGGAGCAGGGGAGGACTGCAGGAGATCTTCGAATCTTGATTCCTGGCCTCTCTCCTTGTATCACCTTCAAGACAAACCTTGATGGAGCACCATGTCGTACTCCTGGACTTCCAAACACTCTCCATTTCCCCCATCACAACCCAAGGATAACCAGTGGGCTAGATGCTATACCATATGCTTACTTAGTTTTTAAAATATGTCATTTCAGAAGATCTTGTTACAGAATTAAAAAATAGTAACCAGGCAGGGGTAGGGGAGGGAAAAGATGGTCAAATCTACAAATGTTCAGTTACAAGATAAATGAGTATTAGGGATGTAATTACAACATGATGACTATTGCTAACACTGCTGTATGATATACAGGAAAGTTGTTAAGAGAGTAAATCCTAATAGCTCTCATCACAAGGAGACAATTATTTTTCTTTTATCCTTTCTTGTCTTTTTACTGTATCTATATAAGAAGATACATGTTAGCAGAACTTATTATGGTAATCATTTCATGGTATATGTAAACCATACCATCACGTTGTACTCCTTTGTCCTACACAGTGGTATACGTTCATTATTTCTCAATAAAAATGGAAAAGAAAGTGGAATTGGGTTTGAGTGAAGGAAAGGTATGGTAACTGATATGACTCATTTAATGAAGTGTAATTAACTGTTTTTATCTTAACGCATCATGCTTTGTGTTGGTGCATGTGCACACGTGTGTGCGTGCGCACGTGTGTATGTGTGTGTGAGAATTATCAAGAAACAAACCACTACTACTTCCTTACACTTCAGATGTGAGGGCTAACCTATTCTTGTGATCAGTTTTGAAGAGGGAACTTTGCTTACATATGTATTTATTCAAAAAGCATTTATTGAATACCTTCTATAGTCAAGTCACCTTCACATACATGGGAGATACAGAGGTGCCTGGCTCCCAGGGTGGTGGCAGGGTTCAAATAAATTAATAAGATAATATGTTCATATGAAACCTGCTTTAAAAACAAACATTTTAGTGTTGTTACAAAGAACAAAACAAAATCAATTCATCTTTTCCTATTGCTTGTTTGGCACAGAGGTGAAATCATTTCAATGTTGCACCTTTGTAACCCTGGGCTTATGGAACCGCGGTAAATCTGGCTTGGACTTGGTTCACATTTGTAGATCTCAGAAACTGTGGGGACTGTGGTAGTGGCAGCACCATTCATCTTGTCCTTTGTAAGCCCCCAGAGTTATAATCTTCACTCCAATTTGGGTAGAAGAGGAATCTGAAACCAGTTTTGCCTTTTGAGTCATGTAGACCTTGAGTGACTTAGATTTTCATCCTCACTAATTTCTTTTGCAAAATGTCCTTGCATACCAGGTGTGGGCAGAGAAACTATGGTAGGCTCCCTCCTCTTGCAAAGCAAAGTGGAGTGTTACCGTCACAACAAATGCAGCTTTTCTTTTCCTCTAGTTTTCATAAATGCCCAGGTGCATAAACAAATGTCCTAGGACTATCTGTGGCTTGCTCAAGATTGTAATAATTTTTATATTTTCTATGTTGAGGTCTTTTTTTCTCCTTTCCTAAATTCTGTTATCTGGCCTACCAAGGAAAGATGCTTATTCTCAAAATATGGATAAAGAAAAATAAGGCTCTACATAGTGAAATCAGTGACAACTCAAATTCTTTGGCCTTTGTTCACAAGATAAGAATTGTATATCTTGGTTATGGTCTATTAGTTGCTCTGAAATCTTTGGTACAAATTAGTAATGACCTTAGTTGTATTTGGGATTGAAAACAGCAGAGATTAATACACATTTTATTCTATAGAGTAGTTCCAGCTGGTGCTGACTGGAGCCACCTGACTCTTAAACAGTGTTTATTGCAAAGGTCATTTTACATCATTGCTTTATTGTCCAAGGTTAATTGCCAATTTGCTTTTAACTATTATGCAAAAGCATTGGCTGAGATGTAGAAAACTTAGAGAATTTGACTGTCTTAGGAATGAAAAATTAATGTCTTGTGAAGTCACACACGTGAAAAAGAATTCTAAAGTTCACCTTGACCATTCTTCTTCCTTCTCCTAACTGTATCCTATTTTTAAAAATTCCTGGAAACCACTCTATGTTAAAAAAGAAATAAAAATGTAAAAGCAAACATGCTGAGAAAGTATTCACAAAACATATGATAGACAAAAGATTGCTAATTTTATTATATAAATTTATAAGAAAATCATAGAATAGATTAGGTGAATGAAGAAAGGGTCTGAACAGTCTACAAAAGAGAGTTTACCTAACAAACATGGAATATTGGTCAGTCTCACAAGTGTCACAGGTATATGATAACAGATGCTTTTTTCCCCCTGGCCAAATTAGCTTTGGGAAGATTATAATACTGGTGACAGTGTGGTGAAATAGGCACTGTCTTACATAATTTCTGAGTGCACAAATTGATAAGACTGTTTTGCAAAGTGGGAAAACTGTATGAAGATTCTTAAAAATACTGCTACACTTCGTTTTCAGTGATTACACCCCTAGGAATCTATTCTACAGATATAATGTCACATAAAACATATAATGCATAAATACACTAATCTAAAGTGAAACATAAGAACCGCAACAGACATATTCAGCAATAGGAAAAGAGTCAATAAATTCTGTTTACTGTTGACCATTGAACACTAGGGGTTTGAACTAGGCTGGCTCACTTATACACAGATTGTTTTTACAGTACAGTGCTGTAAATGTATTTTCTCTTCCTCATGGTTTTCTTGATAATGAAATGAATATGGTTTTCTTTTCTCTAGTTTATTGTAAGAATACAGTATAAAATATGCATAACATACAAAATATGTGTTAACTGAGTGTTTATGTTATCAATCAACAGGAGGCAGTTCAGTTTTGGGGGAGTGAAAAGTTATACATGGATTTTTAGCTGCATGGTAGTTGGCACCCTTAACCCTTCAAGGGTCAACTGTATTTAATATTATGTCCTAACTGAATAATATTGTAATGTTAAATTGCAAGGTCAGAAGGACAAATATTGCATGATTCCACGTATATGAGGTACCCAGATAGTCAAATTTATAGAGACAAAAAGCAGAATGGTGGTTGCCAGGGGTGGTGAATGGGGTAGGAAATAGGGAGTTGTTGTTTAATGGGTATGGTGTTTCAGTTTGGGAGGATGAAAAGTTCTGGAGACAGAGTGATGATAGTTGCACAACCATGTGACTGTACTTACTATCACTGAAATGTATACTTAAAAATGGTTAAAATGGTAAATTTTATGTTATGTATATTTTATCACAATAAAATTGCAAGTTTATTATAATAGTATGAGGAATGCTTCTTATATGAGTTCAGTTTAAAAAAGCAATATACATGCTCTGCAAAAGACACTGTCAAGAGAATGAGAAGACAAGCCATAGACTAGAAGAAAATATTTGTAAAAGACACGTGTGATAGAGGACTGTTATCCAAAATATATGAAGAGCTCTTAAAACTCATCAATAAGAGGGGTGCCTGGGTGGCTCAGTTGGTTAAGCATCCAACTTTGGCTCAGGTCATGATCTCATGATTCATGAGTTCGAACCCTGCATTGGGCTCTGTGTTGACAGCTCAGAGACTTTGGATTCTTGTCTCCCTCTCTCTCTGCCCCTCCTCCGCTCACGTTCTCTCTCTGTCTCTCTCTCAACAATGAATAAACATTAAAAAAATTAAAAAAAAAAACCCTCAAGAATAAAAAAAAAAACCACTTGGTTAAAAAAATGGGCCAAAGATCTGAACAGACACCTCACAAAAGAAGAGATACAGATGGCAAATAAGCATATGAAAAAATGCTGAACGTGATACGTCATTAGAGAATTGCAAAGTAAAACAGCAACACAGTACAACTGCATACTTATTAACATGGCCCAGATCTAAAACACTGACAACACCAAATGCTGGTGAGGATGAGGAGCAACAGGAGCTCTTATAATTTGCTGGTGGGAGTGCAAAGTGGTATAGCCACTTTGGAAGACAGTTGGCAGTTTCTTACAAAACGAAACAGACTCTTACTATATGATCCAGCAATTGAACTTCTTGGTATTCTCCCAAAGGAAGTGAAAACTTATATGTACACAAAAATCTGCACTCGGTTGTTTATAGTAATTTTTTTATGATTGTCCAAACTTAGTCCAATTTCATTCTTTTGCATATGGATATCTGGTTTTCCTAGCATCATTTGTTGAAGAGACTATCCTTTCCTCATTGGGTTTTCTTGGCTCATTTGTCAAAGTATTAGTTGACTGTATATGTCTGGGTTTATTTTTTGGGCTCTTGGTTCTGTTCCATTGGTCAATGTGTCTGTTTTTATGCCAGTACCATATCGTTTTGATTACGACATCTGGGTAGTACAGTTTGAAATCAGGAAGTGTGATGCTTTCAGCTTTGTTCTTTCTCAAGGTTGTTTTGGCTATTTGGGGTCTTTTGTGGTTCCATACAAATTTTAGAATTTTTTTCTATTTAATTTAATTGTTTTTTTCTATTCCACAGGTTGCCTTTTCATACTTTTGATTTTCAAAAGCTGTGAAGAAACTTTTTAGTTTGATGCAGTCCTAGGAAGCCCTCATACTTTTATCAGCTTCACCTCTAGGAATTCTACCAGTTTTTAATTTTTTTAATTTTTAATTTTTTAATTTAAATTCAAGTTAGTTAACATATAGTATAATAATGATATCAGGAGTAGAATTTAGTGATTTATCACTTACATATAACACCAAGGGCTCATCCCAACAAGTGACCTCCTTAACGCCCATTACCCATTTTGTCCATTCCCCCACCTGACACCCCTCCAGCAGCCCTCAGTTTGTTCTCTCTGTATTTAAGAGTCTCTTATGGTTTGCCTCCCTCTCTGTTTTTACCTTATTTTTGCTTCCCTTCCCCTCTGTTCATCTATTTTGTTTATTAAATTCTATATATGAGTGAAATCATATGATATTTGTCTTTCTCTGACTGACTTATTTCACTTAGCATAATACACAGTAGTTCCAACCACGTTTTTGCAAATAGCAAGATTTCATTATTTTTGACTGCCGAGTACTATTCTGTTGTATATATATAATACATCTTATTTATCCATTTGTCAGTCAACAGACATTTGGGCTCTTTCTGTAATTTGGCTATTGTCAATAGTGCTGCTATAAACATTGGGGTGCATGTGCCCCTTCGAATCACCATTTTTGTATCCTTTGGATAAATACCTAGTAGGGCAATTGCTGGATCACAGGGTAGTTCTATTTTTAGTTTTTTAAGGAACCTCCATATTGTTTTCCAGAGTGGCTGTACCAGTTTGCATTCCCACCAGCAGTGCAAAAGGGTTCCCCTTTCTCTGCAACCTCACTAACATTTGTTGTTTCCTGAGTTGTTAATTTTAGCCATTCTGACAGGTGTGAGGTGATATTCATTGTGGTTTTGATTTGTATTTCCCTGATGATGAGTGATGTTGAGCATTTTTTCACATGTCTGTTAGCCATCTGGATGTCTTCTTTGGAGAAGTGTCTATTCATGTCTGTTGCCCATTTCTTCACTGGATTATTTGTTTTTTGGGTGTTGAGTTTGATAAGTTCTTTATAGATTTTGGATCCTAACCCTTTATCTGATATGTCATTTGCATCATTTGCAAATATCGTCTCCCATTCCATCAGTTGCCTTTCAGTTTTGCTGATTCTACCAGTTTCTTAGAGTGAAGAGGCAAGATAAACCTTCATGTTTCTGCTAGTGGGAGGGGAAAAGCAACCCTTTTGAAATACATCTAGTGTATTCTCCTTAACAAAGGCATACTTAGCAACAGAAAAGATTACCAGAGCTTTATCTGAAGTGGGGGAAGGAAAATTACCCAACTCCAGCCTCTTCTAGCCTTTCTGTCTCACCTATGGGAAAAAACAAGATCTCAGCCCAGAAATACAGGCTCACTGAAAAACTGAGACAATCATGGGATTACAGTATGCTCCCCCTTCATTATAGTTGGAGACTTCAACTCCTTTCTTTCAGTAATTGGTAGATCATGCAGGCAGAAAACCAGTAAGGATATAGTTGAACTGAATAGCACCACCAATTATCTTGATCTAATATTGACACTTATAAAGTACTTCATCCAAAAAAAAAAAAAAAGCAGAATACACATTCTTTTCAAGTTCACACGGAACATTCATCAAAATAGACCATATTCTAGACCAGAAAACACACCTGAACAAACTTAGAATACAAATCCTATAAAGTATGTTAGTGTGTTCCTCAGACCACAATAGAATTAAACTAGAAAAAAACAAAACAAAACAAAACAAAACAGAGAGTCACCTGGACGGCTCAGTCAGTTAAACCTTGGATTCTTGATCTCAGCTCAGGTCTTGATCTCAGGGTCATGAGTTCAAGCCCTGTGTTGGGCTCTGTGCTGGCCATGAAGCCTACTTAAAAAAAAAATTAAAAAATAAAACAAAAAAAAAAAAAACCAGAAAGCTAGAAAATTCCAATATATTTGGAAAATAAGCCACACACTACTAAATAACCTGTGTATCAGGGAGGCTGGGTGGCTCAGTCAGTTAAGCATCCAACTTCGGAGCAGGTCATGATCTTGCGGTTTGTGGGTTCAAGCCCTGCGTTGGACTGTCTGCTGACAGCCCAAAGCCTGGAGCCTGCTTCAGATTCTGTGTCTGCCTCTCTCTCTGCCCCTCCCCCACTCATGCTCTCTCTCTCTCTCTCTCTCTCTCTCTCTCTTTCAAAAAATGAATAAACATTAAAAAAAATAATAACCCATGTGTCAAAGAAGAAGTCTTGAGAAAGTAGAAGCTTTATTGTTTTGTCTTTCACATTTAGGTTTGCAATCCACCTAAAATCAACTTTATGTGTGATATGAGGCAGGGATCAAGTTTTACTCTTTTTAATATGAGTATCTGTCAAGCACACACAAGACAAGGTAATGCCAATTCCTGACTGATTTAGTCATAAAAATACAATGAACCACTTCGGGTAGTTTTTTACTGTACAGACAATGAAAGCATAAAAGCTTCCCATGGTCTTTGTCCCCACACCAAGGACAATACCAAAACAAAAGGGGCTAGATGATGGCAATTAGGTTTGTGAGATACCCCCTTATGGAGGAGCCAACTCTAAACTGCATGGCTAAGTGGTTTTATATTCTGCTGCATTATTCTTAGAGGGATGGAGGAGAAAGTCTTGAATGTCATCAGAACCCAGGAGGCAGTGAGAAATTGTTTCACAACAGCCTTTCAGGAGAAGCAAATGGGACGTGGCTTTGGAGTAGCTCTTCACAGGCCTTCTATCCTCTCATGCCCTGGAAGGAACACAAAGTATTCTACCAAGACTCTAATTAGATGTGGTTCAAGCATTTTCCTGCATGGCCTATGTAAATACATAAAAGTTACCAGGGTGTAGCTATTTCTCTACAATTTCCAACTGATCCAGGATTTCATTTTAGTTTTAGTTTAGCTTAGTTTAGTTTTTAAGTAGTCCCCATGCCCAGCATGGAGCTCATTGCGGGGCTTGAGCTCACAATCCTGAGATCAAGACCTGAACTGAGATCAAGAGTCAGACACTTAACCGACTGAGCCACCCAGGTGCCCCAGATCCAGCATTTTAATAAAAAAATCATCCTTTGCCCACTGTACCGAAGTGTCAATAAATGCTTATTGACTCATTAATTGATTAAAGTAACAGATTTGAAAATGTTAGGATTAGAAAACCATCTAAACATTTAAGAACCATACTAGATGATTTTTTTTTAATGAGGCATAATGATTTTAGGGCAAGAAACATAATTTTTGGAATCATGTAGTTCTGGATTTGAAACCAGGTTTGATTACTGACTAGCTATGTGATAATCATTGACATTTCAGAACCTTTAACTTCTCATTATAAAATGGAAATAATACCCATTTCTCACTATTATTAAATGAGATAATGTATGTGGCTGGTATCTAGCAAGATGCATTTTATAGAATACATGTTCAGAAAATGTGCAAAGGTGATAGTTGGGATGCATTTTATTTAGAATTAATAATTCTTTTTGGGCCACCAGTTTTCTTTTTTCTTTTTTTTTTCAATATATGAAATTTATTGTCAAATTGGTTTCCATACAACACCCAGTGCTCATCCCAAAAGGTGCCCTCCTCAATACCCATCACCCACCCTCCCCTCCCTCCCACCCCCCATCAACCCTCAGTTTGTTCTTAGTTTTTAAGAGTCTCTTATGCTTTGGCTCTCTCCCACTCTAACCTCTTTTTTTTTTTTTCTCCTTCCCCTCCCCCATGGGTTTCTGTTAAGTTTCTCAGGATCCACATAAGAGTGAAAACATATGGTATCTGTCTTTCTCTGTATGGCTTATTTCACTTAGCATCACACTCTCCAGTTCCATCCACGTTGCTACAAAAGGCCATATTTCATTCTTTCTCATTGCCAAGTAGTATTCCATTGTATATATAAACCACAATTTCTTTATCCATTCATCAGTTGATGGACATTTAGGCTCTTTCCATAATTTGGCTATTGTCGAGAGTGCTGCTATCAACATTGGGGTACAAGTGCCCCTATGCATCAGTACTCCTGTATCCCTTGGATAAATTCCTAGCAGTGCTATTGCTGGGTCATAGGGTAGGTCTATTTTTAATTTTCTGAGGAACCTCCACACTGTTTTCCAGAGTGGCTGCACCAATTTGCATTCCCACCAACAGTGCAAGAGGGTTCCCGTTTCTCCACATCGTCTCCAGCATCTGTAGTCTCCTGATTTGTTCATTTTGGCCACTCTGACTGGCGTGAGGTGATATCTGAGTGTGGTTTTGATTTGTATTTCCCTGATAAGGAGCGACGTTGAGCATCTTTTCATGTGCCTGTTGGCCATCCGGATGTCTTCTTTAGAGAAGTGTCTATTCATGTTTTCTGCCCATTTCTTCACTGGGTTATTTGCTTTTCGGGTGTGGAGTTTAGTGAGCTCTTTATAGATTTTGGATACTAGCCCTTTGTCTGATATGTCATTTGCAAATATTTTTTCCCATTCCGTTGGTTGCCTTTTAGTTTTGTTGGTTGTTTCCTTTGCTGTGCAGAAGCTTTTTATCTTCATAAGGTCCCAGTAATTCATTTTTGCTTTTAATTCCCTTGCCTTTGGGGATGTGTCGAGTAAGAGATTGCTACGGCTGAGGTCAGAGAGGTCTTTTCCTGCTTCCTCCTCTAGGGTTTTGATGGTTTCCTGTCTCACATTCAGGTCCTTTATCCATTTTGAGTTTATTTTTGTGAATGGTGTGAGAAAGTGGTCTAGTTTCAACCTTCTGCATGTTGCTGTCCAGTTCTCCCAGCACCATTTGTTAAAGAGACTGTCTTTTTTCCATTGGATGTCCTTTCCTGCTTTGTCAAAGATTAGTTGGCCATACATTTGTGGGTCTAGTTCTGGGGTTTCTATTCTATTCCATTGGCCTATGTGTCTGTTTTTGTGCCATGGGCCACCAGTTTCCTTGAGTGCATGGACAGATTTTTTTTAATGTTTATTTTTGAGAGAGAGGGAGAGAGAGTGTGAGAGAGAGAGAGGGTGGGGGAAGGGCAGAGAGCAAGGGGAACAGAGGATCTGAAGTGGGCTCTGTGCTCACAGCAGAGATGTGGGGCTCAAAGACCCTAACCATGAGATCATGACCTGAGCCAAAGTCAGATGCTTAACCAACTGAACCACCCAGTGCCCCTGGACAAACCTTTTATTAGCAAAAGAGACCTTCAAGTACTTGTTAAGGAATATAACCTGAAACTCTGCTGCCTAACACTTATCAAATATCTGTTGAATAAAATAGTGTTTATGGGGTATTGCCTGGAGAGTGTGCAAGCCATCTATTCCTCTATGTCTTAGGTCACGTTGCCTGGGAAACTGACTCAGAGGGATGTTTACTGAGGAATATCCCAGGATCAACATGGTGAGGGAGTAGGAAACAGGAATAAGAAGAGAAGCTTAACTGTGAGTAAATTTTTTTCTTCTTGAATTAATGAGATTTTCAGAGAGTTGTAAGACAGGAGAGTGTGATTTTGGCCCCACTCATTCATTAGTTTATTCAACAAATATTTTTTGAGTACTTACTATGCATTTTGTGTTAGATTCTGGCAATAGTGAACAAGACAGACTCAGTCCCTGATGTGATGGAGTTTATAATCTCAAAAGAGAGAAAGAGATTTCAATTCAGTGGTTAATACCTAAGATTTTTTTAACTAGATAGGCAAATTCTAAAGTTACTAGTTAAAATATAATATGTAAGTCTAGTTAAAGTATTAAATAAGAGTAATAAGTGATGGCAGGGGGAAACTAGCCCCAATAGATATTTAAAACATATTATAAAATTATACTAATTAACACCATTGGTACTAGTAAAGAGATCAGTGGAGCAAAAGCAAGCGTCAGAAATCAATCCAAATAAGGAGGCTGAAAGATGGTTTATTTGATGAATGAAATACTTTAAGGCAATTGGTTGGTTATTTGAAAAAAATAATCTCTGCGATGAATTTCACTCTTTATACCAAAATAATTTCTAAATGGATCTACTATTTAAAAATAGAAATTAAATCATAAAAGCATGAGACAAAAGCATGCAAGATTTTTTTAAATGAGTTGGCATGGAGAAGGACTTTTAAAAGCAATATCTGAAATTTAGAATCCATAATGTAAAAACTTGTTAGGTCTGACTATATATTGATTAAAAATAGCTGCACTATAAAAGATAACATGAAGTCAAAATAAAAATTGATAAATTTTTAAAATATATTTTCAAAGACTAACAATGGCAAATCTTTTCTTAGCATACAGAATCTCTTAAAAATTAACAAATACCACAAACCAATAGGTTATGTTCAGGCACATATAGAAAATAAATGCAAATGAGTTTTCAAGATATGAAAAAATGAATGAAACATGGTGAAAAAACATCAATTAATTAAATAACCATACCTAATTTGGGAGTAAAAATATCAAATACTAAGGATAGGATGAGAAGATCCAATATCCATCTAGTTGGAGTCCTAGAGGGCAGGAATAGAAAGAATGGGAGAGACATTCTTCAAGAGATCCTATCTAATGATTTTCCAGAAATATGAAGACATACGTTTTCAGATTCAGGTACACAATGAATCCCAATTACTCAATAAGTAATTCACAATTGGATACTTCTTGGATCAATTGTGGAGCACTAAAGACAAAAAGTTTACAAAAGCAAGCAGAGAGAAAAAGACAACCTACTTACAAAGAGTATGGCAATTACACTTAGAGCAGACTTCTCATCTCTGACATGGAAACCAGAATACAATGGAATGATATCTTCAGAGTGCTGAGAGAAAAAAACTGTCAATTTAGCTAAGCTACCATTAAGTAAATACACCATCTGACAAAAACTGAGATTTTTTTTTTACCTTCAACAGATGCTAACGCACATCTAACAGGATTACATCAGGATCAAGGAAAATGTTCTCCAAAGGAAGGTATGAAATACAATAAAGAATTGTGAGCAAAGCAAAAATACTGAATAGAAATACTAGGAGTAGCATGTAAGATATGAGGAGGTAATCTTAATTCAAGAGTTCCAGGTTAAATAAAGCATAGTCTTCAAGAGCACAGTTATGGAACCAGACTGCCTGGTTTGAATTCCAGTATCGTGATTTATTATCTGTGTAGCCATAGGCAAATTACTTAACCTCTTAGGCCTTAAATGACTTGTAAGTAAAGTGCTCACAACAGTTCCTAATAAACAGCAGCCACTGAATAAACATTAGTCTTATGATTATAAAGGTTCTGAGATTGTTTAGAGAAAAACTGACACACTGATTACCTTTAGATATTAACAAATACGTGAGTTCAAATTTTAAGGATTAGTAAAAGTATAGAAATCAAGGTTATACTTTTCTCATTACCGTGAGAGGGGAAAAACCCTTAGTTAACTCAAAATGAGACAGTAAAAGCAATGAAAAATAAGCTTAGAAAAATAGAACATTTAAGATTCTCCTATTGATAATGCAGATGGCAGTTGGTTTTCTCCCACTTGCCAGTGATTCCTCGTAATTAGGATATTGTTAAGGCTAGACATAAAACAAAGAAGGCTTCTTGATGGTTTTATTCCTTAACTATATTTGTCCTAGAAGCTGCCTCTATTGATGAAAATTGCAAATAGAGACTTTAGCCAAGCATACAGTGATCACCCTTACCTAAACCAAATATGCAGTCACCTACAGATTCAAAAGGTGGCCCTTTAAAACCTAATGGCCCTTGATATCCTGACTGCAGCTCAAGGAGGAACATATGCTTTATTAAAACAGAGTGTTATGTATACACTCCAGATTACCACAAAAATGTGACAGGGTTACTAAAAGACATGAATAATCAAACTGGCACTTTAAAAAATCCCTCTCTTTCCTTTAGGGATTGGTTAAATTCCTGGACTGGAGGAAGATTTTGGTCAACTATCAAAGGTCTTTTATTCAGACTTCTCTTTCTAATAATAATAAAAAGATTATTATTTTGTTGTGTTTTCAAAAAATTTTTTAATGTTTATTTATTTATTTTGAGAGGGCACAAGTGGGGGTGGGGCAGAGAGGGTGAGAGAGAGAGAATCCCAAGCAGGCTCCATGCTGCCATGCAGGGCTGACGTGGGGTTGACGTGGGACTCAAGCCCACAGACCATAAGATCATGACCTAAGCTGAAACTGATAGTTGGATGCTTAACTGACTAAGCCACACAGGCACCCCATATTTTGTTGTCTTTTCCTATGTCTTTCTACCTGGTGTTGAGACTCTCACTGACATAACATCAAGTTGACAGAGGATCCTTTGTACTCAAGGAGACTCATTTATGTTGCCTACTTTGGATTAGGCTGCCTCTGCCTTTGGTAACTCCTGTATGTAAGTTACCCAACAGACTAATGTTGACCCCTAGATAGGGACAGCTCTACGCCCCTATTGAGCAAGAAGTAGTTACAGAAGATAAGACTGTGTACCCTCAGCAAACTTAAAGATTTAAAGGTCAAAATTGTTCAGGGGGGAATGATGAGGAGAGCAAAAGCAAAAGGAAATGTAAAATTAAATTTCCTTACAACTTGCAGCTCATTGACAAATATTTGAGACAGGCAGAGTAAGTCATTCCTCCAGGAACTCCCAACTGTCTTAACGTTAATGCTTTGCTAGAGGAGAAAACAACCTTAACTTGACAATAGCCAGGCCTCTAGGATCCTGTAAGTCTTCTTTAACATATGAAAATCTTTTGGAAGTTTGCTTTGTTTCTACCCCTCCCAACTTAAAAGTACATAATCAATCCCAGTGCAGCTCTTTCTGCCCACAGGTCCTATCCCTGTGCTTTTATAAAACCATCTTTTTTGTACCAAAAACATCTCAAGAATTCTTTCTTGACCATTTGCTCCTGGACCCCACATCAAATCATATCAGTAGTACATGCCTCTTGTGTTACTATTTTATTTTTTTTCAAGTTGATTTTTATTCTGAGAGAGAGAGAGAGAGGCAGAGAGAGAGAGAGGCAGAGAGAAAGGGAGAGGGAGAATCCCAAGCAGGCTCCACATTGTCAGTGCAGAACCCGATACAGAGCTCAATCTCACCAACCGTGAGATCATGACCTGAGATGAAACCGAATCAGACACTCAACTGACTGAACCACCCAGGCATCCCTCACATTTAGGCCTTTAGTCCATTGACTAATTGAATTTACTTTCGTGTATGGTGTGAGAAAACTGTCCAGATTCATTCTTTTGCATATGGCTGTCCAGTTTTCCCAACACCCTTTGTTGAAGAGACATTTTCCCATTGGATATTCTTTCCTACATTATCAAAGATTAATTGACCACATAATTGTAGGTTCATTTCTGGGTTTTCTATTCTGTTCTATTGATCTGATCTATGTGTCTATTTTTGTACCAGTATCACACTGTTTTGATTACTATGAACTCTGGAATTGTGATGCCTCCAGCTTTGGTTTTCTTTTTCAGTGTTGCTTTGGCTTTTTGGGGTCTTTTGTGGTTCCATACACATTTTAGGATTATTTGTTCTAGCTCTGTAAAAAATGCTGTGGGGTATTTCAATAGGGAATGCATTAAATATGTAGATTTCTTTGGATGGCATGGAAATTTTAATAATATTTGTTCTTCCAATCCATGAGCATAGAATGTCTTTCCATTTCTTGTGTTGTCTTCAATTTCTTTCTTTAGTGTTTTATAGTTTTCAGACTATAAATCTTTCATCTCTTTAATTAGGTTTATTCTTAGGTATCCTATTGTTTTTGGTGTAATTATAAATAGGAGTATTTCCTTACTTTCTCTTTCTGCTCTCTTCATTATTGGCATATAGAAATGCAACAGATTTCTGTATCTTGATTTTATATCTTGTGACTTTACTGAATTCCTTTATCAGTTCTAGCAGTTTTTGGTGAAGTATTTTGGGTCTTCTACATATAGTATCATATCATCTGCAAATAGTGAAAGTTTTACTTTTCCTTTCTGAATTGGATGCCTTTTATTTCTTTTTGTTTTCTAATTGTTGCGGCTAGGACTTCCAGTACTATGTTGAATAAAAGTGGTGAGAGTGGACATCCCTGTCTTGTTCCTGACCATAGAGGAAAAGCTGTCAGTTTTTCCCCACTGAAGATATTAGCTGTGGGTTTTTCATATATGATCTTTATTATGTTGAGGTATGTTCCCTCTAAACCTACTTTGTTGAGGGTTTTTGTCATGAACTGATATTGAACATTGTCAAATGCTTTTTCTGCATCCTTTGAAAGGATCATACGGTTCTTATCCTTTCTTTTTTTAATGTGATGTGTCACAATGATTGATTTGCAAATACTGAACCACCCTTGCAACCCAGGAATAAACTCCACTTGATTGTGATGAATGATTTTTTAATGTATTGTTGGATTTGGTTTGCCAGTATTTTATTGAGAATTTTTGCATCTATGTTCATCAGGGATATTGGCCTGTAGTTCTCTTTTTTGTGGTATCTTTATCTGGTTTTTGTATCAGGGTGATGCTGGCCTCATAGAATGAATTTGAGAATTTTCCTTCTTTTTGTATTTTTTGGAATAGTTTGAGAAGAAGAGGAATTAACTCTTCTTTAAATGTTTGGTACAATTCACCTGTGAAGCCATCTGGTCCTGGACTTTTGTTTTTTTGGAGTGTTTTGATTACTGATTCAATTTTTTTGCTGGTTATCCATCTGTTCAAGTTTTCTATTTCTTCCTGTTTCAGTTTTAGTAATTTATATGTTTCTAGGAATTTATCCATTTCTTCTAGGTTGTTAAAATTTTTGGCATATAGTTTTTCATAATACAGAATGCACATTTCTCAAGCACTGAGAAGCCTCTGAAAAATTGAACATCAAGGAATCTCAATGAACTTTAAAGAATCCATAGTCTACCAATCATATTTTCTGACCATAATGCACTTCAGTTAGAAGTCAAGTACAAAAAATAACCAGCCCTGTTGGTAGGGGTATAGATTGGTCCAACCACTTTGAAAAACTATTTGGCCACATCAGTTAAAGCTGAATATACACATAGCTATGGCCCAACAATTCTTTTCCTCTAATAGAAATACATACATACATTCATTACTAAGTGAAAGAAGGTAACCTAAAAATGCTATAGATTGTAATGATTCCAACTACATGAAATTCTGAAAAAGGCAAAACTATGGAGACAGTAAAGAGATCAGTGGTTGCCAGGAGTTAGGGGGCAGGGAGGGAAGAATAGGTGGAGCCCATAGGATTTTCAGAGTAGTGAAACTATTGTGTATATTATAACAGAATATGGAACGTATTGGATACATATGTCGATATCCACAAATGTGGATACATTTGTCCAAATCCATTGAATGTATAATGTCAAGAGTGAATCCTAATGAAAACAATGGACTCTGGGCAATAATGATGTGTCAGCGTACTTTCGTTGATTGTAATGAATATACCACTCTGGTAGGGGAGGTTGATGGTGGAGGGAGTCTGTACTAGTTGGGAGGGTATGGGGTACCTTTCTCTACCTTCCTTACAATTTTGCTAGACCCTAAAACTGCTCTAAAAATAAAGTCTATTTTTAAAGCATAAAAAAAGAAATACATACATACATTCAACAAAAAAAAAAAACCTGTACTAGAATGTTCACAGCAGCACTATTCACAACAGCCCTAAACTAGAAACTACTCAAATGTCCATCAGTTGTAGAATGGATAAAAAAATCATGGTACATTCTTACAATGAGGTATTCTGCAGCAAGGACTATTAACAAACAAACTACAGTTAAATGCAACAATATGGATGATCTCACAAATATAAGGTTGAATGAAAGAAGACAAAACAACATACATATTGTATGATTTTATTTACATTAAATACAAAAGCAGGCAGATCTATGCTGTTAGAAGTTAGGATAGCGTTTATTCTTGGGGAAGGGGTAGCGATGGGAAGGGAGCATAAGGGTGGCTTCCAGGATACTGACAAAATTCTGTTCCTTAATTTTGGGGTTGGTGACATGGCTGTATTTAGTTTGTAAAAATTTACTGAGCTGTGCATTTATAACATGTACCTTGTGTATGCATATTATTCTTCAATGAAAAGTTAAAATTAAACCCATATGACTTCCTTATATTTAGAAATTAGAAGTATTTACTAAGTAACTTATGAATAAGAGTATAGTCAAAATGGAAATTTATACATGCCTAGAACTACCATAAGGAAAATACTAAACCAAAATTAATTAAATATAGTCAAAGCAGAGGGAAATGTCTATTTTTGAATGTTTATATTATCAAGGAGAGAAGGCTGAAAATTTAATAAACTAAGCATCCAACTTAAGATAGCAAAAGATCAGCAGAGCAAGCTCAAAGAAAATAGAAGGAAAGAAAAATAAGAGCAGACAATAATGAAATAGAAAATATAAAGATAAAATAGAGAGGATCAACAAAGCCAGAAGTTGGTTCTTTGGAAAGACTAACACAGTAGAAAAATCTTTGGCAGGACTGATGATGAGGAAAAAGAGAAGATGAATAAATAAACAGTATTAATAATGAAACATATATCTAGTACACATTCCACAGAAATAAAAAAGATAATAAAAGAAAGCTCAGAATGTCTTTAAGACAATAATTGAAATTTGCTAAGAAAGTAGAACTTAAGTGCTCTCACACACACACAGAAAAAGATATATGAGGTGATGGATATGTTAAATTTTTTTCATTTTATTGAGAAATAATTGACATACATCACTGTGTAAGTTTAAGGTAGATCGCATGATGGTTTTGTTGACATATATTCTGAAATGATTACCACACTAGAGTTAGTTAACATACATTCTCTCATATAGATACAATAAAACAAATGAAAATTTTTTCTACTTGTGATAAGAACTCCTAGGATCTTTGTACCTTTTGAATGCCTTCCTCCAATTCCCTCTCTCTGTTCTCCATCTCTGGTAACCACAAATCTGATCTCTTTTTCTATGAGTTTGATGGGGTTTTTTGGGCTTTGTTTTTAGATTCCACATATAAATGAAATAATACAGTAATTTGTCTTTCTTTGTCTGACTTATTTCACTTAGCATAATGCCTTCAAGATCCATCCATATTGTCACAAATTATAGGATTTCCTCATTTTTCCTGGCTGAATAATATTCCCGTGTGTGTGTGTGTGTGTGTGTGTGTGTGTGTGTGTGTGTGTATTACAACTTCTTTATCCATTAACCCATTGATGGACACGTAGGTTGTTTCCATGCCATAGCTATTATAAATAATGCTGCTATGAACATAGGGGTGGATATTTTTTTCAAGTTAGTTTTTTGTTTCCTTTGTATATATTTCCAGAAGTGGCACTGCTGGGTCATTTGGAAGTTCTATTTTTAATTTTTTGAGGATACTTCATACTGTTTTCCATAGTGGCTGCACTGATTTATAATCCCACCAACACAAGGTTTCCTTTTCTACACATCCACGCCAGCATTTATCTCTTGTCTTTTTGATGATAGCCGTTCAAATAGGCATGAGGTGATATCTCATTGTGGTTTTAATTTACATTTCCCTTATGATAGTGATGTGCAGCAATTTTTCATGTACTTGTTAGCCATTCATATATCTTCTTTGGAAAAATGTCTATTCAGGTTGTTTGCACATTTTCAAGGGAAACAGAAGCAAAAATGAACTATTTGGACCACATCAAAATAAAAACCTTCTGCACAGCAAAGGAAACAATCAATAAAACTAAAAGATGACCTGTTGAATGGGAAAAGATATTTGCTAATGACTTAGCTGATAAAGGGTTAGTATCGAAAATATATAAAGAACTTATAAAACTCAACACCCAAAAACCAAATACAGGCAGATGACATGAACAGACATTTCTCCAAAGAAGACATATGGATGGCCAACAAACACATAAAAAGATTCTCAACATCACTGATCATCAGAGAAATGCAAAACAAAACTACAATGAGATATCACCCCACACCTGTCAGAATGGCTAAAATAAAAAACATAAGAAACAACAGGTGTTTGCAAGGATGTGGAGAAAAATGGACGATAGCATACTATTGGTGGGAATGCAATTGTTAGTAGTGCAGGTACTATGGAAAACAATAAAGAAGCTCCTCAAAAAGTTAAAAATAGAACTACCCTACGATCTAATAATTGTACTACTGAGTATTTACCCAAAATATACAAAAACAGTAATTCAAAGGGATACATGCACCCAATGTTTATAGCAGCATTATTTACAATAGCCAAATTATGGAAATAGCCCAAATGTCCATCAACTGATGAATGCACAAAGAATATGTGGTGTATATATATGTACAATGGAATATTACTCAGCCATAAAAAGAATGGAATCTTGCCATTTACAATGATGTGGATGGAGTTAGAGTGTATTATGCTAAGTGAAATAAGTCAGTCAGAGAAAGATAAATACCATATGATTTCATTCATATGCAGAATTTAAGAAACAAAACAAAGAAAAAAAGAGAGACAAACCAAGAAACAGACTCTTAACTATATAGGTTGTTTGCTCATTTTAATTGGATTATCTGTTTTGCTATTGAGTTGTATGAATTCTTTATATATTTTGGATATTAACTCCTTAGGAGATATATGATTTGCAAATATTTCTAATGGATACGCTAATTAATTTGATGGTGAGAATCCTTTCACAATATATACATATATCAAATGTTGTACACTTCAAATTTACTTTGTCAATTATGCCTCAATAAAGCTGAAAAAGAAAAGAAAAGGGAAAAAACAAAAGAATACTGGCATTTGTTTTTTGTTTAAAATTTTTTTGTAATGTTTATTTTTGAGAGAGAGAGAGAGAGAGAGAGAGTGAGGGTGGGAGGAGCAGTGAGAGAGGGAGACACAGAAACCAAAGAGGCTTCAAGCTCTGAGCTGTCAGCACAGAGCCCGACACGGGGCTCTAACTCACTAAACAGGAGATCGTCACCTGAGCCGAAGTCAGAGGTTCATCCGACTGAGCCACTGAGGCACCCCAAGAATACTGCCATTTGAATCACTTGCTATGTCAAAGAAATACAGATATATTGTTTATAAGAGACACATTTAAAATAAAGACACACAAAGCAAAAGGATGGAAAAACATATTGGGCAAAAGCCACAAGAAAACTAGTGTGGCTATATTATTATCAGGTAGAATGGACTTTAAGACAAAAAATATTTTTAGAGATGGAGAGGGTGACAGTCTAGTGAATAATGATTTTATACATATACGCACTGAATAAACTAGGCTCAATATACATGAAACAAATGCACAGGAAGAAATGGATGCACAAATCTATCATTCTTGGGGGGATTTCAAGCAATTGTGCTTAGTGTTGTTAGAACAAGCAGACAAAAAGCAGCAAAGATACAGAAAAAGTGGCAGCACAACTAATATGCTTAACATAATGTACAGATGTAGAGGTCTGTATCCAACAATAAGAGAATACCTATTTTATCAATTACTTTGGCAATATTTTCAAAAATTATTATGTACTAGGTCATTAAGAAAGCCTCAATAGGGGCACCTGGGTGGCTCAGTTGGTTGGGACTCTGACTCTTGATTTTGGCTCAGGTCATGATCTCACAGTTGGTGGAATTGAGCCTGGAAGTGGGCTCCCCACTGTCAGCACTTGGAATTCTCTTTTTCCCTCTTTCTGTCCCTCCCCAACTCACACCTGTGTCCCTGCATTCTCTCTCAAAATAAATAAAACATTTAAAAAAATAAAAAAAGAAAGCTTCAATAAGTTTCAAAGACTATCATATATACAATAATCTTTCAACACAATGCAATTAAACTAGAAATTAATTACAAAAATATAAAAAAATTTAAGTTCCTGAATATTTTAAAATCTATAAAATATTTTACTAAATAACTCATTTTTTAAAGTAGAAATTTAAAGCATACCTGGGAGCAAATAATAACTACTACATAGAAAACCTGTGGGATGCAAGAAAAATTGTGCTTCTAGGCAAGTTAGCAAAGCCTACAAATTAATGAGACAAATATCAATTTTAAGATATTGGTAAAAGAATAAATATATATACATAAATGAAAATACAATAGAAATGAAATAGAAATGAAAGATTCAATATAGGCCAACAAAGCCAAAGCTGATTTTTCAAAACAACTAACAACACAAACAAACTGCTGACAAGATTTATCAAGAGCAAAAGGGAGAAAATACAATTTTATAAGTGAAAGGGGAACATAACTAAGACAAAGTAGAGATTAACAAACAAGAAAACAGTACTAACAACTCTATGCCAACAATTTTGTAAGTAGAGGTGAGGACAAAACCCCAGGAAAAAAAGTTTAACAGAAGAAATAGAAGGTTTGAATAGTCTTAGACTATTACAGTAATTGAAGTAATTGAAACAATAGTTAAAATCTTCCCATAGAGAAAGCACTGATATTTTTATGGAAAAGTTTTGTTAAATTTTTAAAAAACAGATAAAATATGAAAATTATTTGGGACAATAGAAAAATAGAGAATATTACCCAATCTGTTCTAACAAGGCCAGTATAACAAACAAAATAAAACCAGGAAACGTATTATGAGAAAGAAAAACTACAGGCCCATTTCACTAACGAATATCAATACAATAATCTTAAAACATTCACGAATTGAAAAAATATATTAAAAAGATAATACACTA
The DNA here is from genome assembly GCF_014898765.1 of Herpailurus yagouaroundi. NCBI lineage: Eukaryota > Metazoa > Chordata > Mammalia > Carnivora > Felidae > Herpailurus > Herpailurus yagouaroundi. The sequence goes on along the minus strand of NW_024412396.1, from coordinate 36,474,831 downwards.
TAATGAAGTTGGATTTATCCCAGATTTGCAAGGATGCTTTAATAAATGTGGGAAATTTATGCATTTATTTCAAAGGTTGCAGAAAAATCATTCATAATAAAAAATAAACACTTCATAATAGAAGTGGAAGGGAGGCTCTTTATTCTCATAAAAATATTTACCAAATGCCTAGCACAAACATCATCCTAAATAGGGGGACATTAGAAATAGTCCCTTTAAAATCAGAAATGAGAGAAATATGCACATCACTAACACTTGTATTCAATATTGCATTGCAGGTCCAAGTCAGTGTAACAAGACAAGAAGAGTATAGGAGGCATAAAGACTGGTAGTATGTGGCAGAAGGGACTTTCTGGGACTTCCAAGTGCAGACCTTAAGAAAACTATTTCCACGGCCTGTCTCTAGTAGTCCAACCCCCATGTTAAATGTCTAGCTCCCCTGCTAAACAGACCCCATGGACAGATGATGTACAGAGGTCATATGGGTAGAGAGAGGTTCTGAAATAAAAGGATTTGAAAAATCTAGCCAACAAGAATCAAAACCCCACAAATATGACCCCAGTTGATGTCCTTGTCAGCCTCCAGCCATTTGAGCTACCCTAGCTGAGGTTCCAGATGTATGAGTAAAGGAGCCATCTTGGACATTCCAGCCCCAGCAAACATCGGGCAGAGATGAGATAAGCTGTCTCTGCTATATCCTGTCCAAATACTAACCCACCATCTCATGAGCAAGATAAAATGGTTATGGTTTTAAGCCACTAAATTTTGAGGTACTTATTTAGTGATAGGCATTTTACACACCAGGAGTCTAACTCTACACACTGTTTTCTTAAGCTCCATGATACAAAGGATGTTTATATCCTTTATAAAGTATATATATGTGGTACATATTTGAGGGAGAAACGCTTGAGACCTTTTATCTGAACTCTTGCTATAGACATATTTTCACTGGTTGGCAATTTGTATATAATATGGATTATGTGGCAGATAGATGCCAAGGTGATCTCTAGCGATTCCTACCTCCTTGTCTTCATGACTGTGTAATCCCTTTAAGTGTAAGCAGGACACACACACATATAAAGATGATTGGATGTCACTCCCATGATTAGGTTATGTAATATTGTAAAGATGAGGAGATAACACTCCTGTGATTATATTACATTATATAAGTCTCTGTCTTAGTAGACTGGAACTACAGATTTTTGCTGGATGAATAAACAGCCATATTGAAAAAGCCCTTATGTTGAAGGGCTATGAGTAGCCAGCCTCTAGGATCAAAGGAGACCTCCAGTCAAATGCTAGCAAAAAGCTAAGCCCCCAGTCATGCAGTCACAAGGAAATAAAGTCTGCCCACAACCTGAATTCTTGCCCAGTGGATTCAAGTGGATTCTTGCCCAGTCAAGTCTCCAAATGGAAAATGCAGCCTGGTCAATGCTTTGATTGCAGCATTGTGAGACTCTGAGCCAAGGATCCAGTTAAGCTGTGCCTGAGCTCCTGATCCATGGAAACTGTGAGATAATAAATGTGTGGTGTTTTAAGGCAGTGAATTTGTGGTCATTTGTCACATTGTAGTAGAACACAAATTCAGGAAAGTTTGTGTTGGGGGAGTATTATGAAGCATCACTTATGTATCCAGAAAAGAAGGGCATTACTAGACAAATAAAAGAGGTTACATAAATTCCACACATTACTTCATTCACAGGGTATAGCTGGTGGTCATCAATATGCCTCGTGATTTTGATTTAGAATTGAAAAAAAGTAAAAATAAGTGATTCATTGCAGGATTTTAAACTTTGGAATGTAGTTCTAGTGAGAGTTGGTATAATGGTAATTGTGAGTTTTGTTTGCTTGTGGTTTTGTTTTTTATATTTTGCATGGTGCTTGCTGTATGTGTGGTTGAATAAGGCACTTCCATTTACCTTTCCTAGGGTTTTTGATGGTTTAGTTCTTTCTGATTTTCCCTGTCTCTATGCTCCCCAAACCAAGGATTGTAATATTTTAGTGCATGATGTATTAGATGCAGAAGTCCATACCTTTCTGGTTTCCACAAGAAACCACTAATACTAAGTGTTTTATGACTTTTTTTGGAGTGGTGTGAGGGGTAGTGCCCTTTTATCAAAGGTTTGGAGAGAACAAAAGTGGGGAGTCATGATGTGCAATGCTGTTGCTGGCTCTTCCCCTCTCTTCTTCTCAGTCTCTCCTAGTCTGCTTTGTGAGCAGTTGAGTATTTCCTCTCCTCAAGCAGGGAAGTTCTGTCCTCCTTCAGGTGCACTCAAGGTTTTAGCCTCTATCTGAATTAATTAATCAAGATATTTATTCCAATTAAATATTTTGTATGTGGCATACTCTGCCACTTGTCTACCCAATATCTATTTACTTGTTTTCCTTACTAACAGAACCCAGATAAAGTATTGACTCTCCCAAGCTTTTCTTAGAGCCAATAAGATGTATATAGGCTGTATGGGGTGTTGGGGAAAACTGTGATTTCCTGATATAAAGGAACAGACTCAGCTGGCAGTGGTGCCCTTTTGTCCTTTCTCCTTCTTCCTGGCTAAACAGACAACACTGATTCATAGGGCTGCAGTCATCTGGTAACCTTGGAGGTGAATAGCAGAGCAGGAAAATAGCAGGGCTACCTTGAGACTTTGTTGAGCTGCTTTACTTTCCCTGTTTATCAATCTCAGGACCTACTGTCATAGAAGAGAACAAAATCTCGTATTTAATTAAGTCACTATTTATTGGATATCTATTACATTATCCTGGCTAATACAGTGCTCTTCCCAAAAGGAATTCTGGTGAGTAGTTTATTTTCCTTTCCACTTGTATTTTTATCTTTTATGAAGGGTTATTTTGAACAGCTCAAATAAAACTGGATCTTTATGCTCCCTCCCTAAGGTCTCCCTCAGCATGGTGATTTATCTCAAAGTAACATGAATCTGACATCAGAAAGCAGTATGGTGTTCATTGAAGCCTCTTGAGCACAGAGAAAATTGCCACATATCGCTCACAGCAAAACTTCCCCCAAACCCTTTTTTGTACAGCTTTCTCTCTAAAGGAACACACTAAGCTACACTTCTCCCTACCCCTTTTTGCTAACTCCTCCTCAAAACTGTGTCCACCTCTTTCATCCTCTTTACTAGCCTTTGAGTTGAATGTTTTCTTTAGGAGAAGCTTCATATCAGCACTTTTATAAATCAATCTGTCCCCATCTTTATTCCTTAATTTTGTAGTTGTACCTATTAGCCCTGGAAACACATTGAAGAATCCATGTGCAGTCACAGACTTGTCCTCAGAAGGCAACCAAGGGAGAGAGCCGTGAATAGGGACACTTGAGTATTTTCCCCGCATGTATTAGCCAGGATTCTCCAGAAAAATAGAACCAACAGGATTGAATAGTTGGTTGGTTGATTGGTTGGTTGGTTAGTTGGTTAATTGTTTTTGAGGAATTGGATCCTGTGATTATGGAGGATTTTAAGTCCCAAGATTTACACTTGGCACTTTGGAATCCCTGGATTGCTGATGGTGCAGTTCTAGTCTGAAGGCTAGTGGCTTGAGACCCAAGAAATCCAGTGTTTCAGCTTGAGTCCACAGGCAGAAAAAAAAAAACAGGGTTCTAGCCCTCAGGCAGTCAGTCAGAAGGAGTTCCTCTTTACTTGAGGGAGGGCCAGCTTTTTTATTTTATCCAAACCCTCAACTGATTTGATGATGCCCACCCATATTGGGAAGAGCAATCTGCTTTAGTTACTCTACTAATTCAAATGTTAATGTCATCCAAGAAACACCCTCACAGACACCTCCAGAATAATGTTTGACCAAATGTCTGGGCACCCTGAGTCCCAGTCACATAAAATTAACCGTCATACCCCATCACACTTGTTATCTCTCACACAGCTCTCCACTGTAGGTGCCAACTCTCTAGGCTCATTTCTTTTCACTTCCCTTCTCTCCTCCCTTCCTCTTTTCACCCCAGGCTCTTGGTTCTATGTCCTAGAGTAGACTCTTGCCTCTCCACCTTCCTCCCCTTCAAACCTCTATTTCTCCTTTAAGAATTGGCTCACATGTCACTTCCTTTGTAGTGTTCTTTGATTCCCCCAATTAAACATAATTGCTCTTTCTTTTCTGCATGCCTAGTATTTTGTGTGACTCTCGGCCATGTACTTAACTCAGATGACTTGTGTTCTATTCATGTCTGTGTCTGACATGTCTGTGTCCTGTAAGTGCTCTCCAAAGAGTTGATTGAAGAGGTAGGAGAGGATCAGTGATGTCATGTTTCCACAGAAATGGTAGCAATAATGAAAATTTGGCATGTGAGTAACTGGTTTCACTCTAATAACAAAGATATTTTAGTTGAAAATAAGTTTTACAAGTTTTTTTTAATTTTTAAATATTTATTTATTTATTTTTGAGAGAGAGAGAATGAACATGAGCAGGGGAGGGGCAGAGATAGAGGGGGGCAGAGGATCTGAAGTGGGGTCTGCGCTGACAGCAGTGAGCCTGATGTGGGGCTCGAACCCATGAACCATGAGATCATGACCTGAGCCGAAGTCAGATGGTTAACCAACTGAGCTACCCAGTTGCCCCAGTTGAAAATAAGTTTTGAAATGGAAATGTGGATGATAATAATACAAATAGCTAATCATAAAAGCCCTATTGTGCCCTGGGCAATGCATTAAATGCTTTACATATGTCACCTTATTTAATCATCATATCAACACTATGAAGTAAATCCTAATAACTCTATTTTACAAATGAGGAAACTGAGGCAGAGTGGGGTAAAGTAACTTGGCAAGGTCACAAAACTAGTTGCTGTGGAGCTGCAGTTTGAACCCAAGCATAAATATGTAACACCCACATATGCACTGGGAAAGGCAGAGGTGTGTAAAGTTCCCAGGAGGAAAGCTGTACACCTATGTACTCTGTTATGTGCATTCTTTGTTCTCCCCACCCCCACTCCTGATAGCATTCCTTGTACTCTTGCCCACCGACAACAATGTGTTTTTTTGCTCCTTTTCTCCTGTTTTCCCTCCTTAAAAAATGCTATTAATTATTATAATGAAAACCTTTCTGGAAAAGCAACACCAGGCACCACATGCATTCCAAGCCTGGTTTTTGTTACCAGATTTGCTCTCCACACATGATTCTCACCATGAGCGTGAAGTTATGGTGCCCTTATTGTGACATGATGTAGTTGGCTCTGCTTTGTGGTTGGTGCTGCCAACCTCTGGATTAAATAATAAAGAGCCAATTGTATATTTCAGGGCTATTATACCATTTAATCAGGATTAAAAAAAACTGAATAGAGTAATGGAATCTGTAAATGTATTTATAATTAATGCTATTTTCATTTCACTGAAGTAAAAACACATTATGTGGATTATCAAGGGAAGAATATCCTAATTTTTTCTTTTCTAGAAATGAGCAATTTTACATCTAGAGTCTCCCTCCTCAATACTCCTTAAAAATTATTACAACTTCCTACTGGAAAAAGTGGGATTGGTCAGTTCTAATATATTTTTATAGTAGAAACTTAAAATTAAATATTAGGATACTTCCTACATTATCATATACAAGCAAATGTAGTGTCTTTAAGTTTCATACATTGCAATCTAAGAAAAGGTACTGAAGTGAAGTAAATATTCTTATAATTTAGTTCCCTTCTCAAGAATTTTCTTGCAGGTATCTTGTGAAATTTGCTATTGTAGGGACAAATATCTACTTTGGAGGAAATGAATCATCAGCATCTAAGTAGCTACTCTATAAATCACGGCGTTTTCAGAGCAAAGTCTCAGTTCTTTCACAACTTTTTTGATAAGCAAATGAGATTAAAAATGACTTTATATTTCACAAAGTTCTTTTTGATGGGAGAGCACACAAATCAGGCATTTAAATGTCAGAATGTAGAATTTTTCAAGAGGATTTTTTGCTACCAGACCTGCCCGTACGCTGCCCGTACATATCTTTGGGGCCAAGGAGCTGAACTTTCTGAGAGAGTTTTGCTTTGAGGAAAGAGAACGGGCTTTAGCAGCAAGCCACTTTTTATGAAACAGCCTGGGGAAGGCTTCCAGAGAAAATATGAGAAATCTGCTATGTATTTAGAAATGCACTTTCCCAGATATGGAAGAGACATTACTTGCAAACTTAAACTATTTTAGAAGTCATCATTCTACATGTAATTAGGACATTTCAGGAGTCCTTACCCTGGTTAGCATAGAGAATAACTCTAATTCAGAAAACTCTGATATTCCAACCAGAAATAAAAGATATCCCTTTTGTCTTTTAATTCTTTTTGGTAACTTAACTCATCAGTTCAGACTATTTTGAGAGAGAAGAATTACAGCTATAGAATTGGAATAAAACTTTCTGGGGCCAAATTCAGACTGACCTTGGGCAAGTCATTTACCACTTTGGGTCTAGAGTTTTCTTCCCTTCTGCTGCATTTTAGTAAGCTGGACTGGATCCCAGATTTGCTGGTCTGGTAGAAAAGGACTATGTGTCCTTGGCTGAAGATGTAAGAGGTGATGTGGTAATTTATGTGTTTTATTTTTAGTTATTAAAGACTTTTTTCTTCTTTCTTCCTATTCCTTCATTTCTTTCTTCCTTCCTTCCATCCTTTTCTTTCTTTCTTTCTTTCTTTCTTTCTTTCTTTCTTTCTTTCCTTCTTTCTTTCTTTTTTCCTTTCCTTTCCTTTCCTTTCCTTTCCTTTCCTTTCCTTTCCTTTCCTTTCCTTTCCTTTCCTT
>NW_024412396.1:36392836-36468084 GCF_014898765.1 Herpailurus yagouaroundi | reverse complement strand
TTTCCTTTCCTTTCCTTTCCTTTCCTTTCCTTTCCTTTCCTTTCCTTCTTTCTTTTGAAAGAGAAAGAGAGCATGAGTGGGGGAAGGGCAGAGGGAGAAGGACAGAGAGAATCTTAAACAGGCTCCATGCACAGCGTGGGGCTCAATTTTACAACAGTGAGATCATGACCTGAGCTGAAATCAAGAGTCAGACATTTAACTGACTGAGCCACCCAGGCACCTCAAGACTCGCTTTCTTAACCAGAGAGTTGGATAGTGATAAGTGTTTGTCAAGAATTTGATCAATGAGTGAGCAACAATGATAGACATGCAAATTATTGCTTCTATATGGCTTTCTTCTCTCAAAGGATCATAGGGACAAACTTGCCTATAATTATATTTTGCTGGGGCGCCTGGGTGGCGCAGTCGGTTAAGCGTCCGACTTCAGCCAGGTCACGATCTCGCGGTCCGTGAGTTCGAGCCCCACGTCAGGCTCTGGGCTGATGGCTCAGAGCCTGGAGCCTGTTTCCGATTCTGTGTCTCCCTCTCTCTCTGCCCCTCCCCCGTTCATGCTCTGTCTCTCTCTGTCCCAAAAATAAATAAACGTTGAAAAAAAAATTTAAAAAAAATAATAATAATTATATTTTGCTTAGGTATGGCACTTTTCATTAGATGATATCAAAGTATTTTGCAAATGTTAATTAAAATTTGCATCTTCCCTGTGAGGTGAATGTGATTGTTTTCCTGATATATGGAGCAGCAGACTGAGACATAGAATACTTTAAAGGCTGCCCAAGATTACCCTGATGAACAGTACATCAAGAACCAAAGAGACTGTTCATAAGTTACATGCTCTAACTTGCAACACTATATAGTTACTTGGTAGAGGTTAAGTAATTAAGAAACTTTTCCAAGAAGGCCATTTAGCCTTGGTGCCACTAAGTTTTCAGAAGCATCAGAATGCTTGTCTCCTAGGCAGAAATGGAGGCAACCCTATCTAAGTGAGGGAGGGAATGTTACCAGGAGACTAACTGATTTTGTCTTCTCCTCAGAAGTTGCAGGCTTCATTTCCACCTGCTATGCTAGGCAGGTTCTATGGCATTGGGTGGAGTTTGTAAAAGCAGCGTTTTTGAGGAATGGGGATACTCCCCAAGGTATTACTGTGGATACTACTGGGGATTTCAGGGTCTAAGTAGAGCAAGCTAAGGGTTGGATAAATGGTCTCTCACTTTTCATAAAAACACAAAAATTCTGAATCACCCCAGAGACTTCTATAATAATCCCTGAGTGTGTTATAGGATTATTGAGCCCTATCTTTACAGGTTCTTAACATGGAAAGATTTTGCTCTTATGAGTGTTCACTTGGTGGTCATGTGGAGAAGTGGCTGATAGACAAAAAAAATAGTAGTTATGGTGGAATGTGTTTTTTCCTTCTTCTGCTCTCATTGCCTCACCCCTGGACCACTGCCTCCTCACTTATTTTGCCATATTTACTTGTTTCTTCTTTAGTCTGTCCTGTGAAAACTAACTGCAAGATTAGTTTAAAGCACTGCTTTTTTTTTTAAATCTTTAAAATGTTTTATTTATTTTTGACAGAGAGAGAGAGAGAGACAGAGTACGAGCTGAGGAGGGGCAGAGAGAGAGGGAGACACAGAATCCAAAGAAGGTTCCAGGCTCTGAACTGTCAGCACAGAGCCCGACATGGGACTTGAACTTGTGAATGAGCCGAAGTCGGATGCTTAAACAACTGAGCCACTCAGGTGCCCCAAAGCACTGCTTTCATAGCAAATCTCTTCTTAGAAATCTCTCATGGCCTTTCCTTGCACAACAACGTCAACAAAAACAGCAATAAATATAAGCCGTGTCCTTAGTTATGAGTAGACATTGTGCTAAGGTCTTACATACCTTATTTTTATTTCATTACAAATATTTCTGTATAATTTGAAGACCTGTTCAAAATTGGATCCTACCCTCCTTTTTCAGTTGCATTTTCTAACATGTACTCTCTGCTCCAGTGGTACTGTGTCTCATTTCTGTGCCCATACCCTCCCCCATCCCTGCTTTAAATGCCATTATCATTATCCTTGGCTCATTGTTTCCCTCTCATTCAATGGGTCCACTTTCCTCTGCCCATTCAATTCGTTTTTCAAGGAGCAGCTTGAGTCCCACTTCAGGGCTTCTACCAACAATTCTATTTTCCTTCTAGATACTAGTCGCTATTGTTGAATCTATTATTATCACTCAATTACTTGCCAATCTATTTTCTGATAGACTATCAGGGCATATTGAGTACCAATGTGCAAGATGTTCCTTGATCCCTCCATTTTCTTTTGGATCATCATCTTCTTCTAGATTTGACTTCTATATCAGGTAGGATAGGTTAAGTTATCCTTCAGTAGTGAAGCCTCAAATCTTAATGGTTTCTAACAACAAAGATTTATTTGTTACCTATAATATGCATCTGTTGTAGGTTGGCTGAGGCTCTGCTCCATGCCTCCTTATTCAGGGATGCAGGCTGATTGAGGGGCAACATCTGGAACATTGCCTAATGCAGGGACAGGGCAAAAAAGATGTGGCTAATAATACACTAGCTCTTAAATCCAAACCCATATCTCTTCTCGCTTTATGGTCAAAACAAGTTAAATGGCTATGGCTAACTTCAAGGAGTACAGGGAAGTACAATTCTATCATGTACCTGTCAGAAAGGAAACCAGAATATTTGCCAGAAACTCTGATGACTAATACAACATCCTTTTTTGTATAGACAAGATCAGTGGTTTTCAAATTTTTCACTATATCCCATTATGAAAACTACCTTTTACATCATCACTGAATATACAATACATATATGCATGTACTTAACTGAGACAAAGTACTCTGAGACAGAGTACCATTTACTCTGGTATTTTTTCTTCCATTACATTTAGCTTCATTTTTTTAAATGGGTATTACCCACTAAATTGGTTTTATGATCCTCTGATGAATTGTGACCCAGGATTTGAAAAATACTTGTCTAGAAGCCATAGGCCCAGCACTGTTAACTCTTTCTCACTGCCAATCCCACTTTTTTTCTAACTGAAAATCCCATTCCATACATTCACCTTCTCTATAGCAATATGCTTGCTGTTAAGTACTGCTGGTGAAAAATCATATGAAGACTCACTGGAGGTTGGAGACACTGCATTTGTAGAAGTCCAATCACCATAATTGTGTAATTGTACTGCAGCTTTTTGTGTGTCCTACCCCATCATTGTCTTCTCTCTGCAAATGAGTCAATATGCACACACAATTAAGGTCATTTAGGGACATGCTCCTTCAATGTCTCACCTCATGTTTATAACCTTGTCAGTCAATATCTGCCTTCTCTCTCACTTTCTTTCATTTGGTCTCAGAGAGGGTGGTGTTACTTTATGAAGGTACTCTTATTGATTATTTGAGTGTTCATCTGCTTTCTCCAGGAGCAGGTCTATGTCATTAGGCTTGCATTCTAATCATCCTACCTATTTCACTTATTTATGGTTGCTGGATTGCCTTAGGTAAGGTGTTTCTTTTTTCCTCTTGGGCTCATTGTTTATCTCTTGGGTTTATACACCTGGTTGCCATTCTTAAATGCAGGAAGTACAAGGCAAGTGGATCTTTGGCCCAGCAACCAGTCCCTCCTAGGTACCTGGAGAAGGTCATCTGCTCTCTACCTTTCTAGCTTGGAATTAAGGGAAGATTAGCCTTGCCATTGGCTCTCTCCTGGATTTTGGGAGTCAGGAAGATCAGCATACTTACATGTGGGGTTAAGGTAGGCTATCCCAAGAGCCATAGTTTGCTAAATGACAAGCTCTTCCCAGTATCCACTGCCTCTGGTCTTCACCCCTGAGTCTGGTTCACAGGTAAAGAAGCCCCACATCACGTCACTCCCCTGGAAGACTGAATGGCTACTGCTTCACTTATACTCAGTTACTTGTCTGAAGGTCCCAGCACATTGTGACTCAAGAGAGACAGATGCCTTGTGGGAATGGACAGGAAGGAGCTGCCTTAGAAATGCCCTTTCCTGGGATCCTGATAGCTAGTTGTCTCCCTAATTACCTCCTTATTGATATCTTTCATTTGCTACCAACTTTCTCAAAAAATAAACTACACCTGTTTTCTCCCTTTCTTATCTTACATTTGCTTTAGAATCTACTGCAATGAAAGGGAGAATAAAACCTCCTTGAAACTGCTTTGGCAAAGGCAACCATTGACCTATTAATTGCCACATGCTTTGCAATCTTCATGGTTCTGAGGTCTTTTTTTTAACCTCTCAGCTGCACTGACTCTGGCTGACCACTCCCACTCCTTTTTTGATTCTCTTTGGCTTTTGTGACAAAACTCTCTTCCAGTTCTTCTCTTATTTCTCTGATTCTTCTTAGTCTCCTCTTCTGCATTTCCTAACTCTCCTATGTTCTTGTTTTTGCTGTCACCCATAATTGTGTTCTGTCCTTTCTCACCCTACTTGCTCTCCCCTGGGTAAATCGATCCAATCTTTTAACTTCTGTATTTAGCCACCTGTATGTGAGTGATTCACAAATTCAGGTCTCTAGTCCAGATCTCTTCTGGAATCTAGATCTATTTTCACAGCTTCCAATAGTACATTTCTACCCAAACATTCCACAGGCATTCTGAACTCAGCAGTCCAAAATGGAAAGTAATCTTTTTCAGAAGTAGTAGCTCCGGAGTTTTTAAATGAAGACCAAAGGGCCAAATATGGCCTGCTGACTATTTTTATATCGCCCAAGGACAATGAATGGTTTTTACATTTTTAAATGGTTGGAAAACTCAAAATAATAATATTTCAGAAAACATGGAAATTATATAAAATTTATAGTTCAGTGTTTATAAGGAAAGTTTTTTTGTAAAACAGTGTTACCCATTTGTTTATGTCATTGTTTATGTTTGGTTATAGCTTTCCACTACAATGGCAGAGATGAGTAGTTGCAGCAGAGATCATATGGTTCACGATGCCTAAAATAATTTAGTATTTGGCCCTTTGCAGAAAAAGGTCTGCTAACCCCTGGTGCAGCTAAATGGACCTAGCTTCAAATCTCAGCTCTACCACTTACTCTCCATATCACCTGGGCAAATTACTTTACTTCTCTCGATCTAAGTTTTCTTATCTAAAAATGAAAATAATCATATTTACTGCTCAAGGTTTTTTGTAGGTTCAGTGAGATAAAGCATGTAAGACACTTGGCACAGTGCTTGACATATATCACCTCATATTTGTTAACTATTGTTGTTTCTCACCAAACTCACTCTTCCTCTTGTTTTTTCTCTATATGATAGCTACATGGTCCACCAGTCACCTAAGCCAGAAATTTGAGAGTCATTTAGGCCATGCGTACTATTTGTTGTTGATTTTACCTCCACAAAATCTAAGATGTCCATTCTTTTTTCTTCACAGCTACTGCTACTGCCTTAGTTCACACTCTAATCTTCTCTTGCCTGGATTGTCCTTAACTTGTCTCCCTGACTCGGATCATGTCCTCATTTCTCTATTTTCTATACTACAATGTATTTTAAAATGAAAATCTTACTGTGTTACTCTTCATCTTAAAGCCACGCAAGGATTCCCCCAATGTCTGCATGATAAAGCCTAAGCTCCTTTCATCCTCCTCCAAGGTTAGTTCTTTGCTCAGGCTTAATTTTTACCATGCCTACTTTGGACATTATGCACCAGCTTCACTATGGCTTGAAATTTTCAAAGCCACCTGGAATTCCCTTCTCTATCCTGTCAATCCAGGCATCTCCTACTTCACTTTCAACATTGAACCCAACCATTACTGCCACTGTGAAGTAAGTTTTCTTTAGTTCTAACCTCTCCCTATTCTTGTGCAGAATTGAGCACTCCCTTCTTTGAGTTCCCATGGACCCTTATGTTCTTCAGTCACAGCATGTAATTGTGATTCTAGATTATAAACTCCTTGATAGCAAGATACCTGTTCAGGTCCCAGAATCTAGCACAGTGTTTGACACATTGTGGAAACTTACAAACATTTACCAAAAGAAAGAATGAACAGAGTCCTACAGAAAAAATACACACGTACATAATTTCTCAAATGACTATCTACTTGTCTTTTCCCTCTGTGATTTTCACAAGATCAAAGTGATTCTTAAAGTGTGGTATCCCTACACCAGTATCACCTGGAAATTTGTTAGAAATGCAGGTGCTTAGGCCTCATCCCACACTACCTGAATCAGAAACGCTGGAGGTAGGGCCCAGTAAACTGTGTCAATAAGCCCTTGAGGTAATTTGGATGGATGCTATAGTTGGAGAACCACTATCCTAGACTAGTTTTTCTCAGACTGTGACTGTGTACCACCTGTATTGGAATTGTCTAGGCTGATTGTTGAAGCTAAAGATGGCAGGCCCCATCCCAGAGTCTCTGGGTGCATGAAATAGCTATGGTTTCAACACTGGCTGCACATTAGAAGTACCTGGGCAAGACTTAAGAAAAAATAACCAGTGCTCTGACTTTATTCCCAGAGATTCAGATTCTTTGGGTTTGGTGGAGGATCCAGCACAGCTTTTGTGTTTTTTTTCCCCAAAGCTTCCTAAGTGATGGAAGTGTACAGCCAGGGTAGAGCATGGACTATGAGCATGGACTCTGGGGTCTGATGATTCAACTTCTAGTCCTAGCAGTGTGACTTTAGGTAAGTTAACTCTGTTTCACTCTCTTGTCTGTTAACAAGGATTAAGTGAGATAATATGTATAGAGTGCTTATCACAAGGTCTGGCCCACAGTAAGCTGTTAATAGATGTTAGTTACATTTTCTTTAGTGAATATAAGCCCTTATAGTTTTTTATGTACACCAACATTTAGCAACCATGGAGCTAGAGGATATCCTTAGTCCCCGAAACTGACTGAGTGCTGGTGGAATTACTTTTCTCTTCAGATGGTTTGATTAGGAACAATGTAAATCCCTCAGTTTTCTGGTGGGCTATTTCATCCAGATAATCAGTTCTGACTAATCCTGATGGTGGTGACAAAGTGTAGGTATACCTGCAGAGACCTGCAATGTTGGAAGTACTTTGAAAGTGTCTATCATGATCTCTTGCTCAGAAGTGTTTCATAGGTGTATCTCTTCTTCCTAACTAGATTCTAATTCTTGTGGGCAGGAACTGAATCTTATATTTTGTTCTCATATCACAGTGCCCAGCAGAGTGTTAGATATACAGGAGACCTTCAACTTGACTGAAACACAGGCTCTAAATATGCCAATTTCAGTCCTGCCTAGTGTGATCCTGATTAGGTTTTCTAAATTCCTTGAGTCTTGATTTCCTCATCTGGGAAAGGGAGAGAGTTAGTTATTTCAATTTACTTCCCAGGGCTGCTATGAAAAAAAAGTGTCTATGGAGCACCTCAGAATTTCTAGAGTGCCTTCAATTTTCAAATATTCAAAGAAAATAGACACAAAGTTTCATCACAGCTTGTGTTTCATCACAATACATGTTGGAGCTCCAAGTACTTATTTGAGGTTGCTGTATCACCAGGTATCTTAGTACAACCTTCCTTCATTGTGGTATCTCATTGTGAATGATTTTTTTTTTTTTAATTTTTTTTTTCAACGTTTATTTATTTTTGGGACAGAGAGAGACAGAGCATGAACGGGGGAGGGGCAGAGAGAGAGGGAGACACAGAATCGGAAACAGGCTCCAGGCTCTGAGCCATCAGGCCAGAGCCCGACGCGGGGCTCGAACTCGCGGACCGCGAGATCGTGACCTGGCTGAAGTCGGCCGCTTAACCGACTGCGCCACCCAGGCGCCCCATCATTGTGAATGATTTTAACATGAATTGTATAAATGCCCACTTACAAAAAGTATTAAGTTTTAAGATACTACTACTTTTTAAGCCTATCTTTTTAAAAATTTTCTTCCTTGTAAAATTCCAAAAGTCATCTATTTTTTAAGATTTGATTGGCACCTTCAAAAGAAAAATGATAATTATAGAAGCACAAAGGGCCACTATATAAATCTCATATACTTTATGGACTAAGAGTATGTTAAACAGATGAAGATTATGATTTTCATTCATGATGAAATAAATAAATCTTGTTTCCAGGAAATTGGTGGTGTTGTTTCAGTAATTAGGGCTTTGTAATGATGTCATCTACATGATTTTTATCATCGAATCCCATTAAAAATGATTATCACCTTTGAAGGTTTTGGGTTAGAAATCAGTACATCAGAGAATATTCCCTTTGACCTGATGTTAAAACAGAACTTTTGAGAATCAAAACCAAACTGGAGGTACTCTCAAACTTATCTCTCTTCACTACAATTATGCCTTGTACCTTTCTTTATCCTTACTTAAATCACAGAACATTGTTCTTAAGTTTTTATATATAGTTACTATAGTGCTTTGGGCAGCTGGTTTTTATTTTAGTTAGAATTAGTCACACTGTTCTCTGGCCTTGGAATTTGTAAGAGTTTTGGATGGCGAGACTGTTCTTGGAAGCTAAGGCCTGTGTAATTTTGTTAGTTTTTTTGGCTTGCTGAATTCACTGCTGTGGTTCTTGACAGATGAAGGGTGTGTGTGAATTGGCTGTAATTTCTTTGTCGTATCAGGCAAAACTATGCACTGGGTGACTTTTAATAAACCAGTTTTATTTAGTTTCTCAGTGTTGGAACATTTATGACTCCTAGAAAGAAATTGGGTAGGCATGAGTGCTCTCAGATTGTTTTATCACTGTAAGATTTCCCCAAATACCTCTAACTGTAATTAGAAATGTATTTGGGTTCATGAGCATTTGTGGGATGATTCTGGTGTATCTGTTTGAGTGTTAGAGCTTAGATTACCTATTTAAGAAATTACCTTTTATATCATAATTTATTCTTCACATAAGTCAATTGGGAATCAATTTTCCACCATTGAAATTTCCAGTCACATCAGTACATCTTTGTATTTCAAAGTTGGTTTCATTTTTTGTATTTGATCAAATTCTAATGGTAAGTTTTGCAATTCAACCTGCAGAGCTAGGTGGTGGAAACATTTAGTAATGATGTTCCAGCTGATTTGTTGTCCCATCTAAAAATTTCAGTAGAATCCTTTCATTTGTCAGACATTTGTTGAGTCTCTGCCATGTGCTAACGCCTGGGCTAAACGCTAGGATACCGTGGGAACACAGAGGTGGACAACAGTCTTTTCTCTCAGGAGCTCACAGTCAAAAGGGTGTCAGGTGATAAAAAAAAATCCAACACAAGGGCTGTGCTGGAGATGATGCCTAAAGCAAATTTCCACTATTTTTTCCTTGTCAGAGAAAGTCAGGGATGGTCTTTCTCCATCTACAGCCTCTCTTGAAAACTGGTGAAGACTCTGTGATTCAGAGTACAGACTGGCTGTAGGTTTCTAGTTAGTTCTTTAGGAAACAAAAGAAAACAAGAAGCTTTTGCACACGAGGTGGTGCTGCTGCTCTGTAGCAAGAACAGGCATCACTCTTAGAGGCAGGTAAGAGTCTCCTATCATTTTTGGCTTGTGCTGAAAAGCTGAGTTTTTAGGCTTTACCCTCTTAGGCCTTCTAGAGCTTTTAATTCCTAGGTACATTTACTTTCTCAATAAAAATATCTATTTCATTTCTGAAGTGCTATTCTTCCCCCATCTTAAAGGGAATGCTTTTTCTTTCACTAAAAGTTATCGAGGCTTTCCTGGAGCATTTGAGAAATATGGTATTTACTACCTACATGCTCTGGGTTTTTTGTTTTGTTTTGTGATTTTTGGTTGGCCTGACAAACTTTTGTAATGGCTTTGGCTATAGAAGGACTTTTTTTGAAAGGGTGGAATGGAGGCAGGAGAGGGAGGCCCCAAAGTACTGAATTGCATTAGAGTTTTTTACAATTGCTGCAGTATTTCTGGTAAGAAAAGTTATTAGGTGTTTATGGATGTTTCAAAAGACCAAGGGAAAAAAAGCAGATTCCATTTTAAAATATCCACTTGGGGACCCTTAACACTCAGAACAGAACCTAGGTTGGGAATGCTAAGGGGTGTGATCAGCGTAAACCAGCAGTTGTTTCTAACATGGGGGTGTTAGCTGGATGCAGTCCAAGAGGAAAGGGGTTGCCAGAGCATTCCATGGGGAGGATAGGTTGGCTTGGCCAGGTGAAATCAGGAATACAGGCTTTCCTCCTACTGAGTCACACCCAACTTCTTAAACAGGGAAAACCCAGCTCAGTTAATGGAGAGCTCTTTACTTGTCGGCCTCCTCCAGGAGGTGTGGAGGGAAGCAAGCTTATGGGAAGAGGTAAAAACTGAGTTCCATAAGGGCCACAAAGAAGAAGTATTTTAGGCTAATAATTTTGGGTTACCGTTTTAGATTAAAATGATTGTCCTTCATGGGACATTTGGGTGGCTCAGCTGGTTAAGCATTGGACTTCGGCTCAGGTCATGATCTCACAGTTGTGAGTTCAAGCCCTGTGGTTGGGCTCTGTGCTGACCGCTCAGGGTCTGGAGCCTGCTTTGGTTTCTGCATCTCCCTCTCTTTCTGCCCCTCCCCTGCATGTGTGCTTGCTCTCTTTCTCTCAAAAATAAACAAACATTAAGAAAATGATTGTCCTCATTGGAGACGAGGTTGCTTTGAATTAGTTTTTGCAGGGTAGGTGAGGGAGTGGCTTTAACTTGGTCCACTCTCCCATCCGATCCACTTTGGAATCCACAGGCCACATTTGGCCATACATTACTTTAACATTCAAGTTTTGGAATATTCTGGGGGAAAGTCTGTAAGATATGTTATGAAAATTATGCCAGATATTCTTTCAAAATATTGTTTTGAATAAGTGGTATGAATAATGAGATCCAATGTTCACATCTTTCTAATCTCTTTGGTGTGAAAGTGATAAAAACGGTGTCTTGCCACATAACACCTCATTATACCGTTTGTTCCTAAATTGATTATACACATATATACACATATATATGGCATTATACTGTGTTATGTAAAGTACAGGTAACAATATATGCATATTATATGGGACAATTATATAATATACTATGTATGTGTGATGTATACAACACTAACATAGGTAATGAATACATTAATGTATGTGGGTGCTTTTTATTGTGTATTGTGGGATGCAGCAAGCAATAAAAAGACTACTACTTGGTAAACTTCGGGCTGTATAAATCAGTAATTATGTGTTCTAAAGTTCAAATCAAATTAAATGTTAATTTGGAACTCATTCTCTGTAAAACTTTTCTAGTCACTATTTCCAATATCTGTAAGTTCAGGACAAAATTATGAAATATTAAATGAGTCAGCCAATACCCAACTTATAAATGGATTGTGTTCCAAAAGTTTCTTTTAAATATTTATAAATCAGGGGTGCCTGGGTGGCTCAGTTGGTTGGGCGGCCGACTTCGGCTCAGGCCATGATCTCACACCTTTTGGGTTTGAGCCCCACGTTGGACTCTCGCTGACAGCTCAGAGCCTGGGCCCTGCTTCAGATTCTGTGTCTCCCTCTCTCTCTCTGCCCCTTCCCCGCTCATGTTCTGTCTCTCTCTCAAAAATAAACATTTTAATATTTGTAAATCAGAACACATTCCTATTAAAAAGATCATATATGATGGTTAGTTTCTCTAGGTGCCCAACAAAAGCTCAATTAAACTATAATGACTTTTTTAATAACTCCAACTTGATTTCTGGGGTTTGAAGATAAGGGGCCATGAGAGGAGGTAAGAAGGAAGTAGAGATGAGAAGGAAGTAGAGTTTTTCTGCTTTTATGAGATGGAGCCAACTCTAGGCAAACCATTTAAAATAAGAAAAATGTATATTTGGCCAGTGCCAACTTCCCTTTCTGCCCCCTTCTTGCAAGAATCCAGGACCTTCATGCTATCATAAATGCTTCCCATCTTGTGGCTCCCCACTGAAGTCTAAGATACTGTATCAGTGATGTGGAAAATATGGTCTTTGTATCATTACACAGAATCACTTGAGATGCTTGTTAAAAACAGATTTCTGGATCCTACTCTAGATCTACTGTGAATTGGAATATCCAATGATGGGGACCGGGAATCTATCTGGATTTATAACAAACTCCTTGAACCACATGTAGATTGGGCACCTCTGAAATGAAATATCTTATTTCATGAGAAGAGCTAAAAGTATAAAATATAATGTAGTCTTTAAAAAGAAGGAGTTTCCATCATTCGCCACAACATGGATGAACCTGGGACAGGGACAGGGACAGGGACAGGGGAAATGGAGAAATGTTGATCAGAGGGTACAAAATTGCAGTTATGTAGGCTGAATGAGTCTAGAGATCTAATGTAAAGTACAATGACTATAGTTAAGAATATTGTATTGTAACTGGAAATTTGCTAAGAGAGCAGATGTCATGTGCTCTCACCATACACACATAAAATGGTAACTATATGAGAGTGATATGTTAATTAGCTTGACTGTAGTAATCATTTTACTATGTATATGTACATCAAAACATCATGTTGTGTAACTTAAATATATGCAATTTTTTATTAAAAATAAATAAAAATCAGAAGAAGGAAAAGGAGAAGGAGGAGGAGGAGGAAGGGTGGTGAGAAGGAGGAAAGGGGGAGGGAAGAGGAGGAGGAGGAAGAAAACAATAACCAATAGTATAAAACAGTGTTTCTCAAACTTAGGCATGCATCAGAATCACTTGGTGGGCTTGTTAAAACACAGATCACTGGGCCCTCACCCCCAGGGTTTCTGGTTCAGTAGGTCTGGGATAGACTCTAGAATTTTCATTTCTTTTAAAGATTTTTTACATGCTTATTTATTTATTTATTTAATGTTTATTTTTGAGAGAGAGAGAGAGTGAGCATGAGCAAGGGAGGGAGGGCAGAGAGAGGAAGACAGAATCCGAACAGGCTCCAGGCTCTAAGCTGTCAGCACAGAGCCCGATGTGGGACTCGAACTCACAAACCGTGAAATCATGACATAAGCCAAAGTTGGACATTTAACCAACTGAGCGGCCCAGATGCCCTGAGAATTTTCATTTCTAGTAAGTCCCTAGGTGACCTTCATGCTGCTGGTTTGAGAGACACACTTTGAAAACCATTGATTTATTATACAGTTTCTATGGAATTCAGAGATATTTGCATTACATTTTTTTTAAGTTTATTTATTTTGAGAGAGAGAGAAAGAAGGCAAGCAGGGAAGGGGCAGAGAGAGAGAGGGAGAGAGAATCCCAAGCAGGCTCTGAGCTGTCAGCAGAGAGCCTGATAATGAGCTCTGTCTTATGAACTGTGAAATCGTGACCTGAGGGGAGATCAAAAGTCAAGAGTCGGAAGCTTAACTGAATGAGCCACCCAGATGCCCCCAGAAATATTTGCATTAAAAGAAAGGCTGCTTACAAACCAGACCTATAAATACGGAGAACAAACTGACATTGCCGGAGGGGAGTGGGAGGAGGGTGGGTAAAATAAGAGAAGGGGAGTGGGAGATTCAGGCTTCCAGTGATGGAATGAATAAATCATGGGAATACAAGGCACCGCCGAGGGAATATAGTCAATGATATTGTAATAGCACTGCATGGTGACAGTTGTGGTGAGCATAGTATAATGCATAGAGAAGTTCAATGACTAAGTTGTACAGCTGAAACTAATGTAACATTTTGTGTCAGCTATACTCAAATTTAAAAAACAAAGTTGTGATCAATAGTTTTAAGGAAACTGATTAAAAAATAAAAAAATAAAGAGGCTGCTTACTAACCCAAATGGATCTCAGATGGAGCACTGCAAAATGAAAATGAAAAGGATGTAGAGGGTTAGAACTTCTGGGTGGAGGCTGTGGCGTGTGTGTGTGTGTGTGTGTGTGTGTGTGTGTGTGTGTGTTGGGGTGAAATGAGTGAGCATCTTGAGATCTAACTAGGAATGTGACTGGATTTTTTCCCCCTAAATCAGACCCTGATTTTCACAGCTTGTTCTCTCTAATCAAATCCTGGATCGCTCCTAGTAGTTCCAATAGCAGTGACAAGAGGATAAGCTAGGTGAGGAGAGGTAGGGCACAGAATCTATGCCTCTCCTGGAATTGTTCATTTCTGGAAATCTATTGTTAGCCATTTATTTAAACTTGCCCACATTGGAATTTTACTTTGGCCACCAGAGGGCTCTCCTAACATTGTATAAACGGACACATCCTGCCCTAGCAGAAGAAAAGGAAGTGATCTGTTAACCTGAAGAGACTGGAATTTTGACAAAATTTCAAATTAGGGAGTTTCTACACTATTTTGATTATTAGGTTTTACCTGAAATTATAACAAGATTTTAAAGTCACTAATTGTTATACAGAAAAGGGCAATAATGTAAGAACAATAAATAAATGCAGGCTTGGAAGTTTGAGTCTTCACTATGGATTTGGCTAATAAAATTTGTAGTGTGATAACTGCCAGATGTGTAGGGCAGGGATTTGAAAATTAGTGAGTTTTTTAAAGAGATGCAGTATGCCAGACTCAGGAATTTGTTTTGTTTTGTTTTTCTTTCTGGACTGAGAAGCCTGTATTCAGAATTAATATTTCATAGGTAAAATGTTTTTTCTATTGTGGATGGGGATACAAAGTGCAAGTCCAAATGTCTCTACACATTGGTTTTATAGCTTAGCCTTTATTAGTCTTGACAAAATGAGGGAACTTTCAAGACAAGTTGTTTAAATAAACAATAATATTGTTTATGGATTTGTTATTTGTGGGATCTTAGAGGCACAGTGAGCACCACACTGAGAAAAGATTATATATTTCTTGATCCTAAAAAAATGAAGTAAAATACAGTAATTTGGTTTAGTAAAGAATGAAATCAAGGCTGGTTTCATGAGTGTGTTACCTGTGCTGTTACACAGGGCCCTGTGCTTAGATGGATCTCATGTTTGGTTTAACACTCTCTGTCATTATCTTGAAATCTTAATAATATTTGAACAAAGAACTGACGTTTTCACTTTGCACCGGACCCTGGAAACTATGTAGCTGGTACTGAATGGAATAGATGATTGTTTTCTCCTGTTTTTTTGTTTGTTTGTTTTGTTTTCTCCTCCTTCTCCTTCTCCTTCTTCAGAAAAGTAGTCTTCTCTTTGGTTGCATTCTAGAATTACCTAGGAAATTTCTGAAAATCCCAACAGGCTATCCCCAGATTGATTAGATCACGATCTTCATGGATGAGTTTCAGGCATTGGTATTTATTTATTTTTTATTTAAAAATTTTTAATGTATATTATTTATTTTTGAGAGAGAGAGAGAGAGAGAGCAAGTGGGAGAGGGGCAGAGAGAGAGGGAAACACAGAATTTGAAGCAGGCTCCAGGCTCTGAGCTGTCAGCACAGAACCCGACTCAGGGCTTGAACCCACGAACCGTGAGTCCAACTGAGCCACCCAGGTGCCCCTCATGCATTGGTATTTAAAAACATTCCTCAGTTTCTTCAACAAATGGAGTTGGGAAAACTGGACAGCAGCATGCAAAAGAAAGAAATTGGACCACTTTCTGATTATCATACACAAAGTTAAATTCAAAATGGATTAAATGTGAGAACTGAAACCATAAAAATACTAGAAGAGAACATAGGCAGTAACTTCTTGACATCGGCCATAGTAACTTTTTTCTACATATGACTACTGAGACAAGGGAAACAAGCAAAAATAAACTATTGGGGCTACATCAAAATAAAAAGCTTCTGCACAGTGACGGAAAAAGTCAACAAAACAAAAAGGCAGCCTACAGAATGGGAGAATGATATATCAAATAAGGAGGTAGTATCCAAAATATATAAAGAGCTTATAAAACTCAACACCCAAAAAATAAATAATCCTATTAAAGATGGGCAGAAGACATGAGCAGACATTTCTTTTTTTTTAATCCAACTCTATTATTTTATTTTATTTTATTTTATTTTATTTTATTTTATTTTTCTAACCTCATGCATGAATTTTATTTTTTTTTATTTTTTTTATTTATATATGAAATTTATTGTCAAATTGGTTTCCATACAACACCCAGTGCTCATCC
The DNA here is from genome assembly GCF_014898765.1 of Herpailurus yagouaroundi. Taxonomy (NCBI): domain Eukaryota; kingdom Metazoa; phylum Chordata; class Mammalia; order Carnivora; family Felidae; genus Herpailurus; species Herpailurus yagouaroundi. Next base: position 36,452,117 of record NW_024412396.1, on the reverse strand, counting down.
CAAAACGTGCCCTCCTCAATACCCATCAACCACCCTCTCCTCCCTCCCACCCCCCATCAACCCTCAGTTTATGAGCAGACATTTCTATAAAGAAGACGTTTAGATGGCCAACAGACACATGAAAAGATGTTCATCATCACTTACCATCCGGGAAATGCAAATAACAATTATAATAAGATATCACCTCACACCTGTCAGAAAGGTTAAAATCAGAAATATAAGACAGAACAGGTATTGGTGAATATGTGGAGAAGGGGAACCCTCTTGCACTGTTGGGAATGCAAACTGATGCAGCCACTGTGGAAAACAGTGTGGAGGTTCCTCAAAAAGTTAAAAATAGAAACACCCTATGATTCAGCAATCACACTACTAGGTATTTACCCAAAGAATACAAAAACACAAATTCAAAGGAATACACGCACCACTATGTTTATAGCAGCATTATTTACAATAGTCAAGATATGGAAGTAGCCCAAGTGTCCATTGATAGATGAATGGATAAAGAAGATGTGACACACACACACACACACACACACACACACACACACACACACACGGAGATCAGCCATAAAAAAGAATGAAATCTTGCCATTTGCAACAACATGGATGCAGGTAGAAAGTATTATGCTAAGCGAAATAAGTCAGAGAAAGACAAATACAATATGATTTCACTTATATGTGCAATTTAAGAAACAAAACAAATGAGCAAAGGAGGAAACCAAGAGAGAGACAAACCAAGAAACAGACTCTCAGTTATAGAGAACATCAGTTCTCTCAGTTACCAGAAGGGAGGTGGGGGGATGGGTTACATACATGATGGGGATTAAGAAGTATACTTGTGATGAGCACACCGGGTGATGTATGTAACTGTTGAATTACTATATTGTACATCTGAAACTAATATAACACTGTTAACTAACTAGAATTAAAATAAAAACTTATAAGACAATTTCTTGGGTGATTCCATTGTGCAGCCCAGGTTGTGAACCACTGTAAGTTTGGAGCCTAATTTTCAGAACCATCCTTCCATACCAATCTTTCCTGCTTGGATTGATCTTGTGGTTTCATGGCTTGTAAGATTTTAGACTTCTCACATAGGCTTTATGTGTTAGAAGAACAAATGTGCATGAAATTCAAGTCCTTTATATGATGTGCTTCATTTTTATTACTCTTACTTAAAAGATTGTGGAGCTACAAAGAAAACCATCTTTCTTAAACACAGGTCTAATCAACTTTGTATTCCCTTTAAATAGCAAATTAATGTACTCTGTTAAGAAAAATCTCAGGTATTTAGTGAGATTAAAATTGAAGAGGGAAATACATACTTTCCTCTCCTTTGCTAATGGCCGAATATTCACTAAGTGCCTTGCCCTGGCTGGGCCTGCATCAGGTTTCATTAAATGCCTCTTTTCTATCTGAAGTTGGGGGACACTAATTGTTTTTTCATTATGAGTCACCTGTGGGCTTTTGCAATAATCTAGAAGTGTCTGGTCCCAATCCTTCTGGATTACAGGAATTGAAGGTCCCAATTAGAGACCTGGGGTCCTGCAAGGGCAAATCCTTTTAACCTCAATTCACTGGGGGCCTTCTCTGAACACAGCTGTTTTGCTGCCTTTAACCTTCTTGTTCGTTGCAAAACAGCATACAAGGAATTGTTTTCTCCTTAGCAGATCTTCCTAAAGTTATGTCTATATCTGCATACAGGTAATTTAGGGATCAATTCCAACCCCAGATATTTTACTATAAGAGTTATATTAAGTCCTTCCACTTGTTTAGCTTTGAATTGAGCGTTGAATACTTAATGACAAAATATTTAAGTGTTTAACGAAAATATTAGTAAGCTGAAACCCAAAGGGAGATGAAAAACAAAATAATCCTTTGTCTCTCAGGGCTCAGAGATTCAGACCCACAGGGAGATAGCATTTTACTGCTATAATTTAATGGCCAAATTAGAAATAAGAAATGATGGTGAAGCTAGAGTTTAGGATAAGGTATTTTGATATTAAACAGTTTCTCTTTAGCAAATGGTCATTGGCAAGAGTAAATAATTTATGCATATAACTTCAAATTTTGGAAAGTAAATTTATTTTTTACATATGTCATTTTCTGAATTGAGGTGTGCATTTTTTTAAGTTTTTTTTTTTTCTGAGAGACAGAGAAAGTGAGCAGGGGAGGGGCATCACCCCTGGGCATCAGGGCACACCCCTGATGTGGGGCTCGAATTCACCAACTGTGAGATCATGATCTGAGCAGAAACCAAGAGTCGGATGCTTACCCAGCTGAGCCACCCAGGTGCCCCGAGGTGTGCATTTCTTTAGGTTCATAAAAATATCACTTAATAAGCATCCACTCAACATCATATATGATGCCAGATGCCTTAGATATTTTATCTCTAAACCTCAGAACAACCATGCAGTGTAGGAATTATTTTTTCATTTTTGATATGAGGAGACTGAGCATTGGAGAGGCTAAATGACTTTCCTTAGGTCACATAGCCTATTAATGTCAGAACTAGAACTCTCAACTACCTCTTTCCACTATACCACACAATCTCTAGAAGTTGTAGGCACAGGATTTTTTTAATTGTAGTAAAATATACTTAACATAAAATTTGCCATTTAAATCACTTCAAGTATAACAGCTGAATAGCATTTAAGTACATTCACATTGTTGTGCAACCATCACCACTGTCCATCTCAAGAATTTTTTATTTATTCCATACTGAAATTCTGTACCCTTTAACAATAACTCCATATTCCTTCCTCCCATTAGCCCCTGGTAACCTATATTATACTTTCTGTCTCCATGAACTTGGCTACTCTACATGCTTCATATAAATTAAATCATACAATATTCTTTTGTGTCTTATTTCACTTAGCATGTTTTCAAGATTCATCCATGCTACAGCATATATCAGAATTTTATCCCTTTCTTAATATTCCATTATAAATATACACTATATTTTATTAATTTAATTGTTTATCTGTTCATCCATTGATGACCACCTGGATTGTTTCCACTTTTGACTACTATGAATAATGGTGCTATGAACACTGGTGTTCAAATATCTGTTTGAGACCCTGCTTTCAATTCTTTTAGGCACTTTTAGAAGTGGAATTTCTGGATCATATGGTAATTCTATACTTAACTTTGGGGGGAAACCACCATATTGTCTTAAAGCTTTAGAATTTTACATTAGGAAATTTGATTTTAAAAATACTCTATGTGGAATGCTGAGGTGCAACTCAACTACTGACTGAATCCACAGGACCAGATGTATCTCCTTGATTTTTGGGCTCTGATTTATGCACAGAGTTAAGGGAACCTGAGTCATTTGACAAGGAAGAGATTGTTTTCCCCTCACTGTGGGCTCTTTGCCAACATGTGGCCATCCATATCTGTTTGGCTCTTGCACTGGGTATTCCAAACAGAAAGGAAGTTCTTTTGAAAGCATGTGCTTGCGGACTTCAAGCAGTATTACAAAGCTGTAATCATCAAGACAGTATGGTACTGGCACAAAAGCAGACACTCAGATCAATGGAACACAATAGAGAACCCAGAAATGGACCCACAAATGTATGGCCAACTACTCTTTGAGAAAGCAGGAAAGAATATCCAATGGAATAAAGGCAGTCTCTTCAGCAAGTGGTGTTGGGAAAACTGGACAGTGACATGCAGAAAAATGAACCTGGACCACTTTCTTACACCATACACAAAAATAAACTCAAGATGATGAAAGACCTAAATGTAAGACAGGAAGCCACCAGAATCCTCAAAGAGAAAGCAGGCAAAAACCTCTTTGATCTTGGCTGCAGCAACTTCTTACTCAACACATGTCCAGAGGCAAGAGATACAAAAGCAAAAATGAACTATTGAGACCTCATCAAAATAAAAATCTTCTGCACAGTGAAGGAAACATTCAGCAAAACTAAAAGGCAACCAACAGAATGGGAGAAAATATTTGCAAACGACATATCAGATAAAGGGTTAGTATCCAAAATCTATAAAGAACTTATCAAACTCAACACCCCCAAAACACAAATAATCCAGTGAAGAAATGGGCAAAAGACATGAATAGACACTTCTCCAAAGAAGACATTCAGATGGCCAATAGACACATGACAAGATGCTCAACGTTGCTCCTCATCAGGGAAACACAAATCAAACCACAGTGAGATATCACCTCACACCTGTCAGAATGGCTAACATTAACAACTCAAGCAACAATAGATGTTGGTGAGGATGCAGAGAAAGAGGATCTCTTTTGCACTGCTGGTGGGAATGCAAACTGGTACAGCCACTCTGGAAAACAGTATGGAGGTTCCTCAAAAAATTAAAAATAAAACTACCCTACGACCCAGCAATTGCACTACTAGGTATTTATCCATGGGATATAGGTATGTTGTTTAGAAGGGGCACGTGCACCTCAAAAAATGTTTATAGCAGCACTATTGACAATAGCCAAAGTATGAAAAGAGCCCAAATGTCCATTGATGGATGAATGGATAAAGAAGATGTGATGTATGTGTGTATATATATACACGTATACACACACACACACACACACACACATATACACGTATACACACACACACATATATATACACGTATATACACACACACATATATACACACACATATGTATGTGTGTGTGTGTATATACGTGTATATATATATACACATATACACAATGGAGTATTACTCGGCAATCAAAAAGAATGAAATCTTGCCTTTGCAACTACGTGGATGGTACTAGAGGGTATTATGCTAAGCGAAATTAGTCAAAGAAAGACAAATATCATATGACTTCACTCATATGAAGACTTTAAGACACAGAACAGATGAACACAAGGGAAGGGAAGCAAAAATAATATAAAAACAGGGAGGGGGACAAAACATAAGAGACTCTTAAATATAAAGAACAGAGAGTTACTGGAGGGGTTGTGGGGGGGGGGTGGGCTAAATGGGTAAAGGGAATTAAGGAATCTACTCCTGAAATCATTGTTGCACTATATGCTAACTAACTTGGATGTAAATTAAAAAAATAAAATAAATAATAATAAAAAATTAAAATAAATAAATAAAGCAATCATTAAAAAAAAGAAAGTATGTGCTTGTAGGGGAGGGTTATTTTTCTTAATAAATTAAACCCAAACATCTCTCTTTCTGGACTCTGAATGGAGCAAGGCCTAATCTCTGATCATGTTATTGTTCAAATTATAGACATACAGAGCCACCTTGTGACTGTGGATATTAAATAATCCCATTTATGAACGTGTTGTCATGTTTTCACACCATAATAATGCTAATAGATGCAGCTGATGCTAGGCTTCCTTACCTGTGGGGCCAGACCAAGTAAGAACCACAGGGAAAAGAATGAAAACAGCATTCGGTAGGGTGGATGTTGGTAAACTAGTGATTACTTAATAATAGATTTCACTGTGCCTCTAGTGCCTTCTGTATTAATAGATATTAATGACATCATATGAATTTGCTTTGGCAATAATCATTGTGTGCCCATGTTCAGCAAATATGTATTGCATGTCTGCTCTGTCCTACTATAAGGAGTAAAGGAACAAAGAACTAAAGGCTACATCAATGATTTGCCATATGCTCCATCCCAGACTTTCTTCCCCATTTATACAACTATAGATCTGGAAGAGGATCATAGAATTTATCCAGCCCAATCTCTCCCTTCCTCAACTCTACTTCCTCCATGTTTTATAGATGAGGAAGATGAGGCCCTCAAAGATGGAGCTATTGTGAACACAGTTAGAGATATGGGTTTGAATCCCTACATATGAATGTGTATCTTTGGGTAACTTTCTTAAAGCTTTCTTAATTTCAATTTATCTGTACAGGAGAATTCAAATACTCCCTTTGTTCTGAAATATTCTACTTGGCTTTTGTGATACCATACCATTCAGATTTTCTTTTTTCTTTTTTTTTTTTTTCCTGGTTATTCATTGTTTCATTTCATAGTCCCTTTTCCTCTGCTTGTCTCTTAAATACTGGAATTCTTAGAACTCTGCTTTGGGCCCTCTTCTCTTATTACTCTAAAGTCTTTTCTTAAGCAATTGCATCCATCACCATCTATAGGCTGGTTACCCCTAAATATGTATCTTCTGCCCAGAAATTTCTTCTGATCTCCAAACCAATACACTCATTTGTCTGCTTGATATCCCTCCAGGGATCCCATAGGCACTTTAAAATCCACATGACCAAAACTGAGCCAAGGATCTTCCCCCATATCTGCTCCTTCTCCAGTATTTGTTATCATAAGTTTTCTAAGTCAGAAACTGACTTAGAAACTAATTTGTATCCAGCTAATTTTGAAGTCCTGTTGCTTTTTCCTCCTGACTATATCTGGTATCCATTGACATCTCTGTCCCTACCACCACTTTATTGCCGCCATCCTTATTTAGATTCTCATCATTTCTTATCTAGAACTTCCACTGTCTCCTAAATGATCTTCCTGTTTCAAATAGCACTGCCCTCCAATCCATTCTTTATACAGCACTCAAAGTGATCTATCACTCAAACATATCTGGTCTATCATTCAGACACATCTCAGAGGAACGCCTCTATTTAAAGCCCTCCAATGACCTCCAGTTGTCCTTAGACAAAAGGTAAACCTGTAAACCTGTGTAGCAGGGTGGAACATTTATTATCCTAACAACTGGAACTAGAGTTTTTCTTAGTAGGAAAAAAGTGGTCTTTGTTAAGAAAAATACTTGAGCAAACTACTGGGGATGCTCTGAGAGAAGATTTAATGAATGACATGACATGCCAGAAGTCAAGGTAACAAAATAATTGTCAGTCAAAATAAATGAAAGTATGAAGTTGGTGAAAGTCCTAATAGTGAAGTGGCTGAGAACTTTGGGGAATCAGAATTTTAGTATTTACTTTATAAGTTTATTCATTTATTTTGAGAGAGAGAGAAAGCGTGCATGTAAGTAGGGGAGGGGCAGAGAGAGAGAGAGAGAGAGAATTCCAAGCAGGCTCTGCACTGTCAGTGCTGAGCTTGATGCAGAGCTCAAACCCACAAATGTGAAATCATGACCTGAGCCTAAGTCAGCCACTTAACTGACTGAGCCACCCAGGTGCCCCTCTAATATTTACTTTAATTTTTACAAGGCAATGTTATAGCCCTCTTATACATTCTGTAAAATCTTCTGCTTACACAAATTACCTGAGTGAGTCAGTGATTGTGTGTATGTGTATGTCAGCATGCGGGTGCTTGTGTGTGTGTGCGTGTGCGTGTGCGTGTGTGTGTGTGTGTGTGTGTGTGTGTGTGTAAAGGAAAGGAAAGGGCTGGTCCCATGTCTTGGTCAGCATTGTGCAGGAATAGGACCAGTACTTGCTCATGGCAGTGATAATCCTTTAATTGAATTAAGCAGAAATTCATAGTAATATAAACCTACTAGGAATTTGATGAAATCCTAGAGAAGGCTTTGGATTTTCCAAACTCCTGTGGAATGGGGTTTTAGATATTGGCTTATCTAGATCTTTGTTGAGTTGACAGTGAGTTACACTAGATTCTATTATCTTCATTATCTCTCCACTGCCTTTTACCCCCAGGTCTCTCATTCGTCTTACTCCTGCACTTTAGACTGTAGGCTAAAAAACTTTTTTTTTCCTGTTTATTTATCTTAAGAGAAAGAGAGCACAGGGGAGGGGCAGAGAGGGAGGAAGAGAGAGAATCCCAAGCAGGCTCTGTGTTGTCAGCACAGAGGCTGACATGGGGCTTGAACCCACGAACTGTGAGATCATAACCTGAGCCCAAATCAAGAGTTGGATGCTTAACCAACAGAGCCACCCAGGTGCCCCCATGCTTAACTTCTTCCATTTACTCAAACTTGATATAAATAATCTCTAATTTCCTTGTCTTTGCAATGGAGCACTGCTCTCCTCATTTTTAACTGGGTTAACTCTATTTTTCCTTCAGATTGCAGAGAATATTGAGGGCAGTGAAACTATTCTGAATTCTTCTGCAATGGTGATACATGTCATAATACATTCATCAAAACTCATAAAATACACACTATATGATGTAAAACAAGGACTTTAGTTAATAATAATATATCAATTTAGGTTCATCAATTGTAACAAATGTACCATACTCATGTAAAATGTTAATGATAGAAGAAACTGAAACTGGGGGTGGCAGTGGGGACAAAGACAGATACATGGGCACTCTTGTACTTTCTGTTCAATTTTTCTGTAAACTTAAAATGGCTCTAAGAAATAAAATCTATTCATTTTCTTAAATAGCTAACAAAACAAAAACAACCACACACACACACACACACACACACACACACACACACACACACACAGGGAGCACATGCAAGATCCAGCACAGGAAAATGGAGAAACCAATATACCTGGAAACCTTTATTTTAAGCTTTTCCCACTGTAAGACTTTGACATTGATCATGATAATCTGGAAGATACTAAAGAGACAGGTGGTACCAAAGGATGTCCATACCCCTTGCCCACTCTGTGAAGACACAAAACACCTTTGTCTCCAAAAATCCTGGGGGAAGTATTTCAGACCAAAAGCTGCCAGTGTCTGGGAGGGTCATTTAGAGGGAAGGGCCAAGTAGGTGGCTGAAGTCAGGTGGTTGAGAATTAAATCTGTGGGTTTGAACCTGCATCCACTGAAGTATATGAAGATGTAATGATAAAGGAGTGAGACAGTCCCTGAGATTTTAACCATAGTTGGTGATAAGGAGATGATGAGAAAAGACTGTCAAATCCCTGAAGGCCATTCTGCACTTCCCAGTGAGTGATATTCATGTTTAGAGCTTGAGAATTCTGAAAGGGTTGTGGTAACTAAAATCCACTTTTCTCATAGAATTTGTTCTCATTCAGAAGTACTTTAAAAATACTTTTGGCTCGGGGCGCCTGGGTGGCTCAGTTAGTTGGGCATCCGACTTTGCATCAGGTCATGATCTCCCGGTTTGTGAATTTGAGTCCCACATCAGGCTCTGTGCTGACAGCTCAGAGCCTGGAGCCTGCTTTGGATTCTGTGTCTCCCTCTCTTTCTGCCTCTCTTGTCCCATCTCTGAAAAACTATAAATAAACATTAAACATTTTTTTAAAAAGTATTAAGTTAAAAAGTACATTTGGTTTTAATAATTGATTTTGTAAGTTTGCACATATATATTATCCCTTATGTAGTGCCTAGAGAAAAATGAGCTATTTTTTTATTTATATATGAAATTTATTGTCAAATTGGTTTCCATACAACACCCAGTGCTCATCCCAAAAGGTACCCTCCTCAATACCCATCACCCACCCTCTCCTCCCTCCCACCCCCCATCAACCCTTAGTTTGTTCTCAGTTCTCAACAGTCTCTTATGCTTTGGCTCTCTCCCACTCTAACCTCTTTTTTTTTTTTTCCTTCCCCTCCCCCATGGGTTCCTGTTAAGTTTCTCAGGATCCACATAAGAGTGAAACCATATGGTATCTGTCTTTCTCTGTATGGCTTATTTCACTTAGCATCACACTCTCCAGTTCCATCCATGTTGCTACAAAAGGCCATATTTCATTCTTTCCCATTGCCACATAGTATTCCATTGTGTATATAAACCACAATTTCTTTATCCATTCATCAGTTGATGGACATTTAGGCTCTTTCCATAATTTGGTTATTGTTGAAAGTGCTGCTATAAACATTGGGGTACAAGTGCCCCTATGCATCAGCACTCCTGTATCCCTTGGGTAAATTCCTAGCAGTGCTATTGCTGGGTCATAAGGTAGATCTATTTTTAATTTTTTGAGGAACCTCCATACTGTTTTCCAGAGCGGCTGCACCAATTTGCATTCCCACCAACAGTGCAAGAGGGTTCCCGTTTCTCCACATCCTCTCCCGCATCTATAGTCTCCTGATTTGTTCATTTTAGGCATTCTGAATGGCATGAGGTCGTACCTCAGTGTGATTTTGATTTGTATTTCCCTGATGACGAGCGATGTTGAGCATCTTTTCATGTGTCTGTTGGCCATCTGGATGTCTTCTTTAGAGAAGTGTCTATTCATGTTTTCTGCCCATTTCTTCACTGGATTATTTGTTTTTCGGGTGTGGAGTTTGGTGAGCTCTTTATAGATTTTGGATACTAGCCTTTTGTCTGATATGTCATTTGCAAATATCTTTTCCCATTTCGTTGGTTGCCTTTTAGTTTTGTTGATTGTTTCCTGACAAAGGAATTTTAAAACAAATAAGAAGAAACAACTTTTTCCAACAGGCAGTTATTAAACTCAGTACTCCAAGAGGTGATATGGACTAAGAGTTGCATTAAATTCAGGGCTATTTGGGTGCTTGGGTGGCTCAATCTTGATTTTAGCTCAGGTCACAATCTCATAGTTGTGAGATCAAGCCCTGCATCAGGCTCCATGCTGAGTGTGGAAGCTACTTGAGATTTCTCTTTCCCCTTCACTCTCCCCATCTTTTCCCTCCCAAAATAAGTAAATAAATATTTTTTTTAAAAAAATTCAGGGTTATTCAATTCATACCAAGTTTAAAACTTGGGCTGGTTTAGAAATACAAGTAAGTATTTTGAAATTAATTTTAGAGGGAACCATCATGCCCTTCTGCCAAATACCTTTTATGCCATGAACAATCCCATTGATTAAAATGAGTATTTCTCAGGGATTGGTAGCTACATGCTCCTCTTGGTGAACTATGAATGGATACAAATATATGAGTCCTTTGGCTTTCAGTCTTATGTGTCTAAGGAACTATTTGCCTGTAACCTAGTGCTATGGACTGAATTGCATCCCCACCCTCAAATTCATGTGTTAAAACCTAACCCCACTGTGACTGTATCTGGAGATAGGGCTGTTAGTAAAGTAATTAAGGTTAAAGGAGGTCATAAGGGTAGGACCCTAATCCATTAGGTCTGGTGTCCTTGTAAGAAGAGGAAGAGACACCAGAGTATCATGTGAGGACACATGAAGAAGGCACTGTCTGCAAGCTGAGGAGTGAGACCTCTCCTGTTGGTAGGTTGCTTTTGGACTTCCAGTCTCCAGAACTGTGAGAAAATAACTTTCCAGTTTTTAAGCCACCCACTCTGTGGTATTTTGTTATGGCAGTCTGAGCAGACTAATACACTCACTAATGAATCACTAAAATTAAGTGAAATTATAAAATTTGGAGTCCACAAACAAAGGATATTATATTACCAGGGATATACACTGGCATTATATATATATGTATGTGTGTGTGTGTACTGCTTAGTATGTGGTAGGCACTGTGTACATACAAATTACTCCTTTAATCTTTAAAATTATGTAAGTTTGGTGCTATTAACTCTATTTTGCAGATTATGAAATTGAGACCCCCCCCAATGAGTATTTTGCCTAAAGTCACAGAACACAAAACTGGATTTCAAACTGATACCGGCCTGTGCTTCTAATCACTGAATATTGTATAGAAACAGTGCTGTTCAATAGAAATATGATGTGAACCATATACGTAATTTAAATTTCTAGGAGGTACATTTTATATTTAAAAATTGTTAAGTTTTATTTAAATTCCAGTTAGTTTACATACAGTGTAATATTAGTTTCAGGTGTATAATACTGGTTCAGCACTTCCATACCAATACTTGGTGCTCATCACAAATGCATTCCTTAATCCTCATCACCTATTTAACCCATCCTCCCCCCCGCCCCACTTCCCCTCCGGTAACCATTAGTTTGTTCTCTATGGTTAAGAGTCTGTTTCTTGGTTTGCCTCTCTCTTCCCCCTTCCCCACCCTCCGCTTTGCTCATTGGTTTTATTTCTTAAATTATACATATGAGTGAAATACTATGGTATTTGTCTTTCTCAGACTGACTTATTTCACTTAGCATGATACTCTCTATCTCTATCCATGTTGTTGCAAATGGCCAGATTTCATTCTTTTTTATGGCTGAGTAATATTCCTGTGTGTGTGTGTGTGTGTGTGTGTGTGTGTGTGTGTGTGTGTGTGTATCACATCCTCTTTATCCATTCAATGGACAGTTGGGCTATTTCCATAATTTAGCTATTGTAGATAATGCTGCTATAAACATAAGGGTGCATGTATCCCTTTGCATTAGTATTTTTGTATTCTTTGGGTAAATACCGAGTAGTGCGATTGCTGGATCATAGAGTAGTTCTATTTTTAACTTTTTGAGGAACTTCCATACTGTTTTCCAGAGTGGCTGCACCAATTTGTATTTTCACCAACAGTGCAAGAGGATTCCCCTTTCTCCACATCCTTGCCAATACTTGTTGTATTTTGTGTTGTTGATTTTAGCCATTCTGACAGGTGAAGTGATATCTCATTGTAGTTTTGATTTGCATTTCCCTGATGATCAGTGATGTTGAGCACCTTTTCATGTGTCTGTTTGCCATCTGGATGTCTTCTTTGGAAAAATGTCTATTCATGTCTTCTGCCCATTTTTTAATTGGATTATTCATTTTTGGGATGTGGTTTTCTAAGTGCTGTATAGATTCTGGATACTAATACTTTATCTGACATGTCATTTGTAAATATCTTCTTCAAGAGCCATATCTTAAAAACTAATGAGAAATAGGTAAAAATTAATTTTAATCTTTCATTTTTAGTAAAAATTCCTAAATGCTTATTTATTTTTGAGAGAGAGAGATACAGAGTGTGAGCAGGGGAGGGGCAGAGAGAGAGAGAGAGACACAGAATCTGAAGCAGGCTCCAAGCTCTGGGTTGTCAGCACAGAGCCCCACATGGGACTCGAGCTTAGAAACAGTGAGATCATGACCTAAGCCAAAGTCGGATGATTAATTGACTGAGACACCCAGGTGCCCATTAATATCTTTCATTTAACCCAATATATCCAAGATATCATCATTTCAGTATGTATTTAATATAAACAAGTATTAATAAGATATTTTAATTATTTCTTTAGAACTAAGTCTTCAAAAGCCAGTGTGTATTTTATTTAATTTTTTTAATGTTTACTTATTCTAGACAGACAGAGAGTGTGTGTGTGTGTGAGCGAGGGAGGGGCAGAGAGAGAGAGGGAGACACAGAATCCGAAGCAGGATCCAGGCTCTGAGCTGTCAGCACAGAGCCCGACATGGGTCTCAAACTCACAAACTGGGAGATCTTGACCTGAAGTCGAACACTTAACCAACTGAGCCACCAAGGCCCCCCAGCCAGTGTGTATTTTAAACTTTCAGCACATGTCAAGCAAAATTTCTATTTCAAGTACTCAATAGTTCTATGTGGCCAGTGGCTACTGTATTGGAGGGCACATGTATATAAGGCAGTGCAGCACGTATGTAAGGCAGTATAGCTTAGTAACAAGCCTGGACAAGATACTGCAAAGCTCCTACTTTTTATATGTATACATAGTTGGAATTCTTTCAATTTTTCAGAAGGAAGCTTTATAATTACAGTACATCACTAATGTTGTCTTAAGTTGTGGCTTTAAAGTACTCCTATTGGTGTGTTAAATGAAAATATTTACAGAATTGCTATTATTTTTTTCTTGTAAATTTACCTGTGGTTGACACTTTGTTATTATCAAGTTCCTTTTTCCTTAGAAAGTGAGAATATGTAGAATAAGAGGACTTCCTGGCCTTTTCTCCACCTAAATAGGTTATATAGTTAGAAAAAAAGAAAAATAAAACCACAGGGTAGATGAATCATTGGCCTCATCGCCACTAACACTGTTTATGGGCTTTTTTGTAACAAGTAAGATACAATCGTAAAACATGGTTGAGGTAGCTTCTGTGACCATGAAATAGAGTAATGCTAACCAGTTTACATAAATCAATTATGTTGAATGCAGAACTGTTGGCCCTATTAATGACCTTACTGTATGGGTGTGGTTTGGAAGTGTTTCTGAGGGTTTCCCCCCCTCACACATTAGACTAACTCCAGTGTTACAGAGAAGTGGTTATTTTTAAACCAAGTAAAAAAGAGCTTTATCATGTTATCATGGCTACATCTCTTTCAGACAGAAAAAAAAAATGATTTTAGATGATCCCCTTCTGTTTCACTATATACACATTTATTGTCTCTAGATTCCAAGGATAAGTGGATAAACGTGATGGTTCACATCTGCCCTGTAACGAGTTAGAATCGGTTCTCTAAGGCAAATGTTTCTATTCCTTTGCTTTAGCTTTACCAAATGATCTGAGCTGAAGCAATCTTTTAAAATGGCTGTGATGCACTCAGTGTTTTCGAAAGCAAAGCATTGTAATCACTTAGATCCTTCATCTTTATTACAATGTGTCCAGTGGCTCTTCTTGTAGAATTAATGCATGGAGCTTCCATTAAGTGTTTTCTGAATCCACTTATAGATGGGCCAATCTATTGTTCTCTCTACTAAGTATTCATATATAAGATTTGAAAAATATTCAGAAACATTGCCAATCAGGGAGGAAAGACCTGCACAAATGTCAGCTTTGACAAGAAAGAGGTGCTCTTTAGAGGGTTCTTAGGAGATTCAGGGGGGTTCCCAAGGGACGGTTGAATAAATATACTATCAGGAAAAACAGTTCAAGTTTGGAGCTCTTATAGTAGCCCTCCAAAATCCACAAATGGTTGTCAGCTTAGAAAAGTAATGGGGAAAAATGATTAAGAAAATAAACTCATTGGACTAATAAAAAATAATAAATATTATGGCAATCAGCTGTGTATTAGTCAAGAAGCATGGGTCCAAATGAAAGAAGCCCAATACAAACCAGTTTAAATGCAAAAAAGACTCATCTGTTCACATAACTGAGGAACATTTGAAGAACATCTGACTTTGGGCATACCTGGATCCAGGGTCTCAAATGATGCTTTCATGATTCTCCTTCCTTATCTGTCTCTCCTTTCAGCCTCATTGTTCTTTTCTATTTTATAGGGCATTTCTCCCTATGACAGAAATATGGCCTCTGGCAATGCAGATGTCATTGCTGGTGTCATTGCTCTACACTTTCAGCTCTAAAGGGAAAGAGAAAACTATCGGCCTCCAATTTGGAAAATTTCATGAATATTGATTGCTCTGTGTTGGATAACTTGCCAAACTGGCCATTCAGACCAGTCACTATTCCCTGGGGTTAACTTGGCCTGGCTCACAGGCTCACCCTTCCCTGGTGGTGATGGGGAGTGGAGGTAAGATACTGATTAGCAACCCTGTCACATCCACACAGAATGGGGGAGAGGTGGTGCTTCAAATTGGAATAGTGCAAAGATAAAAAATAGTTATATGTTTTCCAAAGCTATTGAAGAAAACATAAATAGTTAAGGTTCTAAGAACTCTAGAAAAGTGCTTTTTCAAATTTGGAGATTTTGTTACAGAAGTTTCCAATTCAGTCAGTAGGTTTGGGGTGGGAGTCTGAGATTCTGTATTTCTAAGCAAGCTTCAGGGACCACCCTTAAAGTAGTACTGTAGAAGACATTTGTAAATTGGGTATAGTTTTACAGCATCTGGTCAGCAGAAAACTGAAGAAGATTACCTATATGAGGTTGAATTTTGAAGGTTTTGGATTTAATTATTTTAATTATTCTTTATCAGCACCATCATACAAATTTTGATGTTCTTTTGGACCATACTGTTCTTTGGTGTAAGTGCTCTCAACTAGAAGGAGAGCAATGATTAGCACAATTACCTTGAACATCGTTTTGAGAAATACTTACGTAAGATACATCTGGGATATGCTGTTGTCCTTAAGACATAATATAATATGAGAAAGAGAAAGGTATGGGGTTAGGGCTGGGACTGTGGTCTGTGATGGGGTGACACACTCACGGGGAAAAGGTTAGACTGAATAACACACCTTTCTGTGGGCAGTAGGAAGAAGTCCAGGTGGACAGAGTATGGCTTCTTGGTGCTCAGCATTAGAGAGAATTGGCGGCTAGTAATAGGGTTCCACCTCCAGGATTGGGACTTAGGGATAGTATTCAAGTGATGTGGATAGGATAGGGAATGAATATACAGACTAGCATGAGTGAAGTAAAGACTGAGGTAAAGTACAGAGGCTAGGAATGTGGGCAGATTATCAAGATAAGTATTTAAGGCACTAGAACCAGAGAGAAGGCAAGGGCTTGGTTTTGGAAGCACGGTCAAACTCAAGGTATCAAATCTGAGGTATAAGATGGAAAACAGGCTGCCTTGATGTCGATTCCCTTAGTGCTGAACAAGAGCTCTTCAGAGCCCATGCCGGAGGGAGTAGAAGTCAGGAGACTTGAGACAATGGAAGGAGTAAAGCCACAGGTCCCCACTAAAAGGCCCCAGGTACAAAGGATGAATGTATTGACAGAAAATCAGACAAGTTAATTCAGTTGGAGAAAGTTCCTTGGCTTTTATGTGTAGCTCTTTACTGTGATTTTATAATTAATTATTGATTAATGCATCAGCTGAGAAATGTGTTCTCTCCACTAGAGTAGTAGTGATACTAGGTAAACAGATTTGTAACCCAAGTCTGTATGATTGCCCAGAGATTCTGCAAACAGGAGGAGTAGACAGTCTATTGAATCTGACATACTTAATTTGAACTGTAGTATTTTCTCTTGGCCTGCTGGTTAGCTGCAAAGGAAGTTCCATAAGATACAAATTGAAAGGCTTACTAAATTTTAACTCCTTTGGATTTATTTCTTACAAGAATAAGGCTTTGGATCAAAGGAAGAAATCTGATTGGCAATCTATCTAGAATATAATCCAAAAACCAGAAATGATAGATATTTGTCTTCAAAATTCAGTAATTTCTATACCAAAAATTTATAGAGCAAAGAAATTCTCTAAGAGTATATAGGAAAGTGTGAGGACTTTAAACTTTAAAGGGATACTTGTTTTCTTTTCCAATTCCACCTTCAAAATACCTGCCAATGCTTTCACTCTGCACGTATTCACCCTTTCTCTCCAATTAGTCAATAGTGAGTGTAGCAGTAAGCTCCCTTTGGAAGTCCTTGGAACTTTCTCTGAGATGGGGAAGGTCCCCAGGACTTCTCTCAAATTCCAACATGGCATAATGAGGGGGAAAAGGAACCAGAAATAGTCTTTATTGTCATATTTTACATCTTGGGGTGTAAAATGCATCTTGGGGTGCCTGGGTGGCTCAGTTAGTTAAGCATCCAACTTCAGCTCAGGTCATGATCTCGTGGTCTGTGAGTTCGAGCCCCACATCAGACTGTGCTGACAGCTCAGAACCTGGAGCCTGCTTTGAATTCTGTGTCACCCTCTCTCTCTGCCCATCCCCTACTCTCACTCTCTCTCTAAAAAAGAAATAAACATTAAAAAATTTTAAAAATTTAAACTATAAAAAATAGTCATGCAGCTTTGATATCCTTGGATAACTGCTAAACCCCTTTTATAGAAGGGGGAGAACAAAAGAATCTATGCAGAAGGCAATAGCAGTCACAGAAGTTTAAGAAGTAACTCAGAGACAACATGTATATTTTGTGGCAGAGGTTCAAGAGTAAGAAACTACATTTTAAAGAATTCTGAAAAACATTGATTAGGGAATGCCTTATTAACAAGTAGATATAAATTAAAAACCAGAATGTCCCTGGTGATTCATAGTGACTCAGCTAAGGTAATTTGGTAATCCTAACACAGGATATGTTTTGAAGGCCTCTTCAGGTGTGTGTGTGGGGTGGGGGTGGGGGAGTGGAGATGAAAGAGGAAATCAATTTAATGTTTTTCATTGAGAGAATTAAAATTATGCAAAATTATTTTTCTTTTTTTTTGCAGTTTGATTCATCAAATGAATAAGCACACGTCTATTTGACACTCTACACTCCCACCTGAAAGCACAAACATGCTGAAACCTTCTTAATTGACTCCAGAAAGCTGATGGTATCCTTTTTACTTTTTATAATAACTTTAGAAAATGTGCAAAAATAGTGCAAAGATTTCATATATATGCTTCACCCAGTTTTCCCTAATGTTAACTATTTACTTAACCATTGTACAATGGAAAAAACCAGGCTTAACTTTGGCACACTGTTATTAACTAAATTATGGGCTCTGATAATAGTCACTTCTAGTAGCACTTGAATTTCCTGCTTTACATTTCCTGTTATCCCCTAACTCTTAAGTAAAATTTTATTCAGAAGTTGTGGCTTCACATTAGCTACGCTCCAGGGATTTTAGTGGGGAGTCTGTCGTACACAGATGGAGGTGAAAAAGGGAGAACAGAATCTTCTTCGTTGAAGCCAGAGAAGTTACAGTGAAGGGATCATAGGCAGAGACAGCTGTGCCTACTGGCGAGGTAGTCTCATATATCAGCAAGAGTGTGGTATCAAGACAAGGTGGTCATAGAAGAAAAACATAAAAACACTTGTAACACAATATGCGGAACTTTCTTCAACCAAGGTAGCTTACTTCAACCAAGCCAACTGAGTCCACTGTAATTTCCACTGTATTTAGTGGAAGTGTGACCTGTGATCCTGTGACCTTATTTTGTAGTTACATGTTCTTAAAGCCTAGAAGTTTGGGAGAGACATATTAAAGTTTATCTTGCCAGTTTTGACCCATCATTCCAGTTTAGTGGGATCATCTTGAATTTTGTTTCTATCATCCATATTAATTATTATTTTTAGTTATAATTCTGTACCTTTAAAAAACATGACGCTTTTTTTAACCTTCATCTAAGTCCAGAATAAAAATGTTGACTTAAGATGGTGACTTGTAAGGGCACCTGGGTGGCTCAGTCAGTTAAGCCTCCAACTCTTGGTTTCAGCTCAGGTCATGATCTCGCAGTTTCATGAGTTCAAGCCCCACATCAGGCTCTGTGCTGGCAACACGGAGCCTGCTTGGGATTCTCTTTCTCCCTCTCTATCTGCCCCTCCCCTACCCATGCTGTCTTTCTCTCAAAAATAAATAAACCTTAAAAAATTGTTTTAAAATAAATTATAAATAAATAAATAAATAAATAAATAAATAAATAAATAAGGTAACTTGTGGCACTGCACTGTGGTCTTCTCTGCAGCTAGAGAACTAATGGCTCAATTTACGGTTTCTAAAATCTACCCTTTTTCCTCTTTCTGAGCTAAGGAGATTATCTTCCCATTCCAGGATTCTGGCACTTCTCCCATTGTCCATTGATTCTCGAAGATTTCTGGACTCAGACACTACCTCAATACTTTCTTTCCAGGTCCAAGAATATAATTCATTGGGGCACCTTACTGGCTCAGTTGGTACAGCATGCAACTCTTGATCTCTGGATTGAAAGTTCAAGTCTCACATGGGGTGTAGAGATTACTTAAAAAAAAATAGTAAAATCTTAAAAAATATAATGTAATTCATTAAGGTTTAAAAATCTGAAGTTGTTTAATGTGGCTAAGTTTTCCTTTCTGATCTCTACCTATCAGATAGTCATTTACCAATAATTAAACTGTCAAAAGATTAAGAGATTTTTATTGTGAGTGGAAAGAGGCAAATGCCTTGCACACATTATGTACTCAATATATGCTGAATGAATGAATGGGTTTCTGGCCAGTTTGCTAATCTGTAACAGTGATACCATTGGGGTGTTGAAAGTAAAAATACTTCCTCATGAGAAAAAGTGCTTCTTCGTGAGAGAGAATAACTAATAAATTACTAGTTCAGATGCTATAAATCAATCAAAAACCAATGTTAACTAACTAGAATTTAAATAAAAATTTAAAAAGAAGAAAAAAACCCAAGCTGCTTCCTTTAGCTAATAGGAATACTATTTTAGCTGATTATAAATTAGTATCTAAGTAGAAAATGCGTCAAAAGACCTGACTTCTAACTTTTAAACTAGTAGAACGAGGTTAGGACTTTTTTTTTTTTTTTGGTCTGTAAACCTATGTAATTTTATTGCTTTTTTTTTTTAACATCATAGTGGTTTATATAACTTCATTTAGGTCACAAAATCTTTCAAGATTTGAGAGTTCATAATTGAAAACAAAATAAAAGTATGCTTGGAAGAAAAGACTGGAGATGACTAGACAAAATCTCTAAGGTCACTTTCTTTCTTTTTATTTTTTTTTTCAATATATGAAGGTTATTGTCAAATTGGTTTCCATATAACACCCAGTGCTCATTCCAAAAGGTGCCCTCCTCAATGCCCATCACCCACCCTCCCCTCCCTCCCACCCCCCCATCAACCCTCAGTTTGTTCTCAGTTTTTAAGAGTCTCTTATGCTTTGGCTCTCTTCCACTCTAACCTCTTTTTTTTTCCCTTCCCCTCCCCCATGGGTTTCTGTTAAGTTTCTCAGGATCCACATAAGAGTGAAACCATATGGTATCTGTCTTTCTCTGTATGACTTATTTCACTTAGCATAACACTCTCCAGTTCCATCCATGTTGCTACAAAGGGCCATATTTCATTCTTTCTCATTGCCACGTAGTACTCCATTGTGTATATAAGCCATAATTTTTTTATCCATTCATCAGTTGATGGACATTTAGGCTCTTTCCATAATTTGGCCATTGTTGAAAGTGCTGCTATAAACATTGGGGTACAAGTGCCCCTATGCATCAGTACTCCTGTATCCCTTGGGTAAACTCCTAGCAGTGCTATTGCTGGGTCACAGGGTAGGTCTATTTTTAATTTTTTGAGGAACCTCCACACTGTTTTCCAGAGTGGCTGTACCAGTTTGCATTCCCACCAACAGTGCAAGAGGGTTCCCATTTCTCCACATCCTCTCCAGCATCTGTAGTCTCCTGATTTGTTCATTTTGGCCGCTCTGACTGGCGTGAGGTGACATCTGAGTGTGGTTTTGGTTTGTATTTCCCTGATGAGGAGTGACGTTGAGCATCTTTTCATGTGCCTGTTGGCCATCCGGATGTCTTCTTTAGAGAAGTGTCTATTCATGTTTTCTGCCCATTTCTTCACTGGGTTATTTGTTTTTCGGGTGTGGAGTTTGGTGACATCTTTGTAGATACTGGATACTAGCCTCTAAGGTCACTTTCAATGTAACATTTTACATCTTTTTAAAATCAGCCTTATTGAGGTATAATTTACATACAACAAAATTCACCGATCTGAAAGTGTAAATTTCAGTAAGTTCTAAGAGGACCTTTTTCTTTTTAACTGGAAAGAAAAACACTAATTAGTAGATGGAGAATTCTGATTTCTGTTATCCTTTTAAAAAAAATATGAAACAATATTATTTGAATCCTTTGAATTTAGCTTCAACATTAATGTCACTATCATTACCAGGGTTATTTACTCCATTTTTTGAGATCTCTAACAGAATTTTCCAGACCACATCATTTTCATTTCTATACAAATTATTTGAGCTATTTCACTTTTTAAACAAGACCATTGTGCTATCACTACATGCACATTACATTAGGAAGGTAGGTTTTTGCTTTCGTCTTCTAGGTTGCTAATCTCTACAACAAAATATTTTTATTTAGTTATTATTATTCACTTAGTTTTAACTTAACTTTTGAATTGGCAATGATTCACATGGTTAAGCAAATTAAAATATACAAAGTGTACAGTGAAAAGCCTCTCTTCCACCTCTGTCCCCATCTGCTCAGTTGCTCCTCCAGACTTGAACTTGAAACTACTGTTTATAGTTTCTTGTGTATTATTCCAGGGTTTATGTATTCAGATATAAGTAAATATAAACTTATAGGTCTCATTTCCCACATTTTGAAGAACTTGTACCTTTAACATTCACCATCTTCCCTAGCAATCAGTGGGCCATTCCTTCTTTTATTTTTCTTTTAGGAAAAAAAAAGGCCATTTTTATAGAACTTGAGATTATTCACACTAAAGTTTCCTAAAATTAAACATAAAGATTCTAGGTATCCTTTAGTTATTTTCATTCATCCATTTGATTCATTCATTCTGCAAAAATCTATTGATTTGTTTGCTGTGTCAAAGATCCTGCACTCAGTTCTTAGAGGATTACAAAGATTATGGATCTTGCCCTGGAAGAACATGTAGTATAGTAATAGATATAAGACATGAAGCTAAATTAACTATGATAGATGCATAAAATGGCACAGCAGTTCAAAGAAAGGAGAGATTAGTTAAATCCTATGGATCAAGGAAGACCCTCCCATTTTCCTGGGAGGAAAATGACCTTTGAGCTGAGCCATGAAACTTGGATCTAGGTACCTATGGAGATGGGATGATGAAAAACGAAAACATTCTATGATAGATCTCAGCAGTCTTGTTTGGAGAGTGACAGAAACTCAAAGTAGCTTAAAAAAGAAAGAAAAAGTAGGAGGGTACTATATTCACTCCTGTAACCAAAACCAGAATAGACAAGACTGGAGCTACCTTTAGTGTCAATAGCATACAAAGACTTTATCAGCATTAGCCTTTTCTGTCTCTCCTTCCTCCATTCTGCCTCTTCTCCTAACAGGCTCCTTCTTGTAACAGGTGACATGATTGTCAATAACTTTGGCATCATATTCTTAACTGCTTTCAACCAAGAGTAAAGAGAGAGTCACTTCTCTGCTTCCAACTCAGAAATTTTGGAAAGACTGGCCCAGTTTGCTGATTATACTCTGCTGTGAATTGGGAAGGTAGGTACTATGTTTGCCAGCCCCGCTGGAAACATCAAATTGGGAAGAGCAGTTCCTAAGAGTGATGCTATCAGAAGGTAGGAAGGAGTGCAGGGGAGGCACAAAGCATGGAGGTCTACTTACCCCTGCAGAATGAACAAAAGCAAGGCAGCAAATTGCAGGCCACGATGTGAATATGGTGAGAAGCTCAGAAGTGAGGCATTTGTTGTGCAAAATTTAGGAGGTACTCTCAGATGCCACCCCTAAACCTGTAGAACTCTGAGGGGGTACGGTGGGGGAGGGGGGGAGAGGGAGGAAAGTGGGGGGGGAGAGGGAGAGGGGGGGGGGGGGGGAGAGAGAGAGAGAGAGAGAGAGAGAGAAGGACCTCCTTAGGCATCTTGCTTGCTTCAACATAATTTTGGCCCTGTTTAGAAGGAAGGAATGCTCAACACTGTTGAAGATCAACAGGCTGAGTAGTTGAGGACCCAGTAGAGTGACCTTTGAGGGGACAGTTATGATGGAATAATGCCAGTAAAAGCCAGATTGCAAGAAGTTAAGAAGTATCTAGTGAAGAAATGGAGGCAAAGAACGTAGACTACTCTTTCCTCTCTTACAAAGTTTGGTGGTAGAATGAATGATAGAGAAGGAATTGCAATTTAAGGGGAAAGCTGGAGGCCCAACAAGTTTATTTTACTTTACTCTATTTTTAATATTGGTTCTATTTGACCCAAGAAGCAGTCATCTACTTCCATGGAATGACTTGAAGGATTCCCGGCTCTCTTCCAACCAAAAATAATTTTGTACTAGCTTACTAGTGATGTCTGAATTGTTACCATTAGTGATTTGGGTTTATTGAATTAAAGGATTATCTCCTAGCAGTTAGTAAGTACCCTCCTAGGCCCCCATCTGTAGGTAATTCATTAAGCTTTTAGCAGCTATTTGTATGTCAATGTGAATTGGCTTATCTGATTTTTTGGTAACAACTGAGAATAGATTTTGATCAAGGGACGGTAGAGAGCACTGAGGGTTTCTGACAGTTTGGGATGTGACACCTGTAAGGAGGCAAAGTGAAAAATCCTCAAAAGGAAAGGTGGTGTTCTAAGGGATAACCTGTCTATCTTACAGTCCTACCCGAGGCCAGCTCTATATTTGTAATCTGAAACTCACTTTCCCTCTATCAATGAAACACCTTTAAAAACAGCTTTTGAGTAAAACTTTGTAAAAACTTTCTGGGGAAATACATATTGTCCTGGATAAAAGAAAACCTGGAGTCAGAAAGCCTGTTCTGAAAGACAGGAAGGAAGGTAGGTAGGAAGGTAGGAAGGTAGGAAGGTAGGAAGGAAGGAAGGAAGGAAGGAAGGAAGGAAGGAAGGAAGGAGAAAAGAAAGGAAAGAAAAAAGAAACAGAAAAAGAAATACTTGGCCTGTGCAGAAGCAGAATTACCTGGAAGCAAGCGACACCAAGGTTGCAAGATACCTTACTTGCACAGACCTCTTCTCAAAGGCCCTGGGAGGGATCCTAGCAATATGCTCACATGATCATGCATTTTTGGAAACTTTGCAAAATAGGTAATTTAACTATAATAGACCACTGTCTCTGTGCACTTCTATTTTCCCTTTGTCACTTCCCCTAGTGCTGGGCACCACTGGAGTAATCAGTCATTTTTCTATCCGGTAGCTAAAGTGAACTTGAGTTGGGGATACAGTTTGGGTTTAGTGGTACATATTTTTACGGTTTGTTGTCATTTCTGTGTATTGTTAGGCTATTGCTAGCTCTTTTGGTGCAGGGATGTCTTGTAGGAATATTCCTACTTCTGTTGTGCTGATTTATGTGTCACAACACGAATATGTAAGGCCTTTGATTACAAACTGATTAATGAGTGTTGTCAATGCAAAGGTTACTTAAGATGGGTCACCGTTCAAGGAAACTGAAAATGTCCTCACATCTTATGTTCACATACGAAAGAAACTTCCTAGAGGCTTTCCCAAATTTGATACCAATCTAAAAAATTACATATGGCATTGCCAATAATGAGCTATGAAACTGAAACTTTTCTAAAATCTGAATAATAAAAATATTAAAAACCAACCCATACTAAAGACTAAATTATCTTTCAAGACTGTACTGTAAAATTATTGTCATATATAGAAGCAATCAAAGAACACATAGGAGAAAAAAGTAGGGAAAAAACTATTCTAGAGGGATATGTGACAATTAATAAAATGATTTTGTTATTTGGATTTTGTAATGTGTGTTGTATTTGCTCAGTTTAAAAATTTTATAGTTGTTGTGATTTCTTACGTCCAATTTTGTACTCATAATTTTATATCCTTTACCTTATAGGGCATCCTCCCCTCCAAATTATTTAAACTTCAAGGCCTACAAACTCTGGATTCTTCCCTGGTCCTGTGGCTGAGCAAGTAATGTGAGCCCCGTTTTCTTATCTGGAAGGTAGAAACCATACCTGCTGACTTCCCTCACAGGATTCTTGTGAGGAAGTGAGACGGTGCAGCTGAAGGGACTTCATTATTAGCTATGAAGAGCCACATAAATATAAGTAAAGCAGGATAAATATAAGTAAAGCAGGGTCACTGCTTCTTCCTCAAAAAAAAAAAAAAATAGACCTTGCACTTTCCCTAAAAGGTTATCTTTTCAGTGATTATACTTACATTTGAGGTTATCCTGAATTGCAGGATAGGCTAAAATCCCTTTGGAGAACTTCATATATAATGACGAGCAGCGCCAACCCTAGTTAAAAGCCTAAGAAAGAGTGATGTTGTATTAGCACAAGTTCACCCATTATCAAGGTTGGGAAACCAACATACTGGGTCTTCCCTGCTAGGGGTGGTGAGCAGAGCTGCTTCTAAAAACAGCATTTAGCATTCAAATTCAATAATATTCCAAATGTGTAGATGACATCTATTAAAACACAATTTTTAAGGGGAGTTGTACAGCTTATTTCCATGGCCTAGCATTTAACCAGGAAAAATGGTTAAAGGGAAGTTCCATTCACTGAATACCTATTATATGTGAGGGTCTGGTCTAGGTGCTTTATCGCAAACATTCACGACGTCCCTGGATATTATCAACTGCATATTGTAGAAGCAAAAGTGAAGGCTCAAAGAGTTGAGTGACTTGCCCAAATCCACAGTGATTAGCAAGGTCTCTTTGATCCCACCATTTTAGGCATCAGTCTATTGCTACATGCTATTTACAGTATAGTTTTCCTTTTCCTATTTGCTTGTCTGTTTTAAATTGATGAATCCAGCTCATAGCATCACATTTGCCCGCAAAAATTATTTTGTAGATCAGATGTCTAGTGTATATGCATACGCCTTTAGTTCAAATGCATACTTTATCATGAATTTATGGAAAGTCAGTATATCCAATGCAATAGAATCTGCCTTAAATGGTACTTAATTTGAATGGACAAATCTTTAATAGGAATTTTAAATATCTGAAAATGTTTGAAATGCATAATAAACTAGTTGCCACCAACCAGACTGTTCATGTATCAAATTAATATGCACAGTCTAAACTTAGATATTTGATTTCATGCTAAACAACTCAGGGCTATTCTCTTCAGTCTGAAAAACATATCGTAAATCAACATTCTGAGGTTGCAGACTGAGAGTGCCAGGCTAAAATGACTTTCCAAGAGGCAGCTGTATCTATACTTTATCAGAACTCAAGATTACACACAGTTCACTTCCTTCTGTCCATTAAAATTTAAAATTCAGATGAGTTTAGCAACCAGTGGATTTTCACAGGGCTTTTGTGATTTAAGATTGTAATGAAAATTCTGTTTTTCACCCCTTAGCCTAAGCATGGAGGTGGAATACCAATCCAAGATCTTAAAATTGGACACTTTGAATTTGTTATTTTGTGTGTTTATGTTTTAATTTGTAGGTCAAGACTAAAGTGGGGGTGGGGGAAGGAGAGAGACAAAGAAAGTTATTTTGTAAGAAGAAACCTTTTTCATAACAGACAAAAATATTAGGAATTATATTTTATAGGGTTCAGAGGGTATAATAAATAGAATTTTCTAAACCTAAGGAGATGACTCTTACCTTACTGTTTGGGAAAAATGTGTGTGTGAGAAGTTAATTTTCATGTTATGAACTCCAAGCCACAGGGTTCTAAAAACACCATACACTTAGAGGGGGTATCATCCCAGAGAACCTGACAAGTAGGTAAGAGCTTGTAACCTGAAGTATTTAAGTGAACTCTGGGTCCAGGTTCTATTTGCCATTTTCGCTGTTCAAATAAACTCAGAACTAGCAGCGCTCCTCCACTAATTCGGGACAGGTTTTAACGAAGATCCATTAATTATTTCAGTTTAAAAATATTTATTGAGCACCTACTGCTAGGCCAGCCCTGGGAATATAAAGATGAATAAAATTCAATCCCTGCCCTTAAAGAGCTTACACTCTAGCGGGAGGTTGGGGGGGGGGATTCAAACATATAGACAAATGCACAAATCTATCACAGCAGTTAAAATTAGATAAGGTACTGTGAGACCGCTAAAGAGGAAGTAGAGAAGTCTCTGTGGGGAGCCCGCTGAATCAAGAAAGACTCCTGGGAAGTGGGATCGGCTTCCAGGATCGAACGGTTAGCCGTCGAGGTGTCGGGGGCTGTTAGGTCGGCAGAGGAAGTGGAAACCGCGCGAGCAGAGGCACACAGCGTGAAACTTGCTGTGCTTGCTGTGCTCTGGGGTGGCCCTCACACCGCTTTGTCTTCGAACCAGGAGAAAAGGAGGGGTGTGGGGAGGAAACCAGTTCGATCCCTGACGCTGGGGTAGGTCTAAAGAGGTTTGGGAATATAAATCCTAGCAGATAGAGAGCTGCCCGGCATGATTCTGGGGAGATTTGTAGGAGCCGAAATGGGAGCGGCCAAGTTTCTGAAAGACCGGGGCTCCGGTGGCAGCGGGGGCCTGCGGGAGTTTGTGCCGCTGCGGGCATTTGGCCTTCAGGACGCTCTGCTGTGGGTCCCCAACCCCGACGGCTGACCCGCGGATCTTCGGGGCTCGCAAAGCCCTCTCGAGGCCTCAGAGCCTGCAGATCCCACTCCCTGAGTATGGAGCCTCTCTGCGCTCCGGTCACCGCTTGGGCAACTCACGCGGCTCCGCCGAGAGCCCGCGGTGACAACTGCCGTTCCCTGGTCCGGGGACACCAGCACGCTTACCGCTGCCGGTCGCGGGCGACCCTGCCCGCGCAGCCTCCTCACACGCAAGGCGGACGCGCGCCGCAGCAACCCGCGCAGGCCCAGACCCGCGGCGCATCGCCTTGCACGAGGCTGGCGAACCGCCGTAGCGCCGTCAGAGGCTCGAGGGCGAGCGTGCGCCTTAGTTGCTGCTGTGGCGCGCGTTTGTTTATCGCCTCACCTGGGTTTTTAACCCTTCGCCCCCCCCCCCCCCGCCCCTTGATTTTGAGAGGTTTCTCTCCTCGAGCTGTTTTGGGTCAGGCAGTCTAACAACAGGAGTGGCTCCCGGGCCTACACGTCTCAGAGCTCCCAGGGCGCTGGACAGAAAAGGTGGGTGTGTGGAGTTGTCACCTCACGGAGGCGCGATTCGAACCCTGGCGGAGGGAATCACCTTCCCGATACTGGGGACGCACTATGGAATTCTCCCGGGGAAAAAAGTTCGTGCCGACCTCCTCTCTCAGGGCTGCCTTCCCTAGGGGACCCACGCACCCGCCGCCCCTGCCGCCATTTCCCAGCAGACCTCCAGGGCGCCTCCCGGCCGCGGCCTTCCTGCCGGCCGCTCCGGGCCCCCGCGCGGGGTGGGACGCGCCTCGGCGCCCGGGCCAGTGTGCGAACAATGACCCCTTCTCCCCTCACCGCCGCCTCTTCCCCGACACCGCCCCCCTCGCACCCCCAGGCAAACCTATTAGCCATTCAGGCCGACAAAACCCCGCGGCCCCGCGCATTGTCCCGCGGAGCTCCCGGCCACCGTCATTAGCCCTGATTACGCTGAGCCGCCTGACAGCCCTGCGGGCCGCTCGGCAGACCCCCCCCATTCACTGCCGCCCCCGGGCCCCGCCTCACAATAGGAGCGGAAATCGTCCGCGCTCCCGCGTCCCGGCTGAATAGAGCGAAAAAGCTGCTTCTCTTCTCCTCCCGCCCCGTTCACGTTCTCTTTGGATACAATATTTTTTTCCTTTTTGTTAAAATTAGGGAGAGAGAACGGGGTCAAGGAAGATTTTGATTGAGCTCTTTGCCTGTCATTTGTTTAATGTAAACAAAGAGCAAGTCCTCCCCCACCCCAGCCTCTCATCCCCTCCCTCCCGGATTTTTATAAACAAACTGGAGGAGGGAAAGGGGGCGGTGCGGGGGGGGGGGGGGCGGTGGCGAGCGCGGCGGGTGGAAGAGGAGTGGGTCATTAAAGTGGAGGAGAGAGGAACTGCGGCATTTGGGGAGCGGGAGCCATCGCGCTTTTGGTGGAACTGGCGGGTGGTTGAAATATTTATAACCGATAAAGGGGCCTGAGTTGGTTAAATCCTCACATTGGTCAGATCCGTTGAATTGTTAGAATGCAGCTTCTTTCCACTCTGCTGGAGTAATTGCTTTTTGGGAAATTGTAACAGGAAATAAATTTCATGAGAAGACAGAAAGGAAGCCCATCAAATGGAGATTTCTCCAAATTCGGAAACTTTCAGCATTGCTACTACCTGGAATTAAACACAAACAAACAAACAAACAACCTTTCTAGACTAGGATAAAACTGATATGGGGGGGAAAATCTTAGAAAAAGAGAATTTTTACGATACCTGCCCATGGGAATTTTTGGACCAATTAACATAAATATCTGTGTCATGATTTGGAACAATTTCCAACACAAGATTATCAAAGAATTGGCTACTCACAAGAGCAGTTAAGTGCCACCAGGTTTCAGATAAACGTTTTAAAAATATTTAAAGTAATGTGTCACCCCTTAAGATTCTAACATGAAATTAGATAAATGAACCTACAGATTGGTGAAACAGAATAGCTACTTTATAACGTAATCCTTAGGCAACATGTTACTTCAAGCAAATTAGGTGTACTTTAAAGGCTTTCACCCAAGCAGGAAAAAAAGCCCTCCATAACTGTTTGGTTTTCTCTTTTTTGTCAAGCTGTAAATGTTATTTAAAAATTATTTGTAAAGAGAAAGCTTAGCTCTTATCAGTGTTACCCTTTTTTTTCTTGAGAATGCAGAATGGACATTTTCTTCTGCTTTTAGGCATCATTTGAACTGGTTGAGTAGGATGGGATTCTTAGAATCTCAAATGCCTCTACATCATTTACTAATTTGTCCTTTCCCTTCCTTCTTGTACCTGGAAACATCAGTTTAAGAGAGAAAATTTGCTATTTTCTCCAAATGCTGGTCTGGGCAGCTCCTTTGTTAGCGTCTGGAGGGTCTGGGGAACAAGAATGGAAGTCTCTTGATCTTTCATTGAAGCGCAATACTCCTTTGCAGATTCAGGACTACAGTGAAACAAGGCAAGCACCTACAGGGCAAAATTTAAAACAGCACTCATTCCTAGATGCCTTGCACTTGCTGTGCTTGCTTGACCTTGAGAGTGAATGCCTCCTTAAATTTTGTACTCTAGGTGCTTCCATTGCCTCATAGGAGTCCTGGCCTTGCTCCTTGGCATTCAAGGAACTAGGTGGGGAGGGAGGGCATTCTAGGAAACAAGAGTCTTCAGGAAGCTCTACCATCGTAGCCTTTCTGGACCCACAGAAGGGCATTTGCTTGCCTTACCGAAGAACTCCATCTTGATCACAAAGATATCCCCACTCCTTCCATCTAGAGCTCTTGTGCAAGAGAGTTTTGGTTGTTAACAATTCTCTGGATAAGGGCCCCAGTATACAATGACAACAATTTATAAAACCCAAATGAGGCCAAATTTGGTTAAGTGATTTAGAAACCAAAAATCAACCCTTTTTCATGTCTTTGGTTTCTCTCATATATCTTGTCATATGACTGCTTTTTGTCTTCCATGGCTTCACTTATTTTATCTTATTTGTTTGTTTATTTATTTATTTAGGTTTGGACATTGGCACTTCTACCTAAATAAGTTAGTAAGCTTCTGAACCAGAGGATATCTGCTAAGGACAGAGAGGTAAATTGAAAAGAGTCCTGTGTGTGTGTGTGTGTCAGGAGGAGCTCAAGGAGAGAAGTTCAGCTTAAGTGATTTAAAGATCAGTGTCAAATTTTATAATATGCAACCCATTTCACTAGGAAAAAAAGCTTAAGAGACTCTGGATAACATTTACTTTTTTAGTGCAAGGACATTGTTTAGTTTTCTTTTTTTGGTATGTGTGTGTGCCTGCACAAGTTGAATCCTAAGAATATTTGATAGTTTTAATCGAGGCCATTGCAGGACAAGGAAGCTCTAGATGACTTATTTCATGTTTGATACAGAGATCAGATTTTTAAAATGCCATCCTCTGCAGCCTCTATTTCACCTCAATATGTGACATAACATCCTTTCCTTCATCTAAGTATCCTTTTTGTGGTAAATAATGTTTGATAAAAACCTTCTGCAGCAAGATGTTCATTTAGTTATTAAAACTTCTCCTATCTTTTGTCTTATTTTAATATGAGTTTAATTCTAAATGTAGTATATATCCACTTTAGCATGATGGGGGGGGTGCCTATTTTGTATGGGAGAGGGCCTAAAAGGAGATGGAAAACCTTTCTAATTGCAGAGCCTGTGTCAGAATAGTCTTGCATTTTTATAAAATAGGACTCACGACTGAGTCCCAGAGTTTGGCTTCTTAAATTATTCCTGAAAGCCACTAACATTTCATAAAAGTGAGTGTCAGGTGGACAAGCCATAGTAAACTGTGCTTGGGGATGTGTGGAGTTGCCTTATAGGGGATGCTCATGTTGCCAACTTCTGGGTTTAAATATATGCTACATATGCACATGTACATATATACATACAAACGTACAATTTGTTGGGCAGGTGGTTATGAATCTACCATGGGCCATTTAAAAAATATACCAGGAGACATCAGAGAAAGCAAAAGGTATAGAGAAGACTCTCCGGAGACTATTTGCACAAGGGCCCCCCTGCTTACCTGGTGAAATGTTTTGTTTTGTTTTGTTTTGTTTTGTTTAAGAATCTGAGAGCAGCTCACTTAATTAAGAAAGGTTGCTCACCAGGTTTTTATTGTTTGGCTTCTTCACACAGAACCCATCTGTTCGAAACCCTGCGCCTTTAGAAACAGCAAGTTCCCAAGATACAGAGAAACCTACCACGGTACTCTCTTAAATAAGTAAATAAACAGCATATATATGTTTTGTTTTGTTTTTTTAAACTTCAAAGCAAAAGTTATACATATATAACAGCGTCCTTTCGACGTGAAATACCCACGGGAGATTCAGGACAGGCGCTCAGCGTGCAGTTCGGGTTCCGGAGGCATCTCTGCAGTAAAATTCTTGGGAAAAAGCAAAGCAAGGAGAACGTGGCGCTGGGTTGAGCCTCACCGCGGGCCCCTTTGATAGCGGCCGGAGGGCGCCAGTGGAGCCAGGCCGGCCGCCGGGCGGAAACGCGCAACCGGAGCCCGCGGGTCCCTGGCCACCTGGTTTCGGAAGCGCTGGGTTTGCGTGGTCTCTCATCCTCCCTTCCTATTTCATTTTGTGTTGTTTTAATAGTGGATTCTGTTTCCGAGTGTGCTGGATGGGCAGCTCAGATGTCGCACTCGCTGTCGCTGGACGTGATGGAGATGGCCGAAGTGGCGGCCTTGCTGGATAGGCTGGCGGCCGGGCTGGCTGCGGCGCCCAGCGCCTCGGGCGTGCCCTCTTCCTCAGCCCTTAGAGCCCGCCCGGAGCCCTGCGACATGACCTGCTGCTGGAGTCTATGGGAAGGAAAGGGACACCAGTCACAGCGCGTAACATAGCCTCCCCTTGCGCCCCCCTGCCCCCCCTCCCCCACTTTGCTTCCCTTAAGCCCAGAGGCTAGCGGATCTCCCACAGACCCCGGCAGTTAAAGTAGGAAAAGTGAGGCAACGGAAGCCAGGAAGGATTCCACAGCTGGCCGCCTCTCCAAGTAGCCCAGCAGTTGTCCCATCCTTCTTCTGAATCCTTTCTGGGATCCCCATCTGAGATGCTGGGCTCACAGGTTCGTTCGCGGTTGTTGGCCGCCTTTGTGAGATTTACAATACTGTCAAGATAAATGAAGTGTGGGTGACAAAGGCATATCGGGCTCCGGGATAGGGAACCCATTTCCCATCGTGCGTCTCCTCCAGGCGCACGCTCCTGTCAGTGCCCTACAGTAAGCCGGTCGGACCACAGCTAAAGGCAAAAAGGGCTGTCTGAGGATTGCATGGAGCATTTGGTCCTGGGAGATGAGGCTGGGTTCTTGGACAAAATGTTTGTATAATTTAGAGCCACACGCTGAGGAAGCGACAAACCTCAACTGACTATAGTTTGCTATTTTGAGGCAGAGTTGTCCACGCAGAAAGAGAACTCATCTTTCATCCAGAAGTCTATCGAAAATTATTTTCAAAGCATTAGAGAATGCATCTGGGCTTTTAAAACGACAACACTGACCTGCCACATTGCTAATAAGTCAGGCTTTGCTTAATAGGAGCCTGGGCCCAGGCTGACAAGAATTAGCTTTGGGCCTTGGGGGTCCCTAAATGTTGCTGGAATTTTAATGTTTACACATTTTAATGTTTAATCTTTCCTCTTTTCAATGCAGCCTTGGTTTTATGACTGGAACCAGCGGCTGGGGCGACCCCCTAAGTTCCAAGAATGAGGGAGAGAATGGAGAACCAAGAGCCCGGAAGGAACTCCCCCCGCCCCCCGCCCCCCTTACCCGCCCAGGATCCCAGAACGCAGTGGGCTCATAACTGAAGACAGACTGAGCTCTCAACTCCTTCGGATCCAAGTCGCTGGGCCCTGGGAAAGGGCCCCTGGGGCGCCTTCGCCCGACCCACCAGGGTGAGCGCAAGGAGCGTAGGCCTCTAGGTACCGACCTGTTCTTGGCTGCAGCCGCCCGGTCCCTTTGTCGGCGGTTTTTGAACCAGTTGCCCACCTGCGTAGGGGTCAGTCCGGTTGCCTGGGCGAGCTCACGCTTTTTGCTGGGGTTAGGGTATGGGTCCTGCAGATACCATTCCCGTAGCAGATGCCTCGTGCGCTCCTTGAAGCAGTGTGTCTTCTGTTCGCCGTCCCAAATGGTGCGCGGCAGCGGGAACTTCTTCCTCACGCGGTACTTGTCCACCGGCCCCAGGGGCCGTCCACGCAGCTTCTCAGCCTCCTGGTAATGCGCTTCGAGCCACAGCGCCTGCAGCTTGGCGTGCGACTCCTTGGTGAACTTGTGGTTTTCCAGGATATGATAGAGCTCGCGGTAGTTGCCGCCGTGAAAGGCCACGATGGCTCGCGCGCGCAGCACCGATTCATTCTTGTTGAGGGCCTCACAGGCCGCAGGGGCCACGGGCAGCGACCAGAGGAAGCGACCCAGGCGCTCTACGTCGCCGCTCTCCTCCAGAGTCTCGCATACCCCGGCCACTTGCTGGGGACTGAAATTCAAGATGGGCAACTGGAACATCGAGGCAGCGCCGACTGCAGCGGGGGCGCGGAGAGCGGAACCGGACACGCAGCAGATGTCGGCGGGCCTGGCGGGGTGCGCCAGGCTCTACTCGGTGAAGCGGCTTAGGGCAGCCGGGACGCACGACCCGGGCAGCGCGGCGGCGCAACGGCTGGGAGCGAGCGAGCAGGAGGGATTGGAGGAGGTGCCGGCCCCGCCGCCCGGGTTCGGCTCGGCTCCGTTAGGGCACGCAGGCCGGCGAACTGGCGCCGCTACTGGAATGGGCGGATTGGCGGCGCGGGCGCCATGGAGACCCCCTGTCAGTCACTGGCTCTCTCTGCCAATCAAGACTGCGACCAGCGCGCCCGGGTCATTTCAGCACCTCCCCGCTCTCGACAGCGCCCGCCGTTTACCCGTGGACTTTTCTTCAGTATTTTGCAGAATCTGGAGGAGGAAAACACTGGAGAGTGGCTGGGAGAAAGAGGAAGGCAAGAACAGCAGCCTTTCAATACCCTCATCCAGCCTTGTTCCTCCACCCCCGCCCCCCACCCTTGCCAAAAGAGGCAGTGGTGCTACAGGAATCCACTTTGGAGTGATGCGCTGCCTGGGTCAAGAGGTCTCCAGAGGACAATGAGGACTGGGCCAAATCGAAATCCTCCAAGAATTCGCCAAGTTTAATTGTAATGAAACAGAAAACTTTGGGGGGAGCGCACGAATGGGGAGGGAGGGAAGTAGATCACCCCATTTCCCCCCAGCATCCATCCCCGCGTGCATTTTCCCCTTTTCCAGCTGCAAAGCAGCCGAGCGGGAAGCGAATCTGAAGCAGAAGGAACGGGACCAGGGATCTGTTAAGAGGTCAGTTTGGGCTATCCCCACCATCTTCAAAAGCCTCCTGAAATCATTTTAAATAGGAGCTAGAACAACTGTCACACCTGATAACACAGGTGTTGACCATGAAGTCAAACACTCAAGAAAGGGAGTTGCACCTCCCCAAAAGTTTATACTTTTCAGCAGTAACCCCCCGCCCCAGTTTAATGGACTTCAACAAATGTGCAGCCTAGCCACATCTAGAGTGAGAAGTCACGGGTAGGTCAGGACAGCAACTTAAAAGCTTATTTCAAAGATCTTTTTTAAAAATATTGATTTGCTCTTCTTGCAGGCTGATTTTGCCCTACCCTGTGTTAGAACGTTTAACTCGAGCTGAGCTGGGAATAGAAACTGTAACCTTGGCCTTTTTGCCCCAGAGGAATTCAGTACAAGTAGAGAAAGGGGAATCACAGAAATGGGGGTGGTGGTGGAGCAGAAAACCCTTTCTAAGCTGCTGAGCACTGACCCCTCCTGCAGAAAGGAAGGGCCTTCTAGGCAGCTCTGCCTTAGGGCCAGCAGATTGAATTGGCAACTTTTATTGATTCCCAATTGACATCCACATCATACCATTTACTGAGGTCTCTGTCAAAAGAAATCATGATCTCACCTGGGCCTTTGATAGGGGCTTGTTTAGTGTGAAGAAAATAATTGGGAGAGGGGAGTCCTTCGAAAATGCCTGGAAAACTATCGTTGGGTCCATCCCTAAAGGAATCAGATGGGAATATTCACCTCCGAACTGGACTGGACCCGGCTGTCTTTTCTTTAGTATCAAGTACAATTTGTATGCGGCTTGTACAGCTCTGGTAAATCAGAAGGCAGATAGATAGCACAGATGGTTGGAGGTGTCAGGTCAGATTATGCTACGCCTGAGTGCAGGGCAAAGCTCGTTCTGACGGAAAACCCTGATATTATTTTCACAGATCTTCACAGTTCACTCGAAAAAAATAGCCTAGGTTGGGGGGGGGAGGAGGAAGCCCTGCAACCATTTACATCATTTCTGTGAGATTGCTAGCCGCCTCGATGCAGAGGCTTTCTTTCCTAAGAGTTCATTTTCTTGAAATGCGACAGGGCAGGGGCAAAATACAGAGGGCGGTGAGTATAATGTCAAAGCACAAATCTTCCCTAGCTTGGGGCGATTTCCAAATTCGCAGAAGAAACAACTTTTAGTGGAAACATCGAACACAAGTGCCCAAAATACGCAGTATAGAAACCCCGGGCCTTGGGGATCGGGCAAGGGTGAAGCGGAACCCAGGAAGGCGGTGGTTCCCGGCACTTCTGGCCAGGGAAGGAAAGAATCGCCTCGCTCCAGTTTGCGGAAGTTTCTTATTTTTCCCTCTCGGGGTTTCTCCCCTGCCGGCTCCCCTTAGCAGAATGGCTTCACGCTCACCTTCCACGCGGAAGAAGCCGAAAGTCTGGGACACCCTACAGCCCCGAACCCAGAGAGGACCCCAACACCTGCACTTAGCCGCTGGAGGTGAGAAGTTGCCGGTACCCCCAGGGGACCTCGCCTCCCCCGCCCTTTTGCTGAACAGTTTGAAAACTGCGAATTCGGGGGGAAACTGGCTTCTTATCCTTAGTTTTCCTGAGCAAGTTGTGTTAATTTTCCAAGTCTACCTTCCCTCTCCAGGAAATGGGAATATCCCGTTTCTTGGACAACGGTTCTGCAAATATTGGGGGAGAGGGCGCGTTGGCTTCCGTGCGTTTGGGGCTCTCAGGCAACCGGGACCAAAATCTTAGGTTGGCTGCGCTGGAGCGGAGGGAAAAGGGCGCCGGCCAGGGGTTGCAAAGTCCCAGTTCCTCCAAGACTCCCTGTCTGGACGCTAGGCGTTCGGGGTATGAGAAGTGTCTAGAGGCCGGAGTCTACTGTCAGAAGATCCTATCTTTTCCATCCCAGGGGATTTGGTTTAATTTTATTAACTCAAACGAATAAACTACCTCTGGGAAAGTTGGTATCACGTATACATTCATCACAAACAGAAGAAATACATACGCCCCCACACACCCCAATCCCTGATAATGAAAAAAGCTCCGCCGGGTTCCTTAAAAATAATCCCGTTGTGGACAAGGCGGTGACCCCCCCCCCCCTTAAAGCGCCAGGTGAAAGTTGTACCTTAGGGTTGACTGCTTAATTTTACGGAAAGATAGATTTTTACCAGTTTTGAAACTTTGCACCAACCATCCGGGCAACCGCCTGCTTGCCATCCCCAACTTTATTTTTCTTTTGCATTTGACCAGGAAACCTAGAAAGCTCAGCGGCCGCCCCTGGCGTCGGGCCTATCTGGGCAGATTTGCAACTTTCTGTGGTTGGTTTGCATCTAGTAGATTTGGGAGGCCTTGGGCAGATGCTAGGTTCTCCCTGGGAATCCAAAGATTCTATTCCGCTTTCTGAAGACTCAGTTTTACTTCACAAGGGAAAAATATGGAGAAAAAAGCTTGTAGAAGACAATGCCCCTGGGCAGATTCTGTGTTTAATTATTCAGTGCGGCAGCAGCAGAGCAAAGTACTCACCCCGCACCACCCCCGGAGGTTGTGAGGTTCATACCAGAGATCTTCAGAGTTCCGTCTGGGATTTCTTGTGCTCATGGATCTCACCCCTCGTTTTGCTCTTTCTGATTTTCCTCTAGAGTAGAGACACACGTGGAGCCCCCGTTACACCTTGCTGAATGGTTTGCCAGCTGAGAGCGCTGCTTAGAGGTCAATACAGTCTTATCTCTTGTTTTGTTTTGTCTGTTGTCCTGTTTTATCTTTGACTTTTTCCTAAATCAAACACATGTAAAATTAGTGGTATATTTTCGTTTTCTTTCCTACATAATTTCACATAGTCAGGGATTTGAAGAATGTAGTCATTGAGGCATCTGAATTCCTTGATAAAGACATTTGTGCTGCATGTGAGAGTCATAGACTGAAAGACAATGAGGTCCTAGCCTTTTGTGTAAGTTCATTTTGACTTTTGGGGGAGAGATCTTGGTTTCCCTTTCCTTGACCTCAAAGCTGTGTGTTGCTGGTGGGTGAGAATAACATAAAAAAGGATCTGGGAAATTTATCCATGGTTTATTTTTAAGATCTAGAAAGTTTAAAAAAGCATTTTACTGTCTTTGAATTTACAGTATTAAATTCACTTTCAAACATTTATTCATATATTTAGTATTGTGATTTTCAGATGATACCATATGCATAATATAGAAATGTTTGTTTCTTTATTTGGTTGTCTAAATCTTTAGATTTTAGAATTAATTCAATATCCTACTTTTAAAGTGCTTACTGTCCTAATAAGATCCCAAGGTAGATTGTGCTATTTCATGCATTCTTCCCCTGCCAGTATGCACCTTGTAACAAAGAACAGAGATGCCTCTTTATTGTGTATTCTTGAGAACAAACACCATTTAAGAAATATTTTGTAGATTTCCTGGCACTGTGAGATTGACTGGCAAAAATTGTTACAATTCAATAATTTAAGAGATTGAAGTATATTTGTTGTTATTTGCAAAATTATTCACCAATTATTTTTTAAATGACGTAAAATTGCATATGTTGTCAAGTGGAGGGAATTTGTATAAGTTTAAATGTGGGAAAATGTACCATTTGAAAGTGGTTATTAATTAGCAGTAATGTGTTTTTTAAAAAATGTTAGGCTGACTATACAACTCTGTTTCGACTTCTAGTTTGTGGTTAATCCTAGGCATTTGTATTTAAACCAAAGAGTATATTTCAAGGCCTATTTCTTGTTTAAACTATGCTCTTAAATTCACTTTTCTCTTTCTTCTGCTTCTGTGGCATAAGTCTAAATCTGCATGGGACTAACTATACCACAGCATAGCTTGCTTAAGACTATATATCAATGGGCTCTTGTATGAAAGATTAATGCTTTAAAATGTATCCCGCATGTCACTAATAAACACTTTATTATCAGTAATGAAAATTAGTTGAATGAGTGAAAGAACGATTAATTCATACTTCTCTACTGGAACTTTATTTTTTTCCACCAGCAAATTATTTTTGGCCATTTTCAAATCCCAGATCTAACACATACATAGAAACTTTAAAATTTAATGAAGTGAAAGAATGCAAGTTTGTTTATGCCCTTTGGGATGAGCCAAACATTATTCATGTAAATTGTATGTGTGGCACATACATGTATTGATTACATGTATTATATGAGTAAATAATCATTTTCTTCTAATACTGTAAAATCAAATAGAGGTATTAGCCTCTAATAAAAACCAAATTCTCCTAGTAATCCAGTTGGTTAGCAGAAAATAGTTTTAAAATACATATATACATACATAAAAATATTGTGTTGTAAAAATACATTTACATGGCATCTTACCTTTCAAAACAGCAAATCTCAACAAAGAGCAATATTACTCCCCCTTTCAGGGGACATTTAGCAATGCCTGAAGATATTTTTGGTTGTCACAACTGGCATCTAATGCCAGTGGAGGCCAGAGACCTACTAAACATCTTACGATGAACAGAACATTCCCCCACAACAAGACGTCAATAGTGCCACTGTTGGGAAACCCTGCTTCAAAGGGTCTCAAAATAATCAACAAGGCACAGACATATAAAGCCTGCGAAAATTCTGTTTATTCTGGAGTTGAAGCACTTTCAAAGGAATCAGTGCCCTTTTAATTTTACCTTAGGCCTAGTCCACACCATTGAAATCTGTTCCTAAGAGCCTACTGTAATTTTATTTCTTCTTAAAATTTACTGTAAATAATACTTATGGTGACTGAATACTTCTACACTTAGAAATGTCTCTGGGAAAGGTGGAGTTTTCCTTCTATCATGTTGGAATTTATATTGTTTAATTGATGGGACAGGCAACAATTGTTGAAAAGTTACTGCTCAACCCTTCTCTATTTTACAAATGAATAAACTATGAAGATCAAAGAGGTTAAACGGTTGCCCATATTACAGAGCTATTAGTGGCAGAAGTAGGTCTAAAACACAGATTCAAACCTCTGTCCATTATATACCTTGCTTTCCTTACCCATGGAAGATGGTATAATTCCAGATGAGTTTGAGCACAGAGGATCTGAACTGCTCTCTGTAAAGTCTTATGCTACTTCCTGTTGCTGTGACTTGTCAGAGGTTGGTGCACTCTAGTTCATGGATCTCAGAGAGATTTAAACCATTCTGGGTCTTGTCAATTGTTATACCCTTGCAGGCCCTAAAAAGGCCCTGAATCTCAAATGTGACTCGAGGACTTCTTTGAGGGGGTGGAAATGTTGGCGTCAGGGTTAACTGAAGACCTTTCTCTGAGTCATCACGCTGTATACTACAGGAAAATGGGACTAAATCCAGCCTCTTGGGGAGGAGAGATTTGAGTTGAGGTGCTATAAGGCTTGGTTTAAGTAAAAAAAAAAAAAAATCTGAACTCTTTTGTCAGGTTTTTCAAAAGAATAACAGTGATGCTCACTAGCATTTCTATAATTAACAAGCTGTCAACATTTCTATTACAATCACAGAAGTCTATTACAGACCACAGAATTGTGATAAATGTTTCTTTAGGTCTGAAACGTTAGCCTTCATCTTCTTTTCAGCCTAAGGGCAATTTTTGAAACCAATTTTGTTTCAATCATTTTGGATCAGTTGTGTGGTAATTTTGGAAGTGCAGATGCTCTAGGCCCACCTATTGAAATAAAGATTTTTAAATGGAAACACAGAGAGGAGTCTGCTTAAGCCCCAGTGGGGACCAGCTGCAAAGCTCTGGTAGGAAATTACATAGACAGACAGTGGGAATAGATTTAGAAAAAAATCTAGGGACAGAGAAATGTGTGCATGTTTCCTCTAACAGCAGGTTTTCTTTTCTTTTTTTTTTTTCTCAGATATTTCACAAACTATGGAATTTTAATTCTCCTCTTTTTCTGTTTTGTATTCTGTTATTACTTTCTCTATTATTCCTGGGTTTTGGTGAAATTAGTGTAAGATAATTTGTCATTACAGCTATTAAAATCGAGGCTGAACTGACTTTTTGGAATATTAATATTTAATTTTTACCCTTCATTTAGGTAAATTTTCTTCCTACCTCCTCTCATCTGCTTTGTGCTTATTACCTACTTTTTATCCTTGTCTGTCCTTTTTGTGGACTCTGAAAGTTCATATTTTCCAATGATTGTAGTTCTTTCTTTTTTTTTTTAATTTTTTTTTCAACGTTTATTTATTTTTGGGACAGAGAGAGACAGAGCATGAACGGGGGAGAGGCAGAGAGAGAGGGAGACACAGAATTGGAAACAGGCTCCAGGCTCTGAGCCATCAGCCCAGAGCTTGATGCGGGGCTCGAACTCACAGACCGCGAGATCGTGACCTGGCTGAAGTCGGACGCTTAACCGACTGCGCCACCCAGGCGCCCCTATCGTAATAATTTGTATTTATTTTCTCTTTTTTTTCCGACTGTTCTGACTCTATGACTCCTTCCTTCTGCTTCCCATTCTCCATTGCCAAATACCTCCTCACTAAACTAAGCCTTGTTAAAGTTGTGAGAGACAAAGTGCTCACTCCTGAAAGTAGAATGGGAATGGGAGTGGTTCTCAGAGAAGGGGGGATACTGTGACTACAATGATGTTTCAGGGAAGCGATGCTTCTCAAGCTAAAATTTGTGGAAGCAGATAAAATAGTAGAAACAGCA
This sequence comes from Herpailurus yagouaroundi, assembly GCF_014898765.1. Taxonomy (NCBI): domain Eukaryota; kingdom Metazoa; phylum Chordata; class Mammalia; order Carnivora; family Felidae; genus Herpailurus; species Herpailurus yagouaroundi. The sequence continues at coordinate 36,410,660 of NW_024412396.1, read as the reverse complement.
AGGACTCTAAATAATTTAAGTTTATAGCATTGGACTAACCCCATGATTTTAGGCCCCACTTTCCTTATTGGATTATGCCTGACTATTCCTTGCATAGTGCCTGGCTTATAGTAAATTCATAACAAGTATTAGTTCCCCTCTTGTGGAAAACCATCCACATAATCTTCTAGCTCAACCCTCTATATTTAGTGATGGCTCACTTTCCATCTTGTCCTTGGTCTCATAACCCCTTGGTATTCTGCTTAGGTTTCTTGAAACTTTCCAAGCAATAAATTATTTTGAAGTAGTCCTTCCTGTTCTGTGGATTACTGTTGTCCCAATAAGTTAGTCTAAAGAAGTCAGTAAATAGTTTACACGAAATTCCCCAAATGCTTACTGTATTGGTTTTCGGTACTGCTGTAACAAAAAGCCACAAACTTGGTGGCTTTAAACAACAGAAATGTATTCTCTCACAGTTCTGGAGGCCACAAGTCTGAGTGAAGGTGCAATGCTACTTCCAGAGGCTCTAGGGAAGAATGAGTTTCTTGTGTCTTCCATCTTCTGATAGCTTGCTGGCACTTCTCTCTTTGTAGCTGCATTTCACCAATCTTTGCCTCCTTCTTCACACCACATCCTCTCTTCTCTCCATTCCTTTTCTCCCCCCAACTTAAAAAAAATCCAGTGTAGGTAACATACAGTTATATTAGTTTCAAGTGTATAATACAGTGATAAAACAATTCTATACGTTACTCAGTGCTCATCCTGATAAATGTACTCTTTCTTTTTAATTTTTAAAAAATACTTATTTTTGAAAAAGAGACAGAATGTGAACAGGGGAGGGGCAGAGAGAGAGGGAGACATAGAATCAGAAGTAGGCTCCAGGCTCTCAGTTGTCAGCACAGAGCCTGACGAGGGGCTCAAATTCACCAACTGTAAGATCATGACCTGAGTCAAGGTCGGTCACTTAACTGACTGAGACACCCAGGTACCCCAATGATAAATGCACTCTTATTCCCCTTTACCTATTTCACCCTTCCCCCCACCTACCTCCCCTCTGGCAACCGTTAGTTTGTTCTCTATAGTTAAGAGTGTGTTTTTTGGTTTGTCTTTTCTTCTTTATTTGTTTCTTAAATTCCACATATGAGTGAAATCATATGGTATTTGTCTTTCTCTGACTGACTTATCTCAGTTATAATACTCTCTAGCTCCATTCATGTTGTTGCAAATGGCAAAATTTCATTCTTTTTTATGGCCGAATAATATTCCATTGTATACATATACCACATCTTCTTTATCCATTCATCTATCAATGGACACGGGCTGCTTCCATAATTTGGCTGTTGTAAATAACACTACATCCTCCTCTCCTCTCTTGCTCTTGCTCTCAGTCTCTGTGAAAACTCTTTCTACTTGTATTTTATAAATGCATGTGATTGCCTTTAGGGCCTACCTGTTTAATCCAGGATAAACTCCTCAAGATCCCTAACTTCCTCATATCTTTTGCCATATAAGGTGATAGTCACAGATTCTAGGGGTTAGGAAGTGAATATATCTTTGAGTTTTTTTCCCCTCCCTCAGCCTACCACACCCACTTATATGACAAATGTACTAGTCTTAAATGTTTCTTGGAAGTAAATTAAGAGAATAGAAAATTAAAAGTAGCCAATCTGTACAAGTAGGAAAATAACAAATTATATACTTTTCACCTCATCATTATTCAAAGTCAAGATTGGCATGATCCCAAACAAAAGACAATGTTCATTAATTTCTTCATTTTCATATTAAGCTTTCTTTTAAACCTTCCCTTGGGACATTAACTGAATTAAACAATTAAAGTAGTAGATTTATCTTCTGGGGTAAGATAAAAGATAAGGTTCCATCCCTCTCTGCAGGTGTTTAGTGTAAAATGAAAACATGTCATGGTATTATGCTGATGTACAATTCACAGATATGAGAAGAAATTTGCAATTTATTTGTATTTTTCTTTACTTCAATTAGTTGAAATAATGATTTGGAAGTTCTGTAGTCATTTTTAGTTCATCAATGGCTATCTATCTTTTCCCTGCTCTCTTTAATTGTTACATATGACTCTACTACTGTTTATAAACAGGACACTTAATATTTCCCCCATAAAGATGCTCTGTTTTTCCTACCATGACATTAATTTTCCCATTCTTCTTCCCATCCTAATAGGATCAGACTTTTAAACTATTTCCACTTCCCCACTTTCCTCCTCCTCTATTACCCCAATCCCAACGTTTTCTGAAATGGTACAGTACCTAGAGTTTCCCTTGAAGTGTGCCCCTCTGTGTTAAGAATATTTACAGGCACACGGTTCTAGACAGTCTATTCTTATTAAGAACACACAGACACATACCTTTCTCTCCATTCTTCTCTCTGCTTTGCTCATTTATTGACATTTAGATTCTTTTCTCATGTATTTTCCTTATCTGGAGTGCTTGTTGTTTTTTTTCCCCAGAAATAGCTTTTTTGTTTTTCTTCTTATAAAAGCAATACATACTTATTGCAATAAATATCCATATACTAAGGTTATATGGAGTCAAAAGCAAAAGTTTTTTTTATAATGTTATTATTCCAGAGATAATCACTATTCATGCTAAGTGCATACTTTTATGGACCTTTTTTCCTACATACAGAGATACACATTTTTTTCTTCTGACAGAAATGTCACATTATCCACACTATTTTTTAACCTTTTTTTATGATAATATTTTGTGAATATTTTTCCTGATAATAAATACATGTTATCCCTTTGAATGGCTGCACTGAATTCCACAACATACGTACCATAACTTATTGAACCAGTCCCTGCTGATGTTTGTTAAATTGGTTCCAGTTTCTCACAATTATAAACAATGAGGCAATGAGCATCTTTACGCATTGTCCAATTTTTTCCCTTCAAATTCTTTTTTTTCCCTGCAGCAAAAGCAGTTCTTTTTAAAAATTTAAAAAATCATTTTAATTTTTTCATCATGATAAATGTACTCTTTAATCCCCATCCCCCATGCCTCTCTTCTAGTAACTACTAGCTTGTTCTCTATAGTTAAGAGTTTGTTTCTTGATTTGTCTCTGTCTTTTCTTTGCTCATTGGTTTTGTTTCTTAAATGTCATATGTCAGTGGTATTTGTCTTTCTCTGACTTAATAATAAATTAATGGATTAATTAATGGATTAATTAATTAATTGATTGATTAAATAAATAATTAAAAATTAGCTCCATCCAAATAATTGAAAAGATTTAATTCTTTTTTATGGCTGAATAATATTCCGTTGTATATACATACCACATCTTTATCCATTCATCTATCAATGGACACTTGGACTGCTTCCATAGTTTGACTGTTGTAAATAATGCTGCAATAAACATAGTGGTGCATGCACCCCTTTGAATTAGTGTTTTTGTATTTTTTGGGTAAATACCCACTAGTGTGATCCTGAATTGTAGGGTAGTTCTATTTTTAATTTTTTAAGGAACCTCCATATAGTTTTCCACAATGGTACACCAATTTGCATTCCCACCACCAGTATAAGAGGGTTCCCCTTTCTCCACATCCTTGCCAACACTGGCTGTTTCTTGTGTTTTTGATTTTAGCCATTCTGACAGGTGTGAGATGATATCTCATTGCAGTTTTGATTTGCATTTCCTTGATGATCAGTGATGTTGAGCATCTTTTCATGTGTCTGTTAGCCATCTGTATGTCTCCTTTGGAGAAATGTCTGTTCATGTCTTCAGCCCATTTTTTAATTGGATTATTTGTCTTTTGAGTATTGAGTTGTATCAGTTGTATATATTTTGATACAAACCCTTTATCTGATATGTAATTTTCAAATATCTTCTTCCATTCAGTAGGTTGTTTTCCTTCAAATTCCAGAAGTGAAATGAACAGGTTAAAGGGTTTACACATTTGGAAAATTGATACCTATTGCCAAATTGTCATCCTAAAGGATTTTTACTTCTACTCATTTACTTCTACTCAGGGCATTCTCCCCCCATGCCCTGGCTATTATTATTCTTTAAAATCTTTGTCAGCTTGATAGGTGAAAAAATAGTTTCTCATTTTTAAACATAGGCATTTCTTTGGTTATTAATAAGATTATATTTGTATTTTTCCTTTGAAAACTTCTCAATTATATTTGTTGATTGGGATATTTTAAACCTTTATTCATTTGTAATATTTCTCCAAATATTAAAGATCTGTTTTTACCTATTGTATGTTGCAAATATTTTTCTTACTTTTTCACTTGCCTTTTAGCTTTATGATGTTGTTCTCCTTGTAAGTTTATAATTTTTACATAGATATATTAAATCTGGTTCAATTTTGGATGCCATGCTTAGTATAGCCTCCCTTTCAAGTTATAGAAATAATTTGTATATTCTTCTATTCTGCCTACATTAAGACATTTTTAAGTTTTTTTGATATTTGAAAAGAGAAATTATTCTTCAGCATTTTTTAAAGAAAATTCTTTGGCTGCTCAACGAATATTTTCTTCCAGATGGAAGGTCATTTTCATCTTTTTCATACCCCTAGAGAGTCCAATGAGAGTTTTTGTGGAATTGTGTTTATTTGCAAACTGGCCCCATGCATAGAAGGCAGGAAGAGACCAATGAAAGAGGCAAACTACTCCAGATTGGTAGGTGGCAGATTTAATAAACAAGGGAACTTACTTACAAGGGTTGCCTTGGGCAGCCACAAGACCAGTAGATCTCTGTCCCTGTTCACTACAACTTAGAGATCTTGGGGCACCTGGGTGGCTCAGTCGGTTGAGTGTCCGACTTCAGCTCAGGTCATGATCTTGTGGTTCACAAGTTCGAGCCCTACATTGAGCTCTGTGCTTACAGCTGGGAGTCTGGAGCTTGCTTCGGATTCAGTGTCTCCCTCTCTCTCTGACCCTACCCAACTCTGTCTCTGTCTCTCTCTCTCTCAGAAATAAATAAAAACTTCTTTAAAAATTAAAAAAAAAGAAGTTTATATAGATATCTTAATCAGGTTTAATCATGTATTCAGTCCAGAGGGTCTCAACCATATCTTAACCTCTCAAGACTATGTCCTTGAAAATGGCTCCCACTGTGGAAATGATAGACAGAACTTACATTCCAAGGACAGGGAATGGGGTGAGGAGGCTCCAGTTGACTGGGTCCAGCTCTCAGGTCAATGAGCAGGCATGTCCTCTTAATGGCCTTCTCTAATACTTCATCCTCTTCCACATTATGCCCTGAGCAGTCAGTAAGGGATTTCACTAGCATAGAGATGGCTCATTTGGTGGCTATCTGGCCATTCTGGTGGGACATCCCATTGTAAGTTCCAGTAGATGATGCCTTTCCAGGTGTGATAGGGCTTTGGTGTTCTTAGTAGCATAGCATGTTGATCCACAGTGAGAGTGGGGGCAATGGCTATTTGCCACAACTCCCATTTATGGTATTGAGTGTCTCAGCAGGGGTCCCCAGTCTGGCATATGGGTCAATAGGCCCTACTGGTTGATTATTCAAAAGTATTAAAGCCTGGGACAGTACTTTAGTCCATCTGGCCCACGTGATTTTACCTGTTAGTAATTTAATCTGCTGCTTTAATATTGTATTTCTCCTTTCTATAAATTCTGCTGCTTGTGGATTTAGGGGAGATGGAACCTCCATTCAGTGTGATGTTCTTTGCTCAGTTTTGCATTTTATGACTTACCAAATGTGACCCCCAATCACTGTCTATTCAATAAGGATATCTGTACATGGTACTTGGCTTCTCTAATGCCATAATGCAGCCTGGTTCGTGCAGCAATAGGGGATAGCTTGGGTTAGGCCAGATGCAGTAACAATATAAACCAAGGCATATTTAGGGGCGCCTGGGTGGCTCAGTCGGTTAAGCATCCGACTTCGGCTCAGGTCATGATCTCGTGGTCCATGAGTTCGAGCCCCGCATTGGGCTCTGTGCTGACCGCTCAGAGCCTGGAGCCTGTTTCAGATTCTGTGTCTCCCTCTCTGACCCTCCCCCATTCATGCTCTGTCTCTCTCCGTCTCAAAAATAAATAAACGTTAAAAAAAATTTAAACCAAGACATATTTAGAACTCTCATTCTGAGGGATGGGGTCAATATAATCAATCTGCCAATTCCTCATAGGTTGAGAGCTCTGGTGGATGGCCCCATACAACTTTGGCAATTGCTTCAGGCATTCAGAACATACAGGACATGTTGTTACAGCATTAATCAAGTCACTGTATTTCAAGGGCAATCCAGCATCCTTATCAATATGCCCTCCCAGCTGGGTGCTATGGTGGCCACTCTATGCACCAAGTCTGCATAACTACTGAAGGGTCAGTTGCTAGGGCCCATACCCAAGCCTGATTCCTGATTGCCAGCAGGTGTCAGTACTTTATGAGCTGGAACATGGAAGACAGTGAGGACTGCCTCAGGCTCTTGCAGGTGAACCCAAATATCTTTCTACATATCTTCATCTCACAAAGACTTATTAAGGATCATCTACCCCTCAGCTTGCCATTGTCCAAACCATAGGGTTAATTTCTAGCTATCATTGCAGAGGGTTAATGGCCAGGATTCACAAGTCAAGCTTATGACTCTGACTGTAGCCCAGCGAACATCACACATTGAACATCAAACTTCTCTGAGTTCAGCCCATTGGCTGGTTTGGTTGGTTCCTTTTTCCAGGCCTCTATATACCAGTGGGAATTTCCCTTACTCTCTCTACAGGTTGCAGGTGTCATCACAAAAATAGGAGCAGGAGCATTTGGCAGATCTACATACTTTACAGGAGTTGGGAACACCTGCATTTATAGACAGTGTGCTGGAAAACAGGGTACTCTTCTGCAGCAAATAGGCATGCTACTTAGTCACAGTAGGGGTTTGAGGTATGGCAGAGGTGGGTCAGTTGACCATATTCTCCATACACTGCTTGATAGGAAGGGAAGTTCTTACTATGTTATGCTGTCCCTTTGTGAGAGACTCTACCAGGAGGAGTACTGTGTATACTGCCAGGAGCTATTGTTCTTTGGGGGGTATATTGGGTTTCTGCCCACTTCCAGAGCTGGGACCAAAATCCTAAAGGTATTCTCTTCTATTTTCTCTGCCACAGTGTCCAACCTATACCTTCTGGAGTCATAGACACATCTCACTCAAATGGTACGTCTGTGTGGGAGGTGCCCAGAACTTTAATCTGCTTCACTAGTATTTTTGCCTTTTTAAAGCTGGCTTGTTGTTCTGATACCCAGTCCTACATGTTCCCTTTTTTCACCAGATGGTATAAGACACAGAGATTCTGTACCAAGTGGGAAATAAAAGTCCTTCAAACCCCAAAATCCCTATAAGAGCTTGCACCTCTTTCATATTCTTAGGGGTTGGATAGGTTTGCACCTCATCAATCACAGCTTCTGGGATAACATGCATCTTACCTGACCAAACAACTCACAGAAACTTTACAGCAGTGTCTGGTCCTGGAATTTTCTGTGCGTTCACTGCCCATCCTCTCCCTCACAGATGTTCCAGCAAAGTCTGAAGAGTATCCTACAGCAGAAGCAAGGCTTTAATACATGTTAACATTGTATTTTCAATATAATGAGCCCACTTTAGTGATACGAGGAAGAAGAAAAAGGCTGGGTCTCAGGCTATCATCTCATAACATAATGTGGGGCTGTGCAGGTAGCTCTGGGAAGGTACTTGAAAGGTCTATTATTACCCTTCCCACATGAAAGTAAATTGATCTTAGTTATCAGAAACCTGTACTTGTCAGAGTCTCCTGTAAATCTCTTTGATGATGGAACACTTTTGCATGGACACTTCTATTAATAATATGTATTTATATGGAATAACTTAAAGTTTAGCATCACTTTTTATTTATTTATTTAATTTTTTTTTTTAATTTTTTTTTCAATGTTTATTTATTTTTGGAACAGAGAGAGACAGAGTATGAATGGGGGAGGGGCAGAGAGAGAGGGAGACACAGAATCGGAAACAGGCTCCAGGCTCTGAGCCATCAGCCCAGAGCCCGACGCGGGGCTCGAACTCACGGACCGGGAGATCGTGACCTGGCTGAAGTCGGCCGCTTAACCGACTGCGCCACCCAGGCGCCCCTTTAATTTATTTTTAAAATTTACATCCAAATTAGTTAGCATATAGTGCAACAATGATTTCAGGAGTAGATTCCTTAATGCCCCTTACCCATTTAGCCCATCCCCCTCCCACAACCCCTCCAGTAACCCTCTGTTTATTCTCCATATTTAAGAGTCTCTTATGTTTTGTCCCCCTCTCTGTTTTTATATTATTTTTGCTTCCCTTCCCTTGTGTTCATCTGTTCTGTGTCTTAAAGTCCTCATATGAGTGAAGTCATATGATAGTTGTCTTTCTCTGACTAATTTCGCTTAGCATAATACCTTCTAGTTCTATCCACGTAGTTGCAATAGCATCACTTCTTTTTTTTTTTTTACAATGCTTTCCATGTAATTTAACATAACAAATAATCCTGATTAGTCTAATATCTCTTTTTTATAAGGAGAGAGAACACATCTTTTGAGATATTCTAGGGCCCCTTTGCAAAATCCCAAAGTTAGCTCAAGGTCAATAAAACTTTATTTAAAATTTGATTTGGGGGAAGTTTGTCAAACTATGAAAAAGTTTAAAATTCTTTTTCTTTAAGCTTATTTATTTATTTTGAGAGAAACAGAGACAGCACAAGTGGGGGAGGGGCAGAGAGAGAGGGGAAAAAGAGAATCCCCAGCAGGCTCCATACTGCTAGTGCAGAGCCCCATGGGGACTTGAACTCACAAATCTGTGAGATCATGACCTGAGCCAAAACCAAGAGTCGGACACTCAACCAACTGAGCCACCAGGTGCCCCATCAAAAAGTTAAAAATTCTTGATTAAATAGGATCATAGGTCACTGTGATATAATACTTAGTTATCCATTTAACCAAAGTGACAATTAAAGACTTCAAAGGCAAATACTTAGGAATAAACTTAACCAAGGAGGTGAAAGACCTACACTCTGAAAACTATAGAGAAACAAATAAAAGACAACGCAAACAAATTGAAATTTATTCCATGCTCGTGAATTAGAAGAATTAATATTGGTAAAATTTCCATGCTGCCCAAAACAATCTACAGGTACAATACATTCCCTATCAAAATACCAACAGAATTTTTCACAAAACTAGAAAAAATAGTTCTAAAATTTGTATGGAACTACAAAAGACCATAGATAGTCAAAGCAATCTTGAGAAAGAAGAACAAAGCTGGAGGTATCACAACCCCAGATTTCAAGATATACTACAAAGCCATAGTAATCAAAACAGTGTGGTACTGGCACAAAAATAGACACATAGATCAATGGAACAGGATAAAGAAATAATCTGTGACAAAGGAGACAAAAGTATACAATGGATAAAAAGTCTCTTCAATAAATGGTGTTGGGAAAACTGGACAACTACATGCAAAAGAATGGAATTGGGACACTTTCATACACACACACAAAAATAAACTCAAAATGAATTAAAGATGTAAATGCAAGCCATGAAACCATAAAAGTCATAAAAGAAAACATAGGTAGTAATTTCTTTGACATGTCCATGGCACCATTTTTTTCTAGATATGTCTCATCTGGCAAGGGAAGCAAAAGCAAAAATAAACTGTTGGGACTACATAAAAATAAAAAGCTTATGTACAATGAAGGAAGGCATCAACAAAATGAAAAGGCAACCTACTGAATGGGAAAAGATATTTGTAAATGGCATATCTGGTAAGGGGTTATTATCTAAAATATATGGAGAGCTTATACAACTGAAGATTAAAAAAAGCCCAAAACCCACCTGATTAAAAAATGGGTAGAACAACTGAATAGACATTTTTCTAAAGAAGACATACAGATGGAGGGGAGCACCTGGGTGGCTCAGACAGTTAAGCATCTGACTCTTGATTTTGGCTCAAGTCATGAGATAAAGCCCCACATTGGATTCTCTCTCTCCCTCTCCCTCTCCCTCTGCCCCTCCTCCAATTGCTCATGCTCTTTATCTGTCTCTCTCTCTTACTACATACATACATACATACATACATACATACATACATACATACATACAAAAGCCATACAGATGGTCAACAGATGTGAAAGGATACTCAGCATCCCTAATCACCAGGGAAATGCAAACCAGAACCATAATGAGGTATCACCTTATACCTGTCAGAATGGTTAGTATCAAAAAGACAAAACATAACAAATGTTGGTAAGGATGTGGAGAAAAATGAACCCTTGTGTACTCACTGTTGGTGGGAATGTAAATTGGTGTAACAACTGTGGAAAACAATGTAGAGATACCTCAAAATTAAAAATAGAAATGCCATATGATTCAGTAATTCCACTACTGGGTATTTACCCAAATTAAATGAAAACACTAATTTAAAAGATGCATGCATCCTATTTATAACAGCATTATTTACAATAGCCAAGATATGGAAGAAACTCAAGTGTCCATCAATAGATGAATGGATAAAGAAGATATATATATATGTTTCTAATGTATGGAAGAAGTGAAGATTGCTTTCTCTCTCTCTCTCTCTCTCTCTCTCTCTCTCTCTCTCTCTCCACACACACACACACACACACACACACACACACACACACACACAATGGAATATTACTCAGCCATAAAAAAGAAGATCTTGCTATTTGTAACAACATGGATAGACCTGTAGGGTGCTTATGTAAGTGTAATAACTCAGGCAAAGAAAGGCAAATATCATATGATTTCATTTACATGTAGAATCTAAAAAAACAAACAAAAGAAGAAACAGACTGATAAATACAGAGAACAAACTAGTTGCCAGAGGGGAGTAGGGTGGGAGATGGGCAAAATGGGCAAAAGGGAGTGGGAGATACAGGCTTCTAGTTATGGAATGAATAAATCCCAGGGACAGAGCATAGAGAATATCGTGAATGGTATGTTGATAGCATTGTATGATGACAGGTGGTAGAGAGAATAATATATAGACTTAAATCACTGTGTTGTAGAGCTGAAGCTAATATTGTGTGTCAGCTATACTTCAATAAATAAAAGAGACTTCAATGACAAATGCAGAAAGTTATATAGGTGGAAAAATAACTTAGCTCTTTTATTTTTTTTAATTTTTTTTAATGTTTATTCATTTTTGAGACAGAGAGAGACAGAGCATGAACGGGGGAGGGTCAGAGAGAGAGGGAGACACAGAATCTGAAACAGGCTCCAGGCTCTGAGCGGTCAGCACAGAGCCTGACGCGGGGCTCGAACTCACAGACTGTGAGATCGTGACCTGAGCCGAAGTCGGCCGCTTAACCGACTGAGCCACCCAGGCGCCCCTAACTTAGCTCTTTTAGTAGAGAAGACTAAGTTTTCTTAGGTAATCAAAGACGTAATAAAGACGACATGAAGTATAGGAAATTATTTTGATAAAACACAGAATCTTTGTTTTCTAAGCAGATTATTTAAAGGATAAAAACATTTCACAATTCCATCAAGAATAGATCAATAGTTCAAGAAAACATTGTCCTTTCAGCATATGAAAGAAGATTAAGTTTCAGTTTTATGTAAGTACAAAATTAATGTTAAAGCTTATTTTTCTTTAAACCAATTAAATACAGCTCTTTTACAGGTTAATTTTGGCAATACCCTATGGAGGCAGAAAATCATCACATATACATAACATATATCCACAGACATACATAAACATATAGACAAATTCAAACAGAGACCCTATAGCTTTCATTCCAAAACTTTATCCATGAGTTGGTACAACAATATAAAACTCACTAGTTTATAGAACAGTTGAACCCAAATGTGTCTCTGACTGACAGAGTAAGTTAAGGTTACCCATTCACATGGCTAAAGCTTTTTATTAATATTTGTGGAGAAAGTTTGTATCTGCCCTTTACCAGTAATCTTTTGGTGGACTAGATTCAGGGCAAGGGTGCTTCTACAGCACTCTGTGTTTTCAAGAACTTCTTTCCCCCCTTTTTCTTCCTCACTCTCAGTCAATTGTGGGCAGCATTTTAGTTATCTGTTGGGCTGTTTATATTTCAAATATGATAAATTTACAATCTCAAGGGACAAAGAAGGAAAGCAAGTTTTCTCCTAGGAGTTTTGGGGCATATTTTTCTATTTTCAAAATTCTAGGGTAATTACTATTAAATTTTTTTATTAGGGGTCAGACAGCATAGGGCGCTCTGTCTTTATCATTGTCAATAACCACAACATCCTCCCCTTTGCTTTCCTCACTTTCCCAGTAATTCTACCTTTTGGCGCCCTAATCAGGCTCTGTCAAGAGCACTTGGATCTTAATCTGTGGCAGTTTGTGCTCTCCTTGCTTTGCAAAATGGCATGCTAAAGTCTCCAATTTATTATCCTGCTCTCCCACCTGGTCCAGCTCCAAAGCTAGCAGAGTAAAGACAACTGCACGTCCTTCTCTAACTTCAGTTTTTCTTCCAAATTTCTAACTTGAGTTTACAGTCTTTCCGTAGGCATCAGTGGCCAGCTGAACTACCCACAACAGAAACCAGTTCACTGTGGCAGCTGTTTATTTCCCTTGTTTCCTGCAGTTTGCTGTGCAGAATTTCTCAAATGCATGAAATCAGCTTGTGTTTTTGAGGTGTCTATGTACTTATGTGGGGATCCACAAGCATCTGACATATGGGCCACCCCTCCCCACTTAGAAGGCAATGGCCTACTTGGAATTTCCCCTGCAGATGCCTCTTTCCCAAGGCCCATTTCTTTGGTTTTTTGGCTGGCTCACCAACTGTTAGTTCAAGAGGGCAAGGAGAGACCAAACAAAGAGGCAGACCACTTCAGAGTGGTAGGTGGCAGGCTTAATAAACAAGGGAACTTACAAGACTCATCTAGGTGGCACAAGATGAGTAGATCTCTGCACCCACATGTCAAACCTTAAAAGTTTATAGAGGTCTTAACTGGTTTCAGTCAGGTTAAGTCCAGGTTGTCTCAAAAACACCTTACTCTCTCAAGGCTATGTCCTTGAAAATGACTCCCATTGTGGGAATGGTAGGCATCCCAAGGATAGGGTGGGGCTGAGGAGCCTTTGAGTGCCTGGGTCTAGCTCACAGGTCAACCAATGGTCATGTCCTCTTAATGACCTCCTCCAGCAAATTGCATTATGTAAATAGATTAATTTGGGATAAAGCACATCCTTACAACGTTGAATATTCCCATTCAGGTACATGGAATGGCTGTCATTTTTTCAAATATTCTTTTATGTCATTCAATAAGATTTTATAGGAAAAGCAGATCATGAGAACTGAAAAAGTATCATGGTTTGAGGTTATTATTGCAAAGGTTTTAAGTCCTATACAATCCCGTAGGTTTTGAAGGCATCATTGTATTCCAGCACTGTACAATAATTAACATTTACTATTGTTTAAAATGAATGAGGAAGTTTTTCCATTGAGTCTCACTGAGTTGGTAGATATAGATAACTAGAAGGGGGAAGAGGAGCAGAAAATGAGGTTATGGCTTGAAAAATTATCGAGAGCAAGGCCATGGTAATTGACCTGTCCTGTCGCCTCCTACTCCTGTGAATGAACTCAGACCAAAGCCTAAGAAATAGTCTGTAATGAAATTGATTGATTAGCCTGGGAAGGTATAGGTCTCTCAAAGTAGAGTGTTTGTGCTTACTCTGAGCTTAGAAATTATGCTAGTGCATTTGACAATTAGTAAGGAGCCTGAGAGATTTAATGATAAAATGAGGAAGACATATGATGCTTTTCTATATGGGGACAGGGGTATGGAGGTGTGGGGGGAAAGTGCAATTAGAAACTCCAGGGAAAACAAAATATGTATAAGAAATCATCGATCAAATATGAAACAAACTAAAACATGGCGTGATTATAATTAATTGATGGAGACTAAACAAAGAAAATTTGATTAACTTTGATGCTTGGAAATTTGATGCAATCAATTTTCTTTTTTTTTTTATTTTTTTTAACGTTTTATTTATTTTTGAGACAGGGAGAGACAGAGCATGAACAAGGGAGGGTCAGAGAGAGGGAGACACAGAATCTGAAACAGGCTCCAGGCTCTGAGCTGTCAGCACAGAGCCCGATGCGGGGCTCAAACCCATGGACCGCGAAATTATGACCGGAGCCGAAGTCAGCCGCTTAACCAACTGAGCCACCCAGGCACCCCAATGCAATCAATTTTCAAATGACATGTTTGGTGACATGAAATTTTATCATCTCCACTTTTCTGCATTTAAAAGAACAAAAAGGGAATCTCTTGACTTATACAACTGAAAGTCCGGAAGTAGTTGACGTCTCTCTATCTTGCTTCTGCTTTTGTCTGTGTTGCCTTCATTATAGGGCAGGTTTTTTCCATATGGTGAGAAAGATGATTATCAGCAGCTCGAGCCTTAGACGATTTTTGGAGTCCATCAGCTTTGCATACATTTTCCTTCTACCAATCTGCATATATTTAAAGAAAGACTGTCCCCAGAGATGGAGTGCTGTGATTGGCCAGGCCATTCTTGGCCTGGTCACATGTCCATCCCTGAGATGACTAGGAGCTAGTGGGAGCTAGATACATAGTGTTATTGGTTTCTATTAAGAAAGAGGAGCTCTGTTGTCTAAGAAGGACTCCTGAATATCCTGAGACTGTTTCTCTAAAACTGATGCAATCTGTTTTGTGATCTTGTACCCTACTGGAAACCAGAAGCGGGGCGGGGGCGGGGTTGGTATGCAGGGGACAACTTTAAACTTATAAGAAATATCTTAGTTGTGGCTAGTTTAAAAGTTTCTTTTAGATAACTCAGTCTTTTTCTTTAAAAAAATTTTTTTACTTATTTTTGAGAGAAAGAGAGAGCATGCAGGCAAGCAGGGGAAGGGCAAAGAGAGGGAGATGGTGACTTCTGAAACGGGGTCTCTGCTGACAGCAGACAGCATGATGCAGGCTCCAACTCACGAACAGTGAGATGGTGACTTGAGCCAAAGTCAGATGCCTAACTGATTCAGCCACCCAAGTGTCTGATAACTCAGTCTTTTTCAGATAAATACTAAATCTTTTAGATTTCCTCTGTCTCTCTAAAATGGCATTTTTTAATCTGTGGGGGATGGGGCAAATGTGATTTTATGGTGAGATAAATGGGAGCTTTGGGATACATTTGGTATTCTTTGGATCTTTTGTGGTCTTTGCTGTGGATTGGTCCCCTTATAACCTTTTGGAGTGTTGCACAGGCACGTATTGCTGGAATTTAGGCTTCCAGACATCATTTACCTTCAGGACCAGGAATGAAACACCATACACTTTGTCCTCTGCCCATACCTGTATAAGTAGTGTCTTCATTAAAGTCTTATCACTTAAGTCATCTGAGATGATCTTTTAAAGTTTGTTTACTTATTTTGGGGAGGGGAAGAAGGGCAGAGAGAGAGGCTGGGGGAGGAAGGGCAGAGAGAGAGGGAAAGGGAAAATCCCAAGCAAGCTCCACACTGTCAGCACAGAATCTGATGGGGACTTGATCCCATGAACCATGAGATCATGACCTGAACTGAAATCAAGATTCAGACACTTAACTGACTGAGTCATGCAGGCGCCCCAATCTGGGGTTATTTTTTAAATGTTTGTTTAATAATTTATTTTTGAGAGAGAGAGGGTGAGTGCATGTTTATGCCTGTGTGTGGATGTGTGCCAGTGCCAGGGAGGGACAGAGAAAGAGGAAGAGAGAATCCCAAGCAGGTTCCATCTTGTCAGCACAGAGCCCCATGTGGGGCTCAATCTTATGAACCACGAGATTATGACCTGAGCCAAAATCAAGAGTCGGTCACTGACTGAGCCATCCAGGTGCCCCTGGGGTGATTTTATTTCCTATGGGGATGGTGACTGATATAGAGTTGCTGACTGACTGAACTAAAAGTTACTGAGGTCACTACTTTAACAAAAGTTACTGAGGTCACTGTCATACCAATCACATATGTATATCTCTATTATGGTATTCATAGCCATTAGTATCAGTCTCCACTGTCAGTTGTGAGGCTTTTAAGAGCAATGACTTTTTCAGCTTTATAATCCCAGTATTTAGCATACTGCATAATTAAGTACTACATAAAATGCCATAGACTTTAGAGAAATAGCCATAGACTTCAGAGAAAAGGATATTTATAATAGTCAGGTCAGGCTTTATGAGGAGGTTGGGACCTGAACTCTGAAGAATGGATAGATCTAGATTGAGTCAAGAAGAAGATATTTTCCAGCTGACAGAACAATGAACACAAATCCATGGAGGCTTAAACAATTATAGTATCTTCATGGATCAGTGAGGGAATTGGGCTGCTAAAAATAGAGAGATTTTGTTGGGAAATAAAGTTGAGGTCAAATTATAGACAGTCCTAAAATAGTGCAGACATTCCAATTTAAAGCAGAGTAAAATTTAATCATTAATTTCTTTCAAATTAGGCAGGTACCATAATGACACAGATGTAAGAAAAGTCAGTATTGTTGTAGGATAGAATAGAAAGAATATAGGATAGATCAAAGGAACAGGTTGTCCCCAGTCTGTTACAGTAATCCAGATGTGAAATATTATAACCATTTTTGACCACTTCCCATTCTTTCATTTATTAAGTATCTGTTCAGTGTCTATCTTTTGTCTGGCACTGGCTAGCTATTGGGCATACAATGGTGAGTAAAAAAAGGCATAAAATTAAAGCGTTATGTGACAAACGATAAAATAGGGAAAGTAAATTAAAATTTAAGACCCCGCTTAATAGGACTTTAGAAGTAGGTATACTTGAAGGAAACAGGATTGCACCAAAAACAGAATCAAAGATACGTGAACAATAAAACAATGAATGGGTCAAATTAACATTAAATGATGCCTATAAGATCTACAAGAACAAAAAGGGCTATTTGTGTGTTTGTTTGCATTTGCCTAATATGGTTTGCACACACTTAGGAGGAAACCTACTAGCATTAGGATTATTGTCAAGAAAATAGAGCAGAGTTGTCAAATAACTACTCATATTTTTTTGACTTGGTAATTCAAGGAAGTGATGAAAGTACAAATCTAATGTGGCCAGGGGATCAAATGAGGAAACAAAGGAAAGGGGTTTGTTTTAATTGATATTAATATGTAAATTTAATATTAAAATGTAAATTTCATCATGCATATTTGAAAACCATCTTTTAAACTTGTTTTTTTTCATTAATCTAATTGCCATTCATGTAAATAAATTTGTGTTAGCAGATTCACATTGCTTCACTTCCTCTTCTATGAGTGTTTTCCCTGTAAAGATTGTTCTTAGAATGAGGTGGCATTTATTACTTTATAATTGTGTGTCAATTGAATTGGAATTATTCATTGTGACTGTCAAGGTGTTTGTGTGTGTTGGGGGTTGTGGGGCAGATAAGGTTGGGCCTGTTCTCATGAAGCCTACAGTATAAAGGATGAGATAGATATTTACACAATAATTGCACAAATAATGTAGAATTATAACCATGTTAAAGACTATGAAGGATAAATACATGAACTCTGAGGGTTTATAAGGAACATTATTGAGGCTATGATACTTGAGTTGAGATTTGAAGGATTAAGAGTTTATTAAATGGAGGATAGAGCATTCCAGGCTGAGCAGCCAGCAAGCGCAATGTCTGGAAAGAAACATGTTAAGAACTGAAAGAAGGCCTGTAAGCCTGGTTTGCAGGGAAGAGAATAGGGGTGGTATAATATGAAGCAGAGATAAATAGGGACAAGACCATAAAGGATCTTATAAACCATGATAAAAATTTTGCCCTTAGAACAGTAGGTAGTCATTGCCATGGAAGTGTTTTAAGGTGTGTGTGTGTGTGTGTGTGTGTGTGTGTG
>NW_024412396.1:36352501-36392826 GCF_014898765.1 Herpailurus yagouaroundi | reverse complement strand
AATCACTCCGTCAAAGGATAGATGAAGAATGGGCTAGAGGGCCAGGGTAGATATGCAGCAAAACTAGTCCAGAAGCTATTATAATAATCCAGGTGAGAGATTGATGGTAACCTGGACTAAAATGGTGGCAATTGAGATGGAGAGAAATGTATGGATTCGAAAGATATTTAAGAGGTAAAATTGGTAGGGCTTGTGATAGATTAGATATGGGGGATGATATGAGAGGAAGACTGTCAAGGATTATGCCTAGATTCATGGCATGTACAAATTGATGCTGGTCACATTTATGAAGAGATAATGAAAAAGGCCCAGCATTTGTGGAGGGAAAAACATGAGTTGTTTGGATTTATAAAGTAGGCAATTAAGATACTTGCATCTGGAACTCAGAGGATAGGTATCACAGAAAGTTTCTGGTTTTTTTGTTTTTTTTTTTTTTACTTCCCAGAATTTAAATCCACTTTTGTTTGGTGAATTTTTACCTTCAGTCTGATGGAAACAAGAGATGGAACATGTGGCCTAGGCTTCTCCAAGTCAAATGTACCCACCCCAAATTTTGAATTGGGAGTTAAGTGACACAAAGAAGTGTGCCCTAGGAAGAATTCCCTCTGGCAGTGGTGGCAGTTGAAATAAGATCAAGTTTGTAGGGTAGTTGTGGTAGTAGAGGTAATAGAAGCATCTTGTGCTGGTGGTAGTGGTGTGAACTGCTGTCCTTAGTGCTTGTTTGTGGTTGTGTTTTCTTTGCCTGCAGTTACATGGGATGGGTTTGGGCATTGATCCTTGCTAGGTTGCCTCTGAGTCTAAATCCCCTATTCTGGGGATTTTGTGATAGGCACTATAATTTGACCAAATTCTGTTTTTACTTAAATCAGCCAGGATCACCTTCAGTTGTTTGCCACTAAGGATGTGGATTGATACTAGAGGTCTGGGCTAGAGATATACATTTGTGATTCATCTCTATAGTGGTTGTGGTGGAAGCTGTGTACAGGGATGAATTACTAAAATATAGAGTACAGAATGAGCAGGCCTAGGATTGAACCCAAGGAATTTATTTTATTTATTTATTTATTTATTTATTAATATATGAAATTTATTGTCAAATTGGTTTCCATACAACACCCAGTGCTCATCCCAAAAGGTGCCCTCCTCAATACCCATCACCCACCCTCCCCTCCCTCCCACCCCCCATCAACCCTCAGTTTGTTCTCAGTTTTTAAGAGTCTCTTATGCTTTGGCTCTCTCCCACTCTAACCTCTTTTTTTTTTCCTTCCCCTCCCCCATGGTGAACCCAAGGAATTTATAACATTTAATGATTAAGTAGAAGAGGATGAGTCTGGAAGAAGAGATCAATTATTAGAAATAGTAGAAAAATCAGGTAAATACTATATCTTAGAAGCCAAGGTGTTGGAGTTCTTAAAAAAATAATCTCTACACTCAACATGGGGCTCAAATTTATGACTCCGAGATTAAGAGATGCATGCTGTACTGACTGAGCCAATGATGCACCCCAAGATGTTGAAGTTATTGATTTTCACTCTACATGTGAGGAAACTAATGTTGGGTTAGAAACCTGCCAGTAGTATGATTGAACCAGAAGTTGAGTCCATATCTACCTGCCTACAAAAATCATTTATACAGGAGTGCTGATGTGTAGGGGGCACTTGTACCCCAATGTTTATAGCAGCACTTTCAACAATAGCCAAATTATGGAAAGAGCCTAAATGTCCATCAACTGATGAATAAAGAAATTGTGATTTATATACACAATGGAATACTACTTGGCAATGAGAAAGAATGAAATATGGCCATTTGTAGCAATGTGGCTGGAACTGGAGAGTGTTATGCTAAGTGAAATAAGTCATACAGAGAAAGACAGATACCATATGTTTTCACTCTTAAGTGGATCATGAGAAACTTAACAGAAGACCATGGGGGAGGGGAAGGAAAAAAAAAAGTTAGAGAGGGAGAGAGCCAAACCATAAGAGACTCTTAAAAACTGAGAATAAACTGAGGGTTGATGGGGGGTAGGAGGGAAGGGAGGGTGGGTGATGGGCACTGAGGAGGGCACCTGTTGGAATGAGCACTGGGTGTTATATGGAAACCAATTTGACAATAAATTTCATATTAAAAAATCATTGATAGAGTTGATTGGATATATATGAGGGATACATCAAAGACTGTGAATATAAGAGATGAAGGGAGTAATGAGTTGGTATAACATACCAACTTTCCATGTCTTGATTTTGGGGAGACTTACTGTGCTACTGAGACAGGGATATTAGAGGGAAAGGAAGAGATGACTGGATTTGGATCAGATTGAACCAAGACTGATGGAAAAGCATGTAAATATAAATATTTATATAACTCTCAGATAATAGGATAGGACTGGAAATATAGGTTTGGGAGTTTTAAGCATAGAAATGATAACTAAAGACATTAGCATGAATGATCCAAAGAAAAGAATATAGAGAAGGGTAGAGTTAAAGAAAAGGAGAGGTAGAGAACTATAAGAGAGTAGTGTCTTGGAATTTGGGGTTGCAGAGAATTTTAATAGGACTAAATATAAAAGAGTTCAAAAAATAGGTGGAGGGGAAAGACTGAGAAAAGACCATTAGATTTGGAATAAAAACATTTTATTGATTATCTGAGAAGCAGTTAAATGTGATGGGGATATCTGTTGAGTTTAAAAACTCAATAGGGAAAGGAGTGGAAAGCAATAGTAAATAGGAGACACGCTTTCTATTGGATAGATTTAGCAGTAAAAGGAAGGAAAGGAATACAGTACAATTAGAATGGGGACCAAGTTTAAATACAGAATTTCCTCAGATTCTGATTTGCATGTTTGGAGCCAAGGGGAAGACACTAATAATAGGTGGGGAGAGATTTTTACAGGAGTACTTTCCCAGAAAATGATTTGTTAGGATAAATGTTTACCTGAGTCAACTGTCTGTAATTTTTCAAATGGTGTTCAGTATTTCATTGGGGGGATATAGAAGGAAGAATAAAATTTGTTATTTAAAAGTCTCCAGTAACTGGAACTTCTTCATCTTTATTGCTGTCCAGAAGGGATTTTTTGGAATGGGATCTGTGGTAGTGATTTTAGTAGAACTCAGTTGTATTTTCGTGAGAGTAATTAGGATATATATAGATGTGAATTTAAATGCAAATAAATTGATTTTCAGGTGTCAGTAAGGTGGTATTTCTAGGTTTCCACAAATTTTCATAAGAAAATCTACTGTTAAGTTGAATTCAATCAACTTTTCTGACCTATCAAATTTTCTTGACCATCATAGCAAGCAAGACTAAATAACTGTAGCCTTCCTATTTATGCTCTTATGCCTTCCTAAAAAGGTAGCAAATAAATATATCATAAGCAAGTATAAGAATAAAGTTGCTAAATCTCTTACATCATCAGACTTACATTAGTTTTGATGGGTTACTATCATTAATACTAATGAGTAACATTACATCACAGTATAATAAAATCAGTTATGCGCATATAATCTGAGGCACTTAAGCGAAAAAAAGCTCTGAAAATTTCTCTTTCATTTTAATAATCTGTGAATTTAGGCTTTGGTAAATTGAGACAATTATTTAGAACATTGGGTATTAAAAATATCTTTACCAGAAATATACCAATAATTAAAGCAGTTTGGGGGCTTATTCGCTTAAATTAGTTTTACTCCACTCTCTTTTTCACTTTGGATATGCTGACAAAGTCTAAGAGCATAAATTACCTAAACACAGCATTTGGACAAAAAACGTTAATGTTCATTTTATTTGAAACTAAACAAATGAGTCATTCAAAATGTTTGTTGAATGAAAATGCATTCGAACTCTTATACTTGCTTTTAAAGAAGTTTTGAAAACGCTGAATGCAAAAATATATTTTGATGATTGATTCTAGCGGTTTTTACTTTCACGTTACGATAATATCGATGTTCCTGCTGTTCTGCAAAATACTTTTTTAAACTGCTAGGTTACAAGAGGAATGAATAGTCTTCCTGACGTGTTCCCTGTTGTTTCAGGGCTTCTCTTGTAACTCCAGCACCACTCTTGGGGGTTTAGGGTTTTGGGTTCTCTCCTCGCCCCAGGGGAAGGGGTGATGGCCGCAGCACTGGTCTCGCGGGGAGTTTAATCTCGCTCTTCAGCGCGATCTGCGGCTCCCGTTCTCGGCTTCGCGGGGTCTCGCGGGGCTGGGTGGGGCCGAGGCGGGACTGCCGTCGGCTTTTCAGTGTCCGGGTACGCGTCAAGTACCCCGCGCTCCGGACCCAAAATAAAGTGTGGGACCCGGAGAAGGAAGGGCGTGGATGTTCGGTTCCCGGAGGGAAACTTGAGGTGGGCGGGAAAGGGAACTGTCTGTATGTGGCGGTTATTCCCTGGGCGAGCGGCTCTGAGGGATTTGGGGGGCTGGCGGGCCCTGTCCCCAGAGTTCGACCAGAGGTCGCGTGGGGGTTTGATGGCGCGTGGGTCGGGGGTTGGGGGTGGCCCCGGGTGAGGGGAGGCTCGATGGCTGTAAGGGTGTTGGTCCCGAGCCAACCTCCCGCTTCAAAACGCGCGGGAAGAGTGGCTCCTTGAATCTGCGAGTTAGGAGCGAAGCGACGCCCCGCCTCAGGCGTATTTTGTAATGCGAATTGGCAGTCCTGTGAAAACCCGCTTTTTGGAGTCCTGGTGGTAAATTCCTAAGGGTAAAATTGCACTCTTTCTGGGTTTTACCTTGCTGTTGGTAAAGGACTTTGTTTAGGACTCTTGCTACGCATAGTAGTACACACGCCAAGAAAGGACATATTCAGATACTAGTTATTTTCAAAGGCGTATCGTTTTGGGAAGTCTTGGTGTCTGTGGACTCCAGAAGATTCAATGACTTATTGCAGTACCACATATAAACAATTATGAAGGCTCTCTCCGCCCCCCAGGTATTTCAGTCGTGCAGCGACATTGAGCAAGTATTAAGTGCCCAGTACTGGACTGAAGGTGTTCCTCCCCTTCCCAGTGCTTGCCCCCCACCCCATATTTTTCTGTAATAATGTCTGATTAGAAAGTTTGCTACCGAATGAATATATGCTGTTTTGCATATGACTTCAGAAATTCCTTCTTATAAATATTTTTGTGTTTTTTAGTGTAGCATCCAAGATGAATGACAGCCTATTTGTCAGTTTGGACAGGCTTTTGCTAGAATTTGGTAGGTATAAAATGAAAATAAAGAAATGGGTAACTATTTGTATTATTATTTAACATTTAACAACGAAGTGAAGTCACAAAATTATTTATTTTAGTTTTCCAGTATGAGCAAGATATAAGTACTAAAGAAGATATGATTCAACGGATTAACAGTAAGTCATTTGGCATGATAAAGGTATTTAGTTTTTAAATTTTTTATGGCATATAAGATAATAATGCAGTTGCCAACTTACAGTTGGCATTATAACTTTTGTGCCGGTTCTATCTAGTGACTAATGCTATTTGCCTGAACTACAGATTCTCAATAATAAATTTCTGTATTCAGCATTTAATTATTCTGTGTTGAAGAATTTTGCTTTAAGCAGAAATAACCCCTTTGGCCCAGGTCATGATCTTGCACTTCATGAGTGTGAGCCCTGCTTGGGCCTCTGTGCTGACAGCTCAGAGCCTGGAGAATTCTGTGTCTCCCTCTCTCTCTGTCCCTCCCCCACTCAACACTCTTTCTCTCTCAAAAATAAAAATTAAGAAATAACCCCTTAATTCAGTGCAGTTAAAAATATGTTTTTGGGGGGGGGGCACCTGGGTGGCGCAGTCGGTTAAGCGTCCGACTTCAGCCAGGTCACCAACTCGCGGTCCAGGAGTTCGAGCCCCACGTCGGGCCCTGGGCTGATGGCTCAGAGCCTGGAGCCTGCTTCCGATTCTGTGTCTCCCTCTCTCTCTGCCCCTCCCCCGTTCATGCTCTGTCTCTCTCTGTCCCAAAAATAAATAAACGTTAAAAAAAATATATGTTTTTTTTTTCTCAGACAACACCAGTTACTTCAAACATTTTATTGAAAAATTTTTGGTTTTATTTTTAAATTTATGTTCTTTTTTGTAGTTTCAAGTTTGTATTTATTTTTAATCTATTTTATTTGAGAGAGAGAGTGTGAGTGCAAGTGGGGGAGAGCAGCAGAGGGAGAGAGAGAATTTTAAGCATGGGGAGCCTGATGCCAGGCTTCCTCCCCACCTTGGGCTCATGAGCTGAGCAGAAGTCCAGAGTTGGACGCATAACGTACTGAGCCACTCAGGTACCCCTCAGGTTTTTATTTAAATTCCAGTTAGTTAACATACAGTGTAGTATTAGTTTTAGGTGTAGGATTTAGTGATTCATCACTTAGGTACAACACCCAGTGCTCATCACAAGTGCAGTCCTTAATACCCATCACTCATTTAACCCATCCCCCTGCCTCCTCCCCTCCAGCCACCCTCAGTTTATTCTCTATAGTTAAGAATCCGTCTTAAGGTTTTTCCCCCCACTCTATTTTCCCTGTGTTCGTTTTGTGTCTTAAATTCCACGTATGAGTGAAATCCCATGGTATTTGTCTTTCTCTGACTCACTTATTTTGTTCAGCATAATACTGTCTAGCTCCATCCATGTCATTGCAAATGGCAAGATTTCGTTCTTTTTTGTGGATGAATATTCCGTTATATATATATATGCCACATATTCTTTATCCATTCATCAGTTGTTGGACATTTGGGGTCTTTCCAGAATTTGACTATTGTTGATAGTGCTACTATAAACATCGATGTGCATGAGCCCCTTTGAATCAATATTTTTGAATCCTTTGGGTAAATACCTAGTAGTGCAATTGCTGGATTGTAGGGTAGTTCCATTTTTAACTTTTTGAGGAACCTCCATACTGTTTTCCAGAGTGGCTGTACCAGTTTGCATTCCCACCAACAGTGCAGAAGGGTTCCCCTTTTTCCACCTCTTTGCCAACATCTGTTGTTTCCTGTGTTGTTAATTTCAGCCATTCTGACAGGTGTGAGATGATAGCTTATTGTAGTTTTGATTTGTATTTCCCTGATGATGAGTGATGTTGAGCATCTTTTCATGTGTCTATTAGCCATCTGTATGTCTTCTTTGGAAAAATGTCTCTTCATGTCTTCTGTCCATTTTTTAACTGGATTATTTGTTTTTTGGGTGTTGAGTGTTCTAAGTTCTTTATATATTTTGGATCATTTGAGTGAATTTTTTTTTAAATTTTTTTTTTCAACGTTTATTTATTTTTGGGATAGAGAGAGACAGAGCATGAACGGGGGAGGGGCAGAGAGAGAGGGAGACACAGAATCGGAAACAGGCTCCAGGCTCCTGAGCCATCAGCCCAGAGCCCGACGCGGGGCTCGAACTCACGGACCGCGAGATCGTGACCTGGCTGAAGTCGGACGCTTAACCGACTGCGCCACCCAGGCGCCCCAAGAGTGAATTTTTAAAAATCTTTTTAGACATGACCAGAAGTCAGGGGTCAGGATTGATGCATGCCACATTTTCAGGAATAATTCTGAAAAATGATATTATGAGTGAAATGGCAAAGCAAATTACATACATACAGTATTTTAAGATCCAACATAAAAGCTATTATAGAAAAAAGAACCATTAATTTCTTGATTTCTGAAAAGGTAGAATTTGGTTACCTTTCTGTGACAAAAAAGAATACGGAGTATGAGTGCTAATAATTTATTTTAATGTTTAAGAAATTCTATTTTTATCTTGTATTTTTTCACTAGTAACAAAGAAGTGAGTTGAAGGTGTATTTAATAATTAATTGACACGGAATCAGTGAAGGGAAATTTTACATTTGTCCAAACCGAAACAAGTTAGTATCACATATGACTAAATGTTTACATGAACGCATATAATCATAAGACGCCACTGATTCTAGGTATCACTTGATCTAGCCTTCTTATGTTAAAGATGAGGAACAGGGTCTTTTTGTTTTAATTTAAAGTTTTAATTTAAATTCCAGTTAGTTAACATACAGTGTCATATTAGTTTCAAGTGTACTTCTCTTCAGTCCAAACACAAATCCTTTGCTTCTGGATCTATGAGCAAGCCTGGTTCTGGTTCTGTGCTTTTTAGTATAGTGCCCTTCCCATCTCAAACCTCTCTTCTCCATTCTCTAACTCCTCTCCTTTTAGCTAAGTTGCCATACCCCTTTTTCCTCTGTGTTTGTTAATTTTGAATTTATGACTTCTACCTTAAGAAAATAAACATTTCTCCTTTTCAGAATGCTTTGAAGATATTAAAGAAAACAAGGCAGCTATTTGTAAGATACATGAAACTATAAATTCGACAGATGAGGAAATTGGTCATTACTGTAAACATAGTGAGGAGATCAAAGACAACTGTAGTAAGTGAGTATTTGAAAGAAATGAACTTTGAGTAATTGTCACTGGATTCTTTATTTAAGGTTTCTGTTATTTATAATTTATAGTTTTTATACTTGGAGACACTGTTGCTTTAAAGTAGTATTTTGTATTAGCAAAATAATGAATCAGGTCTTAAATTGCTTTGCTACATGCTTCTGTAAAAAGGGCTCATAGGAGGATCAAAAGAAAAATAGAAGCACTGTAAGATCTAATTCAGATCCAAATAGTTTGCAGAATTTTGAATAATATAGGCTCAGTATATAAAATTCCTATTGGATAAAGTTGAAACAATTTCCGTATTTGAATTTTTAAGATTTATTTTTATGTAGGAGAATCTAGCCTAAAATAAGTTGATTTTCAAAGTGAAAGTACTTACTATGTTAAGAATTCTTTCAACATGGCTTCAGGTTCTGGATCCTAATGGTTAAATTTACTATAAGACATAAACATTTTGAAGCAAAGGCTTACTAATAGAACTTTATTATATATTACAAAAATAAAATGTGTCAGGGTGTCTGGGTGGCTCAGTCGGTTAAGCATCCGACTTCAGCTCAAGTTATGATCTCGCAGTTCATGAATTCAGGCCCCGTGTTGGGCTCTCTGCTGACGGCTCAGAGCCTGGAGCCTGCTTCAGATTCAGTGTTTCCTCCTCTCTCTGTCCCTCCCATGCTTATGCTGTGTCTCTCTCAGTCTCTCAATAATAAATAAACGTTAGGGGCGCCTGGGTGGCACAGTCGGTTGAGCGTCCGACTTCAGCCAGGTCATGATCTCGCGGTCCGTGAGTTCGAGCCCTGCATCAGGCTCTGGGCTGATGGCTCAGAGCCTGGAGCCTGTTTCCGATTCTGTGTCTCCCTCTCTCTCTGCCCCTCCCCCGTTCATGCTCTGTCTCTCTCTGTCCCCCCAAAAATAAATAAACGTTGAAAAAAAAAATAAATAAACGTTAAAAAATTTTTTATAAATAAATAAAATGTGTCAATTTTCTGTACTTAATATAGACCATTGTCTTTGTATAAACTACTATATTTCAGAATCCTATTTGTTTAAAAATATAGTTATTGATAAAATTTTTAAATATTTTATTTTATTATTTCTTTTGAGGGCAGGGGAGGGGCAGAGGGAGAAGGACAGAGAGAATTGTAAGCAGGCTCCACACCCAATGCAGAGCCCAATGTGGGGCTTGATTCTATGATCATGAGATCATGACCTGGCTGAAATAAGGAGTCAGGTGCTTAATCAACTGAGCCACCCGTTATTCAGAATTTTAATAAATCTTTTTTATTTTTCCCCCTTTATAAAAGTAGCACATACCTAGTATAGAAATTCAAAAAGTATACAAATGTGTGGAATAAAAAGTTACTCTGTCTGCAGTTCCCACCTCAACCCTGTCCTCTTCCTTAAAGGAAATCATTTTTAATCATTCTGAGAATCTTTTCAGGCATTTTTCAATAAAAATTCAATATCATTATTACATAGACATATATATATATGTATGTCTACTTTTTCTTTTTATAATATGGGATCATACTGTACTTACAGTTTTTAAATTTAACAGTATGTTATGTAAATTGTGCTATACATGTAATGATTATGTATAGATTTAATTCTTTAACAGCTCCATAGGATTTTATAGTATTGATGTATCTTATATCATTTAACCATTCCCCTATTAATAGACATTTAGGTTTCCAGTTTTTCCCTAATATGAGCAACATGTACTGGTATCCTTCCATATTAATGGACCTGTTGCTATAGAATGAGCTTCTAGACATGCATGCAGTTGTTAGATCAAAGAGTGTGCACATTTAACTGTTTGATAGATAATGCTGAACTGCTCTCCAAAAAGATTATATGAATTCATACTTCCACCAACAGTGTATGAGAGTTCTTGCTTCCTCATACCCTTGCCACCACCGAAATTATGCTTAAATTTTTGTTTAAATTTTTTGGCAATCTGATCAACAACAAAAAAACATATATTATTGAACTTTTTCTTTTCTTTTGATTTAAGTTTTATTGTAGGAAGTTTTACCAGTGGTTTCCTTCAACTAGATGCAGTGGGTGCTGGAAAAGTAGTTTCCCGTTAGAATCTGCTGTTCTAAGAACCAGTTGTAGAACCAGTACAAGATGTACTATACTTCAGACAAGCTTAATCTCTCGCTGGGTTCCAAGGACAGTTAGTAGAGATCTTAATATCATGATATACCTCTAATTCATGATTTCACCATACTGGTTAAGAGATTGAAATGTGGATATGAATTCATGAAAGTACTAGAAGAAATGTAAGTGACTGTATAATCTTTGAGAGTAGAAGACCTTTCTAAGTGTGTCACCAAAAGTAGAAACTACAGAGGAGACAATGGATAAATGTGACTACACACAAATTAAAATGAAAAATGCCCCCAAATGGTATAAAAGGCAAAAGAATAAGGTTGGAAAAGTGTCAAGTAATGGTTATTTTTAAAAATGTAAAGTACTTGTGGAAACTAATAAGCAAAAGCCCTGTTAGAAAAATGGGCAAAGAAAATAAATAGGAATAGGTAAATACCAAAATGAAGAAATGTATGTTTAAGAAACATGTGAATAAATGCCCAATCTTACTAGTAATCTAAGACATCCAAATTCAAGCAATAATAAAATGCTACTTTTTGCCTTTAAGTTTTACAGAAATTTAAAGAAAGATAATATCCTGTGTTGGCCAGGGAATAAGAAAATCACTTACCTTGTACACTATAGTAATGTATGCTGGTATAAACCTTTTGATTGATATGTCAGTATTTTTTTAAAAAGCTTTAAAAATAAACATGACTTTTGTTGTACCTGGGTGGCTCAGTGGGTTAAGTGTCCAACTTCGGTTCAGGTCATGTTCTCTTGATTTGTGAGTTTAAGCCCTGCATCAGGCTCTGCATTGACCGTGCAGAGCCTGATTGGGATTCAGTCTCACCCCCTCTGTCTATGTCCCTCCTCAACTCTCTCAAAATAAATAAATAAGCTTAAAAAATTAAAAAATAAATAAACACGACTTTTGATTAAAAGTGTCCATTTCTGAGAATTTTTCGTAAGGAAATAATTAGGCATTCTCTCAAAGATGTAATGTATAACAAGGTGTTTTATTTCAACCTTTTTTAATGATAGGAAAACATTGGAAGCAACTCTAGTGTGCAACATTAGGTGATGGGTTAAATGGATTTTGGTATGTGCATATGAACAGTAGGCAGCCAATAAAATTATGAATGTATATTTATTGACATGGAAAGAGGTTAACTTTCTATTGACACGAAAAGATGTATATTGCAAACTGAATGAAACAATAAAACAACATTCATAGTATGAACCCAGCTTAGTAATTGTATATATATATATATATATATATAATTAGAAATAAACTGGGAATATGTACATCAATATGTACATGCTTACAGAGAATATCTTTTCAGTGAACATGTATTTCTTACAGAATTTTTAAAACACTCAGAATATGTGTATGTATAACCTTTGACCTTATAATTCCATTTTTGGGAATGTTTTCTAAGGAAATTGTTAGAAATTCAGACAAATATTTAAGTAAAAATTCTATTTACAATGGAAAAACTTAGATTAAGCAAAAATGGCCAACAATATGAGAATGGCTAGATAAAGTTATGGAATATGATGTATTTATTAAAACCTTTACAATGAATTCTAAGTGACAAGGAAAATGTGTATAATTTAAAAGGTGATAAAGGAGGATACCCATATATATGAATATAATCTCAAAGATGTTAAATTATGTACTTACAAAATCTGGAAATAGTTTATTAAAACAGTAGTAGTAGATATTATTCTGTATTTGAGAATATGGATGATAGCTATTTCCTTATATACTTCTCTGTGCTTCCAGTGTGAACTTTTTGACTCTGAAAAAATATTAAAAGATTAGAAAAAAGAGCTGGAGGAAATAGTTGAACAACACTTAGAATGGAAGCTGTCATGGTATATGCAAATTTTAGATTTGTCACATTGATAACACTTTTCAAGTCTTAAAACAAAAAATGTGTAAGATAGCTATTCATTTTATTCTTACTATCTGATTTTATAATTCATTTTGGCCTAGTTTCTTTCTTTCTAGTTCAGGAGGGTATAACAATCTGAGTTTCTAAGTTTCAAGGGAGAAAAAGCCTCTCTTTAGCCCTTATAATTCTTTGAATCCTTATTCCCAAAGAATTTCTTAGCCAAGATATGAGAAATAGAAGGAAAGCCTGATGTTGGAGTGTTGCAGAGTATATTCTAGAAATGCCATAGCAATACACAGTCCAACCACGTAACATTTGCTTCTACCTTAGTCATGGTTCCACAATGGGTTTTACATAAAAATTGATCAATGTTGATATTTGAGTGTATGTATGATTGTCTGAGTGGTGGTAGTGGTGGTGATGAGAGGTGGGAATATTTTCTTGTTATAAACTTGTTTTCTCCAGGAAGATATTCATTACTTTTAAATGGTTAAATTCATTTTTATTATCTCTTACAATTTGTCATTCTGAGATGCTAATTACAATTTTTTTTTCTATAGCTGGAAGCCAACATGTGATGTTTTTCATAAACATGAAGACTATATGCAGGACCAATTTACTGTTTATCAAGAAACTAGTGAAAAAGACAAGTACATATATTAATTTAAGCTTATCAATTCTATAATTTATTAATAGGATATTTGTAGCAAAGACGTTACTTGAAAAATGCAGAAACTTTGTACGTTGAGAGGTTTTTTTTTTTGTTTTTGTTTTTTTTAAGTAAATCCAGTGCTTTGTACTCTTTTGGTACCATTGGAGGTCTACCTATTGGTTATAAAGCTCTACTGAATCCTTAGGTAGAAACAATTTGTCAGTAGCAATTGTTATAGCAGAGTGCTTCAATTAATGGTTTTTATAACTGAATTGTTACAGGTAAACATCTGGGGGACTAGTTAGCTATAGAATTAACTTATGAAAATTTTGGAGTATTGACTTTTGAAGGGGATTTTATTTTTATTTTTTAGAAACTGTTTTCCATCAACCTTATTTCCATTTTGTTTGCCTCTGTAAAAGAGCAGCTTAAGACCACTCAGTGGTTGTCCCTATCCATTCAGTGGCCTGAGCAGTGGGAGCTGCAGATTAGTCTTCAGTGGCAGGCTAAGCACTCCAGTCTTCAGTAGGGAACTACTGAATAGGCACAGGGGGCACCTGCATACCTTGAAGGGGATTTGATATGAGACTTCTCTTTTCCAGAAAGCTAATGTAGTGGGGTATTATATTCTGATGGAGAAACCCCAATATTTGTATGGGTTTATTTTATTATGTATAAAATAACCTGGTCTTGAGTACTAAATGTAATTAGTGAATATAATAAAACAAGTTGAAAGACTTTGAATATATTATATAGCATTATAATTTCACTTAATTTTTTTTCAAAGGTCAATTTTTTTTAAATATAATTTTTTGTCAAGTTAGCTAACATACATAATATACAGATTGCTCTTGGCTTTGGGAGTAGATTCCCATGATTCATCATTTATATACAACACCCAGTACTCATCCCAAGTGCCTTCCTCAATGCCGGTTACCTATTTTCCCCTCCCCCCTGCCCTCCATCAATCTAATTCTTCATCAAAGACCAAGTTTAAAATATTCAAATTGATGGAATATTTTGGCCTTCACAATTCCACTTCTTCATGTAACCTTCCTTGATTTTTAATCCAGTGCTAGTTATTTATTTATTTATTTATTTACTTATTTATTTTTATTTTTTAAATATAATTTATTGTCAAATTGGCTAACCTACAGTGTGTCACTTAATTTTTATAAAATGTTTATTTTTGAGACAGAGCATGAGTGGGGGAGGGGCAAAGAGAGGGAACAGAGTATCCAAAGCAGGCTCTGCCCTGACAGCAGTGACCCTGATGTGGGGCTTGAACTCAGGAATCATGAGATCATGACCTAAGCTGAAGTCAGATACTCTGAGCCATCCAGGCACCCTAATTTCACTTAATTAAAAAAATTGAAATATTGTCAGAAATATTTTTTTCATAAATATTGAAATATTTCATAAATATTTTCATTTTATATTTTATGTCCTCTTTTATACTTTATTTTGTTGTTTTTTTTACTTTTCTTCTGGATTTATTGATATATAATTGACATATAACATTGTTTAAGTTTGAGGTGTACAAACATGATGGCTTGATACATGTATGTATTTTAAAGTGTCTGCCACAGTAAGGCTAGGTAGGTAGCACATCTGTCACCTCATATAACTACTGGGGTTTTTTGTAGTAAGAACATTTAAGATTTACTCTCTTAGCAGTTTTTAAGGATATAATACAGTATTGTTATATTTACCATGCTGTGTGTTAAATCCCCAGAACTTATTTACCTTACAACTGGAAGTTTGTATCCTTTGGGCAACATCTCCTGGCCCCTGGCAGCCATCATTCTATTCTGTTTTGATGATCTGGCTTTTTTTAGATTTTTCATATAATTAAGATCATATCATATTTGTTTTTCTCTTAATCACTCGGCATAATACTCTCAAGGTCCTTCCACGGTGTCATAAATGGCAGCAGTTATTTATTATGACTGAATAAAAAATTCCATTGCATATATATATACCACATTTAAAAAAATTTTTTAAAGGGTTGGGATTTTTAATTTTTATTTTTAAACTCTCTGCTCAACATGGGGCTCCAGGGCTGAATTTTTTCCATTGAATGTATATATATATATATATATATATATATATATATATATATATGTATATACACACACGTGCGCACACGCACGTGCACACACACACACACACACACACACATACATACGTATATATTACTTCTTTATCCATTCATCTGTAGATGGACACTTGGGTTGCTTGCATATTTGGTTATTGTAAATAATTCAGCTATAAACATAGGGGTTCATATATAATTTTGAATTAGTATTTTTGTTTTTGGGGGCTAAATACCCAGTAGTGGAATTACTGGATCATATGGTATTTCTGTTTTCTATTACCAAGTGTGTGGACTGGTATGACTCCCAATAGGTCCCTGGGAGGCCTCCTGGCTAGTCACTGGATAGATCTGTGGGTAGTCATGACTGGCCCTAAACTTTAGTAGCCAGAAGGGACTGGAACTGAGCCTTAGTGAGGTTTCAGTTTCCACAATCAAGATTGAGGTCTGTAGTCCTGGCTATGAAGGGACAGAAGGGCTTGTCTTCCACCAGGTCCGTGGGTGAGCTGGACCACTCCCTGACTGTAGCAGGAGGGGCTGGAGCCAAGTATAGGGCCCTTTTAGAATTTCTAGGGATACATATAGGAGTACCTGTTTGGGGGGCTCCAGGGCTAGCAGGTCTGCTGGTGGCCTTTGGCTGTGAGAGACCTAGAACTAAGTATATGGCTCTTGAGGATCTCCTTGGGTGCAGACAGGAGTGTCTCCCCCTGGGCACTAGACCCTTAGTACTGCTGATAAACTGTAGCTGTGAGGGGGTTGGAACCAAGCATAAGGCCCATCAAGTATCAGGATCTTTAGGGGCACAGACAGGAGTGTCTCCTGCTGGATCCCTGTGCCAGCAGGACTCTTTGATGACTGTGGCTGGGATGGGCTCGAGCCCAGTTAATGGGGCCCTTCCAGAATCTATAGTCTAAATGAGTGTGGCAAGCTTGCCTCCAGGGGCTCCCAGACTGCGACTATAGGGACTAGAGCTGGTTCATGGGCCACTGCAGGGTCCACAGCTGGGACCAGGGGATGTATGCTTATTTCCTGACACAGGGCATGACTCTTGAGTCCTTTGGTGTATAGTGCTGGTAACAGACCCAAGGCCAAATGGGCTGTAGCTGAGGTCTCAGGAGTACAGAACTATTTCTGGGTCTGTAGTCAGGACCAGAGTGAGTTCACCACCAGGATGTGAGCCTGCCTTCTCAAAATAGCTCTTCTTAGTCTTGGACTACACCAGGGTTCCACAGTCTCCTACCTGGATCACAAAGCTCTCACAAATGCACTTTTGTCCATGGATATATGGTAATTATTATTTTTGAGGGGGCAATACACATGAGGGATGTTTTATTCTGTCCTCTTGCTGACATCACTCCAATTTTTATATTTTAATTAAAAACATACTAAATATAGACTGCAATACCCTTTATATTCAAAGATAGGTCTTAAGATAACAACTAAAGTAATAGATTTGGACTTTGTTGGCATTTGAAATCATGGAAATAGGTAAGATTGTCCATGGAAATGAATAGAGCAAAAAGGAAAGAAAGCTAGAGTATACAGTCATCCAAGGAATAGGTAAAGGGTGAAATTAGTGAAAGAGACTGTTACTTTGTCATTTTTAGACCCTGCTTCAATCTAAAAAGGATTTGAGATAATTTGTATAATGCCATAGTGTTAAAAGAAAACTAAATATAAAAATTAAGGCTATAGGAATATAAGGATAATGTAAGAAGATGAAGCATTTGATTAGAATAGAAATTCATATTACATGGCCTTGTACATTTGTTAAATATAGATACAGATTAGGTTCTGGAATTCCTAGTAGTCAGGCATTGTGGAAATGTGATCATTTTGGGATTCAGAGTATTCATTTATTTTTTTTTTTAATTTTTTTTTCAACGTTTATTTATTTTTGGGACAGAGAGAGACAGAGCATGAACGGGCGAAGGGCAGAGAGAGAGGGAGACACAGAATCGGAAACAGGCTCCAGGCTCTGAGCCATCAGCCCAGAGCCTGATGCGGGGCTCGAACTCCCGGACCGCGAGATCGTGACCTGGCTGAAGTCAGACGCTTAACCAACTGCGCCACCCAGGCGCCCCCAGAGTATTCATTTAAAAAACAGTTCAATTGTTAAGGATAAGCAGAAGTTTTTCCTGGTAATGAGATTTGAGAGAAATTTCTCGCCTGAGTTCTCATTAAAGGATAATTATATAGTGTGGTAGTATCTTCAGTGACCTCCCCAAAATAAACAAAATATATATTACTTCTTAGAACACCTCTCAATGCAAGTCATGGCTATAAAACATTATTTAAAATGCTTCTTTGAGAGGCTAGAACAAAGCAGTTCAAAAGTGTACCTAGCTGATAGTGTTTGTTGTGGATGACTTCTCTTAGGTAGCCAGAGTAGTCACTTTAATAGTGGAAACAAGTATTTCTTTCTTAAACCAACCACACAGGTTGATTGAATTGATGACTCAATACCAGATGCTTATAAAAGGAAATGACTCCATTTGTTGGTATCATGGATGCTGAAGGAAATAGAGGAACCAGCTTCTTGTTTCTCCTAATCTTCCATTCTAGACATTCATTAAGACTAGTATTGTCAGCAGATGAGATAGTCAGGGCTCTTCTTGAATCATGATTTTGCTATGCTGGTCTCTGCTAAAGTCCCTGTATGGAGTATATAAGAACAGTGGGCATGAATATACAACATGAATAGGGTAAATGTGGAATGCTAATTTCATCTGAAACTGGCCACTCCAATTCAGTTTTCTATAGGTATTTCCCTCTTCCCTGGGCCATTTTCCCAAGAAGTGAGGGATTAGGGGTGCCTAGGTGGCTCAGCCTAGGTGACCTTCAGCTCAGGTCATGATCTTGCAGTTTGTGAGTTCGAGCCCCGCATTGGGCTCTGTGTTGACAGCTCAGAGCCTGGAGCCTGCTTCGGATTCTGTGTCTCCTCTCTCTCTGCCCCTCCTCCACTCGCACTCTATCTCTGTCTCTCAAAAACAAATTTTTTTAAAAAAGAAGTGAGGGATTAATTAGTAAATAGGCATTTAGAGGAATAGGAGTTTTGGGGCTCAACTGCTTTATCTTGCTAAAGGGGACAGAGTTTAGTGTATGTATATATATATATTTTTTTTTTTAAATTTAATTTATTTTGATAGAGAACAAGTGGGGGAGGGGTAGAAAGAGAGGGGGAAAGAGGATCTGAAGTGGGCTCCATGCTGACAGCAGAGAGCCTGACATGGTGCTCAAACTCACAAACTGTGAGATCATGACCTGAGCCAAAGTCAGATGCTTAACCGACTGAGCTACCCAGGTGCCCCCAGAGTTTATTTAGTATATTAAAAAATTAAAACATGAGGAGATTCAGATCTGCTGATCAGTACAATGCTGTTATCCTTACTTTTTTTTCTCAGTATACAAGCATTTACGAATACTGTTCTTTTCTCATCTGTTAAGATGAGATAATCATAATATCTTTAAATAAATTTCCCCCATATAGAATGTTTTGATTTAGAAAATTTACAAAATTTTGAGGAACATAAGGACTATATATTTTTAGAAAATTTTCAATGCATGTTCTTTCTTGAAACTTAAGAATGAAAATCTAAAGAATATATTTCCTATGATAAACCTGGATTGAACATTTTCATTGTTGTAGATTAGGATTAGCAAACTTTTTTTTAAATTTTTTTTTTTAAGTTTATTTTTGAGACAGAGAGAGACAGAGCATGAACAGGGAAGGGTCAGAGAGAGAGGGAGACACAGAATCGGAAGCAGGCTCCAGGTTCCGAGCCATCAGCCCAGAGCCCAATGCAGGGCTCCAACTCACGGACCGCGAGATCGTGACCTGAGCTGAAGTCGGACGCTCAACTGACTGAGCCACCCAGGCGCCCCAGCAAACTTTTTTTTTTTATAAAGAGCCAGATAGTAAATATTTTAGGCTTTGTGGGTTATACTAAGTCTCTGTTGATACTCAACCTTACTGTTGTGATGCAAGAACAACTTTAGACAATACAAAATGAATGGCTGTGTTCTAATAAAACGTTATTTATGGACATTACAGCTTGAATTTCATATAATTTTAATGTGTCATGAAATACTGTTATTTTGTTTTTCAGTAATTTTAAAATTCAGAAGTTATTCTTAGCTCACAGGCCATACAAAAACAAGTGACAGGTTAGATTTGGCCCATAGGTCATAGTAACTGACCTCTATTGTAGATCAAGCAAAAGTCAAATGAGAAGGAAGAGTTAATATCCTTTTGCAAGAATTAACTGTCCCACTTAAGACTTGTGTCTACATAGATGACCGATCCACCTCTACGTGATTTAGACTGGAGGAGATCCTCCAAACAGTGCTGAAATTTCCTTCATAAAACAGATATGGAGTATATAAGAATGATTGTGAACCTAGAGTTCTAACACATAAAACATGACTTCCTTTATAGTGTTAGATTAGAGAGTTGAGGATTTAGAACACATAGTTTTAGAGGTAGATGGACTGGGGACAATAACAACTGAAAACTCAGGGAGGATAGAGATCAGGAAGTCATCAGAAGAACCAGGTTCTCATTGTAGTTTTGATTTGCATTTCCCTGATGATGAGTGTTGTTGAGCACTTTTTCCTGTGTCTGTTGGCCATCTGTTTATCTTCTTTGGAAAAATGTTTATTCATGTCTTCTGCCAATTTTTAATTGGATCATTCATTTTGGGGTGTTCAGTTTTATAAGTTCTTTATATATTTTAGATACTAACCCTTTATCAGATATGTCATTTGTAAATATCTTCTGCCATTCTATAAATTGCCTTTTAGTTTTATTGATTGTTTCCTTCACTGAAGAAGGTTTTAATTTTGATGAAGTCTTGGGGCATCTGGGTGACTCAGTCGGTTGGGTGTCCGACTTCGTCTCAGGTCATGATCTCACAGTAAGTGGGTT
Source organism: Herpailurus yagouaroundi (assembly GCF_014898765.1). NCBI lineage: Eukaryota > Metazoa > Chordata > Mammalia > Carnivora > Felidae > Herpailurus > Herpailurus yagouaroundi. The sequence goes on along the minus strand of NW_024412396.1, from coordinate 36,372,793 downwards.
TGAGCCCCATGTCGGGCTCTGTGCTGACAGCTCAGAGCCTGGAGCCTGTTTCAGATTCTGTGTTTCCCTCTCTCTCTGCCCCTCCCCTGTTCACGCTCTGTCTCTGTCTCAAGAATAAATAAACATTAAAAAAAAATTTTAACTTTGATGAAGTCTCAAATATCTTTTGATGAAATCCCAAATACCAACAACACAAGAAACAACAGGTATTGGCAAGGATGTGGAGAAAGGGAAACGCTCCTGCACTGGTTGGTGGAAATGCAAACTGGTGCAGCTACTCTGGAAAACGGTATGGAGGTTCCTCATAAAGTTAAAAATAGAACTGTCTTATGAGCCAGCAGTTGTACTACTAGGTATTTACCAAGAGAATACAAAAACACTAATTTGAAGGGATACATGCACCCCAATGTTTATAGCAAACATTACCTACAATAGCCAAATTATGGAAACAGCCCAAGTGTTCACTGACTGATGAATGGATAAAGAAGATGTGGTATACACACACACACACAGTGGAACATTAGGCATAAAAATGAATGAAATCTTGCCATTTGCATTGACATGGATGAAACTAGAGAGTATCATGCTAAGCAAAGTAAGTCAGAGAAAAGCAAATGCCATATGATTTCACCCCTATGTGGAATTTAAGAAACAAAACAAATGACCATAGGGAGAAAACAGAGGCAAATAAGAAACAGACTCTTAACTGTAGAGAACAAACTAATGTTTACCAGAGGAGAGGTGGGTGGGGGATGGGTTAAATAGGTGATGGAGATTAAGGAGTGCACTTGTGATGAGCACCAGGTGTTGTATGTAAGTGTTGAATCACTAAATTGTACACCTGAAACTAATATTAGACTGTATGTTAACTAACTAGAATTTAAATAAAAACTAAAAAAAAAAAAAAAAGTTCTGCACTGTCTTAGGATGAGAAAAAAAAGAGATCACTGAGTTGGACAGTTAGATCATTGGTGACCTCGTGAAGGGTAGTTTCTTTGGAATGGTGAGAGTAAAAGTTAAATCGAAGAGGATTAAGGAATGAATAACTCAGGCAGTGGGAAAGTAAAGACTTGAAAAGTGTGATGGAGTTAAGGAAAGTTTGAAGGGCAGACAGTATTGAGGGAAACGGATAAGTAGGTATTTGACTTGCCATTTACACTTAGTTTAGTAGACTTTAACAAGTGATACTTAGAAAGTTTCTAGATATACTGTTTTTATATTGACATCATTTTTTAAAATTTTAACAGAAAAATGTATCATGATTATGTATGTCAGTATAAAGATGTTTTGAAGCAATATCAACTAAAATACTCAGAAACACCTCTTTCACATGTATATTATGAGAAGAAAAAAGAACATGAAGAAATTCAAAATAGAGTGTTGGCATGTACTGAACAACTAAAAATGAATGAAGCTATCTTTATGGAACTTCTAGGTATTAACATTTTTTATATATTGTTTAATAATTGTATCTTTGTAATGAATAATGAATTAGACTAAAATATGATTTTGTTTTTCAGTACCTGCTCCTTTTCCATCACTTACTAAATGGACATTACATATGTATCCACAAAAGTACTTCTACCTAGAATTTTTGTAGATAAGTGTTTTTTTCTGTATTTTGTCATTGTGATTCCTTGGTAAGTATCACATGGATTTGGAGTTTTTTGCTTGTTTAATTAAAAAAATAGAGAAGTTACTTTACAGGTCAGCTGGGGTTAGTTTTCATATTTATATACATGTGATCAGAAGCAAGCAGTTTTAATGAGAATAAAGTGATGACTGCTTTAAGTGGTGTATCTTAGCAACCAAACCAATGAAGAAGTCTTCTTGCTCTGTCTTACCAAAGAAAGAATTCCAATTAAATCAATTGGTTATTACTTGTTAGAATGGAAGGTGGTAATCACAATTATTTACTCATCTATAGAAATTCATTGGGGACTACCTTGTGCCAGGCAATCCTCAAGAAGATACAGAGCTTTCTTGCAGGGAGCTCACAGTTTAGTAAGGGAGACAGACATGTAAACAAATAATTCTAATACAGTGGCATTGTATTAGATGATTAAGTAATTCTTAATTGGTCTAAGTCTCATCTGTTTGTCAAGGTGATCTTCCCTGATGATGAACTTAGAACTTTAATCCTCTTCCAACCTCTGCAATCCTTCATATGCTTTCCTATTAGATTATAACTCCACTGTTTGTACTAAGTCTTCTTTATCCCTGCATTCTACCTTGCTTCATTCTGCTTCATCCTAAATCATCTTTTAACTCCTTTGCTGCTTGCTGTCTTCATGTTTAGGTTTTAGCTTATAAACAACTGTAAACAGCATAGTTGTTCATTTGCTGCCTGTGTTGTAACTTCTCAATTGGCAGAGGCAGAGGTTCATTGATGCATGAGGTATAGCGGGGATTAGGGGGTTGGATGTAGGAAGGGATGAGTTACAAGATTATATGAGAAACAAGAACAGGTGATGAAGGTAGGGAGAATTTAAGATTAGGATTTAAATGTCTATATTTAAAATTTAATTGATACTTTTTATAACAATATAGCATAAATAATATTCATGTGAAATTTTATGTTCCAGCATATAAATTATATATTTTAGGGCAGAGCAGGAGATATTCCATCTTAAATAGATTTTCTCTGGAGTTCTTGTTCACTATCACTATTTTATTTTTAAATTCCCCTAAATGGATTATAGAGTAACTTAGGAAGTTGTAGTGATTAATAACTGTGCAGGATGTCTGTTAACAGCTGAGAAATTCTCTACTTGAAATTGGTGTAACTTCAGTTCAAGCAGAAAGTCCAGATGGAAGATCTTGCTGTTTTCTGAGTCCTGCAGGCTGCACTGATGAACCTTACAGAACAAGAAAAGGGAAATTGATTGGGTAGATTTTTAAATATTGATTTTGGAACAAATAAATAATGGAAACAAAAGAAGTTAAATTTGGACCTGAATTGATTACATATTTTTAGTTATACCAAATAACTTGATAAACTTAGGTAAAAAAACAAAAGCAAAAAAACCCCATGTGAAATATTTAAGTGAAAAAAAATTCTAACATATTTTAGGTGAAATGTTTTTAAGTTCATTATATAATATAGGTAAGCAACAAGTTATCTTTGTCAGTTTGCCAAATGTTCATGTTAGCATTACCTGTTTTCAGGCACTGTTATTAATATTGCTTACTGCTTATATGGAACATTTTATAAATAATGTGACATAATGTTAACTATTTCTGATATGGTACATATGTTATAAATGTCAATTTTACTTGCATAACATCGTTCCTTAATATAAAAGGGTTAATGTGAGATGTAAAACACAAAATATTCTTAAACATGCCAGAAGTTTTTCCAAAAGTTCATCTGAATTGAAGAAAGAAGTAGATGAAGTGGAAATAGAAATTAATTATTTAAACCAGGTATATATTTTGTAATATATTTCTAATATATTTAAGGTATATGTATAATGGTATATTTAGTCTTAGAAGAGCTATTTCCAAAAAACCTAAATATGGAGAATGGCTTATGATAATTTATTTGCCTCAGATTATCTTTGGATCCAAAAATATGTTTTAGGTAGTAAGTATATTTAATTTTAAGTTTTAGGGAATGGTTTAATTTTCTTTGGCAGCTGAAAAAAGATGAGTAAAGAGCAAGATGTAGCTTAATAACAGGAATTTAAAGGCACTCACTACAACAGTGTTGTCAGCAAAGAAAACAAGACAATAAATGGTTTTAAGAACTTAATCTTGAAAATTTGTGACTATAATCTTTATAGAGCTAGGCTAGAACTAGTTTAGACTTAAAGATTGATGGTGCATAATTTCTTGAATACATTTTTAATGTCATCTATTGAAATGGCTTTCATCGACTGAGAACCATCAAAGTTACTTCCAGATTCTGAGAAAAAAATAGAATAGCTAATTTTCTGAATTTTTTGAAAATTGTGTTAAAGAAGATACATTTACCATTCATAGGTATTAGGTTCCAAATAACAGTAAAGTCATTTTAGTAGTAAGAACAAAGTAGATGCTACTTCCTTTAAAATGTATGATAACTAGGTCTATTTACGGGGAATTGATGTCTGCTTTGCTTCTGATCATAGTCTTTAAAAAAGAAGATGGAAGTTCATTGAATCTAGGTTGGCTAATGAAATTGTAAGGAAAAATTAAAGGAGTATGATTTATTGTTAATTTTCACCTGGTTTTAGCAACTTTTACTAAATATAGCTAATACTACAAAAACATAAATCCTGTAATTATATAGAAAAAATCATATTTATTAAGATAAAGCATGTGTTCCTTGGTACTTACTTTGTTCTGCTTTGTCATTTTTCTTTTTAGCAGATTGCAAGACTTCATGAAACTAAGAATCTTGCAGAAACTCTGGAAGAAAAAAATAAAAATAAGGAAAAGAGAAAGGAATTGAAAGAAAGGTATAGGTAATCCTTAAAATGGGATTTTATGTGAATGGTTATTCTGCATCTAAACATTTGATTCCATATTCTATCCCAAGCCACTAATATTCACACAGTATCTATATACATTTTTGTGCAGGCTATTTTCTGCTTATTTATTATGAAAAATATTAATTTATACCCTTAAATATTGTAGACTAACATTAAAATATGCTTGTTATTTAGTAAGGCCAAGGATAATGTATAGAGAGAAATAAGGTAGCAGCAGCACATTTGCTGTTTTATAAGCTACCTTTCATCCAGTTTTCCATGATGGGTCACCAGTAGGAGTAAAACAAAGGAATAATAGTGGGAGCAGCATTATATTTAACTTTTGAAAAAATGTTTATTTATTTACAGGGAAGCCTGGTGGCTCATTCAGTTAAGCGTCTGACTTTAGCTCAGGTTATGATCTCCCAGTTCGTGTGAGTTCGAGCCCCATGTGGGGCTCTGTGCTGACAACTCAGAGCCTAGAGCCTGCTTTGGATTCTGAGTCTCTGCCTCTCTCTTTTTGTGTGCTCTCTCTCTCTCTCCCTCCCTCTCCCCCCCCATAACAACCATTTAAAACTTTTTATTTATTAACCATAAAAAATGGTTATTTATTTATTATTCTGAGAGAGAATTTATTATTCTGAGAGAGAACTGAGCATGCGTGAGCCAGTGGGGGAGGGGCGGCAAGAGGACAGAGAGAGAATCCCAAGCAGGCTGTGTGTTATCAGTGCAGAGCCCAACATGGGACTCTGTCCCTAGAACCATGAGATCATGACCTGAGCTGAAAACAAGAGCTGGATGCCCAACCAACTGAGCCACCCAGGCACCCCTGTATTTACCTTTTTTTCACTCTGTCACCAGCTTGACCGTTCTTTTGCCACAGAGAGTGAAGATGAATCAAAATGCTACTGAATCTGTGGCATCATATGTTTCCTTGCTTTTCATCCTTATGGTGATAAAGCAGACATCAGTGATGGAGGCATTAAAAAAAAAAGTTAGATTTTACCTGTTACTGTGTGACAGAAAAATAGATGTTTTACTGTTGCTGTGTCTGATAAAATTTATACAATTTCTCTTTTTGCCCGAATGCTTTTTTATTCTTTTTAAATTCATCTCCTTAGTAGGCTCCATTACTCTTGTCCTGATGTTTCAACACATTTCCTCTCCAAAGTTAATTTCTCTGATCCCACTTCTTTGGATCTATTAATTTTCTTGATTCCCCCCTCCCACTTCTTACAAACATAATAATGTTGTCTTTAATTCTCCAAAGAAATTGAGTAGGAAATAAGTACATGTATAGAATTTCACTTCATGACTTTTTAGTACTGTAAAAATCCTCTATATTGAGAGGAATTTATGTAACTGTTTAGTCATTTTTACTCAATATCTATTTCATAGTTATTATAAATAACATCATTTAAATTATTTAACTAAAACTAATTAAAATTATTTCTTTAGGAAAAATTCAATGAGTAAAAAACTTAAGTAAAATTTTAAGTAAAAAACTAAAAAGACCCATTTATGATTTGTGTTATTGCTTTAGTGGTTTCTGGATTCATGTAGCTGAATTGTTTCTGAATAATTATTTTTAAAGTTTGAAGTACTCTGAAATCTGTAGCATGTTATTTGTGGATAAAGTTTTGTTTAGAAATTTTTTAACATGTTTAGAAATTCTCCTAAAATTATTATATTTTATTTTTTTAATATGAAATTTATTGTCAAATTGGTTTCCATACAACACCCAGTGCTCATCCCAAAAGGTGCCCTCCTCAATACCCATCACCCACTTTCCCCTCCCTCCCACCCCCCACCAACCCTCACTTTATTCTCAGTTTTTAAGAGTCTCTTATGGTTTGGCTCTCTCCCTCTAACTTTTTTTTTTCCTTCTCCTCCCCCATGGTCTTCTGTTAAGTTTCTCATGATCCACATAAGAGTGAAAACATATGGTATCTGTCTTTGTCTGTATGACTTATTTCACTTAGCATAACACTCTCCAGTTCCATCCACGTTGCTACAAAAGGCCATATTTCATTCTTTCTCATTGCCAAGTAGTATTCCATTGTGTATATAAACTACAATTTCTTTATCCATTCATCAGTTGATGGACATTTAGGCTCGTTCCATAATTTGGCTATTGTTGAAAGTGCTGCTATAAACATTGGGGTACAAGTGCCCCTATGCATCAGCACTCCTGTATCCCTTGAGTAAATTGATTATGTTTTAAAATGAGAGTGTGGTATACTGAGAAGAGCACTGGACTTAATCTGGAAAAGTGTGTTTTAGCTGTGACACCAGTAAATAATTTTATTGGGCAGATATTTTAAATGTTCTGAAACTCAGTTTTACTATCTGCAAAATGAATTTATATAGTATATAAGTCTCTTCTAGATTTAAAATATGTTAATTTTTTACTTACTAAATATTTAATGTAATTTACCCTTCAGAATTTTTGAAAAAGATGAACAACATGTACTTATATTGAATAAAGCCCCTCAAAACAGTCGATTATTTCTTCCATATGAATCTGAGAAAGTCAGACCAATGAATATGCATTCTTCAGAGGCAAGAGTTGTAGGTACAGTATCTGTTAATTATTTAAAAACTTAGTTTTCTTTGTAAACACATAGAAGAAAAGGCAGAAGCAAATTTTGTTATCATTTGGTGTAAGCAAGAACAAACAATACTAGAGACCAATAGACTCAGAAAGTATCACTTTGATTCTTTCTGAGAGTGAACAATATGCCTTCTATCCCTAACTTTTTTCTCTTTGAGAGAGAAATCATCCACATAATATTAAAACAAGTGTTCTGGTTGGGTCACACAGCTGCCAGAGGAGGATGAATAATAATTTTTCATTTGAGGAGTTGTGTTATTAGTGTATGTAATTAAAGTGGGTAGCTGACTTGTATTAATGATATTTGTGACCTAGTCACTGAGATATTTGAATTGTGTTTCATTCAGTGGATCTGCAGATTAGATTAACTACATTGTATTAGATTAACTGCACTAGCTGTTCTTTTTCCCTCAGTCTTATTTGGTTCCTCATTATAAAGATGTAGTTTTGTAAGCTGGTTTTCATTTTACACTCATGCTTGTTATGATAGTTTATATAGTGGGGAATTAAAAGGTTTGCAGGAATTCCACACACTTCTATAATTTAAATTAAATCTTCATGTAACTTGATTTTTTTAATTACAAGTTTATGTTGAATTTTGGGCATAACATTTGATTCTATCTCTGAAATTCATTTGAAGTTGTACAATTTAATAACCTAGATAAAAAAGAAGAAAGTTCTGTGAAACAGTCAAAGCTTGCCAATATTGACTTTAGGCAGAAAGGAAACAACATGCAGGTAGGTATTTCCTTTTTAATAGTATAAATTAAATATTTGCTTGCATTAAATGAGATAATGAATGTATTGCATTTAGAACATGGGTGTGTGTGTGTGTTATAAATATATTAAATCAGCCATTACTACAACCTCAGTGTCTAAAAATCTTAAAAGAATTTCAATATGGCAGCCTGAACATATACTGTAGCCTTCTCACTTACTCTTAAAACATAGAAAAGATATTTAAAAATGCCAAGCCCTGTACCTAGTCAAACCCAGATATTTCTGAAGGAAGAAAACAGGATTAGATTGAAGGGGGAAATTGTGACCCAGGACTTGCATAGAACACTATTATAGAAGGTATAGGTCTGGGGACAATGAATAGGGTAATTGGTTGGGTTACTTCAGTGGGAGTTAATTAGTTAACACCTGTTCAACTCATATCTACTCTGCCTTTGGCTAGGCATCAGCAATGGATCACTGTCTGTAGGTGGAAGCAGTAAGTATAGGAGCTTCGGTTAGAGAGATAGATGGTAACTCTAGGGAGTTCTTCTTTTCGTAAGTTTATTTGTTTATTTTGAGAGAGAGCACATGCAGAGGAGGGGTGGAGAGAGAGAGAGAGGGAGAGAGAGAATTCCAAGCAGGCTCTGCACCATCAACACAGAGCCCAACACAGATTTGAATTCAGAAACCATGAGATCATGACCTGAGACAAAGTCAAGAGTCAGATGCTTAACAAACTTAGTCACCCAGTCGCCCTTCTGGGGGGTTCTTGATGCTTAAGAAAAATAAGGAGCATACCACCCAGAAAGCTAGCTTCTGGTGTGGCACATCTCTGTCTTCCCCCATTCTTCCTGAAAATAGTCCAGGGGGGAATTCTCAATGGAAAATATAATTGCCTTTCATTAATTTGTAATTAATACATACAGATAGAGGTGTAGTGGTAACCAAATTAATTAGTGAAACTTATCGTAAATATGTATTAATTACAAAAATGTTTAAATCTGGTACTAAAATTTCAGATGAGATAAATATGGGATGAAGGTAGGAAGATAAATAAGGGAAACAAAAGTTTACCCAAGTTCTTTTCTTGGGGGCGGGGTGGAAGTAGAGAGAAGATACAAATACTGATTCACTTATATATTGTTGGGAAAATGTGAATTTATGCGTGTATGTTAAACATGTAAGAGTAACCAAAATAAGAGAAATGACATGCACTAGTTTTAAAACAGTAGAAGAAAAATGATGGAACAACTTAATCAGTCCAACAAAAGGCAGGGATGGAAGAGTAGATAAAATAACTAGAATACATTATAAATAGAAAATAAGATGCCATAAATAGTTCTGAACAAATCAGTATTCAGAAATGTGACAGAGATGCTTCTATGGGATATATAAACAAAATACAGACATATACTTCTATTTTTTTCCAAGTTTTATTTAAATTCCAGATGGTTAACATACAGTGTAATATTAGTTTCAGGTGTAGGATTTAGTGATTCTTCACTCCCATACACACCCAGTGCTTATCAGACAAATGCACTCCTTAATCCCCATCATCCATCTAGCCCATACACTGCCCACCTCCCTTCCAGCAACCCTCAGTTAGTTCTCTGTAGTTAAGAGTCTGTTTTATGGTTTGTTTGCCTCTCTCCTGCCCCTATGTTCATGTGTTTTCTTAAATTCCACCTAGGAGTGAAATCGTATGGGATTTGTCTTTCTCTGGCTGATTTATTTTGTTTAGAATAATACTCACTAGCTCCATCCACATCATTGCAAATGGCAAGATTTCAATCTTTTTGATGGCTGAGTAATATTCCATTATATATGTGTATATAATACACACACATATATACATATATATATAATACACACACATGTATATAATATACATATACATATATATCACATTTTCTTTATACATTCATCAGTCGATGGACTTTTGGGCTCTTTCCATAATTTGGCTATTGTTGATAATGCTGCTCTAACATCAGGGTGCATGTATCCCTTTGAATTGGTATTTTTATATCCTTTGGGTAAATACCCAGTAGTGCAGTTGTTGGATTGTAGGCTGGTTCTATTTTTAACTTGTTAAGGAAACTCCATACTGTTTTCTAGAGTGGTACAGCCATATACATACTTTTAAAATAGAAGAGCTGAAAAAACTTGACAAATGAAGGGTAAAGGTAGAACAATGGGACAAAAACATTGTTATTACAGTGCCATATAAAATAGGGAAACAAACCACAAAAGACTCTTAATGATAGAAAACAAACTAAAGGTTGATGGAGGGAGGTGGGTGAGGGATGGGCTAGATGGGTGATGGATGTTAAAGAGGGCACTTGTGATGAGCACTGAGTATTGTATGTAAGTGATGAATCACTGAATTCTACTCCTGAAGCCAGTATTGGAGTGTATGTTAACTAAAATTTAAAAATTAAAAAACAGAGTTCAAGACAAAAAGCATTAATAGGGAAAAATATATTTCATGTTTTTAAAAAGAATAACTCGCCAAGTCATAAGAACCACGATAAACCAAATTATACATTTTCAAAATAAATAAAATAAAAATTAATGGAATTCCAAGAAAGTATTTAATCCATAATTTTAAAAAGGATAGCTTTCTCAAAAAAAGTAGTATCTTGAGTTTAGGGTTGAGTTTGGTTACACATTTAACAATACAAAACCAATGAAATGAAATAACAGCATCTTAAACAAGATAAACATTTTTCTCTTACCTGCAGTGAAATTCTAAAGTAGGTGACTCAGGTTCAATAATCAGGGATGATAGGACCATTTCTACAGTGTCATTTCTCAGGCTCCCTTTATACTTTCTTTTCCTGATATTTGCAGTATTCACCAAAATTAACTGTTTACTAGAACCAAAAGAATACCTCAATCAATTCTAAAAAGTTGTTCTCTTCACTTACCACTACCTATAAAAAATATAAGTTAAACAAAAATATAGCCCTCCTCTCAAAAAAAAAAGTACTTAGAGGGAAAGGAAATTTACACTTTCAAATTATTTGGGGGTTATAGAAGAAATAAAAAGAAAACTTAAAAATTATTTAAAAGAATACTATAAACCAAAACCTGTGGAATATAGCCAAATTGCTTCTCAGAGAGAAATTTATATTTGAAAACAAATATAGAAAATAAAGATTAAAAGTAGCTGAACTTTAAGTAGGAAAAGTTTAATTCCAAGCATGAAAAGTTCAACTCAAAATAGGAAAATAACAATTAATGCAAAGAAAGTAGGAATTAATAAAGAGAAAAGGAGAAATTAATGAAATTAAAAGGTTGGGTTAATCAGTATAGCCAAAAATTAATAACTTTTAAATATCAATAAAATAAATTTTATTATATTTAATAAAATAGAGAGGGAAGAGTACGTATCATTGAATATATGGAAGAAATCTTTTCAAAGTCTTAAGAGAATACTATGTAAGACTTTATATCAGTAAATTTGAAAATGTAGGTGAGGGGGACAATTTTATAGGACAATAGAAGTTATTAAATAGCCTGCAAAAGAAAAGCATGAATAGATCAATTAACTAGAAATGGAAATGTAGGTGAAACTGAAATGTAAGCAGTTCTCTGTTTTTTCTTTTCTTCTTTATGTGCCTCCCTTCTCCCTCTGCCACACACACACACACACACACACACACACACACACACACACACACCTTTCAAAACACGTGGGAATGAGTTTTTCAGGTAAATTTTACCAAACCTTTAGGAATAAATTGAGTTTCTAAACCATGACACTATAGACATTTTGGGCCAGATAATTCTTTGTTGTAGGGTCACCTTGTGATCTAGAGGCCAGTAGCACCTCATCCCTAAGAAAAGACCGTGAAGAATATCTTCAGGGGCGCCTCCATGGCTTGGTTGGTTAAGCTTCTGACTCTTGATCTTTGCTCAGGTCGTGACCTCATGGTTCATGAGATTGAGCCCCACATGGGACTCTGCGTGGATGGTGCAGAGCCTGCTTGGGATTCTCTCTCCCTCTCTCTTTCTGCCCCTCCCCTGCTCTCGCTCTCTCAAAATAAATAAATAAACTTAAAATACCTCCAGACATTGTTAGATATTCTCTGAGAGGCAAAATTGCCAGTTGAGGGCAATCTTTTTATTTAAGCAATTCCAGAGCATAGAAGTTGGAAGCTATGCAACAAATTATACATAGTTAATTTATTAGGGAGCAAGGACAGAGATAGTGAATGAAAAAAATTTGTACATTAGTCTCAAGAATGAACATACATGTAGAAATCCAAATAAATGATCAGCAAACCTAATTTGGCAGTGTAACATTAAAAGAATAATATATTATGACTAAAACATGGTTTTCCCAAGGAATGCAATAATAGCATTGGAAAAGTCTATCAATATGATTCACTACATTAACATATTAATAAATGAGTTCAAATAAAGATTTAAAATATAAGATCTTTTTAAATAACATAAGGGAGACTCATACTATTAGATGCTTAAAAGTTTATCATAAAATTCACCATTTTAAAGTGCCCATTTTAGTGGTTTTTAGTGTATTCAAAAGGTAGTGTAACTGTCACCACTGTCTTAATTCCAGAACATTTTCATCATCCCAGAACAGTTTTAAATATTATCAAAATGTGGTAATTACAACAGTGTGGTATAAGAAAAACTAGTCAATGGACTACATTAAAATAAAAAACTTAATGTGTGACAAAAGACACCAACAAAGTTGAAGACAATGACAGAATGGACAGGAGATTGGTATGCATAACATACAAAGAAATACTAATACAAATTAATTTTTTAAATGGGCAAAAGATAAGCAATTTACAGAAAAAGAAAGACAAAGTGTCACTAGACATAATGAGGTGCTTGAGCTCGGGGGCAAAGGGAAAGGCATATTAAACCAATGATATATATGGTTTCACCTATCAGATTTGCGTACACTACAACATTTGATAATATCTACTGAAGTCAATAGTGGAATGTAATTTGGTATAATTACTTCAGAGGACTGGTTCATAGTATTTATTACACATAAAAATGCACATACTCAACAATTTTAATTCTTAGCATCTACTCTAAACAACTACTTAACTTGTATAAATACTTTTACCAAGAGACCAATAGAAACATGTATATTGTTTAAAACATAAAGCAGTAACAACACTTGTTCTTTAAGGGACAAATGCCCTTTAAAGGACAAGGTCTTATCTAAAGCACAGTAAGATGACAGAATTAAGACCAGTGGCTGTTATAACAAAAACAAATGGGATAAACTTTCCTATTAAAGATATTTTTATTTTGGGTCAAATAAAAATCAGAAACTCTTCAGAATGAGTCACTCACAGAGAATGAATGACTTGAAATAGACAATACAAAAATAAATAAAGCAGTGGCTTAGCTATTGATACTAAATTTAGTTAAAGTTAAAAATGAAATATTACCTTTTCCACACATATATAAAAAATAAAATTTCAGCCTTTAATCCTTGAATCTGCTGTTTTGCTTTTTTATGTTGAATTTAAGAGGTTACAGAGAATAGACACAGAAATCAGTTGAGAAAATGGTAAGATTGACTTGATTAATCATAAATATGGGATAAAAATTTTAAGTTTACCTTAAATGTCAAAATGCTACCAAGCATAGTTGTTACACTTGTCCAAAATATCAAATTCCTTGAGAGTTTTAACCTTTGTGTCCCAGTATTTGACTTAATATTTTGTATATAGTGGTTTCATTTAATGTTTGTAGTGGTTGTTCATATTGATAATGATGATGAGGAAGAGGATGACAATGTTCTTGGAGAGCCTTCAGTAGCCATGACAAGAAAAAAAATTTTGTTGTTTATGTAGCCAATTCTAATGCTTCATTTCTTTTGTTCAGGTACTTAATGACTCTACTGTGAGTAAACATTCAAAATGCTCAAATGCCGTGGCTATTAAAAATTCACAAAATACGATGCATTTCAGGTAACTTTTAAAAATAGGAAAATGCTGGGCGCCTGGGTGACTCAGTTGGTTAAGCATCTGTCTCTTGATCTTGGCTCAGGTCATTATCCTGGAGTAATGGGATTGAGCCCCGCCGTGGGTTCTGCACTGTCAGTGCAGAGCCTGCTTGGGATTCTCTCTCTTTCTCTCTTTCTGTCCCTTCCTCTCTGTCTCTCAAAATAGATAAACTTTAAAAAACAAAATATTTAAAAATAGGAAAATGTTTTAATTTCTAAAATAATTTATCAACTGAGCAAATAATACCTAAATTTTATTTATTTTATTTTAGATTGTTAGCCCCACAGGAACAATCAAATTGCAATCAATGGTTTGAAAAAGGGGATACAGGTATTTGCTGTTTATATTTTTCCTAAGAAGTGGGAATAACATTATATCTGGTTTTTATACTATTTAATATTTGGATTGTTTGCATCTCTGGTTAACTGACCATGCATGCCTAGTTTTAAAAACACTTTTTCACTAAATATAAAACATATCATTTCATTGTAAAAGAGTTGGAAAACAGAGAAAAATACAAAAGAAACAAAGATACCATCACCCAGATATAACTAACACCATCCATACTGGTATATATTTCTGTCTTATTTTTTTTCCTATGTATGTGTGTGTCTTTTTCTTTTATTTTTTTCCCCAAATTTGAAACATGCTTGTGTATATCGTTTTGTATCCTTTTCTTTCCACTTGATATACTGTTGAGGGTATTTTTTAATGCCATTAAATAGATTTTATTTTTAATTACTGTATCATATACCATTGTAAGGATATGCTATTATTTATTTAGCTTTTCTCTCAAAATATTGAATTATTTTTATATTTAATTATTTTAATTATTTAGCCATTCTCTCTCAAAATATTAAGTATTTTAGGGGGCATTTGGGTGACTCAGACTCAGTTGGTTAAGTGTCCTACTGTTGGTTTCTGCTCAGATCATGATCTCATGGTTGTGAGATTGAGCCATATATCAGGCTTTGTGCTGGACGTGAAGTCTGCTGAAGATTTTCTCTCCTCCTCTCCCTCTGCCCTTCCCTTGTGCGCACTTGTGTGCATGCACTCTCCCTTCTCTCTCTCTCAAAATTTTTTTTTTGTTTCCAGTTTGGGTTTTCTTGCTATTGTGAATAATGCTACTATATTCTTTTACATAAATCTTTTACTATCTTGGATTATTTTCTTTAAATAAAATCATAGAAAGGTCACAAGATATATATATATATATATATATATATACACACATATATATGTGTGTGTGTGTGTGTATAAATATATGTATGTATATGAGTTTATTATCCTAGAATCAACTAGCTGTTGGAAATTTTCAAGGGTATCACATAAATAAATAAATAAATAAATAAATAAATAAATAAATAAAGTATAATATAATGCGTAACATAATTTATCTCATGTGTACATATATACATATTTTGGTAATCCAGTATGGATAACAATTATTCCACTCATTAGGCTGTATGAAAGTTTTCATTTCTTCTTGTCTGTAGTATGTGGGCTACTGACTTTTATTTTGAAGTTTTAAAAATGGCTCATTCTGTTGAATCAGTAAAAAAAAAAATCAACGAACTAAAGTATAGGGCCACATGGCTTCACAGGAGAATTTTACCAAACATTTATTTATTTTTAATGTCTATTTATTTTATTTTTGAGAGAGAGAGAGAGAGTGCAAGTGCACACACAAGAGCGGGGGAGGGGTAAGGGGGGGGAGAGAGAGAGAGACCGCGCGCGCGTGCACGCGCGCACGCACATCATCAGCATAGAGCCTGACACGGGGCTTGATCCCACTGTGAGATCATGACCTGAGCTGAAATCAAGAGCTGGATGCTTAACTGAGCCACCCAGTTGCCCTGAATTTTACCAAACATTTAAAGAGTTAATACCTATTCTTCTTTTAACTATTCCCAAATATAGAAATGGAAGGAAAACTTTCAAACTCATTTTATGAGGCCAGCATTACCCTGATTCCAAAACCAAAGACTCCACTAAAAAAGAGATCTGCAGGCCAATATCCCTGATGAAATGGATGCAAAAACTCTCAACAAGATACTAGCAAATCGAATCCAACAGTACATTAAAAGAATCATTCACCACGATCAAGTGGGATTTAATCCTGGGATGTAAGGGTGGTTCAATATTTGCAAATCAATCAATGTGATATGCCACTTTAATAAAAAAGGATAAGAATCATATGATTGTTTCAGTAGATGCAGAAAAGCATTTGACAAAGTACAGCATCCATTCTTGATTTAAAAACTCTCAACAAAGTAGGTTTAGAGGGAATATACCTCAACATAGTGAAGTCCATATACAAAAAACCCACAGCTATTATTATTCTTAATGGGGGAAAACTAAGAGCTTTTCCTCTATGATCAGGAACAAGACAGGGATGTCCAGTCTCACCACCGTTATTTAGCATATTATTGGAAATCCTAGACACAGCAGTCAGCCAATAAAAAGAAATAAAAGACATCCAAATCAGCAAGGAAGAAGTCAGTCTCATTATATGCAGATGACATGATACTCTATATAGAAAACCCAAAAGACTCCACCAAAAAAATTTCTAGAATTGATACATAAATTCAGTAAAGTTGTAGGATACAAAATCAGTGTGCAGAAATCTGTTGCATGTCTGTACACCAAAAATGAAGCAACAGAAAGAGAAGTCAAGGAATCAGTTCCATTTACAATTGCACCAAAAACCGTAAGATACCTAGGAATAAACCTAACCAAAGAGGTAAAAAGATCTATACTCTAAAAACTATAAAACACTGATGAAATAAAATAAAGGTGACACAATGACACAAAGAAATGGAAAAACATTCTATGCTCATGAATTGAAAGAACAAATATTGTTAAAATGTCTGTATTACCCAAAGCAATCTACACATAAAAGTGCAACCCCCATCAAAATACCACCAGCATTTTTCACAGAGCTAAAACAAACAATCCTAAAATTTGTATGGAACCACAAAAGACCCTGAATAGCCAAAGCAACCTTGAAAAAGAAAAGCAAAGCCAGAGTATCACAATTCCAGATTTTAAGTTATATTACAAAGCTGTAGTGGTCAAGACAGTATGGTATTGGCACAAAAACAGACACATAGATCAATGAAACAGAATAGAAAGCCCAGAAATGGACGCACAATTATATGGTCACCTAATCTTTGGCAAAGCTGGAAAGAATATCCAATTTGGAAAAAAGTCTCTTCAACAAATGGTGTCGAGAAAACTGCACACAACACGCAAAAAAATGAAACTAGATCACTTTCTTACACCATACATAAAAGTAAATTCAAAATGGATGAAAGACCTAAATGTGAGACAGGAAGCCATTAAGATCCGAGAGAAGAACACAGGCAGTAACCTCTTTGACATTAGTCATAGCAACTTCTTTCAAGATAATGTCACTTGAGGCAAGGGAGACAAAAGTAAAAATAAACTGTTAAGACTTCATCAAAATAAAATGCTTCTGCACAGTGAAGGAAACAACAAAACTAAAAGGCAACCTATGGAATGGGAGAAGATATTTAAAATGACATATCTGATAAAGTGTTAGTATCTAAAATCTATAAAGAACTAAGAAACTCAACACCCAGAAAGCAAATAATCCATGGGCAGAAGGCATGAATAGACACTTTTCCAAAGAAGACATCCAGATGTCTAACATGAAAAGATACTCAACATCACTCATCATCAGGGAAATACAAATCAAAACTACAATGAGCTATCACCTCACACCTGTCAGAATGGCTGAAATTAACAACACAGGAAACAACAGATGTTGGCAAAGAGGTGGAAAAAGGGGAACCCTCCTGCACTGTTAGTGGGAATGCAAACTGGTGCAGCCACTGGAAAACAGTATGGAATTTCCTCATAAAATTAAAAATAGAACTACCCTACAATCCAGCAATTGCACTACTAGATATTTACCCAAAGAATATAAAAATACTAACTGAAAGGGATACATGCCCCTTAATGTTTGTAGCAACATTAGCAACAATAAGTAAATTATGGAAAGAGCCCAGCCTGTGTCCATCAACTGATGAATGGATAAAGAAGATGTGGTGTATAGATATACTCAGCCATAAAAAGAATGAAGTCTTGCCATTTTCAATAATGTGGATGGAGCTAGTGTATCCTACTAAGAAAATAAGTCAGAGAAAGACAAATACCATATGATTTCACCCCAATATGGAATTTAAGAAACTGACACATGATCATAGAGGGAAAAAGAGGCAAACTGGCAAACTAAGAAACAGACTCTTAACTGTAGAGAACAAACTGATAGTTACCAGAAGAGAGGGGGGTGGAGGGATGGGTTAAATAGGTGGGGATTAAAGAATGCACTTGTGATGAGCACCGGGTGTTGTATGTAAGTGATGAATCACTAAGTACACTTTAAACTAATATTACACTGCATGTTAACTAACTGGAATTCAAATAAAAACTTAAAAATACTGGCTCGTTTTTGCAGTAGAAAAATTCTGTAAATATATGCACATTCACAATGGTCTCATAATGTGAATCTGTTTCTCCCACTCTCAAAATAGGGTTCAGCCAACATCATATGCTGATTCCATGCAGATGGATTTTCTTCCTGCTTTCTTCTGGAAGAAAGAATCCTATCTTATCTTCACATATGATTTGTTCCACCTGTTTATAATCCTGTATATATATCAAGCTGACAGAGCATTAGACAGGGAGGAATAGTTGATCTCTAGGAACAATGCACCCCTAATACAGATATGTGGGGAAATGCACATATCTGTCATATTCCTAGCTACCACTGACCATATATGGTAAGGCTTCATACCCGAAAAGGCACGTAGTTATCTTAGGGGAAAAAAAGATTCTTTTCAGCAGTCTCCCAGCCTGTCTTTTGAGGAAATTAATCTGTGGTGAAAATCATGGTTGTGACTGTTAAATGCAAAAGGCAAAACTATACAGCTTTCAGTTGGTCAAATAGAAAAACATTAGAGGTAGGAAAGAATTTCTTAATTAAAAAGCCCAATAATAAAGACTGATAAATTTGGCTATATTAAACTTAAGAGTTTCCATTCATCAAAAGATGTTATAAAAAGAAGACAAGAGAATATATTTGCAATACATAAAACTGTCAAAGGACTGGTTTCCAAAAATGTGTAAAGAAGTTCTACAAACCAAGAAGAAAAAGACAGACAACCCAATTAGAAATACGTGCGAAATACGCAAATAGGCACTTCAAATAGAGAAACTTTTGTCTTAAATAAACATATGAAAAGATGCTTAGCAAATTAGGAAACTGAAAAATAAAACCACAGTGAGATACTACACATCCGACAGATTAGCAAATTCAGAAAGTCTGGTAATACTAAGTGTTGATGAGGATATAGGACGATAAGAACTCATAACTATTTGGGAGAAACTCATTTATAAGTGAGTATTGAGACCATATCTAAATTATAACTAGAAACTGAATGGGTTCCTAAGGTAACTTGGGATGGCTAGGTGCCACAAAAATATTGATAAATAGTTTGGAAACTAAACTTTGGAAAAATTTAAAATTGGTAAAATGGAAGATATAAATACCCTATACCTTGTAATTCCACTCCTACATATATACTTAGAGAACTACAAGTACATACATACAAGTATATATATACAAAAGAATGTATGTGTCATCGGTGTTTGTAATAGTCTTGAAGTAGAAACACCCTGAATGCCCATTTGTTAGTAGAATAGGTAGATATATTGTGTTGTGCTTATACAATGAAATCCTTTACATCAATACAAGTAAGCAAGTTATGTCTATAAGAAGCAATACAGATGAATTTCACAAGCATATGCTGGAACAAAAAAAGCAAGACAACACATACATTACCATTTCATCATATAACTTTTTAAAACAGGAAAAATAGACTATATTACTCAGGTGATAAAACTATATAAAACAAATCCAGGAAATAATTATCACACAAGGCAGGAGAATGATTATCTGTGAGGAGGAGGATATGAGGAATATGGGCCTTATGGAGTATGCATGATCTATTTCTTTACCTGGGTGGTGGTGACATGAGTATTCTCTGTAATTTTCTCTGTTAAACTGTTCATGTGGGTTTTATTCTCTTATTTCTATGTGTTAGGTAGAACTATATGAAATTGGTATTTTTGTGGGTCAAAAACAGTTAAATTTCTTGTTGTTTGTATGTTTTATTTGCAATTGTAAAAAAAACCCAGTTTTTTCTCCCATAACAAATAGATGCTGAGTGTGAAGATAAAGGGACGGTAAGACCATTGAGAGAATTAAAATGTACTTCACAAGTAAGTCTAATGTTTGGTTTCTAATTTCTAAGCAAAATATTCCAATTTAAAGTATTGTTTCCACTTTAATTTCTGATTATGTTTAATGAAGATTATTTATGTGAGGTCTAGATGTTATTTGGTTAGTAATTGAGTTGCTGTGGTGTTAAAGCTTCTATCCCTTAGAAGAGCTTTAGATTAAAAAAATGAAGCCACA
>NW_024412396.1:36230283-36352401 GCF_014898765.1 Herpailurus yagouaroundi | reverse complement strand
CTATATATATATATATATATATATATATATATATATATATATATACTGACACTGCAACTAAATTACAACTGAGGAAGACAATTTTGTTTGGTAGAATTGAATATTTGCTAATCAAAACCAGTGGTTATCACAAAAATCTCTTCAAAATTTAATAGTGGACAACTTTAATGATAGATGTAGGCAATGTATATTGACTTTACTAAGTACTAAGGGTTAAAACAAGGCAAATGACATAGTAGAGTACTGCTCAAGAAACACAGATAAAGGGGCACCTGGGTGGCGCAGTCGGTTAAGCGTCCGACTTCAGCCAGATCACGGTCTCGCGGTCCATGAGTTCGAGCCCCGCGTCAGGCTCTGGGCTGATGGCTCAGAGCCTGGAGCCTGTTTCCGATTCTGTGTCTCCCTCTCTCTCTGCCCCTCCCCCGTTCATGCTCTGTCTCTCTCTGTCCCAAAAAAAAATAAATAAACGTTGAAAAAAAAATTAAAAATAAAAAAAAAAAGAAACACAGATAAAAAGCACATTTTAATTTTTTTGGTAGAAGGACCCAAATTGTTTCTGAAATGATATTTGATATAGCAAACATATTTGAGAAATCATATTCCTACCTTACAAAAGTCAATTTCTGTTTAATTTCTCAACCTTTGCAGAGAAAATAGTATAATGAATTTATAAGGGCAAAAAAGTATAAAGAACATAACTGATGAGAGTAAGATTGCTTAGAATTAAATTACTTTTTCCTTTTAAAGAGCTATCATATACAATTCTTGAGTCAGAGCATGATGTGGAAATTTAAAAAAGTCATTCCTAACCATTTTTCTTCATCAGTTTCAGTATGTTCTGGTTATCTTTTCCGTTTTCAGGTAGAGTTAGGGGAGGTGGATCAGGGAAGAAAAGAAAAATTAGAAAATTAAAAATAGTTATTTTTCCGTATTTTGCAGTTATATTTTGATACCACTTTCATCAATTAATATTTTAGTTCTTTTGTCTATGAAATGATAACATAATAGATTAATATGGTGTTTTCTACCTCATACACTTTTATATATATGTGAGTTTGTTAATGTAATAGCATTCATTTTTATAGTTTTCTGTTATTTTGAATTTGTAGGTTATATGCACAGAACGTTTTGGGAAGCCAATAGAAGATAATAGTGATGAAGTAGAAGAAAGGACTGAGAATTTTCCACGAACTCCTGAAATTCCTTTATTTTTAAGAACTCCTGAAGCTGTGAAAACACCTGAACCTTTGGAGAAATCATTGTTTCCTAAAACCCCCTCTTTTGAAATGTAGGATTTTAATCAATAATTATAATTAAAGAATCTATATACTGGGCCAATGTTATGTAAATAATTGATGGGAATAGTAAAATGTCTAGTACCTATAACTTTAAAAAGGTTTTTATATGGAATATTTCAAATACATAAAGGAGAGACTAGCATAACGAACCTCCATGTACCTATTATCCTGTTCAAATAATTATTAGCATTCTGCCATTCTTGTTCCATAGAACCTCTTCCCCATTTTTCCTACAACACTTAGATGAAGATGGCATAGATTCTGAGTACTTACCCAGTGCAATAGTATATAGATTTTAGATTTTTCCAAAGGATAAAAACTGTATGGAAAAATGTTAAATGTCAAGCTAAAAAGCAACTGTCACGTACGGTATAGCTTGTGGACATCACTGAATAATATTCCAGCTGTAATTTTCCTTTATGTTGTCTAAAGCAAGAATTGCCATCTGTCAAGTAACCTAGGTAGGCAGAAATATCTCTAACATGATTGTTTAACTTTGGAAACCACAGATTTGTAGCTTGCAGCCAAGAGAATAGTGCTGCATTTAACCTTTTTGTGTAGTTTAATCCCTTTTAAAACTACAAACCTTAAGATTCTTTTTTTTTTTATCTTAAGATATTTTAAAAACATAGGTCAAACAAATTTCACTTCAGGAATCTCTCACCCATTTTCTACTTCTGAAGTTTGAATTGTTAATAAACGTTTTATATGTGAAAGTCATGCTGTTGACTCACAGTATGTTCAAACTAGAACTCATCATCAAATCTGAGAACTGTAAAAAGAATGGCAGCCATATACTAAAACCTCTGTTTATGGATGAGAAAACTAATCTGTAAAGTTAAGTGATTCATTGATGGTCATGGAGACAGTTATGGAAGTATCTTCAGATATCTATTATATTTAACAATAGCATTAACTGTGTCTAAACATTTTATAAACTTTATGAGATGTAAATACACTATTATGCTTAGAGGAAGAGGAAACAGAATCACAGGTGATACAACTCATTAGTGATAGAGTTGTGATTCAAACCCAGGCATTTCTGCCTCCAGAATTCATGCATTTGACCACTGTGTTGTATACTGTCTTCTCTAATTATTTTTCCCAAATCATTTTCTAGTTTAACTTCCTTATGCAACAGTATGTAATGACTGACTTCTCATTAAGACTAAAATCTTGTAATTGGCTTTCAGTGTGTTGGGGACAGTATAGCCTCAAAGTTAAAAGCTTGGACTTTGAATCTGGATTGCTGAATTTAAGTTGGCATTTACATTTCTTGGAGAAAGTCATTTAACCTTTCTATGCTTCAAAATTTTCTTCTGTAAAATGGAGGTGGTAATATCTATTTCATAGAGATACTGTGAGGAATACGTAAGTTAATGCCAATGGAAATACCTAGAATAGACCCTGAACGCAGTTTAGGGTTTATTCTCAGTTGAACTTCATTGTTATCATCATCCCATACTTGATTGTTCTACTTTATTTAACATTTTTCACTTCAAACTATCTTTTTCTCAAGAGGTTTGTCACCTCAATAACTATTCCTTCCCTTTCCCTACTGTGCTAATTCTTACTTCTATGGTATTTCTTATGGTGTTTACCAGTCTGCATATTTAGTAATATATTTTTTAACATTTTTATTATTTCTTATTTCTCTGTAACAGAAATAGAAATATAATGCCTGAAGGTCAAACACAAAAGGAATCCCCTGGATTTTCTTTTCTTATGAATTATACTTCTAGATCTCCTGGATTGAATCTATTTGATTCTACATTTGATTCAGAAATCTCATCAGATCAGGTAATAGGTGGAAGCTAAAGTTTTATTTCTAAAAAATTGCACTGGAGGTGGCTCAGTCGGTTAAGCATCCAACTTTTGCTCAGGTTATGATCTCATGGCTCGTCAGTTTAAGCTCTGCATCAGGCTCTGCTGTCAGCACAGATCCCACTTCGGATCCTCTGTCCCCCTCTCTCTCTGCCCTTCCCTGCTTGCACTCTCTCTCATAAAAATAAGTAAAACATTAAAAGATGAAAATAAGAAAAATAAAAAACTGTACACTATAACTTCAAGTAATTTTAATTCTTTACTGTCAAACTGTCTTGGGGCAGAATACGAAGCACAGGCAATTTTTTAGAAGATTCTGAGTATTGGTAGAATAGCACAGTTTTCCCATTATGTTTTTGTTTTCAATTTCAGGTACCTTCAGTTGATATCTATTTATAAAAAAAAGAATCTCAGTATAGGGTTGATTTACATTGCAGTTAAAGGCACTTTAAAATAAATTTGGCTTTATAGTTCATGTGTCTACTAACCAAACTTCACATATTCTCAGTGTGAAAAATTCTCCAGGTTATTAGTTGGTATTTTTATCTACATATGTGTACATAGTAACATCATCAGTTAATTTTTTAGAAGACGTAATTTTCTTCTAATAGTGATAGTGATTCTACTATTCAGTGATAGGATAGTAAAGTGCTTATTTCTGAATTTGGCAATTGAAACTGAAAATTAAGATGTACTTTATTTGATCAGTAGAGACAGCACAGTGTAGTGGTTAAGACTACACTCTGATGCGACACTAGTTGACTATTTTCCACTGTGGAAAACTGTATGAAGTTTCCTCAGAAAGTTAAAAGTAGAACTGCCCTGGGGTGCCTGAGTAGTTAAGTCAGTTAAGTGTCTGACTTCGGCTTAGGTCATGATCTCACGGTTCGTGAGTTCGAGCCCCGCATCAGGCTCTCTGCTGTCAGCATGGAGCTTGCTTTGGATCCTCTGTCTCCCTCTGTCTTTCCCTCCCCTGCTTGCTCTCTCTTTTTTAAAAAATAGAACTGCCCTACATCCAGGAATTTTCCTATTTTATTTTGGCTCATCTTCTACTGTTTTAATGCTCAGAGAATCCTTCCTCTTGTTAAGATCTAATGAATATTTAAAATTCCATGATTTTTAATTCTGATTTGAAGGGATACATGCACCCTGATGTTATAGCAGCATTATCAACAATAGCCAAATTGGGGTGCCTGGGTGGCTCAGTTGGTTAAGCATCTGACTCTTGATTTCAGCTTAGGTTGTGATCTATTGGTTTGTGGGACAAAGCCCCACAATGGGCTCTGCGTTGGCAGTGTAGAACCTGCTTGGGATTCTTTCTCCCTCTTTCTGTGCACCTCCTTTGCTTGTGTGTGAGTGTGCCCTCTCTCTCTCTCTCTCTCTCTTAAAATAAATAAACATTTTTTGAAAACTAAAAAAAATAAAACAAAATAGCCAAATTATGGAAGGAACCCCAAATGTCCATCGATTGATGAATGGGTAAAGAGGATGTGGTGTGTGTACACACACACACACACACACACACACACACACACACACACGAGTATTAGTCATCAGAAAGAATAAAATCTTGCCATTTGTAATGACTGAATGGAGCTAGAGCATATCATACTAAGTGAAATAAGTCAGTCAGAGAAACACAAATACCATATGATTTCACTCATATGTGGAATTTAAGAAACAAAACAAATGAACAGAGGAGCCTGGGTGGCTTAGTCTGTTGGGTGTCCAACTTCGGTTCAGGTCATGATCTTGCAGTCTGGTCCGTGGGTTCGAGCCCTGCGTCGGGCTCTGTGCTGACAGCTCAGAGCCTGGAGGCTGCTTCGGATTCTGTCTTCCTCTCTCTCTCTGGTCCTCCCATGCTCACGCTCTCTCAAAAATGAATAAACGTTAAAAAAAAAACCACAGATGAACATAGAGGAAAAAAAGAGAGGGAAACCAGAAAATAGACTCTTAATTAGAGATAAATAGGTAATGGAAATATACTTTAAATATAAAGATAAAAACTGGTTGAAAGTAAATGAATGGAAAAAGATATATCATAAAAACTAAGTGAGAGAAGGTCACAATGGCTATACTTACATCATTTTAGATAATCTTCAAGACAGAGAATATTGCTAGAGATCATGAAGGGCATTTCTTAAGGACAAAAGGGCCAGTTCTCTAGGAAGATACAACAATGACAAATGTGTATGTGCCTAATGACAACTTCAAAATACAGAAACAAAAGCAGAGCATAAGGAAGTCAATGTTACTGTAATAGCAATGTCATGGGACAGATGATAGCTGTACATGTGATGAACATAGCATAATGTATAAACTTGTCAATTCACTAAGTTGTACACCCAAAACTAATATAACATTGTATATTAACTATAAAAAATATTAAGAAACAAAATTGACTTAATTAAATGGAGAAATAGAAAAAAACATAAAAGTAGTTGGCGATTTTTAATAAAAAACCCCCTCTAAGCAATTGATTGAATTAGACAACATAATCAATAAAGATCTATAAAATCTGAACAACACCATCAACCCTCTTGACCTGACATTTATAGAACAACACATCCAGCAACTGCAGCTTATGCAGGCATACCTTGTTTTATTGTACTTTGCAGATACTGCTTTCCTGTAAAGGTTTGTGGTAACCCTGTGTCAGGCAAATCTGCTAGCATCATTTTTCCAACAGCATTTGCTCACTTTTTTCTCTGTGTCACATTTTGATAATTCTGACAATATTTCAAACTTTTTCATTACTATTTGTTATGGTGGTCTATGATCAGTAATTATAACTCACTGAAAGCTCAGATGAAGGTTAGCATTTTTTTTAGCAATAAAGTATGGTATTTTAAAATTTATGTGCATTTTTTAGACATAATGTTATTGCACACTTACTAGATTACAGTATAGTGTAAACACAACTTTTATATGCATTGGGAAACCAAAAAATTCTTTTGGCTTGCTTTATTGTGATACATTTTTGTGATGGTCTGGAACTAAACTCATAATATTTCTGAGGTGTGCCTCTATATTCTTTTCAAGTGCTAATGGTACATTCACCAAGACCATATTCTGAACCATAAAATGAGTCTTAATAATTTAAAAGGATTGAAATCATACAGAGTACATTGTCTGCTCACAATATAATTAAATTAGAAATCAATAATAAGGTAGAAGGAAAAACCTGAATAATTAGGTCGTAGGCCAAAGAAGAAATCATGAGAGAAATTAGAAAAGATTTTGAAATGATTATGAAAAATTCGGTGTATCAAAATTGTAGGATGTTGCCCAAACCAGAACAAAACCATAGCTTTAACTAATTTAGTTTATATTTAAATAATTCAATTAATGGAAAAGAAGAAAGGTCTAAAATCAGTGATGTAAGTTTTCACCTTGAAAATCTAGAAAAGGAAGAACAAAATAAGCCCAAAGTAAATAGAATGGCAAAATAAGGGGGATAAGAGACATTAATGAAATAGAAAACAAGCAATAGAGAAAATTGACAAAGCCAATTGGTTGGTTCCTTGAAAAAAAATTGAGAGTTTATAAAGTCATCATTAGACTGATAAAAAGATAAGACAATTTATACATTTTATGAATGAAATAGTATTATAGATTTACAGACATTAATAATAAGATAATATTGTGGAAAATAAGTCTGGTGAAGGGAAACCTAGAGCAAGCAAAGTGTGGTAATGGTACAAGGATTGATAAATTGATCAGTGGTATGGGCTAAAAGTCTTGGAACTTTAAATATTCATCAGATCTTAAGAAGAGGAAGGATTCTCTGAGCATTAAAACAGTGGAAGATGAGCCAAAAGAAAATAGAAGGGTTTGGTTCCATATAAAATTGTTATATTTTAATTTCTTTTTATTTTTAAGAGAGAGGAAGCATGGGGGAGAGGGATGGAGAGAGAGAGAGAGAGAGAGAGAGAGAGAGAGAGAAGCTTAAGGAGGCTCCACACTCAGTGCTGAGCCCAATGTGGGGCTTGATCCCCCAATCCTGGGATCATGAGCTGAGTTGAAATCAGGAGTCGGATACTCAACCAACTGAGCCACCCATGTGCCCCTGTTAAAAAAATTTTTTAAGGCAAAATGATAATGTGATATGCAATATTTGCAATAATAGTAGAAGAGATTAATATCTTTCATATATGAAGAGCTTATAGAGATTAATAAGATATATACAAGTTCTTTAGGTGAATAAATCATGGAAAAATAATTCAAGTGACTTATAAAATCTCCAGGAAAAACAGTTTTCCTTATTGTCAAAAAATATAAATCTGTGCATAACAGTATTTATTCAAGTGTAATTTGTATTAGAAAAAAAAAAAAACAGAGGTAACCTAAATGTCTAAATTGAAAGAATGATTGCAAACCAAGAAACAGTCGCTTAACTATAGAGAACAAACTGTTAGTTACCACAGGAGAGATGGATGGGGGGATGAGTCAAATAGGTGATGGGGATTATGCAGGGTGATGAGCACCAGGTGTTGTATGTAAGTGTTGAATCACTAAATTGTACACCTGAAATTTATATTATACTGTATGTTAACTAACTAGAATTTAAGTAAAAACTTAAAAAAAACTGTATGGTATGTCCATATAGAAGAATATTAAAATGCCATGAAAAGAATCTGGTTTTGGAAGAAGAATGACATGGGAAAATGCTCATAATGCAACATTAAGAGAAAAAAATGGGTCAGAAAACTATGTTGTCATATCTATGTCATGATCCCATTTAAAAAAAAAAACTTTTACAGAGAAAACAGACTCTTTTGGCAGCAAAACTTGATATTTCCTATTATCCTCATATTTCCTATTTCCTATTTCCTCATATTTCCTATTACTTTTATAGGCAAGAAAACAATACCAAGAACCTGATTTGTAAAAGGCCTTCAGAGTAAAGCAAAAATTAGAATTTTAGGTTATATAAGGGCGCCTGGGTGGCTCAGTTGGTTAAACATCTGACTTCAGCTGAGGTCATGATCTCACAGTTCGTGGGTTTGACCCCCCACATTGGGCTCTGTGCTGACAGCTCAGAGCCTGGAGCCTGCTTCAGATTCTGTGTCTCCCTCTCTCTGTCCCTCTCCCACTCACACTCTGTCTCTCTCTCTCAAAAAAAAAAAAAAACATTAAAAAAATTTTAGGTTATATTAATATTCCAAAGTAGGAACTATTTTTAGCACAATATATACACCTTTTAAGATTTTATCCATTGCCAGAATGAAATCAATAAGCCTTCTTTTAGGCTAAATGATAGGTTTTAAAGATAGATTTCTTTTTTAAAGTACAGTAGTATCGGGGCACCTGGGTGGGTCAGTTGGTTAAGCGTCCGACTTCAGCTCAGGTCATGATCTCGCGGTCCGTGAGTTCGAGCCCCGCGTCGGGCTCTGGGCTGATGGCTCAGAGCCTGGAGCCTGCTTCCGATTCTGTGTCTCCCTCTCTATCTGCCCCTCCCCCGTTCATGCTCTGTCTCTGTCTCAAAAATAAATAAACGTTAAAAAAAATTAAAAAAAAAAACAAAAAAAAGTACAGTAGTACACTATATAGAATGTTGCCATTAAAAAAAAAGAATGTTGCCATTTTTGTCTACTCTAATTATGCTTATTAGAAAAATTAGGGTTTATATTCAAATACAAATGTCATATTTGCTGTTCTACTGACTTCATGAGTAATATTGAATGGAAATTATTTTTCAGTTTAATGAACATTATTCTGCGGGAAATTTAAATCCTCTTTCATCACAACAAGAAATTGGTAAGTGATTTGAAGTTTGCTACATATAGAAACATGTTACTTTCTCCACTTTGTATTTAGTTTGTCTCTGATTTTTCTCAGCTTATTCTTTTAAAATTCTATTACTTCTGCATCACTCACTAATCATTTTTTGTAGTAATTTAGCATCTTCTGTCACTACTCTACCAAATTCTCTAATATTACTGGTGAGTTAACAATTATCAAACATTATGGGTATTTTGTATTTATTATCATACTCAGTATCTTTGCAGCATGTGATATAGTTGACTCTTCTCATCCTTCTGAAGTTTTTGGGTTTCATCCTCTCTCTCTGGTGCTTACTTTTTATTGGATCTTCTTTCTTCTTTTATCCTATGATTAATGGATTCATTCAACATATAAATATAAACATATATGTGTATACATATAGTATATTTCATATGCAGTACTGCTTTGGCTCTGATGATAGGATAGTGGACAAGAATGCAAAGTTCTCATAGGGTTTTTGTTCTAGTGGGAGAAACTGAAAGTAGACAAACGATTATATGTCAGGTAGTGCACTAAACAACAGTAGATATTGGTAGACTCACACGTTACAACTTTTAATCTTAGATTTACTTAGCTTTATAGAAAGATACAGGATAGGAAATAACAGCATGTACAGTGTCTTTATCTCATTAAGAGGCCCACCAGCTACCCAAATAATAAGGTTTCATTTGCCACATCACTCACACAAGACATGTAAAGCTACTATGGACAAAAGGCGTGGTGCATAACAGAAAATCTGCAACCTCAGTTTCCCACCAGTCTTTTAATATCATTCTAGTCATAAGGTCCAAGGACTGCATCCTAACTCACAGCTCACCTAATTCAGGTGCAGTCTCACACTAAACAAGGAAGACACAGCATTTACTTTAATTCCATATTTTTTAAGAAAATAGACCTATGAGAATTCCAACTTCAAGGTCATTCTTCCAGGTGGGCTTGGATCAATGCAGGCTTGATGTTTGCTTTTTACTTACTGTGGATGATCAGCATTATGAAGAAAAGTAAACGGAATAAGGGAAATAGGGAGTATTTGGATTGGGCGGTTGGTTACTCTGTTACAAGGGAGTCAGGGAAGGCATCACTAAAAGGCAGCCATTGAGCAAAAACCTGAAGGAGGTGCCAGGTACAAGCTATGTGGTTAAGTGTTCTAGGCAGAGGGTGCAAAGGTCTTGAGATGAGAGCATACTCAGCATGTGTGTTGAATAGTGGGTAAATTGGTATGATTGGAATCAAATAAGGCGTGAGAAACTGGTAGGAAATTAGAGAGGTTGGAGGGAGAGCAAACCATATGGGGCCCTAAGACAATTAAGGACTTTGGGTTTTTTTCCTAATGAGATGAGCAGTTTATTGGAAAGTTTTGAGCAAAGGACTGAAATGATTTAATAGGTTTTAAGAGCATTATTTGGCTACTGTATGGAGAATGGACTATATGGAAACAAGGGTGAAACCAGGGAGATTTATTAGGAAGTAATTAAAATACTACAGGTGAAAATTAATGGTGGCAAGGATAGTGGTAGTGGAAGTGGTGAGAAGAGGTTGGATTTGGTCATTAAGCTTTCTGAAGGTAGAGTTGTAAGGATTTGCTAATGGACAGGACGTAAGGATTAAGAGATAGAAATAAGGATGATACAAAGAAGATTTTGATGACATCAAGAATGGAACTGCCACTTACTGAAATATGGAAGGCCATATGTTAGAGACCAACAGGAGCTGGGAGTTTAGTTTTGGAAGTGTTATCAACTGAAAAGCCTCTGTTAGATAGCTAAGTAAAAGTAAAGTAAGAAATTGTATATATGAATTTGGAATTCAGCAAGGTGAAGACATAAATTTTGAAATTGTCATAAATGACATTTAATGCTATGAGACCAGAATGAATATACCAATTGTAGACATTCTTTTAATTAAACCTTATTTAATAAAATTAGAATGTTAATATTCTCTCCTTTGACATTCTTATTCATTTGACACTCATTCACTTCAGCACTTTCAAATATTATAATACAGGTGATGACCAAATTCCTGTGTTCCCTCCCTGACTTTTCCTAAACTTTAGGACCTTATGTTTTTAGTCTTTTTTTCCCCCAGTTTGTTAATATAATTGACATACATCACTGTACAAATTTAAGATGTACTGCATAATGGTTTGACTTACAGACGTTTTAAAATTATTACTGTAATAAGTTTAGTGAGTATCCAGCATCCCATATAGATATAATAAAAAGAGGGGCGCCTGGGTGGCGCAGTCGGTTGAGCGTCCGACTTCAGCCAGGTCACGATCTCGCGGTCCGTGAGTTCGAGCCCCGCGTCGGGCTCTGGGCTGACGGCTCAGAGCCTGGAGCCTGTTTCCGATTCTGTGTCTCCCTCTCTCTCTGCCCCTCCCCCGTTCATGCTCTGTCTCTCTCTGTCCCAAAAATAAATAAACGTTGAAAAAAAAAATTTAAAAAGAAAAAGCAAAAAAAATTTTTCTTTGTGATGAGAACTCTTAGGATTTACTCTCTTAATATCTTTCCTATATATCATACAGCAGTGTTAACTATAGTCATCATGTTTTAGTTACTTCCATAGTACTTATTTATCTTAGAACTGGAAGTTTGTATCTTTTGACCACCTTCCTCCAAATTCCCCTCCCCCTCCTCCCACCTCTGGTAATCACAAATCTGAATTTTTTTTCTATGGGTTTCCCTTCCCTTTCCTTCAGTTCCACATGTAAGTGAAATCATACATCATTTGTCTTTCTCTGTCTGACTTACTTCAATTAGTATAATGCCCTTAAGGTCCATCAGTGTTGTTTTAAATGGCAAGATGTCCTTGTTTTTTTATGGCTTAATATTCCATTGTGTGTGTGTGTGTGTGTGTGTGTGTGTGTGTGTGTATCTATCTATCTATCTATCTATACATAGATAGATATACACCTCACAACTGTTTTGTCCATTCATTAGCTGATGGACACTTAAGTTGTTTCTATGTCTTAGCTATTATAAATTATGCTGCTATGAACACGGAGGTACACTAATCTTTTTGAGTCAATGTTTTCATTTCCTTTGGATATATTCCCAGAGTAGAATTGCTGGGTCATATGGTTGTTCTATTTTTAACTTTTTAAGAATCCTCCATACTGTTTTCCATAGTGGCTATATCAATTTACAATCCTACCAATGGTGTACAAGTGTTCCCTTTTCTGTACGTCCTTGCCAGCATTTGTTATCTCTTGTCTTTTTGATGATGAGCATTCTAACAGGTATGAGATGAATTCTCATTGTGGTTTCGATTTGCATTTCACTAATGACTTGTGATGTTGAGCATCCTTTCATATGCCTGTTGGCCACCATAGTACCTGTTGGCCTTTTGGAAAAATGTCTATCCAGGTCATTTGCCTATTTTTAATTGGATTTTTTGTTTTTTTGCTACTGATTTGTATGGGGTCTTTATGTATTTTGGATATTAATCCCCCTTATCACATACATGATTTGCAAATATTTTTCCTATTCCATAGGTTGTCTTTTAACTTTCACTTTGTTGTTTCTTTTGCTGTGCAGAAGCTTTTTAATTTGATGTAGTTACACTTGTCTGTTTTTTATTTTATTGGTTATGCTGTAGTATCATACCCAAAAAGTCAAGACAGTGGCAAGGAGCTTTGTTCCTATGTTTTCTTTTAGGACATTCATGGTTTTAGGTCTTACATTTAAGTCTTTAATCCATTTCACGTTAATTTTTGTGAGTGGTATAGGGATCTAGTTTCATCCTTTTTACATGTTAGTATCCCAATTTTCTCAGCACTATTTATTGAAGAGACTGTCTTTTCTCTGTCCTTAACTCCCTTGTCAAATATTAGTTGACTGTATATGCAAGCCCTGTTCTGTTGATCTGCTTGTTTTTGTGCCAGTGCCATATTGTTTTGATTAATATTAGCTTTGTAGTTTAATTGAAACCAGGAAGTATAATGCCTCCCATTTTGTTCTTCTTTTGCAGGATTGTTTGGCTTTTGGGAGTTTTTTGTGGTTGTGTATAAATTTGGGGAGGGTTTTTTCTAATTCTATAAAAAATGCCATTGGAATCTTGGTAGGGATTGCATTGAATCTATAGATGGCTTTCAGTGGTATTGATATTTTAACAATATTAATTCTTCCAATATATGAACACAGGGTACTTTTCCGTATATTTGTACCTTCTATAATTTCTTTCATCAGTGTCTTGTAGTTTTCAGAGTAGAGATCTTTCACCATTCTTGGTTAAGTTTATTCCTAAATATTTTATTCTGTACAATATTTGCAATATTACTCTATTGTAAAGAGGATTATTTTTTAAAATTTCTTTTTCAGATTATTGTTAGCGTATAGAAATGTTACTGATTTTTGTGTATTAATTTTGTATCCTGCAACTTTGCTGAATTCATTGATTAGATCTAACAGGTTTTTTGGTAGAGTCTCTAGGATTTTCTACATATAAAATCACATTATTTTCCCTAGTTAATATCTTTAGTGGCTCCCCATGGAGTATCAAATTATGCTCCTTTTTTTCTAACCTTGCTCCAACATACCTTTTAAGCCTTTTCTTTTATAAGAATAATGTATGCTTTTGGCCAAACTAAAGAATTCACTGCATCCCAAATATGCCTGTACTTTCTTACCCATTTTTTTCTTCCTGAAATCCTCAATTTCTAATTCTTTCTAACTATCTGTTAAAAACCAAGTTCCATAAATCCTTTTGTCTTCAGCCTTTCATTCCAAAAAAATGTCTCCTTCACTTTTCTGAATGTTTCTTTTTTATTTACTTTTTGAATATTCTACTCTCTGTTATTATTTATGAATATATATAAAATCTCTCCTAATCACAGGTCTTTGAGGACAGGGGTTCTGTTTTACTCACCTTTGAATTGTCCACAGCACCTTGCACAGTAATCTACTATTTTATTTATAATGAACATGGGAGTTTTATGAAGACTTCATATGAACTTCTTTTCTTCTGAAATTAAATGTAAACATCAAATTCATTTATTCAAAGGCAGATTTAAGCTTTTAGTTCTTTCTGAATCTATAGCTATATTAGAGCTACTTTCCTTTATTTTAGTATTATGGATGTACACTGAAGTCAGTGGAAAAATGGAGAGAGGAAGAACTCAGGTATATGGTAATCAGTCAGTCCATCTGTCTATCTAACCATCCCTCCATCTATCTCTTCTACTTCTGGTTGGTTCACCTTTATTTAGAATGAAATAATTGAGATGTTTAAAGATATATGAAACTTCAAAGTGCCACAAAATAAATTATTTTGCTTAATGTACTAATTGAATTGTTTCTCTATGGAAGAAATACAGGTGCTTTAAAAGACTTGCTTCAAATAAGGTTTTAGATTACTGTGCATTTTATGTTGTTTAGTAATAATTAAGAATTCTAATTAAGATATTTAAAATATTTTTATTTTTATCGTCTTACATAATATAATGAATGAGAAACAATATTTTTCCTTAGGGGCAATTTTTAGAGTCGTTAAAATTATTTACGTAAAGTTGATTTCAAAAATTCCTTTTGAAGTGCTTGCTTCGGCAGCACATATACAAAAATTCCTTTTGAAACTATAGAAGCTTTTTCACTGTTCTGTCCATTTCACTGTTCTATCCATTTCCTTCGGTACTACAAACAATACATTGTAGTAACTCATCAATAATAGTTGAGTAAATTTGACTCCTGCAGTTATCTCTCAGACCCAGCATTTCTTTCTCCATTCCCTTTGCTATGACTGTAAGACCAAGCTTTCGTCATCCCTTTCCTGTTATTCTGACTTCTAAATGCTCTACTATTTCAACCTTTCTACACATTCTTTCCTT
The DNA here is from genome assembly GCF_014898765.1 of Herpailurus yagouaroundi. Classification (NCBI taxonomy): domain Eukaryota; kingdom Metazoa; phylum Chordata; class Mammalia; order Carnivora; family Felidae; genus Herpailurus; species Herpailurus yagouaroundi. Next base: position 36,337,668 of record NW_024412396.1, on the reverse strand, counting down.
AGTAATCCTTATAAAGCAGTTCAAATCCTGTCATAGCTCCACTTGAAAACTTTTAATGGCTTCCTCTTACATATCAAATAAAGTCCAGATTCTGTAGTTGGACATTCAGCAGTCTTTCCAAGCTCATCTTCATTAATACCCTTTTAATGACTATTATTTCTTAGTTCTCCTGACGAGCTGAATTGATTTCTGTTATCCTTATACTTCTTATGCATGCCTGTTTCTGTGCCTCTGTGGTATTCTCTCCATTTGAGGTGCTTTACCCTTTTTTCTACCATATATACTGGCCCTTTTTATACTTGTGTTCCAATTACTCGAAAATAGGGTTTAAGTTTGAATCTATTTGTTTTTTCATAGTACAAAGGACAATTCTTTGCCCATAGGAGGAATATAGTTAAGTATCTGCTTAATAAGCAATAAGATGTTACCCTACGCATTGTTTGCAGCATACTGTAACTTAGTAGGTTATGCAAATTATGTAGCATGAATAGCATGATATTATAATATTTACCTTCCTCAGGAAACTTATTTGGGAAACCAGAAGGAGAAGATGCCTTTACATTTTCTTTTTCATCAGACTCTTCAACTCATACATTTGGAACTGGAAAAGATGATTTTAGTTTTCCATTTTCATTTGAACAGGATCAAAACTCAACACCTTCTTCTGTAAAAGGTTTTTCATCTTCCTCACAAAATACAACGCAATTTACCTTTTTTTGAACTAATTACTAATTTCTTGAATTATTTAACTGCTCTGTAACTATCTAGGGCATAAATTTACATTATTACTTTAAAAATGAAGACTACTTTATTTTGTTGGCTAAAGCAATAATAGGTTAGCATAGTTACATTATTTGATTATATATTTAAATATTGATGGAAATTAAGCCTATGTCATCTAATTTTATTTTATTTGCAGCATTTGCTATCATTATTTTGGTTTTGATTTTGCAAGCCATATTTAGGCAGAATTAATAGAATTTGATACTTTTCCATTAATATTTACTATAAATATTAAACCTGCTTCTCCCCAGAACCTAAGTTTCATTCTTGTAGTAATTTAGGTGCTTTGATAAGAATGAAAACTTCAGGCCATCAGAAGATGGCAGTAACTATGCAGAATTAATGATGAGGTATACTTTGTACCTTAGCTACTAAAAAATGCTCTTAAAATTACTGTGCTTCACTATAAAGAGTGGTGGTACTTCAAAAAAAAGTGTGGCACATCAGTGATAATTTCACATAATTTATTTTATTGATAGTGAATTAAATCTGTTATTTTTTTGAATACAACAAATAATAAAATTCTAATTTTATCAGTTATTCTAATATCTTTAATGGAAAGAAATTAATGTGAAGGGCTAGAGTAATTTCTGAGAATTAGATTGTTGTATTAATGATGATACTGTTATATTTTTTGCTTAAACTTTTTTGAAAAACATTTAAAATTTTGTTTTCTGTCTCTAACAAAAAAACTCACCTTTATGTTTTATATGCAGTATTTGCTTGTCAATTATATAGATAAATGAAGATATTTAAAATTTGATGAAATTATATAAGCATAACGTTCAATGTCTTTGTATTTTGTAAATTAGTTATATAGAGTTATTGAGTAATAAAAAGTCTGACTCCATATTTTGGTGTGTGAATGCTCACAAGCTTTAAGCTTCACCGCACTTTCTTCCCCTTCTGCCCCATATCTGATCAATCTGGTAAGAAAGCCCAGGTTCCCACCTTTGGCACTAGTGGGAAGTTCAAACCATGTATAGGAACTCTTGTTTTGGCCCCATCCCACACCACCTTAAAAACCCACAGTCAGTGTCTGATCTCTCTGATGTCTCTGATCTCTGAAGCCATTTTCAGAGAACTAGATAGGCCTGGCCTGCTTTCTCCAGAAAACGTCATTATGTGCGTAATAAACCTTTTCATACCCTACTGGGGTGTGTGTGATATCATCAGTCTCAATATACAAAGCATATTTGGAGTGAGAGTCTCTCTTGTTTCTTGAGGGTGTCCACAACACATGACAATTGTATGAAATTAAGCTTTCCCAAAGACTTTTAGAAGTCAGAGAAATGATTTAGCTAATTACAGAAAGAATTTAAGAAAACTTTGGACTGTGTGTTTTTAAAATTTATTTATTTATTTATTTATTTATTTATTTATTTATTTATTTATTTATTTATTTAAAGTATGATAATAGGTCAGTGGTACATTTATTTTTTTAAAGGTTTTGATATTTATTTATATTTTTTCTTTTTTTTTTCAATATATGAAATTTATTGTCAAATTGGTTTCCATACAACACCCAGTGCTCATCCCAAAAGGTGCCCTCCTCAATACCCATCACCCACCCTCCCCTCCCTCCCACCCCCCATCAACCCTCAGTTTGTTCTCAGTTTTTAAGAGTCTCTTATGCTTTGGCTCTCTCCCACTCTAACCTCTTTTTTTTTTTTTTCCTTCCCCTCCCCCATGGGTTTCTGTTAAGTTTCTCAGGATCCACATAAGAGTGAAACCATATGGTATCTGTCTTTCTCTGTATGGCTTATTTCACTTAGCATCATACTCTCCAGTTCCATCCACGTTGCTACAAAAGGCCATATTTCATTCTTTCTCATTGCCACATAGTATTCCATTGTGTATATAAACCACAATTTCTTTATCCATTCATCAGTTGATGGACATTTAGGCTCTTTCCATAATTTGGCTATTGTTGAAAGTGCTGTATGGAATACTACGTGGCAATGAGAAAGAATGAAATATGTCCACTTGTAGCAACGTGGATGGAACTGGAGAGTGTTATGCTAAGTGAAATAAGTCATACAGAGAAAGACAGATACCATATGTTTTCACTCTTATGTAGATCCTGAGAAACTTAACAGAAGACCATGGGGGAGGGGAAGGAAAAAAAAAGTTAGAGAGGGAGGGAGCCCAATCATAAGAGACTCTTAAAAACTGAGAATAAACAGGGTTGACGGGGGGTGGGAGGGAGGGGAAAGTGATGGGCATTGAGGAGGGCACAAGCTTTAAGTGATGGGCATTGAGGAGGGCACCTGTTGGGATGAGCATTGGGTGTTGTATGGAAACCAATTTGACAATAAATTTAATAATTAAAAAAAAAAAGTGCGAGCGGGTGCACACACATGAGGGGCAGAGAGAGAGGGAGAGTGAAGATCTGAAGTGGGCTCTGTGCTGACAGTAGACAGCCCAATGCAGGTCTGGAACTCATGAACCAAGAGATCATGACCTGAGCTGAAGTCATAGGTTGAACCAACTGAGACACCAGGTGTCCCCAAAATTACAATTTTTTAAATAAAGTTTTTCTGATCTTTTGAAGGAATGAATGAACAAGCAATGTATAAACCTGGCTGGCATGTTGATGCTTTCCCTTTGAATTTCAGTTGCTCCATATAACTTGCCTTAGAGGCTGAATGACTCATTTAGAAACATTCCCATTGCTTGCTTTTATAGTTTGCTCTTGATTTCTCCAAAGCTGACACAAGTCACATACAATCAAATCTCCATCCCTGGTGGACAGGCCTGTCCTAATACTCTCTGACTCACACCCAGGTTGTTTGCAGCTCAGCAGTTCTGCTTCTAAATACATCACTTTGTATTCTAATACTAACATCTTGCTGAGAATTTGTCTCTTAAAACATCATTTCTTTAATAGTATACCTTTTTTTATTTGAGGTGAATATGATATTCTTTTTAGAACTTTAAACTACCCTACTTTTTAGAAAGTAATTTTTCCAAAGTATCAGCTCACCTTATAATTTTTTTTTTTGTTTTTTTAGGACGTATTTTTTTTCATGAGTATTTGTAGCTCCAGATTGATGAATCACAAGAGAGTGTAACAGCAGAAGGATGATGGATAGAGTATTGAATAGTAAAGAGTGTGGGCCCTGGTGTTACTGTCTGGGTTTAAACATTGAAAGATTGATGCTGAAGTTTGACTCTTCCAGTTATTTATCCTCTTTGCTTCAGTTTCCTCATTTTAAAATTGGGGTTGATCACCCTACCTATTAAAGAGGATCTTTGGGAGTATTAAAGTGTTTGACCTGGCACTTAGCTCATGGTGAGTGCTTGATGAATGGTGGTCTTACTTGTTTTAGAGACAGATGATAGAGATTTTCATGCAAAGCATAAGGTAATTTAATGTTCAGATTTTTAAAAATTTATTAAGATATGCTACATATATCAAATGATAGGGACAGAAGTTTTTTTAATCTTTATTTTTGAGAGAGAGCGTGAGCAGGAGAGGGGCAGAGAGAGAGACACACGCACACAATCTGAAGCAGGCTCCAGGCTCCGAGCTGCCAGTACAGAGTCCGATGCCGGGCTTGTACTCACAAACTGCGAGATCATGACCTGAACCAAAGTCAGATGCTCAACCAACTGAGCCACCCATGTGCCCTGAGACAAAAGATATTTTAAAGTAACTTTTAAAGTCTTTTCAATGGTAAAGCAAGTATTCAGTAGGAAGGCATTTTATATTAATTCAGTTATACCATGGTTCAAATTGGTCTGAAAAATAACTACTTGCAAAAGTTATGCCTGTTTTTTCTAGCCAAGAAAGAAATAATTTTGTCTTCCAATGCGTCTTGAAGGGGAAACATTAAAATATGTTAAAATATTACTCATTAGTCTCATTTTTATTCTTTTGCCCAACTTTATGATTAATTGATGCCTTCTGATCATATAAAAATATTTGAATTATACATTGAGGTTTTTTTGTAACTAGTAATATTCCACATCTGTTGAATTAGTCTTTCACTTTCTTGCCTTCTGTACTTAATGGGTATAAAAATAAAAAGATCTCAAAAGTAAAGATGTGCCTAACCTAATAATAATTAAGAAATACTTGTTAAGGCCTACCAGGTGGGAATGATAGGCAGTATACAAAACTTGCATAAATATTTAAAATGTTCTCAGGGCACCTGGGTGGCTCTGTCAGTTAAGCCTCTGACTGTTGATTTCGGCTCAGGTCATGATCTCATGGTTTGTGGGATTGAGCCCTCTGTCATGACCCGATCATGACCTCAGCCCAAGTTGGACACTTAGTGGACTGAGCCACCCAGGCGCCCCTATTACTTTTTCTTTAGAGAATGGACATGAAAAAATTATCTCAGAAAAATGATTTGCAATCTGAAATTCAAATGGCAACCCAAAATCTAATAATAATTGTCTTTTCTTTAAAATACCTTGAACAAAAGTTATTTTACATCTTATTTGACATTAAATGGCATATTAGACTCCTCAGATGTAAGCAACGGATACCCAACTCATACAGCTTAAACACAAAAGAAACCACAGATTTGGCTTCAGATCTGATTAGAACCATAGGCTTTGTTACACCAGTATACTCACTGATTCATGTCACTTTCTCAAACAAGCCTTCCCTTCCTCCCATAGACTGTGAGGATACCTCTCATAACATTCTGCCTACTTCCTTCATATAACATTACAACTTCAATTATAGAAGTGATTATGTATATACTTTAATGTTGTATCTGCCACTAGATTTTAGGTTCCAGAAGGTAAGAGATCAAGTCTCTGATGTTCACTACTGTCTCCAAACACCTAGTACAGGATTTTTCACATTATAAAACTATATAAATTTTTGTTGAATAAATATGTAAAATTCTTTTTGAAAAATACTGGAATTTATAGTCAGTAAAACCTAAGGAAATAGGCCTCAGAAATTGTCATTAAATTAAAAAAAATTTTTTTTAATGTTTACTTATTTGAGAGAGAGACAGACAGAGTGTGAGGAGGGGAAGAGCAGAGAGGGAGGGAGACACAGAATCTGAAGCAGGTTCCAGGCTCTGAGGTGTCAGCACAGAGCCTGATGTGGGGCTTGAACTCACAAACTGCAAGATCATGACCTTAGTGAAAGTTGGATGCTTAACCAACTGAGCCACCCAGGCACCCCTAAATTTTTTATTGAATACTGAAGCAGCCTCTTCTACCCCATATAAAAAGAAAAACTGTATGCAGTGAGTCTTTTTCTATACTAGGAGAAAAGTTACTCCTTTCTGGAAAGTACAGGTGGCCTAAAACAGAACAAGAATTATATAAAATACACTGATGGGCTAGCTCTCTTGATGTATATACCACTTGCCATTTTACTTATAAGATTTTTCACCTATCCATATACCCAGCTGCATATGGATATCTGGTTTAGATAACAAGGAAGAATACAAAAAATGCTGTATAAAAGGAATAATTCTTTTATTTACACAGTTTAACATGCCTCATGATCTGTTTCTTCCTGATTGTAAAACCAAGACCAATCTAGAATAACTATTTGAATTTCATGGGACCTTATATGTATTTTACATTAGTTCTTAAAGGAAATGGCATTTCAGAATTAAGATCATCAGAGACTAAGCATGGTGGCTAGATCAATGGTAAGTACTGACATAGTGTAAAATTATTTGTATTCCTGGTTTTTGTCATTTATTGCTCCTTGTTAGTTATGATGATTACTTTGACAAGGGAATGCTGAAGGCTTAGCAATTTTTTCCAGGACTTCAAATATAGTTACCTTTTATTTGCACTATCAGTATATGAGAGATGACATTTGATGGTCAATGCTTACCACATCTTTATAACCTAAGAAATTAAATTGAATGCAAATGTATGTATTTTTATTATAATGTTAATAAGCATGGATTTATAAACCACTAATAAGAATCCTATCAAATTATAGTATCTCCAAGTTCTACATTGTAAACACATAAGAAAAATAATACAAAATGTGTTCAGATTTACTTTTATAAGTCAGTGGTTCAAATGTGTCATTATTTTTATTTTTTCTATTATAAGTCAACTATGAGGACTGCTATAGGGCAGGTTATTTTAGAAGACGGTGGGTCAGAAATTACCAAGGAATTGGAAGTAAAATTTTTATGTGTATATTCAGATTAACATAGTATCTATTGAAGAAAGTGATATTAAATTTAGTAAATGTTAATCTGGTAGCTTGAGAAATGCCTAATCATTGTTTTCTAAAATGAGCTATCAACTCTTGAGGCACCTGGGTGGCTCAGTTGGCTGAGCGTCCTACTCTTGATTTTGGCTGAGGTCATGATCTCATGGTGGTGAGATCAAGCCCCATGTCACTGTCCATGCTGGGTGTGGAGCCTGCTTGGGATTCTCTCTCTCCCTCTCTGCCCCTCTCCTCTGCTTATGTGCTCTCTCTCAAAACAACAAACAAACAATTATTTAATTAAAATGAACTATCAACTCTAATTTTTGCATGAAAAAATAGTATTGTATCCTTTGCTATATCTCATCTGTTTTATATATATATTTAATGTTTGTTTATTTTTGAGAGAGAGAGAGAGAGGGAGAGAGAGAGAGAGAGAGAGAGCGCGCGCGCATGAGTGGGGGAGGGGTAGAGAGAGGGAGACACAGAATCCAAAGCAGGTTCCAGGCTCTGAGCTGTCAGCACAGAGCCTGACACAGGGCTTGAACCCATGAACCATGAGATCATGACCTGAGCCAAAGTTGGATGCTTAAATGACTGAGCCACCCATGTGCCCCTCATCTCACTGTTTTATATTAAGATATATATACTTGTTAAATTTAATATATATTATAATAATATATATATTATATAAATATATAATTACACTGACATGTGTATATAATATAAATGTATTCATATCTATGATACAATAATATACTTGAAATATGGATATTAAATTACTTGTAGTATTATGTAGGACATGCGATTAGCTTACCTATGGAAAAAGGGAGAGCTTAAATTTTATGTACTACACTTTCCTCTTTAATTTCCTCTCGTTTTGAGAAGAATATCTAGAAATAGTCTTCCTACTTCCCCTTTATGTATCTATCTTAATTTTTTTTTTTTTTTAGAGAGAGAGTGCAAATGGAGGAGAGGGGCAAAGAGGGAAAAAGAATCTTAAGCAGGCTCCACACCCACGGAGCCCAGTGCAGGGTTTGATTTATTTAAAATTTTTTTGTTTGTAAGCAATAGAAACTGACTCTTACTAAGTTAAGCCAAAACAAAAGGTGCGGTGGGGAATGAGGATTTATTGGAAGGATGGGAATAGCCTATGAAATAGAAGCAAAAGCTGAACAATTGAGCCTTAGGAAGGCTAGGAACTGGAGAAATTCTGGGGATATAGGTCTCTTCAAGCTTCTGCCAATGGAGTGAATGAGCTCTAGTCATGTCTCCATCTTATATCACTCTGCTCAAGATTAAAATTTCCAGTAAAGCCTAATTGGCGTAATCTAGGTTATGTCATCACTTCCTGGTATCTTGATGGATGGTTCCACCAAGACTGTATGGAGTCAGGGGAAGTAGTTTCTAAAAGGAAAATTAGATTCCTATTCTGAAAGGAGGGAAGATAGATGATAGATAAACAAAAACATCACATGTCCATGACAATGCAGTACACATACATTCTTGCTAGTAGAAACTTTTCTCAAACAGACAGCAAGCATTTTGTCCTTGTCAGAATTCACTCATTTATTTAATAAGTATTCAACATGTACTGTATGCTAGGTCATACAACATGTAGGGAATCCCAGAATAAGCAGTTAAAAATTGGTTTCTATATGATATAAGAAGTACAAAAAAAAAAATTCCTCTGGAAAACTAAGGAAAGAAGAGGTGTAATGAACAGTCCTTCCTCTACATTCTGTCATCTTTCCTTCAGCCCCATATTAACTTGAATTCCCGGATAGCTGTTGCTGATAAAACATAAGACATAAGCTTCAGTTATGCTTAGCTTGTCCAGAAGTAGCAAACTGCAGGTCTAAGGTCTTGTTAATCTTGCACAATGTTATAAATAATGGCTGACATTAAAAATTAGGACACAGGAGTTATGGCTAAATGCAACATGGGATCTGGATTGGGTCCTGTTTCAGAAAAAAAATATTAGGGGGACAATTGGTGAAATTTGAAGAAGGTATGCACATGAGTTAATAATATATCAATGCTAATATTCTGGTTTTAATAATTGTGCTGTGGCTATATAAGATACTAGCATGGATGTAAGTCTAAAATTATTTTTAATAAAAGGGGTATTAATGAAACTTAATTTCTAGCTTCTTTTAAAAACTGGGAAGATCTGTCAAGTTTTTTATTTTATTTTATTCTTTTTTTTTTTTAATTTTTTTTTCAACGTTTATTTATTTTTGGGACAGAGAGAGACAGAGCATGAACGGGGGAGGGGCAGAGAGAGAGGGAGACACAGAATTGGAAACAGGCTCCAGGCTCCGAGCCATCAGCCCAGAGCCCGACGCGGGGCTCGAACTCCCGGACCGTGAGATCGTGACCTGGCTGAAGTCGGACGCTTAACCGACTGCGCCACCCAGGCGCCCTTTATTTTATTCTTTTAATTTACATCCAAGTTAGTTAGCATATAGTGCAACAATGATTTCAGTGGTAGATTCCTTTTTTTTCTCAATATATGAAATTTATTGTCAAATTGGTTTTCATACAACACCCAGTGCTCATCCCAAAAGGTGCCCTCCTCAATACCCATCACCCCCCCCCCCCCACCCCCCCCATCAACCCTCAGTTTGTTCTCAGTTTTTAAGAGTCTCTTATGTTTTGGCTCTCTCCCACTCTAACCTCTTTTTTTTTTCCCTCCCCCTCCCCCATGGGTTTCTGTTAAGTTTCTCATGATCCACATAAGAGTGAAAACATATGGTATCTCTCTTTCTCTGTATGGCTTATTTCACTTAGCATAACACTCTCCAGTTCCATCCACATTGCTACAAAGGGCCATATTTCATTCTTTCTCATTGCCACGTAGTACTCCATTGTGTATATAAACCTCAGTGGTAGATTCCTTAATTCCCCTTACCCATTTAGCCCATCCCCCCTCCCACAATCCCTCCAGTAACCCTCTGTTTGTTCTCCATGTTTAAGAGTCTCTTATGTTTGTCCCCCTCCCTGTTTTTATATTATTTTTGCTTCCCTTCCCTTATGTTAATCTGTTCTGTGTCTTAAAGGCCTCATATGAGTGAAGTCATATGATATTTGTCTTTCTCTGACTAATTTCGCTTAGCATAATACCTTCTAGTTCCATCCATGTAGTTGCAAATGGCAAGATTTTTTCATTATTTCTGATTGCCAAGTAACACTCCATTGTGTATGTAAATATATATATATATATATATATATATATATATATATATATATATATACCACATCTTCTTTATCCATTCATCCATCAATGGACATTTGGGCTCTTTCCATACCTTGGCTATTGTTGATAGTGCTGCTATAAACATTGGGGTACATGTGTTCCTTCGAAACAGCATACCTGTATCCCTTGGATAAATACCTAGTAGTGCAATTGCTGGGTCATAGGGTAGTTCTATTTTTAATTTTTTGAGGAACCTCCATACTGTTTTCCAGAGTGGCTGCACCAGTTTGCATTCCCACCAGCAGTGCAAAAGAGATCCTCTTTCTCCGCATTCTCACCAACATCTGTTGTTGCCTGAGTTGTTAATGTTAGCCATTTTGACAGGTGTGAGGTGGTATCTCATTGTGGTTTTGATTTGTATTTCCCTGATGATGAGTGATGTTGAGCATTTTTTTAATGTGTCGGTTGGTCATCTGGATGTCTTCTTTGGAGAAGTGTCTATTAATGTCTTTTGCCCATTTATTCACTGGATTATTTGTTTTTTGGGTGTTGAGTTTGATAAGTTCTTTATGGATTTTGGATACTAACCCTTTGTCTGATATGCCCTTTGCAAATATCTTCTCCCATTCTGTTGGTTGCCTTTTAGTCTTGCTGATTGTTTATTTTGATGAGGTCCCAATAGTTCATTTTTGCTTTTGTTTCCCTTGCCTCTGGAGATGTGTTGAGTAAGAAGTTGCTGCAGCCAAGATCAAAGAGGTTTTTGCCTGCTTTCTCTTTGAGGATTCTGGTGGCTTCCTGTCTTACATTTAGGTCTTTCATCATTTTGAGTTTATTTTTGTGTATGGTGTAAGATAATGGTCCAGGTTCATTTTTCTGCATGTCGCTGTCCAGTTTTCCCAGCACCACTTGCTGAAGAGATTGTCTTTATTCCATTGGATATTCTTTCCTGCTTTGTCAAAGATTAGTTGGCCATACGTTTGTGGATCCATTTCTGGGTTCTCTATTCTGTTCCATTGATCTGAGTGTCTTGTTTTTGTGCCACTGTAAAGATAATTTTGATGGAATGAATGATTTTCTAAAAGAAAAATAATTGAAACTGACTCAAGAAGAAAAACAATCATGTAACAAGTTGAAAAGTTTATTAAAATTAGCCTCTATAAAAAAATGTACCAGCCCTTAAAGGTTTTAATGGTTGTTACTATCAAACTATCAAAAACAGATAACTCATATGCTTTTAAAAATATTTCTGAGCACAGAAAAAATATGGAACATCTCAGTTCATTTTAATAACTGATGTCAAAATCTGGCAATAATTACACACAAAATAAAATTATACATGATTTATGAACTAATTTGGAATAACTTCTGAATAAAATACTAACAAATTAAGTCCAGAAATATATTAAACAGTCCCCACAAAAGTTTATTTTGTGAAATGCAATGATGGTTTAATATTAAACCTATTCAGATGATTTATTATATTAATAAGTAAAAGGAATAAGAAATGTATATTGATAGATGTTGAAAAGACACTACTTAAAGTTCAGCATTGTTTCCTGATAAGATGCACACATACACCATCTGCAAAAACCCCAAAAAACGATCTCAAATTTGTAATGAACATTGTGCTTAATGTAAACCCTAGAGGTATTAAGCAAAATAAGGATGAGTGAGAAAACTGGTATTCTTTAATATTATTTTGGAAGCTAAAGTTTCAAACTAATCAAAGAAGAAAAAATAAAAGAAATAAACATATGAACTAAATGGTAGAATCCAAAATTTTATTTTCAACTTATATGATTGTTTACCCAAGAAAATCAATAGAAAACCTATTAGAATTAATAAGGAATTTTAGCATGGGAGCCATATATAAATAAAAATATAAAAATCTATATCTTTTATATGCCATCAATAATCTGTTAGAAAACATAATGAGAAAAAGTAACACCAGTCAGACATACCATTTTACATAAATGTGTAATTTTTATTACATACTTTTTAATGTAGTCTTTTTTTCTTTTTCCTTTTTTCTTTGCTCTTTTTTTTTCCCCCATTCTACCATACTGATGTTCCCAAAACCTTTTTCTCCCCAGGTAACCCACATCAACAACCTGAGATGTATCTTTCTGTCTTTTTTTCTATGCTCACATTATCATAAAAAAGTACATAAGCTCACGTGCATACATACATATATTCACAAACACATAGGATTTTTTGTCATTATTTATTAAAAGGTGATTATATTACACATATTTTTCTTCATTTTGTTTTCTAACTCAACTTTGTTAAAATGCAAATCCACTGGTGTAGCACTAATTCATTTTTTAATAGATGTGTAATATTATATGTCATTATTCTACCACTACCAAATTCATGGGTAGTCCCTTGTTTCTGGGTTTTGCCACTAAGAACAAATTCAATAAGTGGTTATATGTTTTTTATGCCCTGATGGATTTATTTCTATGGGAAAAATTCTCAGACCTGAAATTCATGGGACTATTAATCCCATTATGAGAGATATTGGTCTGTAGTTTTTTGTTTCTTTTTTTGTGCTTGGTCTGACTTTGGTTATCAGTGTAATAGCAGCCTTATAAAATGAATTGGTAGGTGTTTCCTCCTCTTCTATTTTCTGGAACATATTGTGTACAATGGGTGTTAACTCTTTAAAAGTTTTATAGAATTTTCCAGTGTGTCTTTCTGGGCCTAATGATTTCTTTGGGGGAAGCTTTATTAATTACAAACTAAATTTCCTTAATCATCCTAGGACTTATTGAGGTTTTCTACTTCATCTTCGTTGAATTCTGGTAGTTTGTGATTTTTGAGGAATTGGTTTTTGAACTTATGAGCATAAAATTGTTCATAGTTGTGATGGTTAATTTTATGTGTCAACTTGGCTGGGCCTCAGTGCCTAGATATTTGGCCAAACATTATTCTGGATGTTTCTGTGAGGGTGTTTTTCGATGAGATTAACATTTAAATTGATGGACTTCTAGTAAAGCAGATTGCCCTCCATAATGTGAGTGTGCTTCATCCAATCAGTTAAAGGCCTGAATAGTACAGAGACTGACCTCCTCTGACCAAGCTACATACTGCACCAGATGGCTTCTGGACTTGGACTACATTGACTATTCCTGGGCCCCTAATCTGACTGCCTTCACACTTGAACTGCAATATTGGCTCTTTTCTGGGTTTCCAACTTGATAGCTTTAGAATTGAGCTGCAGCACTGAGCTTTTCTCTGGGTTGCCATAATCTCATGAGTCAATTCCTTAAAATAAGTCTCTTTCTATACATACACATATTACCAGTTCTGTTTCTCTGGAGAACCTGACTAGTATTTCCTCTTAATGGCAGCAGAATCTGTGGTAATGGTCTCTGTTTAATTGCTAGTATTGGTGATTTGGGTCTTCTCTTTATCTTTGTTGGTATTGTTGGAGATTTATCAATTTACTAATTTTTTTTAAAAAACACTTTTTATTGATTTTTCTCTATTTCAATTACATTAATTTCTCCTCTTCATCATTTTATTCCTTCATCTTGCTTTAGGTTTATTTTGTCTTTTTTTTTTATAGTTTCTTGAGGTAGGAACTTAGATTATTGATTTAAGATCTTTTTTCCCCTAATATTAGCATTTAATACTCAGCACTGCTCTAGCTGCATTCCACATATTTTCATATGTTTTATTTTCACTTTCATACAGTTCTGTGTATTTTTAAATTTTTCTTTGAGACTCCCTCTTTGATCTATTTGTTATTTAGAAGTGCGTTATTTTTATTTCCAAGCGTTTGAAGACTTTCCTAATTGTTTTTCTATTACTGATTTGTATTTTGGCTCCATTATGGTTAGAGAATATACTTTCTAAGATTTCAGTTCTTTTGAGTGTGTTGATATTTTTTCTGTGGCTCAGAATATGGTCTCTCTTGGTGAATGTTTCATGGACACTAGAAAAAAATGTGTATTTTGCTGTTGCTAGGTATATATAGGTTCTGTATATTTCAGATCTTGTTGGTTGATTGTGTTGTTCAGATCTTCTATATCCTTGCTGATTTGCCACCTAGTAGTTGTTTAGTAGTAATGGCTTTGAGTGGGTTATTTAAGTCCCTAGTGTATAGTTGTAAATTTGTCTATTTCTCCTTTTACCCTATCAGTTTTTGTTTCATGGCTTTGAGATCCTGTCATCTGGTGTAACACACATTTAAGAGTAAGTCTTCCTAATGGGTTGATCCTCTCATCATATGTAACGTGCCTCTTTGTCTCTTGTAATTTTTATTGTTTTGAAGTCTATCTATCTGATGTTAATATAGCCACTCCTATATTATTATATGCTATTATTAAAAAATAATGTTTTTATGTACATCTCTTTCTATTCTTTTACTTTATTATTATTATTTTTTTACAAATTAGGGTTTTTTTAATTAAAAACACTTAAATCATTTATTTTCTTTTTTTTTTAAAGAATTTACTTTTTTTTTACTTCTTTTTTTTTTAAATCTTTATTATTTGAGAGAGAAAGAGACAGAGAACAAGCAGGGGAGGGGCAGAGAGAGAGGGAGACACAGAATCAGAAGCAGGCTCCAGGCTGTGAGCTGCCAGCACAGAGCCTGACGCGGGGCTTGAACTCACGGACCGTGAGATCATGACCTGAGCTGAAGTCAGCTACTTAACTGACTGAGCCACCCAGGTGCCCCCCATTTATTTTCTTAGTAAAGAATTTTGTGCATGTTCAATTTACTTGACTTGTATATTCAAATACAAATATATTAAGTTCAGAATTTAAAAAAAGAACATAAAATGATAGGTGCTTTGCAGAACACATAATTAGATAGCATTCCTGTAAAAGTTATTTTAATCCAAAATATTAATCACAAGTAAGGACTATTAATACTTTTCTATATTTTTCAGGCTTACATAGAGTTTTTTGTTGTAAAATTTCAACAAATGGAAACTTAAAGGTATTATAGTATTTCAATGCTAAATAAAAAGAAAATTCTTTAAAAAAAACTGAAAAAATCGAGATAAAATGTTCAAAACTGCTATGAGCTTGTCATATATAGACTTTGTTGTGTTGAGATAAGTTCCTTCTATACCTACTATGTTGAGAGTTTCTATCATGCAATGGTGTTGAATTTTGTGAAATGTTTTTTCTCATCTGTTGAGATGATCATGTGATTTTTATTCTTCATTCTATTAATGTTGTATATCATATTAATTCATTTGCAGCACTGAAAGGCTTGGGATGTTGGATGTTCACCTCACCCTCTCTTCTTCCCCTAACCCAGGGAGGAGTCACAATCTTTCTTAGTGGTGAGCTGTGTTCAGGAGACTAATGCAGACTAAGTGAAATTGCTCTTCTTAACTGTTTTAGTGCAGCTGATCTTGGATTTTTTACCTACTTTTACCTACGTGGGATATTGCAACTTCTTAACTGAATTCTGGACTTCTCATAAAGCTATTTTGTAATTTATGTTGTTAAATCTATGTTGTTGGGGAGATGGGAATGAGGGCTGGGACTTCCTGTTCTGTCATTTTGATGTCACTTGATCTCTTGCTTTTAACTTACCTGTGTAATTGTACTTGAAGTGAATTTATTATATACAGCATACTTTTGGATGATGTTTTCTCAGCCACTCTGCCAATGTCTGTCTTTAATTGGTATATTTAAACTATTTACATTTAAGGTAGTAACTGATACATTAAGCGTTAAGTCAGTTATTTTATTGTTTTCTGTTTGTTTTTTCTGTTTGCCTTTTCTTACCTTCCTGTGGGCTATTTGTACATTTTTAGGAGGAGTGGGATTTTCCATTGGTGTTTGGCTGGAGTAGGTTAAGTATTGCTGAGAGCTTTTCTGTTGTTAGGCCATTCAGTCCTTTGGCTAAGCAAAACAGATTTTTCTTGGTAGTTTTTTGTTTTTGTGTTTTGCTTTTTCCTGTTAGTGGTTTCAGTTTGGAGATTTCTGTAGTGCCTTGTCCAGAATATATGGGAGGTAACAAGGAAACTCAGGAAATAATCACTATGTTGATCCTTAAGCCCTTTGGTCTGTAGGCAGTCTGAGGTCTTTCAGAGTCTTCCTATCTTTCTTTGTTGTGTATTCCCAGGATTTTTTTATTTGCAGGGAGGAGGTCCTGGGAGGAATAAAAGTACTCCATCTTGGCAGAACTGGGGTATATGTATTTTAATAGCTGTTTCTAGACTGCTTTAATGTGCACTCAGTAGGATGCAATTGCCTCTGGCTTTGATGGCAAATTCCAGTGTTAGAGAAACTTAAGGGGATTTACATATCTTTCCTTAGTACTGACAAATGAGATAATTAGGGTAAATAATATGTTAGGGTTCCTAATATGTTTAAACATTCCTTTTTTTTTAAGTACTGTTTTATTAATCTTCACTTTGGAGCACTTTTTTTTTTTTTTTTTTTTTTTTGAGAGAGAGAGTTTGAGCAGGAGAGAGGGTCAGAGGGAGAGAGAGAGAATCTTAAGCAGGTTCTATGCTTTGCATGGAGCCTGACAAGGGGTTTGATCCCATAACCCTGGGATCATGACCTGAGCTGAAATCAAGAGTCATATGCTCAACTGACTGAGCCACCCAGGCACTCCTGGAGCACATGTAAATAACATACACTAAATCTTTTCTCAGTACTGTCTTTCTTGGTTTACTGTGTGTGTACAACATTCAAGAAAATAAATACCCTTCTCTTTGTAATTCCTCAGAATGGAATTTTCCATAAGATAAGAAGAAAATACAAGTAAGAAGAAACAATGAAATTAATATAGTTGGGCTTTTTTTTAACTTTTTAAAAAAATTCTTGAGAGAGAGCAAGTGCAAGTGGGGAAGGGGTAGAGAGAGCGGGGGACAGAGCAGGGGACAAAGTAGGCTGTGCACTGACAGCAGAGAGCCCAACACGGAGCTTGAACTCACAGACCATGAGATGATGACCTGAGCCGAAGTTGGACTCTCAACTGACTGAGCCACCCAGGTGCCCCAAAATAAATATAGCTGTTTCACTGGATATTTGTACATATTCTCAATATTAACTGTCCTTTAGGTTATGCAGTCCAAGTACTCAATCAGAAGTATGGTCCCTTTGTCCATTTTTAAGTTGGGTTATTTGATTTTTGTTGTTGGTGAGTTGTAGAAGTGCTTTATATATTTCAGATATTAACCCCTTATCAGATATGTGATTTGAAAATATTTTCTACCATTCCGTTGGTTGCCATTTTACTTTGTTGATTATGTCCTTTGATACAAAATGTATTAAGCTCAATGTAATCCCACTTGTCCAATTTTCCTTTTGTTGTCTGTGCTTTGGGTGTAATATCCAAGAAATACATTGTCATGAAGCTTTTCCTCAAGGTTTTCTTCTAGGAGTTTTATTTTTTTGAGTCTTACATTTAGGTCTTTAATTCTTCTTGAGTTAATTTTTATGTATGGTATAACAGTCCAGCTTCATTATTTTTCAGGGGATATCCAGTTTTCCCAGCACCATGTTTTGAAGAGACTATTCTTTCTTCATTGAATAGTCTAGACACTTTGTAAAAGATCATTTAACCATATACATGAGTTCATTTCTGGATTCTCTATTCTATTCCACTGGTGTATTTATATATCTTGATGTCAGTACCACATTCTTTTGAATATGGTAGCTTTATAATATGTTTTAAAATCAGAAAGTGTGAGTCCTCTAATATTATTTTTCAAAATTGCTTTGGCTATTTAGGGTACCTTGAGATTCCATATGAATTTTAGGATGAATTTGTCTATTTCTACAAGAAATGCCATTGGGATTTTGTTGGGGA
Organism: Herpailurus yagouaroundi; assembly: GCF_014898765.1. NCBI lineage: Eukaryota > Metazoa > Chordata > Mammalia > Carnivora > Felidae > Herpailurus > Herpailurus yagouaroundi. The sequence goes on along the minus strand of NW_024412396.1, from coordinate 36,319,743 downwards.
TTGAGTTGAATCTGTAGATTGCTTTGGGTAGTATGGGTATTTTAACAATATTGTTTTCTAATCTATGAACACAAGGTATTTTTTCACTTATTTGTGTTTTTTTATTTTTTTCATTAATAACTTGTAATTTTCAGTATACAAGTCTTTCACCTTCTTAGGTATATGTCTAAATATTTTATTCTTTTTGATGCTGTTGTAAATGGAAATCTTTTTCAAATATTCTTTTTGGATTACCCATTTTCAGTGTAGAAAACAACTGATTTTTGCGTATTGATTTTGTATCCTGCCATTTTGCTGAATTCTTTTATTCTGAAACATTTTTTTGTGTGTGAAATCTATAAAGTTTTCTGCAAATAAATTCATGTCATCTACAAACAGAGATAATTCTGCTTCTTCCTTTCCAATTTTGATGCTTTTTATTTCCTTTTTCTTGCCTAATTTCTCTGGCTAGGAATTCCAATGTTATGTTGAATAGAAATGGCAAGAGCAGGCATCCTTACCTTATTGCTGATTTTAGAAGAAAAGCTTTGAGTTTTTCACCATTCAGTTTGATGTTAATTGTAGGGTTTTCACATATAAATTTTAATATGTTGAAGTAATTTCTTTCTACATCTAGTTTGGTGAGTGTTTTATCATAAAAGGGACTGAATTTTATCAAATGCTTTTTCTGGATCAGTTGTAATAATCATGTGGTTTTAGTCCTTCGTTCTATTAGTTTGGTGTATCACATTTATTGATTTGCATATATTGTAGCATCCTTGCATTCCACAAATAAATCCCATTTGGTCATGGTAATATAATCCTTTTAATGGGCTACTGAATTCAAATTGCTAGTTGAAGATTTTTGCACCAATATTTGTCAGGGGTATTGGCGTTTTTGTCAGGGGTATTGTCAGGTTTTCTTTTCTTGTAGTGGAAAGGTATCAGGGTAATGCTGGCCTTATAAAATGAGTTTGAAAGTGTTCCCTCTTCTTTAGTATTTTGGAAGAGTTTTAGAAGTATAGGTATTAATTCCTTTTTAAATGTTTGGTAGAAATTTTCCAGTGAAACCATCTGGTCCTGGACTTTGTTGAGAGGTTTTTGATTATGGATACAATCTCCTTGCCAGTTATTGGTCTATTTTGATTTTCTATTTCTTCATGATTCAGTCTTGGTAGATTGTGAGTTTGTAGGAATTTATCCATTTCTTCTGGGTTATCCAATTTGTTGGCATACAGTTATTCATAGTATTCTCTTATGATCTTTTTTTTATTCTGTGGCGTTGATAATGTCGCCTCTTTTGTTTTTAGTTTTAGTCATTTGAATCTTTCTTAGTTACTCTAAGGGCTGGTCAGTTTTGTTTATCTTTTCAAACAATTAATTCTTAGTTTCATTTTTTTCTGTTTTTGTATTCTGTTTCATTGAGCTCTGCTCTAATCTTTACTATTTCCTTCCTTCTGCTAGCTTTGGGTTTAGTTTGTTCTTCTTTTCCTAGTTTCTTGAGTTGTAAAGTTAGGTTGTTGATTTGAAATCTTTCTCCTTTTTTAAAGTAGACATTTTCAGCTAACTTCTCTCTTAGCCCAGCTATTGCTGAATCCCCTAAGTTTTGTGTTGTTTTTTTGTTTACATTTGTGTCAAGGTATTTTCTAGTTTCCCTGTGACTTCTTCTTTGAACCACTGGTTGTTTAAGAGTTTGTTGTTTAATTTCTATATATTTGTGAATTTCGCAGTTTTCCTTCTGTTATCTATTTGTAATTTTATTCCATTGGGATTGAAAAAGATGTGATTTCAGTCTTCTTGAGTTGTTAAAAGCAATTTTTGGCTTAAAATGTGGTCTGTCCTGGAGAATGTCCCATGTGCACTTGAGAAAACTATATATCCTGCTGTTGTTGGGTGGAGTGTTCTTTATATGTCTGTTAGGTTCAGTGGTCTGTATTTCTCTATGGTCTTTATTTCTTTGTCTGGTTGTTTTATTTTTTACTGAAAGTAGTGTATTGAAGTATCCTATCATTATCATGTTGCTGTTGTATCAAAATTTAGTGGTTAAACTGTTCAGTTGAGAATCATATTAACATAACACAAAACCATATATACTATATTAAAGTATTAAAATAGAAGAAGCATCTTAGAAACATTTCTCCAAACTCTTCTTTAGTTTTTTGAAAGAGATTGGCTTGCTTAAGTTAAAAGTCACAGTGATTTGGAAGATGGTGGCATAGTAGGACCCTAGGCTTGCCTCCTCCCACGAATACAATTAGATAACCATCAAATCATCCTAAATACCCCAGAAATTGACCTGAAGACTAGCAGACAAACCCCACAACTAAAGGTAGAGAAGAACCCACATCAGAGAAGGTAGGAAGTACAGAGATGTGGTTTAGGAGAGAAACGGATCATAGCCACTAAGGTGGGGAGGGAGGTGCAATCATGGAGAAGGGCAAGAGACAGACCACCACACATGGGAACACACAGGGAAAATGAATCCCCATATCAATTGGCTTCAGAAGCAAGAGGGGCTGAATTTTGTGAGTTCTTGGAACCAGAAGGGATTAAAGCCTGGGGTTTTAAAAGTCAGTGGGCTAGGATGAGATAGAGCCCAGAGGGCACTGGCGATGATCTTGGAGAGAAGTCAGGCAAACAACCCATAGACTTACAGAATGGAAACAGCAATCTGAAGAGTACCTGGGGCACACAATGGGGAAATTATTCACTTATCTCAGAGTATGGCATCCCAGAGAGACAGTATTCATGAAAAGACCCCTCTGGGAACAAAGGAACTGGCAGGTTCCATTTCCCTCCCCAGCCTCTCAGCATAAGCACAGGGCTGCCTGCAGGAACCAGCATAGTGTGGATACTCCCTGCTTACCTGCTTACACCAAGCCATGCCCCCGCGCTCCAGAAGAACCACTTCTCCCAGTCACATTTGCCCCAGTTCCAGCGCAGTGCCCGCTTCCCCAGAAGACTGGCCCAAACCGCTGCTCACACTGCATCTCCTGATGCAGGAGTTTCACAGAGCCTTGGTTCCAGCAGTGGTGGTGAAACCCTCATTTCACAAACAGATCAGAGCACATCTAGTTAAAATGCGACACATTCAGGTCAGGGACCAAACACTGCCCACAATAGGCAGAGAGCCTCTGAAGGATAAAGTGGCCAAGACAAAACAGCAGAGCACACACAGCACACACTCTCAGACACTCCCAGAAGTGCCAGGCCCTGGAGAACAGGGAACACAACATGGCAGACTCTACAGGACCTCTTCTTCATAAGGCCATTTCCCTCAAGAACAGGAGACTTAACTTTCTTAACACAGAGAAACAGGCACAGAGACAAAATGAGAAGACAGAGAAATTGATCCCAAATGAAAGAACAGGGCAAGGCCATGACCAGAGATCTAAGTGAAACAGATATAAGTAAAATGCCTTATAGAGAATTTAAAGTAATGATCATAAGTATAATCACCAGACTTGAGAAAAGAGTGGAAGACATGAGTGAGACCCTTAACACAGAGATAAGGAATTAACATAGCAGAGATAAAGGGCTCATTAAATGAAATGAGAAACATGCTTGTTGGAATCAACAGCAGGATGGAAGAAGCAGAGGAACAAATTAGTGACCTAGAAGACAGAGTAATTCAGTAATCAAGCTGAATAAAAGAGAGAAAAAAGAATTATGCAAAATAGTAATAGACTTAGGGAACTCAGTGGCTCCATGAAATGTAATAACATTCATATTATAGGAGTCCCACAAGGAGAAGGAGGGAGGAAGGGAGAAGGAGGAAGGAGAGGCAGAAAATTTATTTGAAGGAATAATAGCTGAAAACTTCCCTAATTGGGGGAAGGAAACAGATATTCAGGTCCAAGAGGCACAGAGAACTCCCATAAAAACAAAAGCATATCCACTTCAAGACATATTGTAATTAAATTGGCAAAGTATAGTGCTAAAGGAAAATATTTTAAAGCAGCAAGACAAAAAAAGACAGTAACTTAAAAAGGAAAACCTGTAAGGAGGTTTTTCTTTTCTTTTTTTTTTAAATATATATTTTTAACGTTTATTTATTTTTGAGACAGAGAGAGACAGAGCATGAACGGGGGAGGGTCAGAGAGAGGGAGACACAGAATCTGAAACAGGCTCCAGGCTCTGAGCTGTCAGCACAGAGCCCGACGCGGGGCTCGAACTCACGGACCGCGAGATCATGACCTGAGCCGAAGTTGGCCACTTAACCGACTGAGCCACCCAGGCGCCCCGTGTAAGGAGGTTTTTCAACAGAAATTTTGGAAGTCGGAAGGGGGTGGCATGATCCATACAAAGTTCTGAATGGCAAAAATTTGCAGCCAAGAATACTCTATCCAGAAAGACTATCATTCAGAATAGAAGGAGAGATAAAAAATTTCCCAAACATCAGCTAAAGGAGCTGATGACCACTAAATCAGCCCTGCAAGAAATATTAAAGAGGACTCTTTGAGTGGAAAGGGGAGACCAAAAGTGACAGCAAAAAAAGGTAGGAAACACAAAAGCAGTAAAAATGAATATTTCTCTAAAAAATCAGTCAAGGAACTCACAAAATAAAAGGATGTAAAGTATGACAACACAAACCAAAAATGTGGGGAGGAGAGGAGTAAAGAATGGGTTCAAACTTAAACAACCATCAACTTAATATAAACTGCTGTATGCAAAAGAGGTTATAAATAAGAATGAAATCTTGCCACTTGCAACAACATGGATGGAGCCAGAGAGTATAATGTAAAGCGAAAAGAAGTCAGAGAAAACAAATACCATATGATTTCATTCATATGTGGAATTTAAGAAACAAAACAAATGAGCAAAGGGGGAAAATGAGAGAGACAAATTAAGAAACAGACTGTTAATTATAGAGAACAAACTGATGGTTACCAGAGGGGAGGTCAATGGGGGAGGGGGTTAAATAGGTGATGGAGATTAAGGAGTGCACTTGTGATGACCACCAGGTGGTGTATGGAATTGTTGAATTGCTATATTGTACACCTGAAACTAATATAAATAACTGGAATTAAAGTTTAAAGAAGTCACTATGATTTTTCAGGGGCTTAAAACAAGCAATGGAAACTAGTCTTCAAGGTAATTTCTAAATTATCTCCTTTATGTCATTTTTCTGTATCGACCTAGTCAATAATGATGGCTTCCATTCAGAGGCAGATTTTTGGAAAACCTACCAAAACTTAAGCAATTCTTTGACCCCTTCTGATGTTATGCTTTTGGAAAATTTGTAAGACTAAGGTATTTAACTGTAATCAGTTAAGGCCACCTGTGTGAAGTGGTGATGGAGTAGCCAGTGGCATGTTGGGGATTCAGATGAAGGACAAATGAAAGGAGGTACATCTTTTTTGAGTTTAATGGGGTCTATATAGGTAGCTTGAAGTTACTTGCATGTCTATTTAAGGCATTGTTAGATGTCAGAATAGTGTTGGAATGGCTTTCAATATGCTCTCATGGCCCACTGAGCCTGCTTAGCCAGCAGCGTGACAGGAAGGTATAAGGCCAGAGTCCACAGTACCATATGAAGTTGTCCTATGGTGCTGTGACAGGCAGCTTATAGAATGATGCAACCTGGTATTCACACCCTGTGTAATTACTTTCTCTCGAGTGTGGGTGGGTCCTAGGGATTCATTCCAACTGAATGGTGAAGAGATGACATTTCTGTGATTAGGTTACAAGACTGGCTTCTTGCTAGCTTGTTCTCTCTTGCTGCTGTGCTCTCTCTTGCCCTCTTGCCTGCATGCACTTCCTCTTGCATTGCTAATTGCCATGTTGTGAGATACTCAATGTAGACACATGCATGGAAAGGAACATTTTTTTATAGTAACCACGTGAAATAGAGTTTGTCAGACTCCTGTGTTTGTAACAAGCCTATAAGAAATGTACAAGCAACAAATACATTAAAAAAAAATTTTTTTAACGCTTATTTGTGAGAGAGAGTGAGAGAGACAGAGCATGAGCAGGGGAGGGGTGGAGAGAGAAAGAGACACAGAATTCAAAGCAGGCTCCAGTCTCTAAGGTGTCATCACAGAGCCTGAACAAATACATCTTTTATAGCTGGTATTGGAAAGAAATTTGAAAGGAATTTTCAAAAATTTTCCTATAAAAATACTGGGTAAAATGTATTATACAGGCTTCTTAGGCAATTAATTAAAAAAATTAACTTTTCTAGATTTTGTGATATTTGCAGTAGATATCTGTACTTTATTGTTAATTCCTCATTCTAAACATTCATTTTCTCACTTAAAAAAAAGTTTAAAAACTTGATACTCTGCCAAGGAATTTCGTTATTACATGTATTGTATCCAAAAATGGAATTACCACTTTTTTGAATGTTTTGGAAGAAGAGACATGAAAACAATAAATTTATTTCTTAAAGATCCTCAGGAAAAAATATGAAGAGGCTCCTTTCTATTTAGAGAGAAACCTCAGAATTCAACACACCTGGCACAAATATTTGTGAGGGAGGAAGGTAAAAAATGAATGAATTATACTATCTTCACAGGACCACAATCTTTATATCACACTAGATGCTTCATTATCACTACACTTTGTCTAACACAGTTAACACAGCACTTCGAGGAGTAAACCAAAAAGAAAATTTTAAAAGTTACTTTATTTGAATCTATTGATCAACATGCAAGGTTTTCTAAGAATTTTTGAGAAATTAGTAAAGTCTTTTAGGTATGAAATACCATCACACAAACAGAAAGAAAACAGAATTATACCTTTTAAAAATAACTTTCCAAAAGAAGCATTTTTACCAAGAGCAATTGAACTTTTGATTTGATTAGATGCTAGCATTTATGTACTGAAGGCTATAGAACAAGTTGGCATATCATTCTATTTGTAAAAAAGCTACATGAAGTCCCTTAATGCTGCACATATTCTTTTGAGTTGATATACCATTTGGTGAATCTAATTTGTTCAATGATTTTTCAAGTACTTTTAAAATTACATTGATTTACACCAAATCCTAGTGACTAGTGTTCATACTATAAGATGACATTAATCTAATTATAAGATATATTCCTTTAAAAAAAATTTTTTTTTCAACGTTTATTTATTTTTGGGACAGAGAGAGACAGAGCATGAACGGGGGAGGGGCAGAGAGAGAGAGGGAGACACAGAATCGGAAACAGGCTCCAGGCTCTGAGCCATCAGCCCAGAGCCCGACGCGGGGCTCGAACTCACGGACCGCGAGATTGTGACCTGGCTGAAGTCGGACGCTTAACCGACTGCGCCACCCAGGCGCCCCTTTTTTTGTTTTGTTTTTTTTAATTTTTTTTTATATTCCTTTTTAAAATGAAGACCATTATAAAACATCTTTCCTATTGATTGAAGTTTTTGTATTTAAACAATCTTTACCTATTAGGCATGGAATCACACTAATATTATAAGGTTAATACAAAACAGACACATAATGTGGGGAAAATAGCAAAATAGAAAGCTTATTCCACACAAATATTCATAAATTTCTGAAAAAACTGCAAAGAATTATTGCAGAAAAATAATAATTAGTGTTAGGTTTTTAACAGATGCAAAAGGAACATTAATATAAACATATTAGTGCATAGCTTTCATTATGCATACTTATGTCATTTAGCAGAACTTATTAACTAAGTTGAGTTTTTAGCACTCTGTGAAAAACAGACTCACTACTGCAAAATCAGAGATAATCACCAAATGTCAAAGTTTATTAATGAACTTTATTTGATGATAATTTTCTTTAACTATATTAGAATGACAAGCTAATTTAATAACAGCCTCCTGATACATAAATATAGCTATTTATTACATTTCTTAAAAAATTCATTAGACGGGGGGCCCCTGGATGGCTTAGTCAGTGTCTGGCTCTTGGTTTCTGCTCAGGTCATGATCTCGCGGCTTTGTGGCTTCAAGTCCTGCGTTGGTCTCTGTGCTGGCAGCGTGGGGCCTGCTTGGGATTCTCACTCTCTCCTCTCTCTCTGCCCCTCTCCCATGCACTCTATCTTTCTCTCAAAATGGATAAATAAACTTAAAAAAAATTCACTGGATGGAAAAGGAAAAGATATATAATTCCCATACTTTCAAATTTAAAATTTGAGCTTTTTATCCATTTTAAATTGTCACAACTCCCTAAATATTAGAGAGTAAGACTAAAATTATTTTATTATTTTTTACAATGTTTATTTATTTATTTTGAAAGAGAGAGCACAAGTGGGGTGGGGAGGGGCAGAGAGGACTGAGAGAGAGAGAGAGAGAGAGAGACAGAGAGACAGAGAGTCCCAAGCAGGCTCCATGCTGCCCAGCACAGAGCTGGACATAGGGCCTGATCCCATGAACCATGAGATATGACCTGAGCTGAAGACAAGAATTGGACACTTAATCAACTGAGCCACCCAGGCACCCCTAAAATTTTTTATTTTAAACATTTCAAAATTATAGTCACTTCTCAGGAAAAGGCAAAAGACAAAAAGGCTCTAAAATTACCTTTTTAGTTTTTTCCATCTTTTTGGGGATATAGAAAAATTAAAATGATACACCATTGCTGAACTCATTTTACTCCATAGTTTTAAACCAGTGACTAAGTCTACACACTCCACTGAAAAGCCAAGAATTTATTAAAAGGAGCAGAACAGGAATCAAAATGAGAACATTAAGTCAAGTTTAAAGTTCAAATTCATTTTATTTTATTTTATTTTTTTTTAATTTTTTTTTTCAACGTTTATTTTTGGGACAGAGAGAGACAGAGCATGAACGGGGGAGGGGCAGAGAGAGAGGGAGACACAGAATCGGAAACAGGCTCCAGGCTCTGAGCCATCAGCCCAGAGCCTGACGCGGGGCTCGAACTCCGGGACCGCGAGATCGTGACCTGGCTGAAGTCGGATGCCTAACCGACTGCGCCACCCAGGCGCCCCTCAAATTCATTTTAAAGGTTAGATTTTAATCATTTAAAAAAACTGGGGAAAAAATGAATTCCAGGCACTGAATGGTGGACACTAGCTTCTCCTTTTAAGTATATTTAAGTAATTCATTTGTTCACCAACTTATTGTTCAACAGATATGATACAAATATCTGCTAAGTACTGAGCACTGTGTTAAATGCTGGGGATATAGTGGTGAACCCAGACGACATGATCCCTGCCCTCATGGAGCTTCAGTTTCCAGGGATGCTTTATCTAACAAACTAAGAAACTTGCTATGGAGCCTCAAATTGATTGCTGTTTTAAAGATAATTTTGTTGTTTTGGAGGGAAAATCTTATAAAAGTGTCAAAACTTGAAACAATTCTATACGTTCAATTATGATCATCATTTAGCCTTTTTGTAAAACAAGAAGAGGAACAATTTATTATTCTACCTACACCATATTTGAATCAGCAAAGACTAGCAGAGAAGCCACATGGAGCATAGCCTAAAGGAAAATGTATCTATGCTTCATTGCATTCCTGCTATAGACTCACTGAATGATCTTGGGCAGCTAAGTCTACACCTGGGCTTAAGTTTTCTCACGTATAAAATGGGATCATCTAGGGGGCATCTGGGTGGCTAGTTGATTGAGTGTCCAACTTCGGCTCAGGTCAATCAGTGGGTTCAAGTCCTGCATCAGGCTTTGTGCTGACAGTGCAGAGCCTGCTTTGGATTCTCTGTCTCCCTTTCTCTCTGCCCCCACCCATTCTCTCTGTCTCAAACATAAATAAACATTTTAAAAAAATGTTTTAAAAATGGGTTTATCTGTGAATATTTTTAAGATAAGTGAGATCATATATGAGTGCTCAGATGAGCCACTACTTGAAACTGTTATTGTACATTACAATACATTATCATTGATGGTCAAAAGGAAAGATGAGGAAGCAATATCCTGAAATAAAGTCAAATTCATTGTGTTGTGTAGGTTCAGGAACCCTTCATAAGAGACTGAAGCTTTTAGCTCACTCTCAAATACCAGAAATAAAAGTTTTCTAGCTGCCCCATTGTGTTTGGTGATGATCGAGAGTGCTGGTCTGGGCCTACTTTCCCCAACAATCTGATCTCATCTCCATCATCACACATGCAGGCAGCCACATTTCATAGACATGTATTAAAGAGAGTCAAAGGCAGAGAATTAACACCTGCATAAAGGATGCAAACTAGGCCATCACATTAAAGAGCATAAATTGATTAAATGAAAATGTAGTAAATGACATCCTAATGGTCCTTATTCTGGCTTCCTAATTCTCTGTGCACAAGATGCTTTTATGCACCACTGAAGTAGAGCCATCACAACTTCCAACTAGCCCCAGTTAGTCTAATTACAGCCTAATGCTCTCCAAATATGTCTGGCATAAAAGCCTCATAACCTGCCTTTTCTTAATTTAGAAGGGTCAGATTGAGCACTTTTAAAATCTGAACTATAGTATAACCCGATAGTACACACAAAATATGCATTGTCTTTTTTTTCCAAAATATACATTCTTACGGAAAATGTGCATTTAAACTATCTTTGGTAACCTGTCTCTGTACACAGATTGAGAATTTGTGAAACTGGAGGAGTTTGGGAGATCATGTGATTAAATTGCTATGAAAACCCTAGAAGGCACCATGTCTTAATATTTTTATTCACTGTGGACATGCGGTTTTGTCTTAATTAGACATGTAAAATTAAATCATTGTTTTATCATATAATCAATATAATAATAATAGCTAATAAGTACTAATTGCTTTACAAGGGTTAATTCATTTAATCCTATAATAACCCTAATCAAAAGGTACTGTTATTATCACTATTTTAAAGATGAGAAAACCAAAGCATAGAGAGGTTAAGTTATCTCAGGCCACATGATCTGTACATGGTGGACCTGGGATTTGAACCCAGGCAGTCATTCTGTCTTTAGGTCAGCTCTTTTAACTATTATAACAGAATGCCTATATGGGTGTAGAAATACAAGTCAAAGTCTATTGTATCAGGCAGGGTATCTTAGCTCACAGAATGTCCAGGAGGGTCATAGAGCCAGGTGTGGGGCCATCTGGTTTGGAACAGTACTGAAAATCATGCCATTGACTTGGTTTCTTAAAACCACCTTAGTTCTCCTTCGGCACACAACATCACACTTGAACCATGAACATCAGTCAAGCTGAATTCTGGGTGCTGCTGCCAGAATCTACTATAGCATCCATCAGACAGTGGACATAGCCACCACTTCACCAGAATGAATTCTGCCAAGTCCCCACTTCTTTGCATTCCTAGGTCCTGCTTCCAAGTCCAGGCTCTATGGCCGATGATAACCACAGAGAATACATTCTGCAAAGACATTGGAGACAACACACTGTTTCAGTTGAAACAGTTATGTAAACCTTTGAGAAAGAAAGCAATTTTTAATTGTTGATACGTGTCACCATTGAGAGGAATTTAAAGTCACCAAGAACATTTCCATTAATTAGGCACAGTCATCAGTAGAGATAATGGAAAACAGGAGTGTTTCCTCAAGAATGTATTTTCCATTTAGATTAGTAAAAAGTATCTGTGAAAATCCTTAGAGGAAGTGAGTAATCACACACAGTATCTACTGAGTCTACATCTTTTTTGCCTGTAGAATGTTTCACCTCATATGACGCTAATGGAGAAAAAATAGTTTGTTGTTCGAGTGTAAAGACTAAATAATGATAAATTAGTTGCCTGAAGCGCAGTAAAAAAGAAACAAATGGATGTGTGGCATTAACAGAGTTAATTATAGATGCAGATTAAAAGGTAAGATTAAGTAGTGGAAGAAAAGCAGAGAGTCACCTTCGGCCCAGACCCGCCAAGCAGTAGCGGTCAGTCACCTAGCAACAAGTTTCCTATCCCTGCTGTGCTCTTTAATTCAGCAAATCTGCTCAGGATGGCAGGCTGTTCTCCTGACAAAACGCATTATGTAGGAGACGGAGGGATACAAAAATCCACTGTACACAGCACTCTGCTCCCTATTGACCACTGATCCTTTCTCTCAATCCACAAAAGAGGTTCACATAATGCCCTGAAAGGAGAAGAGTCTCCACAGAGAAAACATTTGCTTGTAATTGAGATTGACTACATAATGAAAATGATGTTCTTTTTAAAATTCTGCTTGTTGAGGCCACACTTTTGTCTCCTGGCACTCAAAACACATCCCTGCTGGGAAAAGGGGCAAACATTGTAAAAACTCAAAACTGTGATTTTTTTTTTCTTTTCTTTGCATTGAAAATACCCATTCTATAACAAAATGGCCAGGTCTCTCTCTTAGAACTTAAACAAGTGATAAGAAGGTAAACAGGAAAACTTCTATTCAGAGTTGCTGTCACAAATGCTTGCTTTGCTGAAGGCACACAGGCAATGCATGCTCATTCATTTGCAAAACAACTGGACAAAAATAGAATTTTGATTTCTTGATCGTGCCCTCTGTGCAGACCCATTAAAATTTTAACCTGGCCCAGAGATAGGAGCAGAGACAAGCAGAGAGCAGACTAGCTCATCTTCTTAATCTAGAGGACACCATTAAAGTGACCTGTGTAGGGCTTAGGTTGATTTCCTATTAAAAGATTACATTGGGATCTTTAAGAGGACTGATCCAGCATAGTCACAGTTGTTTTTTTTTTTTTTTAATTTTTTTTTTCAACGTTTATTTATTTATTTTTGGGACAGAGAGAGACAGAGCATGAACGGGGGAGGGGCAGAGAGAGAGGGAGACACAGAATCGGAAACAGGCTCCAGGCTCCGAGCCATCAGCCCAGAGCCTGATGCGGGGCTCGAACTCACGGACCGCGAGATCGTGACCTGACTGAAGTCGGACGCTTAACCGACTGCGCCACCCAGGTGCCCCTTAGTCACAGTTGTTTTAAAACCAGATCATTAAATTAATTAATTTTGAAATAATACTGAAATTATTTTAAAATAGATTAGTAAATATTAGTAAATATATCTGGGTTCCTATACTTCAAAGATTTTATCATGCAAAATATATAACTTTTACAAAACATAAATGATTTCCCACACATTAAAATGCTTTCACCAAAACATGCATTCAACAGACTTTTATAAAACACCTACCTAATGCCAGGCACTGTTCTAGATGCTGGGGTTTTAGACATGAAAAATACAGAGTACTAGCCTTCAAGAGAAACTGAGGAGTATTGTACAATTACAGCATGGTGTGAAGGATGTTGGGGTAGAGTTTGGCACGTAAGAGAATACCTTGAGTGATATATGGCCCAGAATGTAGGGTAATGTTGTCCATACTGGTTAGATATTCTGGAAGAATGATACCTATCCTAGATATTTATATAAGTGAAATCATACACTATTTGTGCATTTGTATGTGGCTTATTTCACTTAGCATAATGCTTCCAAGTTCCATCCATGTTCTAAGATGTATCAGAATTTCATTCCTTTTTACAGCTATTATCCCAACAATGCACATGCCACAGTTTGTTTACCCATTTGCCCATTGATGCACAGGGGTTTTCCACCTTTTGGCTACTGTGCATAATGCTGCTATGAACATAGGTATATACAAATTTGAGTCCCTGTTTTCAATTCTTTTTTTTTAATTTTTATTTATTTTTTTAATTTACATTTAAGTTAGCATATAGTGCAACAATGATTTCAGTGGTAGATTCCTTAATTCCCCTTACCCATTTAGCCCATTCCCCCTCCCACAATCCCTCCAGCAACTCTCTGTTCTCTGTATTTAAAAGTCTCTTATGTTTTGTCCCCTCCCTGTTTTTATATTGTTTTTGCTTCCCTTCCCTTATATTTATCTGTTTAGTATCTTTTTTTTTTTTTAATTTTTTTTTCAACGTTTATTTATTTTTGGGACAGAGAGAGACAGAGCATGAACGGGGGAGGGGCAGAGAGAGAGAGAGGGAGACACAGAATCGGAAACAGGCTCCAGGTTCCGAGCCATCAGCCCAGAGCCTGATGCGGGGCTCGAACTCATGGACCGCGAGATCGTGACCTGGCTGAAGTCGGACGCTTAACCGACTGCGCCACCCAGGCGCCCCTGTTTAGTATCTTAAAGTCCTCATATAAGTGAAGTCATATGATATTTGTCTTTCTCTGATTGTCTAATTTCACTTAGCATAATACCCTCCAGTTCCATCCACATAGTTGCAAATGGCAAGATTTCATTCTTTTTGATTGCCAAGTAATACTTCATTATATATGTATATACTCCATCTTCTTTATATATTCATCCATCAGTGGACATTGGGGCTCTTTCCATACTTTGGCTGTTGTTGATAGTGCTGCTAGAAACATCGGGGTGCATGTGCCCCTTTGAAACAGCATACCTGTATCTCTTGGGTAAATACCTAGTAGTGCAATTGCTGGGTCGAGGGTAGTTCTATTTTTAATTTTTTGAGGAACCTCCATACTGTTTTCCAGAGTGGCTGCACCAGTTTTCATTCCCAGGTGTTAATTTTTCTTTAAATGTTTGCCAAAATTCACCAGTGAAGCCATCTGGTCCTGGGCTTTTCTTTTTGGGGAAACTTTTGATTACTAATTCAATTTCCTTACTAGTAATTGCTCTATTCAGATTTTCTGTATCTTCCTGTTCAGTCTTTGTAAGTTGTAGAATTTTGTCATTTCTTCTAGATTGTCCAGAAGTTGGTTGTTGGCGAATAGGTTGTTCATTATAACCTCTATGATACTTTGAATTTCTGTGGTATGGATGTAATGTCTCCTTTTTCATTTATAATTTTGTTGATTTGGGTCCTCTCTTTTTTTCCTTGGTTAGTCTAGTTAAGAGTTTGTCAACTTTTATCTTTTCAAAGAACCAACTCTGAGTTTGATTAATCTTTTGTTTTTCTGTTCTCTATTTCATTTATTTCTGCTCTAATCTTTACTATGTCTTTTCTTCTGCAAACTTTGGGCTCAGTTTGTTCTTCTTTTTTCTACTTCCTTAACACATAGAGTTAGGTCATTTATTTGAGTTCTTTCTTGCTTCTGAATGTAGGCATTTATTGCTATGAACTTCCCTCTTGGAATTGCTTTTGCTATATCCCATAAGTTCTGGTACATTACATTTCAGTTTTATTTTATTTTATTTTTTTAATTTTTTTTTTCAACGTTTATTTATTTTTGGGACAGAGAGAGACAGAGCATGAACGGGGGAGGGGCAGAGAGAGAGAGGGAGACACAGAATCGGAAACAGGCTCCAGGCTCCGAGCCATCAGCCCAGAGCCCGACGCGGGGCTCGAACTCCCGGACCGCGAGATCGTGACCTGGCTGAAGTCAGACGTTTAACCGACTGCGCCACCCAGGCGCCCCTACATTTCAGTTTTAATTTGTTTCAAGAAACTTCATTTCCCCTTTAATTTCTTTTTGATCCATTGGTTGTACAGGAGAATATTGTTTAATTTCCATGTGTTCATGAATTTTCTAGTTTTCCTTTTGCTGTTGGTTTCTAGTCGTATGCCATTGTGGTCAGAGAAGATATTTGGTATGATTTCAATCATCTTGAATTTTCTAAGGCTCATTTTGTGGACTAACATATGGTCTATCCTGGAAAATGTTTTGTGTGCACTTGAGAAGAATGTATATTCTCCTGTTCTGTATATGTCTGTTAGATCCATTTAATCTATAACATTATTCAAATCCACTGTTTCCTTATTGATTCTCTGTCTGGGTAACCTGTCCATTGCTGAGAGTAAGGTTATTAAAGTTTCCAATTATTATTGTATTACTGTTTATTTCTTTCTCCTTTTGGTGCTGTTAGTTTTAAATTTATATATTTTAGATGGTCCAATATTAAGCACATAAATATTTACAATTATATCTTAATTATTGACCCTTTTGTTATTATATAATGACCTTTGTCTTTTTATCACTTTTAGTTTAAAGTCTATTTTGTCTTAAGTATAGCTACTCTGGCTTTTTGTTTGTTTGTTTTGGTTACCATTTACTTGAAATCTGTTTTTCCCCCTTTACTCTCAGTGTATGTGTGTTTTCAAGGCTACCATGGGTCTCTTGTAGGCAGTGTATTGTTGGATCTTGGTTTTTTATCTATTCAACCATTCTGTGTCTTTTGATTGGAGAATTTAATCCATTTATGTTTAAAGTAATTATTAATAGGTAAGGACTTACTATTACCATTTTGTTAATTATTTTCTTATTTTGTAGGTGTTTTGTTCCTTGTTTCTCATCCAGCTGTCTTTTCCTGTGCTTTGATGCATTTTGGTATCAGTATGCTTTGACTTCTTTATCTTGTTCTTTTGTGTGTAATTACTATAAGATTTTCCCTTGTGGTTACCATGAGATTTACATAAAATATTTTAAATTTATAACACCCTATTTTAAACTGATAACAACTTAACTTCAATAGAATTTGTATATTTAATACTTTTACTTCTCACATTTTAGGTCACAGCTGTTACAATTTACATGATTTTAATTGTGCAATAACCTAATAACAGGTTACCTCATTTATACTTATTTTTGATATATCCTTTTCTTTTAACTTTTAAACTACAATTGTGAATTCAACACCACTATTACCATATTGCAGAATCTAACTATGAGTATGTATTTACCATTACCAGTGAGATTTACTCCACCTGTTTGTGTTTTTATGATGTTAATTAACATTCTTTTACTTCCACTTAGAGAACTCTCTTTAGCATTTATTGTAAGGCAGGTTTGATGGTAATGAACTGCCTCAGCTTTTGTTTTTTCAGGAAAGTATTTATTCCTCCTTTGTTTCTGAATGACAGCTTTGTCAGGTATAGAATTCTTGGTTGACAGTTATATTCTTTCAATATTCTGAATATGTCATCCCATTCTCTACTGGCATGAAAAGTGTCTGTTGAGAAACCTACTGATAGTATCATGGGGTTTCCCTTAAATGTAACTTCTTTTTTCTCTGGCTGCTCTTAAAATTCTTTCTTTGTCTTTGACTTTTGACAGATTTATTTAAAGTGCCTTGGTATGGCTTTGTTCAGGTTCAGCCCATTTTGGATACTTTGGGCCTCATGGATCTGGATATTCATTTCTTTTCCCAGATTTCAGAAGTTTTCAACCTTTATTGCTTTAAATATACTCTGTGTCTCGTTCTCTTTCTTTCCCCCTTCTGGAATTCCTATTGGTTCCTCTCATTGTGTCCTGTAATTCCTGTTGATTTTCTTCACTCTTTCTTATTTTGTCTTTTTGGTTCTCTAACTGGGTAATTTCAATGTCCTATCCTCCAGATTACTGATTCTTTCTTCTGCATGGTCAAGTCTACTTTTCAAAATCTCTATTGAATTCTTCAGTTTAGTTATCACATTCTTCAACTCTAGGATTTCTTGGGTTTTTGTTTTTGATGATTGCTATTTCCTTGTCAAACTTCTTGTTTTATTTGTCTGTTTTTTTCTTAATTTCATTTAATTGTCTGTGTTTTCTTGTAGTACACTAAAGTTTCTTAAGAGGATTATTCTGAATTCTTTGCCTGACAGTTCACAGATCTCCATTTCTTTAGGGCCAGTTATGATTAGCTTTATTAGTTTCCTTTGATGGTGTCATATTTTACCTGATTCTTTGTGATCTTTGATTCTTTACACTGTTATCTGTACATTTGGATAATGGGGCTCTTCTTAAAGGTTTGCTTTAGCAGAGATAGTTCTTCACTGGCCAGCTCAGTTTGGGTTTCTTGTTATGTCTGCTGATAATCTTTGGGCAGTTAAGACCCAGTATTATAGTCTACTTTTAGGTATGGCAATTGTTTGAACTTTGAGGACAGGGAACAGGGGTGTGCCACTGGCACAGAACAGTAGGAATGAACTGCAAGCTTGTTCCCTACTAAAATGAAGCTGTAGGATGGGCTCCACAGTTGTCTGAATTCTCTGGTCAGGCCTACTAGATGATCAGGACTGGCTACTATATTCAATAGTATGTAGGGCTATAAATTAGTTTCCCTGCCTGGCAGGGCAGCAGATGAGAGCCCAGGGCCTATAGAACTCATTGTTTAGGGGCCTGAAGCAGGCCTGAGTATGCCCTGAATTCCCTGGTCTGGTGAAGTTTTGCTCTGCAGACAGGGGAATCCACAGACTGTGCTAGCTGTTCAAGTGCTATTATGTGAAGAGCTGTTGAATGAGCTACACAGCTTCCTATGTGCTCTGGCTAGGTTTCCTGGTCAGACAGGCTCCAGCTATATTCAGCAATGAGCAGGGCTACAAATTAGACTCCCTGCTCAGATGCAGCAGCAGAAGCAGCTCTAAAGCTTTTTGTTACTTTAACCCAAGCTGACCCACATCCCAAATTTTCTGGCCATACAGGACCATTGGCTCTGCCCTGCAAACTGTCACTTCTGTCTGTAATTTTCTTAGCTGGAACACCACTAGGCCACATAGGTCCCAAGAGTTGTCACCAACCCTTCTAGTCAGATAAGACTAGAATACACTCCACAGAGAGTGGGGCTATGTTTCAGCCCCCTTTCCTGGGCAGAATGGATGGGGAATGTTGTAGGCCACTCTCGATTTCCCAAATAGGCTCTCCAGTTGGAAGGGACTAGGAGCTATCTTTAGCTTTGGCTAAGAATTGATCCCTCTGCCTGTTTTATAGCATTGGAAGCCTGCATTTTCAATATTGGCTTGGCTCTGGGGGTAATTAGCTATGCCCATCCACCTCTCAGCTCAAGCACCACTGGGCCACACAGCCTCCAGGAGTTGTTACCAACTTTCTGGTTAGATGGGGCTAGAAGAGACTCTTAACAGTAGATGGATCTGTGACTCAACACCTTGCTTGGGTGTGGACAAACTCTAGGGCCAGCAAAACTTCACATCTGAGGATCTCAAGCAGGCATATCTGTATCCCACTGAGTTCCTTGGTCAGAGTGTGCTCATTCCTGACTTGGTTCTTCAGATGAGCAAAGCTTCTGGTTAGGATTAATTCTTGGGCACTGCAGGTATGAACGCAGTCAGCCAAGATCCATGTGCTACTTATTGCAAGCCCCTTCTTGTCTCTGTCTCACAGTCAGATGCCCAGTAGCTTGGCCCCACAGATTTTCCTGCCATCCCCATATGTGAGATCAGAGTAGGGGCTCCCAAAAAGTGACCCACAGGCTGGGAGAGGTTAGCTGTACCCCTGATTCTCTTTTCCCCCTGGAGGAACTAGTGCCTCAGGGGAGGCCTCTCCATGTGGTGCTGTGCTATTCTGAGGTAGAGGCAATGTGGTGTACATGTCGTCATTTTTCTTACCCTTTTAATGCAGTCTCTCTTGGTCTCTAAGATGTAGGGGATTCCTTAGCCTCACCTTCATGTTCTAGAATTACATCAGCAGTGTCTTGTTCCTGAATAGGTGTTAGTTCTTGTGAGGGGGAGTAAGGTCAGGAATGACCTATGTTGCTATCTTGGAGATGTCACTCTCAGGACTTTTCTTGAAGGGAGTGAGGAAATACTGATAGACCTTAGTATGACTAGATTTGCAGTGACATAACCGGTGATTTTTATTTCCTCTTCCTGAGGAAAGCTCCCAGGTAATAAAAGAATGTATATCCCTCATTATAAGTTACCATTTAACTTAGATGGTAGAGTTCAGATTTTGCTGAAAATGCTAATGGAAAAAGAGGATTGTTGGTTTTATTGAGTGGTGAAAAATAATATTTCAATTTTCAGGGCATAATGAAGTTGTGAGTTCTTGATATTACTGAGGCTGCACCAAATTGGCACAGAGTGAAACAAAGCAAATTATGGTTGAGGCATTTGTGCATCGTTATTTTGCTGATTAATAAAATTGTGGTAGTGCCTAAATTTGAATAATGCAACAAATAGGCTATTTTCTGACTTTCTAGCCTTAAGTGTATATACTATGCATCTGGGCAGGAAAATGGAAGATTATATGAAACACAAAACAGATCCCATCAGACCAGTTTATTATCTATACAGAGACATGATTAAAAACATGTCAATACAAAGTATAGCAATTGTCTAGTAGTTGTCATAGGAAGGTAGTACTATACTGTCTATAATCGTGAACACCTGCCTGCCCTTTCTACCACATTTTCTCTTTCCACACCCTCAGGGTACAGATTTTTCTAGACAGGGCACAAGAGGGAGGGTCCAGTATTTATATCATAACCAAATATGAACCAGTTCCAAATGATGACTTCATGTCTCTGCTAGATGGCACATTCCCATATTTTCCAGATTGCTGATGGCACCCAGTTTGAGGCCTTAGCACAAAGCAGTCCAAGCACAGCACTTCTTGGTTGGATGATTACCTAATTTTAAAAAGTCATCTCGGAACTCAAGAGGTAAAGAGATTATGAAAGGTGACAAAACTGAAATAGTGCTATAAGGACAGGAACTACATTAACAATAGACCCGGGGCCCTTCTATTTTGCAGCACTTGTTAAACTGATGGCTGATAGGCTTAGCACACTTTAGTATTCCCTTCCTCCTTCTCCCAAAGCATATCTTTGCCAAAGTTTCATAGTGGGTATTTCAAGGGTTACTTCACAGTAGCTTTCTTCTTTACTAAGCGGAATCTGTTGGGAAAATAGTATCACAACAATGCTGATCAGTTCCCTATAAAAGGTGACTTTAAACTCTCAAGTGAAAATGGGCCATATCAAGTCTGCATGATGAGCCACAGAGGATTTATGAGAATGTTGTCACAGGTTGTGGAAATATAAGAGTTAGGGAGTCTCACTCCAATAGTTTCTTTCAGAGAACATGCTTATAACTTTGCAAATATTACCTTCTCACATTTATGTCTAATCAGTTAAACCACATTATCTACCTTCTTAGCTTTCTCATAGAAGATTATCTGACATTTAGCATTCACCAGTTTTTCTGAAAAGGTTAATAGTTCACCAGCCAAAGTTAGAACTAAACAGAATTGATCATTCCTAAAACTCTTGGTTGAAATGTGAGGGCTTTGTGTTGACAGCCAAGGGATTGTAATGAGTCTTTCGTACATTCTTAAAGCTTGTTTCATTTGCCTTGTGAATGGAGAGAGTAAAATTATAGTCTCTAGGTGTTTTCCATGGTTCTTTCACATGCAGGCTTCCCGACACCAATTAAAGAGATTATGTCATCAAGTGAAAGGAAAGCTATAACTTGTATGTTAATGCTGTGATTACTTGAGACAGGGTCACAGGACCCAACAGCATAGCAGCTGACCTTCAAAAAATTAACTTTGAGCTCAATTCCTAATTAACCTTTTTCAATGTAAGAAAGTATAATTTCAGGCCATTGGCCCTCTAAAATACTCTTATACATGAATGTGTTACGAAATCAGTTAGTAATTATCAAGATATTTTTTTTCCTTAATGATGTTATCTTTGAGGATGAATTTTTATTTCCACTCAAAGTATTCTATTTTCTCCATTGATAAAACTGCAGGAAACACACTTAAACCTACAAAAAATTTAGTGTTAAAATAAGTTCATGCTGATGCACAAAATGTCAAATAAGTATTGTACTCTGCCACTGCAGCAACAATGTGAGATTATCATCATTTGGACATATGGAAAGATAGGTAAATTTAAAAAGTTATGTTGGATTCCAAAAATGTCCTCATTTTGAATTAATGTTCCCTGTAATTCTTAAAACCTTGCTCTACTGTGTAGTGTGTATTTTATTCCAGAAATTGCTCTCTGGTAAAGTACTCCAATTATATTAACTCTTATTTAGTCAGACTGAAGTTAATAGCTGGTGGACTTCACATTTCTTATAATCTCTGGTATCCTCTGGCTGAACAAAAGAGAAAGTTACTTTTAAAGTAGTGCTACATAATGGTTGAAAGGTTTGGTTCTGATATTCATGATTTGCCTCTGGAGATTATAAGGGTTCTCTGAATAAATAATTTTTACATCATTTGGTAATTATTCTCTTGTGATCTCCATATTAAAGTAGGATTTATCAAATTTAAGATCAAAATTAGCATTTTTGTGTTATAGATTTAGAAAATGCTTTAAATGTAACTTGAAATGTGGGTTCTACTAGCTCACTCCTTTGACTGCTTTGAATCCAGATTGTATATAATGCAGGCCAAAATATTGTTTTAGTAATAAATTATCAGAAACTATCCTAACAACATCTGTATTTTTCTATTTTGCGTTTCCCCTAGTTTTGCCATGGCAGCATATTTTACTTGTAGAGTAGTGGACAATGCTCTACAAATTTCTGCAACATTATAATCAAAACAATTAATAATTATTACCTTTCTGGTCAAAAGACCCCAGAATTTAGATCTGAAGTGGCATTGTGGTAGAAATAGAGCAATAGACTTTTTAAAGGGCCCCACAAAATGCCCTGAAATACACTGGCAAATATGAATTTCCCACTTACTCTTTGCCTCATGAACAATGTACAGAAGAATATACTGCTGTTTTGTTTATCAGTTGTATTTCTCTTGGAGCATTTATATATACCAGAATTGAAAAGAAGAGCTAGGACCAGTAATGAGATGCAATTAATGTCTTGCATAGGTTTCACTCAAATCAGAAAAATGACACCAAGAACACAGTAGTGAGCGCAATAGAAAACAGTTGGAGCACAGCTGGAGAAGTTGCCTTGATATCTAAGTATGCAATTGGCATTGATCCTTAGGCTTTTAAGATGAAACAGGAAAAAAAATCTTCTAGCTCGCAACCCAATCTGCAAAATAAAGAAACACATAATGTTGGAAACGCAAACAAAACATGTACCTTCTTAAAGCAGATTTTATGTAGGTTTAGCGTTGTTCCAAAATTAAAAAATAACCCTGGAGAGGAGAGTTCAGGGTTCTTGTAAAATGTGTGTGTGTGTGTGTGTGTGTGTGTGTGTGTGTGTGTGTGTTTATCTATGTGCTTGGCATAGAAGGAGTTTAACATGGTTATGAAATAGAATTTTCCATTTCAGGGAAAGGCAAAGTGACTTGTGAAGTCACCATCAACACATTTGTTCTACTCCTAATGGATTCTTTTGTTCTGTTTGATTCTCTTGAATTAATTTTAAAATGACAGGATTTGGGGTGTCTTGGTGGCTCACTCGGTTAAGCGTCCCACTTTGGCTGAGGTCATGATCTAGCAGCTTGTGAGTTCAAGCCCTGTCGGGCTCTGTGCTGACAGCTCGGAGCCTGGAGCCTGCTTTGGATTCTGTGTCTCCCTCTGTCTCTGCCCCTCTCCCACTTGCATTCTGTCTCTTTCTCTCTCTCAAAAGTAAATAAACATTAAAATAATTTTTTTAATGATAGGATATGAGGTATACTAAATAAGCCCCATTCTTCAATTGGTGACTAAAGTGACTTAGAGCACAACGAGTACATGGCTAATGCTGACTATTAATATTTACCTTTATTTGGTCAGCTTAAATACATATTAACTCACAGAAGGTATTGCGTAATTATAGAAAGGTCAGTTATTAATAAATTTTAATAGATCTTGGCAGATAAATATATTAAAATATTTGTAACACAAATGAAATAGTTACTGAATTTTTTTCCTCAGCTAGAATTATCTCCTTGATACATAAAGATAAAATGCAAGGATTCCTGTATTCTTTTTCCAGCTCTCATGGAACTCTATTTCATTCTCCAAAATGCTCTGGAATTGGGAGGAAGACCATTGCTCTCAAGTTTCCAAAGAGACTGCTTTCTTTTAAATATCCAGTAACAAGTATCACCATCAACAACTGTGCCTGCCCTCCACCAGCTACAGAGTGCCACAAACATATACATTTCTACCTCTTCTCAAAAGTCTATTTTCTTGATTCCTGTAACAGCTGCTCACCTATTCACCAACACGTCTTTTAAAGTCTCACTGAATTATTCTGCATCTTATTTAATTCACAAATGTTTAGTGAACACCTCCTATCCCAGTCCCTTTTCAATCTCTGGTTAGCTCTATGCCTTTGAGCAAAGCCCTTAACCATCCTTGGCTTTTCATCCTTAAGACAAAATCTCTAGTCCCTAGTGATTCTTTATGAACTCTCATATAACTCTGTAAGTCCTTTTGAAATCTTTTTTTCTGAAAAAAAAAAAAAAGAAAAAGACAAAGCATATATAAATAGGTATTAACATGTGTATTTTCAATCTGCACTTGCTTGAATCAATTTGTACATATGGCAAATCTCATGTAAAAAAATAAACTGCAGACGAAATATCTTCGAGTTCCCAAGTTATACATGATAGGAAGTAGGTGGTATCAGTCCCTATCACTTATAACCTAGTTCCTTTCATTTAGTTAAAACATAGTTGAGGCATCAAAATTCCAATATGGGGAGTTGGGTAATCCAGTGAAATTCACTGTGATGAGATCTGATATTTATACAAATATAAGCATATGTCTACATATGTGTGCAATGGTAAGTGCATGTATGTGTGGAAATGAGAATGTGTATGGGTACAGTATTTACATATGATTGTGTTTTATTGCTGAAAATGTTTGGATGTAAACCCCTTTTAATCATTATTGGTGCTTGCCAATAGTGTATGAAAGCAGCTGAGGAAACTTCTTGACAAAGGAGTTTGGGGACTATGTGTGTTTTCAGCGTTTACAAGCCTTAGAATCATAGCACTATGGGGAAGACATTATGAAGGAGAGGAAGGCTCTGGTGGGGAGAGAGGCTTCTTCAATTCACCTGCCTGTGAGCAGCTCAGGATGCAGACAGGAGTGTAATGTAATTCTAGAAGTTTGTGTAGGCTAGCCTCCCATAGTGCCAGGGTAGGGGGAGCTGGGAAATGAGTGGTTAACAGTGAACACTTAATAAAGACATTCTTAAACCTAGACAGAGCTGTACTGTTTGGGAGAGTCATGTCACACTTAGATAACCATATATAGATCTTTTAACACAGAAAATAAACTCATATGAGTAATAAGCCATCATTTCTCTCCAACTCAGTAAGTAGTACAGTGAGAGGGAAGGAAAGAATTGTAATTTTTTAAAATGACTTTGCAATATGTTACAATGCTAAGGGAAAAAAATACCAGTGTCAGCATTTAGCTTGACAGTGGACTTAAGTATTTAGATTAAGTATTTTTATTGCTGTAATTTTAATGGAACCTTGAATGCTACATTTATTTGAGCTGGTATTGAATTTTTAATCCGTTAATTTTCAAATAACTTAAACATTGCTGGAATAGATTTGGGAACAGGGTTTACTCCGCCACCTGCTGGCCATTTAAAAATACTGCTGCTCTCAGGAGTTTGCCACATGAACAAGGAGACTAAACCCTAGTTTGTGAAAATGCTGTGCTATAGGGGAGAAGACTTCCTCTAGCCTGGGTGGTGATAGAAATAGCACTGGGGGGCAGGGGGGCACTGAGGTAGCGGGGGTGGTGCGTCTCATTTTTATCACTTATTCTATGGCCAGCTGCCTAAGGCTCCCTGAATAATAAGAGCCGCTCTCTTTCCTCTCCATGGAAGGCCCTACCCATCCCTTTAATTTCCTCCTGCCTGGGATAGGTGTCATGAGACCCACCTTACATACCTCAAGTGGAAAAATGCTTTTAAAACTTTAAGGCATTATATAAATAAATGTATTGGTCAGAAGTAGGGGTTGAATTAACAGTATGCAGTAGTCCCTTGGCTTCCTATAATCTGTATTTCATGTGGACATTGTCAGAAAACTTTTAATATCCAACATCTAACTGAAGTCACCTTAAAGCATACTTAGAAAAATGGAAAGTATAAATGTGTATGCATATTTCTATGTATACCAAACCAGTTTCCAACTTCAACAGATCCCTTACCTGTATCATCCCTCCATCTTCCAAAAATATCTATTCCAATTAAAATGCTAAAAGTTTCCAAAATTTGTGCTTCAAACAGAGATAGTGCAATAATCATAAAAACAAAATTGCCTTCACGATCTTTTCTAGTTATGCCAAATAGTATTCAAGGATAGCCTTAATGGAACTCAGGGAAACAAAACCAAGATACACAAAGCATAAAGGCCAAAATTGAATTGATTCAAATTGCCAAAATGAATTTTCTTTTTTCCCCTAACAATCTCTTGATTTCCTAGCTATGGACGATTCCATTTTTTAAAGCCCCAATAAAATTCCCACAATTTATCTTTGTGAGGAACTCTGTGGTTGAGATTTAATATAAATTTGCAGGTATTCACAAAAGGCAGGTCAGGCAACATCACATCCTCCCCAATTGCTTTATTTCTTCACATAAATATCCCTTAAAATAGGCTTTTTCATGCTCCTGAACAGCATTGCAATCACCCTCACAAAACAAACATAGAATTCTGAACCTAAGCAAGCCACTTAGTCTGCTTGAGGGAGACAATGTCTTTCTTGTCACTTGATTTTGTCCGTTTTGTTTTTTTTTTAAGAAGAGGAAAGTTTTTTCCCCTCCTGTTTTCAGACCACCCATGAATCTTTTTATTTTTCTCTTTTAATCTGAGGAAGGGGAGAAAAGGAGACTTGTTGCCCTTAGCAGTTCTTGGGCTTTTCTGCCGGTGGGGGAAGTTAATTATTTTAACCTACTGATGAGGGGTGGCCAGGGCAGTCAGCATGGGAGGGAGAGGGAAACAGGTGTTTCAAACACCTGCATTTCTAGGCTTAATTGCTCTGAAATCTTGTAGGCTCTCAACTGCATTCTCCTTTCTTTACAGAGGCTCAGGGGGAAGGGTTCGTTTGTGGAGTTCTTAACTAATTGTAGCATAAATATGCAACCACTTTTGGCTGAACAAATTATTTTCTTTAAAATGAACTCCAGGTAAATTTAATTAGGAAAAAGGTGATTGACAGGTATTACTCTGAATGCAAGGATTAGAAGTCCTGTTGTTAAAAGCAAAAGTCAGAGTCAATTGCCAGACATATTCTAGTCGTTTTCTTCTCACCGCACTAAGTTCAGGTAAAGAAAATGCAAATCAATGATTCTGGAAATCTCCATGTCGTGTGGCATAACCACCACAATTAAGTACCAAGAAGAATTTTTTTTCACTGAGTGCATGGAAA
This sequence comes from Herpailurus yagouaroundi, assembly GCF_014898765.1. Taxonomy (NCBI): domain Eukaryota; kingdom Metazoa; phylum Chordata; class Mammalia; order Carnivora; family Felidae; genus Herpailurus; species Herpailurus yagouaroundi. The sequence continues at coordinate 36,292,908 of NW_024412396.1, read as the reverse complement.
AATCAGCTTTTAAAATATGTTGGGATAACCTATGCACCCAAATGAGTGTTTAATGTGGTATTTTACATTCAGCTTCAATGTTTTCATAAACACAGCTTATCATAATTGAGTGCTTACCACATGGCAAACATTCTTTTTTCTATGTGTTGTCTTATTTAACCCACACACCAACCCTGGGAGAGATTACCTATTATTTGCCTCATTTTACAGGTGCAGAAGCTGAGGCATTAGGAAATTAATTAACTTATCTAAAACCAGGTATTAAGTGGTTGAGTAGGGATTCCAACTCAAGCAGCAAGGTCCAGAGTCTGCAGCTCCCACACATTCATTAATTCACAAGAAGTCAATAGTTAGTAAGTCTCCCTACACTGAACTGTTCTCTAGGAAATTTTCTTTGTGATTCCTGAGGGTGGTAGAGGTAATATAGGGATTGGAACTTTCAGTGCTGAGCAAAAAATTCAAGGAGTTCTGTTGCTGAGCCCTAAGTCATCAGAAGAGTCCTGGTCACACATAGTATTATTTAATAAATGGTATGGGAAGAGTCTATAAAAGTACAGGACTCCAGGATAGCCTGGGTAGTCTGAAAGCAGGAAGTTTTGGAAAACCAATTATTTTGGAACTAATCCCCCTGCTCAATAAGTAATCTGTGGTCCAGAGAAATTAAGGGAGATTTCGTCAAGCTTTCACAGCAGGGCCAGAGTCTGGTGCAAGATTATAATCCAGAAATACTGCCTTACAGCCAGTACCCTTTTATTCCCAGTTACGGATTTTTCTTCCTTAGGTGAGGATAATTAGACCAATCAATTAGACCAACAATTTAATGACCTAGCCATGTGACTTCTTGTGTATTGGTGTAAAGGCCACTGAAATGGAAATACAGTCTGTTACTGACTTAATGGTTCTCATCATGCAGCAGCTAACACAGGCTCACTTGGCACAGGAAATCAGGTGTCAACACTGGCTGATTCTGGCCAGTAAATATGCTAGCCCCAGACAAGGGAGCCTTAGTTCTTTCTTCCACCTTCCCTTCTGCCTGCCCATTTTCACCTATGGGTTTTCAGGATGTGGAGGTGTGGAAATAGGAAAGCAAGAGATTCCCCATTGGGGACTGCCTAAAACTTCTCTCTGCTTCCTGATAAATCCCAGACACAGCCTTCCATTAGCCCTGGGTCTGCCTCTCCTTTCCCAGCCTCGTTTAAGTCACCTTTAAATGGAGGTCAGTGAGACATATTAGCAGGAGACCTTGTTAAAGGTTCTGATGTAGGAGGGTTCAGGTGGGGCTGAGAGTCGGCATTTCTGGCCAATTCTTAGGGAACGTTGCTGCTGCTGGTCTGTTGATCCTATTTTTGAGTAGCAAGGTGATAGAGTAAATTCAGCTTATTTAAGAAGGGCATTCTATTCCATTTTTTATCTATAAATTTACACTTTTAGGGAAGGTAGTTTAAAAAATAATTACACTTTTGTGGATCAATGAGTTCTGCTATCATAGTGTGGTCTGACCTGTGTTTTTCAGATATGTGAACAAGTTAAGACAATTTCAAGTACACAATTGATAAGGGTAACTTACATGCTTAGGAATTTCTTGTTGATTTTGATGCTTAATTTTACATTTTAGATGTTTGAAGTGGTTGAGAGAATCAGATATGCTGAATTTATAATCGTACTCTGAAATAGCTAAGGGAATTTGAATAACTATGTAAATGTTATTACAACTATATAAAAGTTGAGGGAAATTTGATCTTTAAATTGAAGTTAATTGCTCATCAAAGAATAAGACAAAGGAAGAAACATACCTAATTCATGGATCAATAAAGAAATTATAATGAAAATGAGAAAATATTGAGGATGGAATAATAACAAAATACTAACAAAACTTTGGGGAAAAAACTAAATTGATAGTTAAAGAAAAAATCAGGTTTCTTAAAATTTACTTTGAGAGAGAGAGAGAGAGAGAGAGAGCACAAGTGGAGGAGGAAAGAGAGACGGAGAGAGAGAATCCCAAGCAGGCTTTGCACTGCCAGCACAGAGCCCCATGCGGGGCTTGAACTCATGAACCATGAGATCATGATCTAAGCCAAAATCCAGAGTTGGATACTTAACCAACTAAGCCACCCAGGCTCCCCCTGCAAAAATTCAGTTTTTAATACTTACATTAGAAAAGAAGAAAGGCTAAACATTAGAAGTTACAAAAGAAAATTGTAGAAAAGATAAATTGAGAAAGAAGAGGAAGAAAATGATTAAGAGCATAAATTCGTGAAGTAGAAAATAGAGAATCAACAAACTCCTAAATTAGCTATTTGAAAAGACATAACTTACAAATTTACATAAAGATTGATCAAGTAAAAAGTAGAGGACATATATAAACCAAATCAGGAATGAAAAGGAAGCACAACTATAGACGCAGCAGAGATTTTTTTTAAATTATAAGGATATTATGAACAACAGGTTGCAAATACATTTGAAAATTTAGAAGACATGGACAGATTCTTTTTTTTTAATGTTTATTTATTTATTTTTGAGAGGAAGACAGACAGAGCATGAGCAGGGGAGAGGCAGACAGAGAAGGAGACAGGATCTGGATCCCAAGCAGGATCCAGGCTCTGAGCTGTCAGCACAGAGCCCGAAGTGGAGCTCGAACCTACGAACTGTGAGATCATGACCTGAGCCGAAGTTGGACGTTTAACAACTGAGCCACCAAGGCACCCCTGGGCAAATTCTAAAAATATATCTATAAATCTTAAAACTGACTCAAGAAATAATAGGAAACCTGCATGGTTTTATAACCATTAAAGGAATTGAATTTAGTAGTTAAAAAATGTCACGGAGATTAAACACCAAACTCTTTCACTTTTAACAGTTTAACAAACATGGAAAGGAGCATGGGGGGGGGTGCGGAGAACACTCCCAAACACAGATCTAAATGGAAATTCCAGGTGGATTACAGACTTGAATGTGAAAGACAAAACTATCACGCTTTAAGAAGATGAATATATTTGTGGCCTGATAATGGAGAGCTATTTCTTAAGCCACTAAAAGCACAAACTGTGGAGGAAAAGACCAACAATAAAAAATGTCAGAATAACAGAACATTTGAGATAACATTTCATACTCCTCAAATCAGCAAAAATTTTAAAGTATGACCAAATCAAGTATTGGAAAAAATGTGGAGGAAGAGAAACTCTTCACTGCTGGTGGGAGTGTAAATTATTACAATCAATTGGGAAAACAATTTGGCCTTATCTAAAAAACTTGAAGACATCCCTGCCATATATGATGCAACCATTAACTATACGTACCAGGAAACATGTACAAGAATATTCATAGCTGCAAAATTCATAATAGTCAAAAACCTGGAAATAACCCAAATATTATCCACGTGAGAATAGATAAATTGTGATACTAGTCATACAATAGAATATTATACAATATTGAAAATGAATGAACTAAAATGGCACACAACAACATAGATGAATGTCAGGAACACAGTGTCACAGAAGAATATAAAAGCAGCAAGAAGCTTTATATGCATTCCTCTGCCTGGCACTCATAGCATTCTATAATCCATAAAGCCCATTTAATCTATCCAATCTCATAACCTTCGCCAAAGCACATTAAGTCATTGAATCCACTAGGCACTACTTCTTTCATAGTGCCTCATGTAGACCATGATCCTTCCTCCTCCCTTGTTTTCACTTACATTATCACCACTTCTAGCTCCACCCCTACAGGAAGCCATTTGAGACGGTTCAACCTCTCTCTTCCGAACTTCCACTGAATTTACTATCAGCACTGTGACATTTCGTGATAAGTTGTTCTCCAGGTAAAGTTGATTTAACAGGTGCATAGTGAGCCCCCATTATGTGATTCAGCCTGTGGGATGTGCTGCAAGAGGCACAGAGATGAACAGAAAATAGTCCCCAGTCCCCAGTTCTAAGGAGTGATCTATCAAAACTGGATGGGAAGTTAAGCAAAACTTTACAGCCTCTCAAGAGGCTGCTCTTGAGAAAGTTGTGAAGCAGCAGGTGGTGAAGTGGTTTGAGCATGGAATTCACAGACCTGCCTTTGACTCCTGGCTCCATCCCATGCACTAGTGGTATGACTTGAAGCAAGTCATTTTACTTTTCATGTTTTAGATTCAGGTATTGTGTTATTACTCACTTCCTGGGTTGTGTTGGGGATTACCCCAGATGATGCACTATGGTGTGCTGAGGGCATTATCTGGAACATCATAAGCACAGGGAAAACAGTGCCTAGTAGCAATGAGGATGGCTAGGATTTCAACAGGTAGAGATGATGTAGACAGGAAAAGTTGCTTCTTGTGAGTAGTCCAGTTTGCTGGAGTACAAAGTTCAGGCAAGAGGAGTCCAGGTAAAGGGAATGGTTCGGATATGTTGTACAGAAAGTAGCTGCATTTGAGAGTTGTGTGCTTAATCCTGTGGGAAAAGGTATTGGGGAAGTTGACCAAGAAGGCCATGCTTGTTTCTAAGAAGGCCCTGTGGAGAGGGTAGAAGCAGGGAAACTGATCAAAACCTTGCAAACTTTTACTGTTTGGGCTGTAGTACAAAAATAATAATGTCATTAATAGTTGAAAATTGTAATAATATTGAGTTTATATTTTGCTTCTGTGGAAACAGAAGAGAGTAAATAAAAAATGATATAGACTTTTACTCTATAGCTTAAATTTAATTCCATTACAACTTTCAAATGTTCCAATAAGGTTGATAATGATTTTTGTTGCTACAACTCTACTATACAAACATACGAAAGATTTTTATCGCCAAGGACACCATGAGAGTGACTCAGTGCTATCACTGGCAAATGTGGTTAGCATTTCACGAACTCTCATCTATTCTGGAAGGTAGGCAGGGGGTTGGAAGCGGTTTTAAACAAGGGCTTGAGATGCTGCCTTGAATTGATAATTAGTTTTATTTTTAAATTATCATGGCAAATAGTTATCATGTAACAAATTATGGTTGTCATCTAACAAACACATAGGAAATTGACTTAAAAAGTGACCTAAATCTTTCATAGTCTTTGCAACATCTTTGAAATCTCTGCAACTCACCCAATCCACTTTTGTGCCCACACTAAACTAGAAAACCCCTAAAAGATCCTCTTAGCCTTATCAGTCAAAAAAGTAGAAGGATCTTTTTTCCATCCGATATACTTTACTCTGGGCCTTTGAGTCGTTTTGTGACCCTGCCAAAAATAAAAATAATTAGAAATAAATATCATGAAATTTGTTTCCTTTGTGATTTTCTAGCAAGTGACATGGAGACCCCAATGTTTCAATTCAATGGGTGGCAGATTCTTCATGCTGCGAATATAGGCAGTGGAGATGCAGGATTGTCTTTTTCATAACTAAGAAGTAAAAAGTCTTTTCTCCCTTTCTCTGAATACCTGACTTTCCCTGCCAGCAATTCTCAAGATTATGGCTAAGTCTCCCTCACTGAATTTACCAGTCAAAAAATTTAGAAAGTGGATTGAATTATTCATTATGACATAACCCACTTACAAATTAATTATAAAAGAGTAAATCTCTGTATAAGAAAGCCAACATTTTTCTTGCATTCTATTTCTGTGGACTACTTTTTAAAAAATATGTTTATTTTACTCCACTATAAGTTTGTTTTGAAAATCTGAGAGACTGAATTTTGGTAAATACGGATCTTGCTTATTTCCATTTCCTAGCTATTACCCAGAGAATGTACAAAGGAATATTTGTAGTTCATCAGTAAATGCTAGAAAACATGCCATGCCAGGAAGTCTGCAATAACATAAGGTATATAGCTTCACTGACAAAGAAAAAATATCCCTTCTTAAAAATGAGTTTCAAAAAAGAGTTCTTACTTTTACAATGCACCATAATGCTATAAAAAATAATCACCATGGTTTCCTTTCTTTAAAAGAAATAATTTATAGGCATTTCAATTTTCACCATCAACTGCCACAGCTTATGAGGTAGATCAAAATGCTATATGCAATTACCTGACTTCCACAAATGCTCCCTTGAAGTGGAAATAATGGGAGTTGATCATATTTCGTACTGAGGCAGGACTCCCAATGCCATAGATAGCAGCTGTCATGTGTATTTGAGAAGTGGGAGCCTAACAGGACCGTAGACAATGTGGAGACAGAACCATGTGAGAAAGGCTCTATTACTAATGGCAGATACACTATTTGTTGCTTTAGCTTTCAAAAGCAGACACATATTATGAGCATATAAATGTATTATGAACCATGTAGTCAGTTAACAAGAATAGCGAGCATTTATTGGGAGTGTGCCTGGCACTGTTCTGAGTACTTTATGTGTTACAACTTTTCTCACTTCATCACAACAACCTGATAAAGGTGGTACTATCATCTCCACTTTACAGATGAAGAAACGGAGTCCTATGCAAGAGCATTGTCCAAGGTCACACAGTGCATAAGAGGCTCACTCAGGGGGGATCGAACCCAGGTTTGCTTCTCTGAGACCCGGACTCCTAACTACTGTGCAGCCCCACATCCTTGAAAGTTAAGGTGCAGTGACCTCTGCTATTGCCTATCATGGGCCTGAGGTGGGCCTTTGCCTACAGTGATGACCCAATGTCCGTGCGGGAGAACAAGACAAGTTCATTCCAGCCTGCTCCTCATTCTAGAGACTCGAGGCACAAAACCGTGAAGTGGTGGAGGTAGGGCTCCATCTCCTGCTTTCCTCTCTGCCACACTCTGCTGTGTACCACACTCTTCTCACTTTTCACAAACTTGCTGGTTTTATGTGCAGCTATTCTAGCAGTTTTCCTATTGGCAAAGCTATTGTAAGGGGAGCTTTACTATTTAGTTGCAATAATAGGGCTTCCTAAGTCCAAGTCCCTCTATGTCAAGTATTATGTCTGTTTTCACAGTCAGGATTATCACACCATGATTAAGTAGCTGACAGACTTCCTGTTTTGCAGAACAAGATTGCATCACCAACCAGTTTCTCTGTCACTGATATTACTGTTGGGGACAAAGTGAATTGAATCATTTGGTAAAATGGTTCAGATTGGCCATATCACAGTTTGGTCATATTTGTCATTTGAATATGACTTAGCCCAAAAGAAAATATCCTGCCCACATACCTATTTCTCTCCTGTTTACCTTAGACACAGAAGGCTTCTGGAGAGTGGAGCTAAGCCATACTCAACAAATGCCAGTGGCGTCTCTGTTGAAGTTGCTGGCCTCTTCATAGTTATAATCCCCTTCCTCACAGAATTAAGTCTTCCAGGGGAGAGACAATCAAACATGCAACTACAGTAAAGTGTAATAAGGGAAAGTTGGGAGGTTTCTGTGATAACAGTGGAAGGGCACCCAGTTCAGAATTTGGGGGCCTGGGGTCAATGAAGCTTTCATAGAGGAAAGATGTCAGACCTGAAGGAAGATTAGGAAATCCTCAGAATGAGTGGCCTGAGAAAGGAGAGAGGAATAGGGAAAAGAGATAAAGGGAATAGCAAAGGCTGGGAATTTGGAGGGAATATGGCACATCCCTGGAACTGGCAGGGGTTCCCAGCACTATTTTTTATTTACTGATTTACATAAGGGCCAAGGAACCCCCTATAAAAAGATTTTATCCTTGTTTGCCTGGGATTTGGAAATATGCAGCCATAATCAAAACCAAATAGTGGGAAATGCTTGCAGAAAATGAGGTGAGAGTCAGCTCTATTTACATCCCATGTCATAAGATGTGGGGTTCTGTGTGTGCACAGGAGGGGCTGTGACACTGTAGGGCTCAAGTTGACTTGCGGTGGAACATATTCCCCTCTACCCACAAACTGACTACAATCCAGAAGGTGCATTCTTCTTACTCTTCCTGAGTGACAACGTGGCTCTGTGGCCTTATGGTATAACCCCACCTTGAAGGTCTATCAGTCTCAAGGAGACCACAGTCCCGTTCTCCTTGCATGGAGCCAATGAGGGTTTTCTGCTCTGTCCACATCCAGGCAGTGGTGACAGCAAAGAATGAGAATAAGTAACACTCGGGCAGCACCTCTGTGGAGCCCTAGAGGCTGGAGGCCGCCGAGTCCTGAAACAGGCAGCAAAAGAAAGAAGGTAACACTCTGTACCTAATACTTGGGAGCTCAAGCAATCTTGCTTTGGGACTCCAAGTGGGCAAAAGTAAAAACAGATTCTTCTGGTTTCATGAGAACAGTGATGCCCCCTGGTATTGGGGCATACCACATTTTCAGCCCTACTGTCACCTGGTGGAGGCAATGGCAACAAGTGCAGGTACCAGCCTATAGATTTGTTGATCCTGAGACGCAGCTGTGATTTGGCCTCCGCCAGCAACAAGTGATGACTGGGACTATTTATGGATTCCTGTAAGGACCTTGGGAGTTTCTAGAAATACTTTAGTAAGAGGGGACTACATAAAAGGTGAGAGCGCCTGGCTGGCTCAGTCAGTAGAGGATGTGACTCTTGATCTTGGGGTTGAGCCTCATGTTGGGTGTAGAGATTAATTTACAAAAAAGCAAAGAAAAAATTAAAAACAAAAAGAAGGTGTTTTCTGTGGCCAAGTAGGGAGCATGGGATTTAAGGCCCCTAAAATTTGGGCATGAATGGGTTTACATCCCTCCGCACCAACTGGGGAGGTTGAGAGATGTGGGTCACATCCAGAAGACATCACTAGCATAGCTAAACGTGAAGTTTCATAGAAGTAACGTGTGGTTGAATCCCCTGTAGCACTTACTACATATCTTGCACATAATAAAATTTCATAAATACTTGACAATCTAATGACTGACTGCATGTTTTTCTACTGGATCTTTCTGGAAGGAAAACCTGTAACCATGAAGGCATAAGGATTATGGTGACACAGAATGAGGTATGTGTGCCCCTAGGCATGTGCTTGGAGAGAAACGTGGTGAATACTCACTGGCACACTGATTTTTCTAAAGAGTTTTTGGACAAACACTAAATGTTTGAACTGGTAAGTAATTTAAAACATTTTGTATTAAAACAGGCATGGCCATATTCAGGAATAGCATATTAAAAAGCACATTGAATCTATTCTTGCTGTATAAGTGATGTTTGAAATAGAATATCAAACAAAGATAAAATAAATGATTTCAAACAAACACCAGCCTTGCCTTAGACACTTAGAACCTCCTCCCTCCACCTTCCTCCCTGGAGTCTTCTGCATCTTCACTGCCTTTGGCCAATAGAGATACTTGAATAGAAAAGTCTGCAAATCACTGCTGGGTGGAAGTGTGGGATGGTGGTCAGGAGATACAAGTTTTAACTTTCTGCTTAATAAAAATAATAATCCATTTTTTACTTATTAATAGTAATAACAATAGTAGCAACAGGCTAGTGTTCGGCAAATGCTTACTAAGTGCCAAGTACTTTTAATGCCTTATTTCATTTAAAACACACACACACACACACACACACACACACACACACACACATATTTTGAGGTCTGTACTATTAATGTGTCAATTTATGAGGCACAGACAGCTGAAGTGACACAGGCTATGGGATGGAGCTGGCTTTCAAACCCAGGAGTGGGTCTTCCAAACCTAATTAAGCAATGGAACCTCAAGATGCCCACTAGCTGTGCTGCCCCCAGCTGGGGACACAGGCTGCTGGTCCTAAGCCAAAGCAGTCAGCTTTGCGTTTCACCCGTGGCCTGTGGGGTAGCCGGACAAGAAAATTTGGCCCCAAAGGCATGCCTGAGATTGTGATGTCCAATGATCCCACTTGTATTTTCTTGAGAAAAGTGTGAAGGTAAGACAATCAGAAAGAGCGTGCCAGGGCCAGAAGCAATAAAGGGGAAACAAAGCAGGAAGAGAGGCAGAGGGTGATGCAGTTAGAAGAAGGCTGTGTCCCAGTGGCCTGAGTCCCTTAGAGAGATGACATGGTGGCCAAATCCCTCGAGCTTCCCTTGAAAAGCTACGTCTGCTCAATCTGTAACAGTGAGAAAACTTTGCTCTGCCTTTCTGTGGGGCCTGGTGAGCAACTTCCTGACATGTTTCCTAGGTTTCCTCACCTCCTGTGTAAAACTTTCAGTCATCCTTCAGCATCCGAGGCCGTGTTTCTTCTTTTCAGTCTGGCAGCCCAACACAGTACCAATTCAGTGTGGGTTCCAGGCAGGTCCCTTCTTCCTCCTGGGTCTCTGGTTTCGCTTCAGTCAGTTAGGCAGCTGTGTGCTCAAGTGAGGACGGTACTGCCCCACTGAGGACACTTGGGATGTGTGTATATAGAGGGGGCAGTTTTGAAGGTCAAAAAAAGATGGAGGGGCATTTAGCACCCAGGAACCATCAATGCTAAACACTCTGCCAGGCCATTAGTACCCACGCTGAGAAACACTGGGTGATCTGGAATCTTTACAGTGGCTTCTTCCTATAGAAATATAAGTAAAGCCATTTTAAGTTTTGAAGTTCTGTTAAGTGGGCTTCTTAGAGTTGAAAGTTAAAATGTTAAAGGGAAGTGAAAAATAGCTCATTATTTATATGGAGATTTCCAAACAGACTTTTAAATACTGGGTGATTTTCTAAAGGAAACAGCTTTGCTGTGACTGGAGGATTTCTGGCATGTTTCTAATGCCCTTGAGCTCTAAAGATATAAAGCCATGATCACATGAAACACAGATGTCCTATGAGCCAGAAGGTGTTCTATTGATAAACTTTCATAGCAGAATTTCCTTAAATTGCAGGGAAAAAAAAACCACCATTTTTTTTTTTAAATCCATTTGTACCTGATTTTATTTGTCTGCTAGTGAGGAATAATGGAATGTTTGGCAAAGTCAAACTGGAGCATACTTTGTTAAGGGTCCTTTCTTTCTTTCTTTTTTCTTAATGTTTATTTATTTTGAGAGAGAGAGAGAGAGCCGGGGAGGGGCAGAGAGAGAGGGAGACAGAGAATCCCAAGCAGACTCCCTGCTGTCAGCGCAGAGCCTGATGTGGAGCTCGAACTCATGAACTGTGAGATCATGACGTGAGATGAAATTAAGAGTTGGATGCTTAACCGACTGAGCCACCCAGGTGCCCCAAAGGCCCTTTCTTTAGGGCCATGTGCAGTTGTCTTTTTTGGTCCTCCTGGATCATATATAAACCTATGACTTAAATATTTTAGGTGTTCCTTACTGCTTATGTTATTTTTGTTGTATCTGATTACCACGTGTTATAATTAACTGAATATTTTTTATCAGCTCACTTTTTAAAAACTTGTATTCATCTTAAGTAATATCTGTGAGACAATGCTTTGATAAGTCATTTATATTTTTTTAATATACCCTAAAATGTACACATAACTTAAAAATTGTTTAAGTTCACGGGCACCTTGGTGGCTCAGTCGGCTAAGCGTCTGACTTGGGCTCAGGTCATGATCTCGCAGTCTATGAGTTTGAGCCCTGCCTTGGGCTCTGTGCTGACAGCTCAGAGCTTGGAGCCTGCTTCAGATTCTGTGTTTCCCTCTCTCTCTCTCTCTGCCCCTCCCCCACTCATGCTCTGTCTCTCTGTCTCTCTCTCTCAAAAATAAACATTAAAAATTTTTTTAAATAAAAAAATTGTTTAAGTTCATTCCATATATTACCTTAAATCACCTCCAGTAAATATAACTATAGCCATAGCCATAACCTATACAATAGTACAGAGGAGCTTTAAAAATCCAGATCCTATATAGAAAACACAGGGATTAACAGAGAATAAATAAACCCATGTTTGTAACGTGAGTACATATAAGTTTATGATAGAGCTGACTTAAGCATGAGTTGGAATGTGTGAGTGTGTGTGTGAGTGCAATCAGTTATATCTAATATTTTTTGTGGCCTTAAGTTGCACCCTGGTATTACCTTCCAAATACTCCTTAATAGGTAACTGGTAAAATAGTCAGTGTTACCACAATGAATTAAAAATGCTGTAGCCAAAAGCAAAGAAATTTGACATGTATGTTAGTCTATCCTGGCTTTATGTAGGGTGGACATACAATATCTTTTGGGCTTTGGAAACCATTGAAACAGAACCTATGGCAGACACAAGGGAAAAGATATAATGCGTGGTCATGGAATTGAAGGTGGGGTAGGAGGGAAATGAAGACAGGAAGAAGGGAGGGAGAGAAAGTTAAAACAGATGAATAGATCGTGTCCCCTGAAGTTAGGTATCAACTTCACCAAATTCATAAGAAGGAATTAGACCTCTTTTCTATTCTTTCAAACATATGGATTCCTCCATCAGCGATGCCTTTTTCTTTGAAATCATTCAATAATCACAGTGATAGCTTCACATGAATGGAGGATGTTCAGTGTGTCAAAATTCTAAGTCAAAAGGAAGGATTCTATTTAAGGGAAACTAGTGCCACACCATTGTCAGTTTGATACTGTCCGTAGATTTTATCAATTTCTCTAGCGTCTTGCCAGCTCCACGCTGACCGAGTTTCTTACCTGTTTTGTTCAGAGTCTGAGCATCTGGGCTCAACAGATAGAAGGCACTTGACAAACATTTGTTGAATGAATGAATGAAACTTGGTCTTTCCCAGCTTCCGTGAAAAGCACTGCGGGCGACTGAGAAGAAAATAAGAAAGCCTCGTCCCTGACATTTGTTGATGGAGGAGACAAAAAGTCCATGAGGATTGAGGTGAGGAGGCTTTTCCATGCCACATGGGCCTGAGTGAAAGGCAGGAAATGCACCATGACCTTATTGGTCCTTCCTGAAGCCCATTTCAGACACTTAGAACCTTAGCTAGAAAGCTCAGTAGTTCCTCTGCTCCCTCACTGGGGACAGTTCCCACTTATTTAGAGATAAACTGTCTGATGGATACAATTCGTCTGACTTCAATTTTCAATGGTCTTTGCAGCTTGAAAATTATAGTGGTGCATGGCTATTCAGCCCTCAGAACTCTTAAATCCCTTTCCTTTTGCTCAGCACTCCCCCACCCCAGCGGTAACTCAGAAGCCTAACTCTCCTTCCCTGTGTTTCAGAAATCATCCCCAACTGCTAGTGCTGTCCAATTTTATCGTTTTCAATTAAAATATTTTTAATGTATCTCTAAAAGCAATTTAACTTGCCTAGCTTTGTAAGATTTTCCCCATCTGAATATCCAAGTCATAGAAAAAAGTCATTTGGGGCATCTGGGTGGCTCAGTCTGTTAAGGATTGGACTTTGGCTCGGGTAATGATCTCACGATTCCTGGGTTGGAGCCCCAGGTCAGGCTCTGTGCTGACAGCTCAGAGCCTGGAGCCTGCTTAGGATTCTGTGTCTCCCTCTCTCTCTGCCCCTCGCTTTCTCTCTCAAAAATAAATAAACATTAAAAAAAAATTTTAAGTCATTGACAGATATAAAGGGTAGCATATGGATGATTTGGGGTTTATGGATGATCGACTTGGGGTTTGGAAAATAGGCTTACCACCTGGAAACCATGGCTATGACACTTTCACACAAAACTAACTCTCAGGCGTGGTTCAGTATCATCTTTAGTGTGTGCGTGCCAGCTACTTTACCAGCCACAGCCTGGCTTTTAAGCTTACACGAGGGCGACCATGTCTTTGCTCATCTGCACACACCTCCCAGGCGAGGAGCACCCGCAGGCCTGGATAAATGCTTGTACGCTTCATTAACATCCCCTTGAGAGCTGGAGCTGGGGGTATCCTTATCCGGGCGGGCGAGCCACCTGAGCGCCGCCTGAGGCCGGGCGCCCGCAGGTGCAGAGGGCAGATGAAGCCACGGAGAGGCCTCGCCTGCCCGGCGCAGCCCCCAGCCCAGGAGTTAGACCAAACTTGTAGTGTCTCGGAGTCGGGAGCCACGCTCAGCCCACTCCTGGGGCCTGGCGGACGGCGACCTCCTCCCGGGTGCTCCGCGGGCAGCGCCCTCTGAGCCTGGCGGCAGCTGCACCACGCCCGCCGCCCCCCTCACGCAGCCGTGAGCGCAGTGGGGCCGTCCCGGGGATTTGTCAGTGCGCCCTAGATAGCCGCAGACAGCTGCCATCTGTTATGTTTAGTAACAACCCCACGCCGCTCCCCCTTCCCGGTGAATAAGCCTGCCTCGGTCATTAAGCCGGGAAGTTATTTTTTAACGGCTCCCACTCCCTCTCGCAAGCAGGTTTTGCCCATTAGGCAGCGGCTGCGGCTGTCTTCAGCGCCGCCGAATCCTCCTTTCTCCCCGCCTCCCGGCTAGGGCTGGAGGCCGTTTTCACTGTCAGCCTAGGCCTAGGGGCAGGTGCTTCACTGCAAAGGCGGAGAGAGCACCTCCCTCCACGAGTTCACTGAAGAGAAAAATCTGTGATGTGTGCACCATTTTAATGCATCGCATTTCAGGTCTGCAAATGCGAAGTGTAAATTGGACTAGAGTATGATTGTGAATCAGACCAGACGTCATGATTAATTTATCACCGTGCTCCAGATACATCAGCTAAAATAATATGAATTTCAAGTAACGGTTCCTCTTGCCTTTGTGTTGGCTGGTGAACTCTAAAGAATAGATCACTAAAGCAAGAAAGGAATTCACTTTCTTCTGGTATTGGCAAGGCATGGATGTAATTAAACATTCCCAACCAGGTTCCTAACACCACTTGAAACTGAATTTGCCCGTTGACATTTTATATCAGCCTATATCCAACTCTCAGTGATACACCCTAAGCGGCTGGAAAACACTGAAGTGGAGATGAGCTCTTTCATATTTCAGGCAATGTTTGAAATGCCTAAGGTTCTGGTTCTCCAACTGGCTGATTATTAGAATGTTTCAGGGCATTGCCACTCAGAGTGTGGTCCATGAAGCAGCAGCACCCCATCCCTTTCAAGATGATTAGAATGCAAAATCTCAGGCCCTACCTCAGACCTGTGGAGGCAGGTCCTGAGAATCTAACTTTTTAACAAGACCTCATATTAAAGTTTGAGAAGAAATGATTTAGTTTTTTTTTAAACCACAAATATTTGCCCAAACGTCTAGATGCATTTAGTAAGCAGCCCAGATGATTCTTATAGAGTGGTTAGGTTTGGAGGTCACTGTCACGAAAGTCTAAGGTTCAGGTGACTTTTATGCTCATGACATCAGCCGAATATTTGAATCAGTAGAACTGTCTTAAAGTTTGGTGCAAGTGGGTTTATCTCTTTGGGCATCCATGAATTACAAATGCAGTAAAGCTTATGAATTTTTTTTTGGTTAAATCACAACACATTTATTGCTCCATTAGGAAAGCTTAAAACTGAGAAGGTGGGTTTTCTCCTTGCATAACTGGCTTATTCACTTCCAGACTGAATGTAGGCATCAGAAAATCTTTTGCTTGGCCATTAAAACTGCCCCCTCCCCATCCAAATGGTCTGACTTTAGTTATAACGGTACCTTTCATTCAGAGGGACACAAAAAGTCCTTTATGCTGATGCTCAGTGCTGTTTAGGGTTATACTGGAAGACTGTGTCTCATTCTGGACTTTACAATAAAAGAAGGACGTGGAGACCTTGGCAAAGGGTTCAGAAGAAATTCCTAAAGATTATTTTTAAAATTTAAAGTGAATCCTCAAGTTGCACAGCATTTCTAGAAAGTAGACATCCATCCATTCATCGATATAAACAACATGAAATGAACTGTCACTGCAGCTTGAAAGCTTTTCACTTTTAGAGAAATTAATATTGTAGGAATAAGTAGAGGAAGAGGTAGGAATGTCTCTGGCACACCAGTTCTCCCCCTGGGTCGCACATCGCAATCACCTGGGGAGGTTTTAAAACTCCCGGTGCCAATTAAGTGGATGGTAAGGAGGCTTCAGTAGTTTCTAAAGTTCTCTAGGTGTTTCTGATTTGCAGCTAAAAACGAGAAGAGAGCAGTGCTTCTCCAACAGTAGCACACATCAGCACCACCTGGGGATTTTGTTAAAATGCAGATTCTGATGGAGCAGGTCTGGGGTGGGACTTCTGCAGCTCTAACAAGTGCTCAGGTGATGTCAAAGCTCCGGTCTGTACCCCAGGCTTGAGTGGCAAGGGGCTAGAGGCCTTTGATAGTAGACAAATCTCTCTCCCAGAAAGAGTTCAGGATCTTATTTTAGGACTACACCAAACTCCCTGTGGCTTTATTACATTTGTCAACAAGAAAAAGACATCCCTTCAGGCATCACCTAAACCAATGGAAAGAAAAAAGCAACATCAGGAACACTGCTTTGGATGAAAATATTTAACAATGATCAGTATCTCCTTGAATGGAGAAGTATTTACAGAATTTAAAGGACAGAGATATTCCTGGATTTGGGGGACAATATTGCCATCCCTAATCTCATGCTACTCTTTCCTCAGAATGGTTTTATTTAGTAGCAGAGTCATCACAATGGTATCTGGTCAAGTTTAGGGGCAGCTGGGGGCGGGTGCTGCCGCATCTATGTTGGGAACATCTGGTCCGTCTCAGAACCGAGAGGATCCTCTGAGTTCTTGGCATAGGAGAGCCGGCCACTTTGTCATGAGACTCCATTCAGCTGTCAACATGATGGGGCAATTAACTAAACACAGTTTTAAAAACTTCAAATTTAAACGTGTCCACAGTGAAAGGAATAGCTAGCCTAGATGACAGGGCTTTAAGTGTGCTATCTCATTTAGATTCTCAACAACCTTATGGGGTGATTACTATTATTATCCATATTTTACAAATAACAGAGCTTAGAAACGATGAGAGACTTGTCCAAGACCACACAACTAGAAAGTAGCAGAACCAAGGTTGGGCCCCACTTCCATTTGACTCCAAAATTGCCACACTAAGTTCATCCGTGTGACGATAAATCTAGCTTGCTGTTTGGAGTTTTCTATGGGTATTTCTGCTGCTATAAGCAGTGTGTTCATGTTTTCCCTAGGCTGTGGTCTAAATATTTTTTAAAAAGCAGCCTTTTAATTTTTTAATTAGCCGGGTTCCCCAAAGATAAGGCTCTTTAAAGGTCAGATGTTAACTTAATCCTCTTTGGGTTATCATTGAAAAAGATCAGCTGTATTGACCTTGACAAAACCGCCTCAGAGGCTTGGGGACAGACAGGCCCTTCAGTATCAGTGAACACAGACAACTGCTGTTATGGGAAGGGGCATCTTCTGTGCTTTTGATAGCAGGCAGATTTGTTTTTCTTGACAAGACCCTGAGTAAAAAGACTTAATATCCATCTTCAGTGTGAATTGAATCGTGTCCTGCTGACATTAGATCCTCAGCCCCAAGGAACACCAGGCTGGCCACTGAGGGGCTGCGCCAGGCAGACTCAATGACCGCGAGAAGAAACAGAGCGTGACAGGGGCTGAATTGCATTGCCAAAAAGGGCAGGCTTGTCACATGCTTATCAGGCTGCCTCCACCGCAAAGCCTGACCAATGACACAAGACAACAGTGGCCCACAGCTTGTGGAACACTTTCCTAAGGAGAGTCAGGACTTCTAAGATATCAGCCTAAAATGCAGAGTTTGCCTGAAAAGAGAAAAACTCTATCAGCTTTGAGTCAACATGGTAACATCTCTTCTACATGACAGCCGTAACAAAGCATTGCTATCCTGGGTGTGTGCTGGGATAAAGATGGGGGCACGCTGACCCACCCCAAGCCTGCACAAGGCTAGAGGGGGAACCGCTAGGACCAGCATTGGCAGTTGAGACAATTGGAGTCCTTCCCTGGGATTGTTTAAACTGTAAGTAAAAGAAGGAATCTTCACCCTTCCAGGGGCAGCGGTGGAGGGATCAAAGTTTAGGAGTTGTCAGCAGCCTTTCTGGAGGCGCTGGTCTAACCTAGAGGAGGCGCTGGTGTAACCCAGAGGAGGCAACTGGTCTAACCTAGAAGGTAAGAAAGGCTACGGAGAAAGCAGGGAGGGCCCTCAGGCTCCTGGGCCCAGTTGTTCCTGAGGCTCAGCTCCTCCTGACCAGCCAAAATGTAGTTGTTCAACAGTAGATACTACAAAGTAATAAATTCCCTTTTTGCCTAACCTAGTTAAATTTCTATCAGTTGTCGGCAAGAAAGCCCTGACTCCTACAGAGGAAGTATGAAATGTGATCTTAGAAAATCTGCACTTCATTTTCAGTGTCCTCTCCTCTGAAGTGGACAAGCAGTGCATTCCTGCAGGGGACACTGTTTTCTCCCATTTCATAACCAGCAGGCTGATGGCTCCTTCCCAGAGGATCTGGCCATTGGTTTTCTGCCATGTGGTTTTAAGAAAAAGCTGAGAATTTCAAAATGTCTCCTCTGGGGAAAATCTGCAGTTTCTCTAAGAATGGAAGAAGGAATGCACTTTAGTAAGCTGAGGAGTGCAGGTACTTTAGGAGAGCAGGTCTCCCAGCTGGTGTTCACATGACATCATAATGTCAGGAATGGAAAGGGATGTGCATTTATGGAACGTGCCTCGCAACATGTAAGGCACATTTTAGAAAATAATCATTACATCACAGATAAGAACTGCTAGTCCATTTTGTAATGTAGCCGAGAAATATTATGATTTTAACTACTTTCTAACCCCTTACCCATATCCTCTCTCTTATCATTCAAACATCCTTGGGGACTTCCTATATGGATAGGACTAAAATTCTAGCAGAAGAAAATTCTTGCTGTTTTAGTTCAAAGGTAGATTTTTTAAAAAAATTTATAGCAGATACCAGATTTTCAAATGTAAGAGCCAAGCTCTTGAATAATTTTTGTCTTTTTAATTCTAAAATCTTGTTTCCAAATACTAAGGGCCAAAGACAAAAGGACCTAGAGTCCAGACTTTATTCTATAAACCAGGGGTCAGCAAGCTATGGCCTTCAGGGGTAAAGCTTTTGTAAATAAAGTTTTATGGAAATAGTCACACCCATTTCTTTATGAATTGTCTATAGCTACTTTTGCCCTAGAACAGCAGAGCTGGGTGGTTGCAACAGAGACTGTATGGAATGTAAAGCCTAAAATAGTTACTTACTATCTGGCCCTTTTCAGAAAGCTTGCTGACCTCCGCATAAATCATAGGAAGGAGGAAGTATATAATAAGAGGTGGTGTTTTCTTCCCCCAAAAGGGATAAGGATTTGACCTGCAAGAGAGAGAAATTTAAGGATGGGTGACTAAAGCTTAGAGATTTCTGAGCTCTGAAGAATAGGCACAGAGCCCACCATCCTGAACTAAGTCTAAAAGAGAGTGGGAAATAAAAACCACAGATTGACTTGGAAGTAGAGAGTAGAGAAACTTTTGCCTACAGGTGACCCCGTGAAGGGTCTAGGGGCAGCCTCAATACAGAGTGTTCTGTAGGAGTTTCCAGAAGATTCCTATGTCCCCTAAAAAGGACTGGAGGTGACTCAAAGGGCTGAAAGCCCGGATGAAGTCTCTCAGTTATGACATGGGACTGCCACCAACAAATGAGCTGGACCATACATGTTGGAGACCCCAGCAGGACAAAAGCAGCATTAGAGACTGAGCCAGTATCCAAAATGCTATCAAGGGCAGGGGATGTTACATGTCCTGGATGCCTCATTCCTGATGCCAGGATAAACTCTTGGAGCCCCTGATTCACCCTCAGAACTCCAATTACTCCTTGGACAGAAAGAGATAAAATATGGGATCCTTGTCTAAGTGGTTCCCAAAAAGTGCTGAGCAGGCTTCCTGGAAGATAGTGTGGTCTCACTGTTAGCAGTATCTTTTAGCTTATCCTTCAGAAGTTCTGCCCCAATGAAGTGTCATCAGCATTAGGACAATAATGTTGGTGTCTGAAACAGCACTGTCCACAGAACTTCCTGCTGGGGTGGAAATGTTCTATATCTTCACTGTTCATCCACTAACTGCATGTGGCTATTGTGCTTGAAGTATGGCTGTGCCACTGAAGGACTGATTTTTTCACTTGCATTTAATCTTTATTAACTTCTGTTATAATTTAAATAGCTACAGTACAGGTCTAAGAGATTAGATTATTTTCCAGGTAAAAATGAAAAGAAATAACTGAAGAAATCCAGTTTGAGAGCTAGTGGACCTTGTGACATCTCTTTTCTAGTCTCTTCAGTTTTGTCTCTGGATTAAATTCCTAGAGTGTTCCTGGAATGTTCTCACACATATTACAGATTAGAGAACCCAAATGAAGAAGCAAAACACAGATCGTTTGACATGAGGATGCCTCAAGAACTTTTCTTTTGATCCCCGCAGGCCATCTGGAGCTGATGGACAAAGAGGTCCGAGATGAGGGAAAAACACAGATCGCAAAAGAAACCTAAGGTGAGGGGGCATCTGGGTGGCTCAGTCAGTTAAGCATCCAACTTCAGCTCAGGTCATGATCTCACGGTTGGTGGGTTCCAGCCCTGCGTCGGGCTCTGTGCTGACAGCTCAGAGCCTGGAGCCTGCTTTGGATTCTGTGTCTCCCAATCTCTCTGCCCCTCCCCAACTTGTGTTCTATCTCTGTTTCTCAAAAATAAATAAACGTTAAGATTTTATTTATTTATTTATTTTATTTATTTTTTGAGAGAGAGAGAGAGAGCGCGCGCGCGCGAGCGCCAGCATGAGCAGGGGAGGGGCAGAGAGAGAGGGGGACGGAGGATCCGAAGCAGGCTCCGTGCTGATAGGCTGACAGCAACTGCAAGCCGGATGTGGGGCTTGAACTCACAAACCGCGAGATCACGACCTGAGCCCAAGTCGGTCGCTCAACCGACTGAGCCACCCAGGCGCCCCGGCGTTAAAAAACGTTGAAAGAAAGAAAGAAAGAAACCCAAGGTAAGAAAAGAAGGTGGTGGGGCACGGTTGGGGCGGGAGATGATGTAACTCCTTCAGCTGCCTGGTTTCGCATCCCCCAGTACTGTCAAAACCCCTCCTGAACCAGTCTCCACACCCAGCTGTATTTGGTCTGCTCTTATCCCTTCTTTCCTCCGTGTCCAAGCCTGTAATTATTGACACCAGGTGCGCTGCTAACACTCATCTCCTGTGACTTTATCATTCACAGAACTGTGAGTGGTAATTTGCCAACTTCCATGGAAGTTTCTTTTAAAGGCAGAAAACGCTGGGTGTAATGTTACATCACTAAAGAACCCTTAGACAATAGAAAAGGAAATGGAATTTATCCAGGGAACAAAGGAGTCTGCAGCTCACTTCTCTTCAGCTCTAGACAACACTGTGGAATTGACTGCAGGGCTCTGGGAGAACAGAGACGGTGCTCAGGACAGGAAGCGGCTTGTGGCAGGAGAAGCTCCTGGGGTTGGTGCTTAGTAACTCCAAGTGGGGCATTTGCCCTAATGCCAAGTTGAGATTGAAGCGAGGAAGCAAAAGACTGGTTTATGCACTCAATAGGTTGCCAGGGAAGACCACAAAGTAGTTAGGAGGTTTTGAAGGCAGGCTTCCTGGTTTCAGACCCGGGCTTAACCCGTTAGTAGTGGTGCACCCCTGTACAAGTCAGGCACCCTTTCTAAGCCTCAGTTGTTCATCTGAGTAATAGGACAATTATCATGCCTATGTCAGGGTGGTGTTTGAAGGATTTAAAGAAGATGCTGTGTGGAAAGCACTCAACCAACTACCTGACACAGAATACACACAGTGTCAACCGTGTGGCAGTGCTGGTTTGCTTTGCTTTGCTTTGCCCAGCCGTGTGCAAAGTGGTCATAAGACAGAGTAGCCGTGTACTTTGGGGCATACACCTGCAAACCTGTCATGTTCGGTATCTTTGGAAGAAGAATGTTCCATCTGCAGCTGGTTTTGTGTATCTCTTGCTTCTGTTGGCCTCTGTGCAAGTCTCTTTCCTTAGGAAGGCAGACTGACAAAGACTCCTTCCTCCCTTCAGGCCTTTACTTGGCTCAGGAGACCTACGGCTCCAGACTGAGAGGTTCGGAAGTCCCCTCCAGTGAGCTAAGAGATAAGAAGAGAGTAATTAGTAAATAACTTTCACCTTGGATGACAGACGGATGAACAAATTACACATTGTGACTCAAATACAGGGGACTCTAAACTGTGTGTTCAGCGTGTCTCCCAGCTTTGGGGTTTCTCAGGGGTGGGAAAATGGGGTCCAAATCCCAAGGGTCCCTGGTAGGTTCTTCAGTCTCTTCAAGACCAGTGCCGTTTCTAAGGAGCCAGTTCTGGAGGATTTAAAATCTTATCTTAGTAACCAGATTTCCTTGCCACTCCTCCCCATCAGCTCTTCTGTGGACTACATTGCTGCTGAGGAATTTGTGTGAACGCCAGTTCCCCAGTCATGCTCCCTTCTCCGAGAGAGACTGAGGAAGAATTTAGCAAAGCAAGGAGTTAGGAATAAGGTGGAGTGATGATATCGGACACCTGGGAAAGAGAGGCCATGAGGAAGGATCAGACACCTGCCCACAGATGAGAAGCATGATGATAATTCCGCACAACCCCCTTCCTGAACTTGTCTGTGAGACCTCATCTTAACCCCTGGCAACAAGTGAAAACACTGCCTACCCTCCATTTAGAGAACAAATAATCGTGGTTCACAAGTTAGAAATTAGGCCAAATTTAGTCATAGGGATACAACCAATATTCACAGCCCTTGAAAAACTGCCCTGGCCATGGGGGCAGGCACTTTGGATGGTCTCCAGCCCCCCTCCCCTTGCCCGTCAGGGCAGGAGACCACAGTGCTTGCTTCTGTGCTTCCCAAAGGCTGAGAGCCTGCCTGAAGATATCTCAAAGGTGAGTTTTTGAAAGTCATACTCATGGTGATCTTGACTTTTTGTGGTGAAAAGATTAATTGGCCAATTTGAATTTAAGACCCAAATGGACTTGACAGGCAGTGTCTGCAGTGCTGCATAAAATATTTCTTGTTATTCATTCAGCTCAACTCATCCTGACCTTGAATATGGGGGAAGCATACATCTGAAACCAAGAGCTCACCCTGCTTGCAGAGTGGTGGGTGGGAGCCCCCATGGGAGCCTTCTTCCTGCCAATGGGGAACCACAAGCCTGACTCTGTAGGGGCAGTGGACACCCAGGGAAACAGTCACTTCCTGTTCAGGAGGAACCTCCAGTCGACTACTGTAGCTCATGGCCTTGAGGAAGTTGAAGGGGCCCCCAAAAACCTAGCAAAAATCTATCTGAATACACAAACTCCAAGACAGACTTCAGAGCTGTGCCCACAAAAGATGGTGCCAGCTCACCTACTGACAAGCCAGGGGTAGGGTGTGGGGACTCAGGAACAGGGTGCACTCAAAATGACATATCAGAGAAAGGGTTAGTATCCAAAATCTATAAAGAGCTTATCAAAATCAACACCCAAAAAACAACCCAGTGAAGAAATGGGCAGAAGACAAGAACAGACATCCAGGTGGCTAACAGACAGATGAAACAAATGCTCAACATCACTCATCATCAGGGAAATACAAATCAAACCACAATGAGATACCACCTCATACCTGTCAGAATGGCTAAAATGAACAACTCAGGCAGCAACAGATGTTGGCAAGGATGTGGAGGAGAAACACTTTTGCACTGTTGGGAATGCAAACTGGTTCAGTTGCTCTGGAAAATGGTATGGAGGTTCGTCAAAAAATTAAAAATAGAGCTATCCTATGACCCAGTGATTGCACTACTAGGTATTTATCCAAAGGATACAGAAGTGCAGTTTTGAAGGGGCACATTTCACCCCAATGTTTTTGGTAGCACTATCAACAATAGCCAAAGTATGGAAAGAGCCCAAATGTCCATCAACTCACGAATGGATAAAGAAGATGTGGCATATACATACACAATGGAATATTATTTGGCAATCAAAAAGAATGAAATCTCGCCATTTGCAACAGTGTGGAAGGAACTAGAGTGTATTATGCTCAGCGAGCATAACAACAGAGAAAAACAAATATATGACTTCACTCATGTGAAATTTAAGATACAAAAGAGATGCACATAAGGGAAGGAAAGCAAAAATAATATAAAAAGAAACAGGGAGATAAACCATAAGAGACTCTTAAATACAGAGAACAAACAGGATTGCTGGAGGGGTGTTGGGTGGGGGGGGGGGATGAGCTAAATGGGCAAGAGGCATTAAGGATGGCACTTGTTGAGCTAAGCACTGGGTGTTATATGTAAGTGATGAATCACTAAATTCTATTCCTGAAATCATCATTACACTATATGTTAACTAACTTGGATTTAAATTAAAAAAGAACAGGGTACACTCAGAACTTAAGTCCCAGGTGAGCACCTCCCATTAGCCCCATCCAGGTGCCCCTTCCCCACCTCAGGGCAGCCCTGAAACAACAGGTAGGAGCTTTTTGGAATGACAGTGGCAGCCCATGTGGTCTCTGCCCCCGTTCTGCTCTCTCCTATTTGCAAAAGCAGCTGTACCACTACAGACTGGCTGTGCCTGCACCCCAGACTTTCTTGGTCTAGCAGAACTGGCACAAGCACATGCCTGGGAGGTTCCAGGATGGGGCTTTATCTGCTGTCTCCATAGTAACAACTATCACTTACTGAGTTGTTATTAGGGAGCGTCCCTGAGTTAAGCAATTGACCTACATGCTTGACTCAGGGGGCTAACATTCTGCATCAGCTGAATGCTGCCATTCTTCCACTCCCCTGTTCATTCACTGGCTTGTCTCATAAATGTGAACAGCATCTGTCACTGTTTCTCAAAGACCGGAATCCAGTCTTTCCCACATCTTCATCTCCTACAGAGAATTAGCTCAGGGGCTTGCATGTACTGTTGGAAATGTGAAGGAAAATCCTCCATGTATGTACTGGATGTCATCGACTGAATGCCTGCCGTGCTCACAATTGATCTTGCCTTATCCCACGTGACTTTCCTGCCCTATGTCAGAGGTTGGCACCTGAGCTTCAGGCTCCTGTCTCAGGCTGGGTGTGGTCTGTGAGATGGCTGGTCCAGAGAGGGAGCACCGTGGAATGAGACTCTTGAGAATGGATGTTGACTAGCCAGGCAATCAGATTCTCTCCCTTGGGGAAATTTGATTAAAGGCCTATGGAAGGAGTTCATCAGTTGGTGGCAGCAAAAGTAGAAGAAATAAGTTGAGTCACACATATGGTGGAATCCTGAAAGTGAACAAGCAATGTCTGCCCACATGTAAGAGGCTAGAGCCCTTATATCCTTGAATGATGTAACCCTGAGGCTCTATTTGTCTAACTAAAATTAAGTGCTATATTTAGGAACATGTGTACTCTTCTACAGCCATCATCCAAATGCATAAATGCTGTAAAAGAATTTGGGAACATAAACCAAAATGAAAAACAGCCAAAGGGTTTCTCTTTGCTGAGCCCATTGTTTTCAAATTCAGGACAAGGCCAAGCACTGTCCATTGCCCGCACCTGCTTTCTTCCTCCCCTTCCTCACCCGATTCCATAGTCTCACATGGCTAACTGGAATGGGGTCTCTGGCCACGCAGGCTGCTATACCTAGACAATGGGTCACTGCCTTGTTTTCCAGATGGTCTGTGGGTTGGGAAATCAAACTCTGCCTGACTGTTGTATTTCTGGTTGGCCAGGGAGGGGCATTCTCTGGACATGGTAGATCTAGCATGTGGTCTCCTGTTCCCTGTAGTGCCAAATGGTAGGTGCTTTTTGTCAATTTCTAGGTAATTTAATTTTTTTCAGTGTACATTGTCTTTTCCTATCCTCATTATAGTTTGTCTCCAGATAATGGGGAATTGAGTATTCTCAGTAAATCTGCATATCTCCATACATAGCCATATAAGATGCAAACATGTTTACATGATGGGTATTGCCAGCAAATGTGACATGATAACCAAAAATAACTACACTGTAGAAAGTAAGTGTTGGGTTCAGCTAATAACATGACCAGCTAATAACATAACAGGATTTTTTTTTTGCCATGAAATAAAATATATTGATCAAAGTACATGCACATTGCAAATAGGTATTGCCAACTGTCCACAAAAATAATGGCTGTATTAATCTACATTCAAGAGCATATACGTTCATATGTTCTCATGCATTGACCAACACAGGGTCGTATCATTTTTTAGTTTTTGCCCATCTGAGAGGTGAAGAATCATACCTACAAAGCAACCACTAGTTCTCCTTTTTCTAATGGGTGGTGGTTTTTATCAGTCACAGTCTAGTCAGGAAAACAGAAAATTTATTCCAGCTTTCTGGTCCATCTCCTATAATTAGCATGAAGTAACTTAAAAAGGAAAAAAAAAAAATCAGCTGGCAAAGGAGTAATGTAGTTGAAGGGATGAGAGCCCCAGCATCACAAGGTGGAGTTGAGAAGAACAGATCTGGAGCTGAGATGTTAGCTTCAAGACCAGCATATTTCCATGGTCACTGGAAGTTAATATTTCTTCTGCAATGCTTTTGCATTGTCTTTTTTTTAATTGAAGTATAGTTGACACACAATGTTGCATTAGTTTCAGGTGTAAAACATAGTGATTTGGCCAGTCTATATAACATAAGATGATTTTGTAATACTACAAAATCGCCTTTCCTAACTCATTGTGGATATGAGGACATCCAACCTGAATGCAGGTAGAGGAAATAAAATGTCATAGAGTTTCTGTTTGGATATTTTTATATAAATGTTTCTTAGAAGACAGTGGTTCCTGAAAGTTCTGATCACAGGTCAATGCATCCAAGTTAGAACTTAACAGTGTGAGGTTGTCAAGAAACAAGGGACTTAAGATTCCAGTCAAGAAGGAGTATTGGGGACCAGATTTATCCTTCCACATGAAGCAATTAAGGACATAGACAAAATATATGAAACAAAGACTTTTAGGACATTGGACAACCAGGCAGTAAGGCACAGGGATCCCTGAGAGAAGAGAAACATAAAATATGAACCCGTGAATGCCCCAGCTTATTGCCTGGGGAGAGGCTACATCACAGGGAGGGGGGGATTAGGTGGAGCCTTGTGACCCCTCCGCATTGGGTAGACAGAGTTTGGAGTCTGGGTAAGCTCGGGCACTAGAATTCTCAGGAGAGCATCTCTGAGAAAGCTTAAGAGAAAGGGCTCTAGAGAGCAGCAGAGGCTCCTGCAAGTCTCCAGCTGAGCTCCAGCCAGCACATGCATATGAGGAAACTACATAAGACCAGGTACAGGATCACCCAGTACTGGATAATGTATAAATATTCCACATATTCAGTAGCAAACTTTATGTGACCTCAATTTAGAGAATTTTAAAAAGTATCACCCCCCTTATGACTTAATTACCTCTTAAAGGTCCCACCGCCAAACACCATGACATTGGGGTTTAGGGTTTCAACATACTGATTTTTTTTTTTTAAGTTTATTTATTTTAAGAGAGAGAGAGAAAGAGAGAGAGAGAGAAAGCAGGGGAGGAACACAGAAGGAGAGAAGGAATCCCAAGCAGACTCCATGCTGTCTGCTGTATCCCATGAACCATGAGATCTTGACCTGAGCTGAAATCAAGAATTGGAGGCTTAACTGACTGAAGCACCCAAGTGCCCCTTGACATATGGATTTTTATATATGAACATATTAGACATTTGAACATTTAGCTCATTGCATAGCTTAATCCCTATTCTCTCTCTTAAAGTCATTGGTATATTTTTGAAAACTACCTTTGAGAATAAGGTATAAACAAATAGTCAAATCAGGACTCCTGTTTTGCAAAGAAAAATTCTAGCTTTGACTTTTGGAAAAGCCAATCAGACAAAGATTAGCAATGAAAGTATGTCTAAAACTTTCAGGATTGATGGAATAGTTGAAATCTACCTCCTTAAAAGGAGGTGAAGATTGATGTAATGTTCTCTCTGAGATAAATGCTTTTGCTAGCACATTATCAATGTCCAGTCTACTCTCCAGGGCACATTGTCCAGACTCAAGGCCAAAAATAGGGTGGGGTGAGGGAGCCAGGAAAGCTTGGGGATGGATGAAACTCAGAGATGGAGCAGGAGGCAGGCTGGGATGGCAGTCAGTCAAAGGCAAAGCTCAGGACCGGATCAGGAACCAATAGAGGGTTGAAGCTCAGGACAGGGAATTCAAGGATGGAGTGAGAATATGCTAGGCACATGTATTAATTCTTAAAAAGTTAAAAGTTGGAAAGGAAAGGGAAAGCCTTTCTTTACAGTAGAATACAGAAAGTATGGAGGTACAAAATCAATTGACGCTAACACTGGTAGGTGAGAGTTTGATGAGGAATAGACAACACAGTCTCAATCAAATTCCACATTAATTACAAGGTGAAAAACAGTGACTTCACAGTGGAGAAAACCAGCAGATATCACCTTAATTGAGTGATCAAAGATGACATAAACCACCAATAATGGGAAAAATAGGTAACATGTGCCTCCTGGATGTGATGCACCAAGGAGGACATGGCATCAGTTCTGTGGTGGTCCTGCCACAACTGCATCATCTGAACTAGTAATGAGAAAGCACTGAGGGATAGTCTCAGAATAACTGGCTTCTTTTCCTCAAAAGTGGCACAGTCATTAAAGACAAAGGTGGGCTGAGGGACTGTTCCAGAATGAAGAAACTAGAGAGACACGACAGCTGATTGCAATGCATGATCCTGGGTTGACCTTGGAGTGGCAGAAAGGGCTATGAAAGGCATTTTGGTGTAATTGATGAAATTTGAATATGGACTATAGATTAGGTGACTGTGTTTTATGAATGTTATCTTTCCTGGTTATGATAATTGGGCTGTGATTATGTAAGAAAACATCCTTGTTCTATGGAAATACACGTTGAAGTATTCAGAGGTGAAGAAGTACAGTGTTTCAACTCATTTTCAAATGGTTCAGAAAACAGTAACTGCTGATACAACCAATAGTGTACTTATCTAAATATTTTAGATAATTTAGTGTTTGCCCACTCCTCCTGTTGCCAGGAGTTGGTTAAATTCACCATCTAGTATGTAAGCTACTGAAAGCAAGGACTAAAGAGTAGACATCACAGAGATGTCCTGGACTTGGAACAGTAATTGATGACACTTTGTATTGTCCCCTCTGGGGACGGGCTAATGCAGTTTTGAAAATTGCATTATGTGAGGCCAGGAGCATTTTGGGAAGCATTTGAATGAAAAAGATGTGGATGTAGATATTGGGAGACTTGCGAGATGATTTACAGAAGACAGTTGCCATAAATTGTTGCCCAGTATTCACCCCCTCCTCCTGTGCTCCGATTTCCTCTAGGACATCTCTTATACAGCCTTATGTCTGGTCTCAGTGCATCACTAAATTTTGGCATCTGTCTTACAATGAAGCTAAGAGGATAGACCATTCCTCTGATTACCTTGGTTTTCACTCATTTCCAAGCCTGGTTTTCCAGCCTTCTTATAAGTCTGTGAGCTTCTAAGAGGCTTGCTATAAATTTCACTTTTCCCTTAAGTATTTCCTAGAGTCAAGATCTGTGGCCTGAAAAGGAAGAACCCTGACTGATCCATTCACTGTGTGGTGGGCACTGTGGTAGGTATTTTGCATACACTGTCAACAATTCTCAGAGCCCTCTACCAGTCTCATGGAGAAGACAGGCATATAAAGGCTAATTGCTAGTAGCAAGAACCACAAATCCATTTGTCTCAGCTAATCAAGAGTTTTAAATGGGGATCCTAAGTACAGTTTTTACTGTGGGAATCGGAGTTGATCCTCACCAGCCAGATAAGAGGAAGGGGAAAAAGCGGTTTGCAAGCTCTGTGCCTCCAGCCTGTGCCCACGGCCACGTGAGGCAGGAAGAGAAATCCATCCTCATAAATAAAGTTGTTAATCTTTTAAACAAATGGTGCTGGGAAAACTGGATATCCATATGTGAAAGAATGAAGCTGGACCCTTACCTTACACCATATACAAAAATTAACTAAAAAATGGATCAAAGACCTAAATTTAAGAACTATATAGCCCTTGGAATAAAACACAGCTGAAAATCTTCATGACTTTGGGTTAGGCAATGATTTCTTAGTTATGACACCAAAAGCACAGGCAATAAAAATAAATAAATCAGGCTTCACCAAAATTAAAAACTTTTGCACATCAAAAGACACTATCAACAGAGTAGAAAGACAACCCACAGAATGGGAGGAAATATTTGCAAATCATCTATCTGATAAGAGATTAATATCCAGAATATATAAAGAATCCCTACAAGTCAACACACCAACAAAACCAAGCAACCCAGTTAAAAATGGGCAAAAGTTAAACTAGACTTTTCTCCAAAAAAGATAACACAAATAGCCAATACACACATAAAAAGATGTTCAACATCATTAGTCATCAGGGAAATGCAAATCAAAACCAGTGAGAAACCACCATAGGATGGCTATTTTTCAAACAAATAAACAAAGAGAAAAGTATTGGTGAGGATATGGGGAACTGGAACCCACATCATTGCTTCTGGGAATGTAAAATGGTGCAGCTGCTGTGGGTGACAATCTGGCAGCTCCTCAATAAGTTGAACACAGAGTTACAATATGACCCAGCAATTCCACTCCTAGGTATATACCCAAAAGAATTGAAAACATGGACTTCAAGCTGTATTACAAAGATGTAATCATCAAGACAGTATGGTACTGGCACAAGAACACTCAGATCAATGGAACAGAATAGAGAACCCAGAAGTAGACCCACAAACGTATGGCCAACTAATTTTTGACAAAGCAGGAAAGAATATCCAATGGAATAAAGACAGTCTTTTCAGCAAGTTGTGCTGGGAAAACTGGACATAACATGCAGAAAAATGAACCTGGACCACTTTCTTACACCATACACAGAAATAAACTCAAAATGGATGAAAGACCTCAATGTAAGACAGGAAGCCATCAATATCCTCGAGGAGAAAGCAGACAAAAGCTTTGATCTTGGTTGCAGCAACTTCTTACTCAACACGTCTCCAGAGGCAAGGGAAATAAAAGCAAAAATGAACTACGGGGACCTCATCAAAATAAAAAGCTTCTGCACAGCAGAGGAAACAATCAGCAAAACTAAAAGGCAACCGACAGGATGGGAGAAGATATTTGCAGACGACATATCGGATAAAGGGTTAGTATCCAAAATCTATAAAGAACTTATCAAACTCAACACCCAAAAAACAAATAATCCAGTGAAGAAATGGGCAAAAGACATGAATAGATACTTCTCCAAAGAAGACATTCAGGTGGCCAACCAACACATGAAAAAATGCTCAACATCACTCATCATCAGGGAAAGACAAATCAAAACCACAATCACACCTGTCAGAATGGCTAACATTAACAACTCAGGCAACAACAAATGTTGGTGAGAATGCGGAAAAAGAGGATCTCTTTTGCACTGCTGGTGGGAATGCAAACTGGTGCAGCCACTCTGGAAAACAGTATGGAGGTTCCTCAAAAAATTAAAAATAGAACTACCCTATGACCCAGCAATTGCACTACTAGGTATTTATCCAAGGGATACAGGTATGCCGTTTCCAAGGGGCACATGCACCCCAACGTTTATAGCAGCACTATCAACAATAGCCAAGGTATGGAAAGAGCCTAAATGTCCATCAATGAATGAATGGATAAAGATGTGGTGTGTGTGTGTGTGTATACACACACACACACACACACACACATACATACATACAGTGGAGTATTGGCAGTCAAAACAACTGAAATCTTGCCGTTTGCAACTACATGGATGAAGCTAGAGGGTATTATGCTGAGTGAAGTTAGTCAGAGAAAGACAAATATCATATGACTTCACTCATTCGAGGACTTTAAGACATAGAACAGATGAACACAAGGGAAGGGAAACAAATAATATAAAAACAGGGAGGAGGACAAAACAGAAGAGACTCATAAATATGGAGAACAAACTGAGGGTTACTGGAGGGGTTGTGGGAGGGGGGATGGGCTAAATGGGTAAGGGGCATTAAGGAATCTACTCCTGAAATCACTGTTGCACTAGATGCTAACTTAGATGTAAATTTAAAAAATAAAAATTAAAAGAATTGAAAACAGGGACTCAAATTTGTATACCTATGTTCATAGCAGCATTATGCACAGTAGCCAAAAGGTGGAAAAACCCCTGTCCATCAATGGGCAAATGGGTAAACAAACGGTGGCATATGCATTGTTGGGATAGTAGCTGTAAAAAGGAATGAAATTCTGATACATCTTAGAACATGGATGAAACTTGGAAGCATTATGCTAAGTGAAATAAGCCACATACAAATGGGCAAATAGTGTATGATTTCACTTATATAAATATCTAGGATAGGTAAATTTCTCAAGATAGAAAGTAGACTAGAGGTTGCCAAGGGCTGAGGGGAGGGGAGAATGGGAAGTGACTGCTTAATGGATACAGTTTCTGTTTCGGGTGATGAAAATGCTCTGGAACTAGACAGCAGTAATGGTTAAACAACATTGTGAATGTACCTAATGCCACTGAATTGCACACTTAAAATGGTAACTTTGTTATGTATCTCTTACAGTAACAAAATTATGTGAAGAGATAATAAAGCTGGTGAGATTTTCTCTGAGAAGTTAATTTGGGTGGCTAATGATCAAAGATGTTTGAAAAAAAATGTTGGGTTTTTGTTTTTCCCAGCTTGAGGTTATTTTTTTACGGGTCATCTAAATCATGGATGGAGGTGTATCTAGTATATTTTCGTTATTAATATTCTTCAGCTTGCACAATAATCCATATACGCTAGAATTTCTCTTTGTCTTTTCCCCCAGTCACAAGAAAATGATTGGAAAGACTGTCACCAAATTTGGAGGCTTAAGTTAGTCTAACTTCAAATAATAGGCTCTGTGGCAAACATCACATTCACTTTGATGCTCCCAGAAACACTGAGGGGTAAGATTATCTGCAGAAGACCGGACTGAGGGCCAACTGTCTGCGGGCACACAGGAGCAGTTGCAGGTGAGGATAGCAGTGGAGGGGCCTCTGACAGGGCGGCTTTAGCATATCTGAGGGTTAGTGACAGCAGGGCTTTCTTTAGTTAATATTGGTTAATAATTCTGCCCAGCAATGGGCAGCATGGCTGGGACAGCCGGAGGATGAAGTAGCCAGTAAGTGGGCAGAGCCCACGCTGGTGGGTTTTGCTTTTCGTTTTTTGTTTTTGCTCATCACTTATATTCAGAAAATTTCTACTCCAAAGAATTGCATTTACTAAGAAGAAAAACATATTATTGTTTTACCTCCTGTCCTGGCCACAACTGGCATAGGTTACTGGCTCAGAATGGAAGGAAGCGGAGCACAGTGTGAGGAGGGAAGCTTTCTGATAACACAGAGCTTCTGGCAGGGTTCACACCCAAACTGTCATATTCACGGTGAATGGACTTGGGTAGCGGCTTTAGAAGCAGCTCAAAAATAGGCGCATGATAATTGTACACCCGAAGAGAGTCACCTCAGAAATAAGTTGCTGATAAATTGGAGGCTCTGTTTGATAAAGTGTTTTTTGAATTGTGAAGTATGTTGTCCATTGTTGAAACTTGAAAAAAAGGATACACTGTCAAATGCCGAACTGCTCTTAGCTGACTCTACGTTCTGAATGTTAATGTTATTTTGTTTTGGCTGGGAGGGCGGTGGTGGCAGAGGGCAGCGGCAGCAGCGAGCTAGAGCAAACAGGAAACCTCAAACAGCATTTCATGTGGTCCCCGCCTGTCTGCTCCCACGCACTTGCCTCAAAGTACGCAGTTCAAATTAGACCACCGCTCCTGGGTCGTGCTGGCCAAGTAATAGCTAGGCCAGCTAAGTCGGGGCTCAGCTAAGGTCATGAACGTCTCCTTCATGGAGTCACAGTTCTGCCACAGATACTAAGGCTCTCTACAGCCCCTATCTCTTCCAGAGGCTCCAGAACACTCCTCAGATGGAAGAAATAACAGATAAACTTTGTGACTGGGTAATCAGCCCAAATTACTTAATGACTGTTAGGTTTGGGGCAGCACTGTCCTGGGTGGTGTATGAGAATAACACACAGCTCCTCTATGTGTTGTGGAAATGCCACTGAACTTGACAGTAAAGCTGATTTAACATAAGCAATGCCATATTCCTAACGTAGACTTAGTGAAAAGCTCTCTTCAGGAAGCAAAGGACATAAAAAGCAGGCTTTCGTAGTGTTGTGCCTTTAAACCTCTCTTACTCCCCTTTGGGGATCTGAGTGTGGGAAGTTCCTGCTAAACCAGGCATTCTCACTGGCCTCAGCCGCCTTACCTTTTCCTTTGCTCATCTGTTTTCTCTGCTGGGAAAACATCCTGTTTAGCCCTGTCTATGCAAATCCAACCTCACCCTTAATGCCAGGTAGTCTGCTTCAACACGCAAAGATGCAGAAACACTGACCTCTCATAATTGGGAGCACTTGCGATACGAGATAATCCCATGTGGTCCCTGCATCTGCCACCAGCACTTATCTCAAAGCGCACAGTTCAAATAAGACCACGTCTCCTGGAGTGTATGTAACACCAATCTCATTTTCTGCAGGCACACACACATGCACAGGCTTATTTATCCAAACGCATACTGTGGCCCCCTGGTAGCTATTAGGGTTATCCACAATTATTGTGGTTTGTTCGTTTCAGGTTTCCTGAAGTTAGATGTGACTTGCTTTGACCAGTGAAACAATCCAGGTGGAGTGAACAGTAAAGCAATTCCCATAAGACCCTAGGATCTGAAGGAGACAGGCATGTTTGGCGACAGCCAGGAGACCACAGTGTGGCTGAAGCAAAAGCAAGGGAGGGAAGTCTGAGAGGTCTCAAGAACATCACATAGGGGGCTTTGTAGGCGACTGTTAAGGACTTTGGCTGTTAGTGAAATGGGAGCCACCTCAGGAATTTGAACAAAAGATCCCAGGAGGAGCAAGGCATCACTGGGATGGTGGTGGGATAACCTTCCAACTTAACCTTAACTGATGAAAGAGTTTTTAGTTTTCCAGGTCATTCTATCTTGCAGGCAGGTTCAGAATCACTGCTTCAGAGAAGACAGGGAAACAATGAATAGAGGGGAAACCTGCAATCCTTACCTGAAACTTCATTTTAATCACTTTCCTAATCGAACCTACAAGTGACAGTTGACAAATGATATTGGGTTATCCCCTCCTTCCCTTTATACAAGGCCTTTGGAGGGACATACTGGAGGGAGAACAAGACGACTAATCTACCGACCAGTGATGCATTATATTGACTGCTGTAAAACAGAAGGAGGATTTATGGAGCCTAAATTGGTTGTTTTTAATTTCAGAAAAGTAGAATTTTCTTCAGTTAAAAAAAATACCTTGTTTTTCCACTTTAGAACCTCTTCCTGCCCTTATCTCCTTTTCTTCCCCTCCTCCACATTCTTTTCCTCTTCCTCCTTTACCAAAGAGAAAACTGCCAACTTCATCAAATGACTTCAAATTATTAAAGTCTAAGAAAGTCACAGATTCTAAGATTAAAAAGTACAATTATTTTCACATAAACATTCACATTTTTATATCAGAACAAATGAGTTTTGAACAAAAGTGTTTGACTTTCAGTCCAAGAAACTAAAATATCAAAACAGTTCCAAGCGACTTAGAGAACCAACTACGTGATCTTCAGAAACTGCTACTGCATTCTTCCTTATTTCAAACCATGGAGACTTGCCCTCCAGGAAGTTTCCTTCTTGGAGCCCTGCTCCTCCTGAGATGAAGTTTTACTGACACTGTAGTTCTGTCAGATGCCAAATCCATCTGGTAGTGAAGCAGCAAACCTCTCTGAAGGTCAAGTTGAGCCAGTAACACTAGTGACAGGCACCTGCAGTTGACCTTGAACAAGGATATTTATATATGCATATGTAACACACTTATAGCCATATTGTCAGTAAACAGTCCAACCTACCTATATTGTAGAAATCAGGACAGAGCACAACGATATCCAAGGATGCAGAATTCAACACCCTGAGACTTCCCTTAAAAAATGTTTACGCAAGTCCTAAAGTGAATGTAGTCTAGGAACTTACATATTTAAAACAAAGCCAAAGGACAAAAACAAGGCAAGCATTCTGATTTCAGACATAAAAGTAAATACTAAGGAAGGACACCCAAGCAAGCTTCCTTTCTGTGATCTTGGCACATTAGCAGTTTTGTTGCCCTTATTAAATGCTAAGACCTCTTTTTATTTTATTAAGGATCATTGCAGCAAAATCTGTCAAAATACGTCAAGAAAAGTGG
This sequence comes from Herpailurus yagouaroundi, assembly GCF_014898765.1. Lineage (NCBI taxonomy): Eukaryota > Metazoa > Chordata > Mammalia > Carnivora > Felidae > Herpailurus > Herpailurus yagouaroundi. Next base: position 36,256,993 of record NW_024412396.1, on the reverse strand, counting down.
ACAGTTCTAAAAGCTGAATTTATATAAGTAACATGAGGACTTTTATTTGCCTAATGCCAAGTTAAAAACTCACTTCCCATGTGATTCTACTGTATCAAATCACTAGAACATTTTACTTGTTTTGTTATAAGCAGTTAAAAGATCAATGGCTAAAATAACAGAATAACTCTGTTCTTATAATGATATATATAGTGAATCTTCATTTTCTTCATTAAATATGATCAAATACACATTGAAGATTGTTATATTGAAACTTTAAAAGACAATCTTTGGAATGGTTTCAGTATGCTAATGTGAGGTACATATATAAACCCATTTGACCTAGAACAGTCACAAACTCATCTAGCAAATCCTTTGATTTTTAAATATGAAACAATTTTAGTTGATAGCAAAACAAACACAAATAGCAAAATACAATACAAAAAAGATTTTTAGGAAGGACACAGCACGACTACAATCTAAGTCAGAATTTGTCATCTAGTTCGAGCCTTCATCCACCTATAACAAAGACAGCACTTAAAAGAGTAATTTTCAGAGACTCGAGTGATGTCTCTGTCAGACTGAGTTGGGTCCATAAATCTCTATGACCTTAATGTGTGAAAGGAACTCTGCTCACCTTACTTTTATGTTAATTCAAAATAAAACCATAAAATCATTTTCCCATCTTATCTTTATGCTTTATTATAATCCAGCATTAATATTTAAACTCTGTAATTTCCTTTCCAGGTCAACTGCTGGAATAACATTTCTCCTAGCAATGTCCAAGCAAGTTGATCTGATACCAGCGCATCTAGAGGGCTGGCTCTACGAGAAGCTGAAATGACAAAGAAGAAGTGACTTAAAAACTGGAGATTTAATTTCAAGGTAGGAATCATAAACTTGGTATTGTCTGTTTTTACCAAACTTCATATATGCAAATTTTACACACGTATGGTTTTTCTTTAAACCTGTCATCCAGTTCTAAGGGTCAATTCCAAGGAGACACAACTAAATTGCAGTAATGAGAGAAGTACTGATTTGTAGTCTGATCATTCAGAATAACTAACTTCAGGGGTGCCTGGATTACGCAGTTAAGCATCCCACTCTTGATCCTGGTTCAGGTCATGATCTCATGGTTCATAAGATCCAGTGCCGCGTTGGTCTCTACACTGACATTGTGGAACCTGCTTGGGATTTTCCCTCCCTCTACTGCCCCCCTCATTCTCCCTCAAAATAAAAAAAATAAACTTAAAAAAAAAAAAACCTTTAGAAACTACTAAATTTAATGAAAAAACTGCCATTTTTATAGATCAAAGATGGTCAAATATCAGAAATTTCACTGACTCAAACGGACATCTGAAAAAATGTACCTTATGTACTCTTGCGTACCTGTAAGGAAAGCCACAGAGAAAATGCTTTGGTCTAGGAGACCCAAGCCTCTACCTAAACTATAGCAGAGGACACATATGCAGTATGTTGAGGTAAGGCACTATCTAGGTAACAGTACAACTATTAAACAATCTTATAAAAAGCTTTCTAGATACTCTGAATCACCTTATACAAGGTATCAGAGAAATTAATATGAATTTCACTAGACAACATGCAGCAGCTGAGTCCAAATCGCTTACCCATGTCTGGCAAGTGGCTGGTTTTGAGGCAAGTAAACAAAATGCTGTAGAGGGCATGCAAGCTAAGCTTGTCTGGGGCAGTTCACCTAAGAATAGATTTTTCAACCTGAATCAAAATTTCTGTGATTTGATGGGAATTTCAATCTAAGCAATTAAGTGATAGCAAGGAAAGAGCACCCCAATATTCGTTGCTCGGTAAATAATAGTTTAAAGGGAAAAAAATAATTGAAATAAACAATTTTTACTTAAAAAAAAAAAAACACAACAAACCCTACCTTCAATGTTTAAAAGAATTACCAAAAAACCAAAACCCCAGGACACAAAACTGCACTTTGACACGTGAACATGTACTCATTACATGTGAGCCAAATAAACTTATTTGCCTCAACCCTCATTTCCAAGACTTCCCACCTTTAATTAATTAACGTGTTTTCATTATACATTCCACAATGAAAATAAGTTTTGCAGTTCCTGGAACTTCACTTACGTCACTAATTCGGTGTACTTTAAAATCCCTCTAATTATGCAAGCCTATAAAGTAAGTCACACTTTCAGACATGAACACAGGTAATACAAAATACCAGAATTAGCAGAAGCATCAAAGCACACAGACACGCACACACACTGCTACTATGAAGTGAGCACTACATCAGGGATACTCAATGGGTAAGGCCTTTTCCAGACCACTTCCAATTCCTAATCTCAACTCTTCAAGAGAGTAAGAAATATTTATCATCTGTAAGAAGACAAATGTAAATGTTCTTGCCAAAGAACTTCTTTGTTTCTGGGATGTTTTTATGAAAACCATCAATTCAAACTTGCTTTCAGTACTCTTCCTAAAATCAAGAAGGCACAAGACTATCAGTTCCATGTTCTTTAGCCAATTAACCAAATTCAGTTGAACAAAAATTCTCTTAATTTGTCCTAATAACTTCAAATTTTCCACGTTTCTAGGCAGAACAAAAATGCTGCTTGCAATATCAATCATAAATACACACACATTATGCAATTGCCTGTTTATTTAGTGGCACCAGTTTTGCAAACTAGAAATTATTTCTACTTTTCATCTCACATACAATCTGCAACCATTCACAGGCTGAATGCAATTTCTTCAACAGAGTTGAAAACAAAAAGTACATTCTTAAAATTAGGACTGAATTCACATGTCTTCTTTGGACCAAGAAAATGGTACATAATACAAAATATACATTTATGGAATTTCTTTAAAAGTTTGGATCACATAAACAGCAAACAGTGGGTGAGTTAACTGTGGAGAATTTCATTATACACTGTTTAGGAAAAATATTTCTGCAGTTGTATGAGTTTTACATTTATAGATTTTTAAAAAATGAATCTATGTATAATACAACATGCTTTTAACACGTACATGGACTCTCCACTTGTAACATTTATGCAAATTAAGTGAAATAAACCATTTCAAGAGTGAAACCAACTACTATTGGGGCATATTACTACAAACAAGATACTTCCTGCGGATATGCTGATGTCTTCGTGAAGGGCTAACCAAGCAAGACAATGGTTTCTGTTTCAAAATTCCCACACATGGGAATTAAATAAGCTGTAACTGAACATCCAATTTGGGCAACAAATGAGACAAGCTAATCAATTTTTTCATGGTCGTTACATTTTAGTAGAAATCCCATTAATCCTGTACATTGATGGCCATATGTTACATCCTATTTTAACATTCTGTATCAGTAAGTAAATGCCTAATACCCTAGAATCTGAAGTGAATTAAACATTTAATGAACTCTAAAACTAGGAAGCTCAAAATTTTAAAACCTGAGTGCGATCAGACAGTTAAATGTCTTGTGAATATACTATATTTGCACTATGCAGGTCAGAAACATTCCAAACTTTCAATTTCCGTCTTACCTCTTTGCTGTTGAGTTTCAAAAGTGGCAAACTTAGAGTGATGTTATCCTCCAGAACTGGTCCAAATAAGAATATTTTATTCACCTTTAATTACTCTCCTTTCCCCCAAAATACAACCTTTAAAAAGGGTATTTTAATATCAGATTCTAGCCTAGGCTCCCATCCACCGCCTCTCTCTCTCAAAAAGTTAAACACTTCCTTAAATTACTCAAATTATTTTGACACCTTTGAAATATTTTTTACAGGCTTTTTGCAGGAAAAAAGGCTGATGAACCCCTGCAATATTGTAAACTTTGGGGAGTTAGGTACATTATTATATGATTTTCCTGGGTAAGGAAGTTCCTAGGATTCATCATTTTCAAAGGGCCTGGGAACCTACAAAGTTAAGAATTGTTCCTAAAATGGATTTGTAGCACTCACTATACCTAATTGAGATATTACTAATTTTGTCCTGTGGCTACAATCTCCTACACCAATCTTACTTCAGGTAGTACAATACAAACACAAATGTTACTCAATGTCTTCTACTGGACCAGGAGGACTATGGAAAAGAAAGGAAAAACATTAAATTTTTCTGAATACTTAATTCGATGAGAAAGCTAATAGAAACTGAGGTTTGGAGCAATTAAAAGACCGGAAGGATTGGGTTTTGTGGTGAATAAACATTTGCATTTATTTTTTCTGTTTTTAAGTTGAAGCAGCAGCATTTTTGTTTATCATTATCTCCCTTGATGGAAAATCAAATGATCCGAAGAAGCAAAGGTTGGTTCTTGCCGGTTTATGTAACAGTTCTTAATAGCCTGGCTAGAGGAAGATCTCTCTAGGGCTTTTACAACAATTAAGAGTAATCCTCTCTGTCCTCCTCACTGGCATCTCCCAAATTTTCTTTTTTTCGGCCCAGTTTTGTACAGTAGAAATTGGCCTTGGTGAAGTAATGCCCTAAACTCTTGCTCAAGAAAATGGAATCAGCCTGCTTACGTTTGAAAAAGAGAGAGACAACCACCACAAAGAGGGCAGTAGAGGAAATAAAGCAACATTTCGTGCTGGATAAGGGAGGGGAAAAAAGTCACTTCTTTGTTACATCAATCCAAACAACATCTTCCCCCATCTAATAAAATGCAAGTTAGTCAACTATAATTTCAGTACATCTGAGTGTTTCTAGTTGGCGCACTCCTACCTGCTGGTAATATAACCAGAAAAATACGAGAGCAGAGGCCACTAGGTTAATACATAAAGCAGGTAAAAGGGAAAGAATGAGTGAAGGTGAACAAATGTAGAAATGTTCATTTGACAATCAAGTGGAGCCAAATGCCTCTCATCATTTCTGATGGCATTCTGATTATCAGTAATACCTAACACTTGAGACTTAACTATTCTGACCTACAAAACAATACAGTATTATACTCGCAACATTTAGAAAATGTATCCTTAAATATTTCAAGCATATTCTAAAGTAATATAGAATTTAAAAATACAATCCAAAAATCATGGCACATTATTGAAGAAAATAAAGTAAAATTATGCTTCTAAAGTTTTAAACTATAAAGAACTCTTCCTAATGCCTAAAAGAAAAACTAATGAGAGGACTAGATCACTCAGTTACAAAATGGTCATCTCACCGGCAGTATCTGCAAGCAAAAGTATGAAACTCTTTAAGGTTCCTTCAAAGAGAAACCTCAAAAGAGAAACATTTATGTACTGAAATATTTACATATTTTCTACTACCAAATCCTAATATAATACTGTACAAATAACAAAACATTATAGGCTTATACCTCTAATTCAAATTTTATGAATTAAAAGTATACATCATGAAATTCAAAATTAAAAAAGAAAACCTGTAACCAATTTTGTCACTTCTTTCAGAAATCACAAATTGAATTCACATATGAACTTGTCCAGTAAAGACGGGCAGTGAAATTATTTTTAAAAATTAATGCATAATAATCATTTGGCTAAAACTAGATATTAACGGCAGTGTGTTTCAAAGAAACAGAATTTTTCTTAAATTTTAGCTGTCTGTATATAGCAGGAAACTAATTTTATAGCAGGAGTAGTAAAGGCCATTTGTTAAAGGTAGTCAAGCATACTGAATAGATTTGAGCCTCATCAGTCCTATATTATTACTATGCTGAGCAAAATTTTCTTTTGAATGAGATTTTTAACTTTGGGGAGAGGAAAACAAATGGAAGAGTTTTCAAGTGAATAATGGAAGCATAAATGAGCTTTTTAGGACAGAGAGACCTGCCTTATTCAGGAAAATTATCTGGCAGACAGTAGGAGGGTGACAGCTATTTTTTTTTTTTTGGATGAGTGATTCAACTATAATATTAACATGTGTTAGATTATAAATTCTACTCAAATGTAAACTCCTTGAGGGCAAGGATCTAGTCATTTCTTTATAGTTCCAAGGTATTTCGCCTAGAACAGTGTTTTGCAGATAACACTCAATATGTTTCCTGGGAAAGCTGATTAGTGGAATTAATATGTGGTCAGATGGATGATCACTAAAAATGCTAGTATAACTCAGATTATTTGAATTACATAATTTATTCTTTAATCTAAATTTCTTAATGTAGTAATAAAAAATAAGTGGCTGGAGCAGTATACTAATTGCATAGTACTCTAGAAGCAAGCATTATAATTAAAAATGTTTGAAATAGTTCTAAAGCTAAATAAGAAAAATATCATTTGGATTTTGTAAAGTTAATGCTAATATTGAGAACTGCTTCTGTTATCTATAAAAGTATATTCCTTAACAAAGTGGAAATTAAGAGAGCTTACTGCTACGACAGTAAGAGACCAGTGAAATTTTTTAATGTTAGGGTTAAGAGTCTGCTACACAAAATGAATTTCCTATTACAAGCAGCAAAATGAGTTCATCCTAAGAAAACACTTAAATGAAAGTACATTTTGAATGGTAAATTATCACAAAAGAACTTTCACCCTCCAAAGAAAATAACATACAACACATCGAAAAATTTTGAGGCATTGCCCTGAGATGCTAATTAGCACACAAAAGGGGGTTGGGAGGGCAGGAACTTAAGTGGTACAAAAATGAAGTGCACCATAGAGGTGCAAAAGTGCCTTTTAAACGTGTGGTCGGTTCCCACCACCACCATTACCCCCAGGAATCAAGAACACACACAGTCTGCTATAATAATGGATACTTCCTTTTTTATAATGAAAAGTTATATCTAGTATGGCAATGCTGACTCATGTGGAAAAGATTTAGTCTTCTCAGAGAACATTTAATAGTTTTCTCTCACTTCCAAGCTTCATTTCAGTACTAATAATTTTAACAGAGGCATAGCTTAACGTCCTCTTTTTAATTTAAAAACTCTCAAAAAAAAAAAGCTCTAAATATGCTGTTATGGTTTGAAATATAGCTCTCCATCACATATTTTAACTTGTGATTTATGATTTTGCAGATCAAAATCCAATTCGAAGTTTTGCAATTTCTAGAACTAAAAAATTCAGTCTACTTAAAAAATTAAGAACCTGGCTTCTTATAATAGGAATTTAGTTTTCAGTACTAGTATGTCTGGTAGTCACTCTATACTAGAAGCACTGTATTCATTAAATGCACACTGAGATGCTTGCAAAGCCATAACTTAGAACATTATCATACTTCGCACTCTACCACAGATTTAGACACTGAGCATTTATTTGTAAGTATGGAATTGGTTCTGTAATTCCAACTTATGAATTTCTAAATATAAATAGTACTTGTTTTTCTTCATTCATGCTGGATTGAGATATAAATTAAATACAATTAAATTACATTTAATCGCCTCACAAATAAGGGGGATAATGAAAAGGTTTTGCTGGTATGTAACTACTTAAATCTGAGACATTTCACATTACTTTTCCCACTACTCCCCTAACTTTACATTAGTTTTAAGGCTATATATACAAATATGTATATTTCCAAGTTAGGGAGAAAACAAATGTAACAAAGTTGATTATACTACCTTTTATACACAGAGTTTTGATTTTGTATTCAATGTTGTATTGTAATCTTACATTTTAATAATTTCTAGTGGGGAATCTGCCTACTGAATGATTAAATTACACGGCAATAAATACAATATTCAACCTAAAGAGACAAAAATACAGAAGGGCACAAAACAGTAGTCTTTTCAACGTGACAGATTTTAAAACTTACTTTCACATGCTTAATCAGAGGAATTTAAGCCTAAATTAAATTAGGTTATTTTTATATCTACAATTCCTTAAGCTTCGAATGTTATTTTTAAAGGCCAACAGCTAAATATTAGCAACATGCTCTATTTCAAATCACAAATACATCTTAACTACTTGGATTCTAAAGACATGAGTCCATTAAAAATCACAGGCAAACACACGCACGTGCACACACGCGCACACCCACCCACACACACGCACACCCCTACTATAGAGTGTTAGATTGTCAAGCTCTGACAATTATTTTAATTAAACAGTAGGCAAATTCAAGCTGATACACATAGAATGAAAAATAAGCAGCCAGAAAGAAACCCATTAAAAAACAGATTAAGAAACAACAGAGATTTAAATCTTTTAGTCTTTCTAATGGAAGGGAAACAGTTCCATCTGTGCCGTGAGTAACATTATTTCCCAATTAAAAGAGACAAACATCTTTCCCCACGAGAAACTTCTCACTTACAATGGCATGGTGTTTTAAAAGGGCGGGGTAAAGGAGGAATTACACATACATGATTAAATTTCTTGTTTGTTAAATCAAGCTTTATTGATAAAATGGAATTCAGAATACCTTACTAGGAACAGCAGCAGGCCCAGCCAATCATGATAGCAAAAATGTGGCAGTCTCCTACTATATGTAGGAAGCTGCTGCTTATCAGTTAGTAATTCAATGTAAGGACTCGGAAAAGAGGTGCAAAGAATCAAGGCATTTCAGCCCCAAGATTGATATTCTTATGAATATACTGTATTACCTGCAATACTCCTGGCAACAAGGAGAGAACAACCTAGACGACAGTTAAATGAAGGGACCAGCTTTATCAACAGTGCCAACCCCACTGCCAAAACATGAAGACAGTTTTCAGTTAACTCCCTGGATGTCCGGCTTTGTAAGATTTGGGAATTCTCCTTAATCATGTACACATTTGATGCCTAGCTGACATGGCTGCTGCTCTCCCTGTCCCAACCCCAAGTCCAAACACAACATGACTTGAAAGGGCTATATATCTGTTGCATCACACAACAAGCCAAACATTTTTTTGTAACTCTGATAGTGATTTAAAGCAGTTCATAATTAAATATGAGCATTTTGTACAAGGACAATTACACTTTACAAAAAACAAAATCATACAACAAAAATTGCTGGAGTCTGATTTACAACATGAATTATGGTTTGAAATCACGTTTACATAAGTCTCAAATTTACAAAAAAAAAAAAAAACAGTTCTGGGCTAGCTGTTGTACTGCTGAAGTTCTCTGGTGTGATCCACTCTCACCCATGACACATGTCCTTCTTTAAAGTTGAGGAGGGATGTTTAAAAGGTTCAAGGGAGTTGAGCTGTACTCTCCTTTGGAGGTGAAGGTAAACTCCATGGCTAGATGAGCAGTTTTACCACATATCATCAGTCGATGTAGAATCCTTTATAAAAGGAAACAAAGCAAAAGAAGGAACTACATTAAAGCTGAGAGGTGCCAAAGCACATTACTCTTGGGATAATGCAGCAAGATAAGGTTTTGTAAAGTTGACATTCAGTCTATAAATGCTTTTTAAAGTATGTAAGTATGTGTGTGTGTCTAATATGAAGTATCAGTATTCCAGTTGTTCAAAAAATCTGTTTTGGAGTAAAATATTTAAAATATGATTTTACCATGAGGTGGACCAAATGTATTTCTAAACCATATAATAAAAATTTCTTATTTTCTTCAATTAAAACCCAATTTATTTTTAGACCACTTTTATAAACTTTTATTACACAAGAAGAGATTAAGACCTCAAGTCATAAGAGATGTAAGGAATACAGATGTGAGCAGTATATATTTCCGAGCTGTGCCCAAATGATTTTTAAGTTACCACTTTTCTGTAAACACCATACTGCAACAGAATTCTAACAGGAAACTGGAAAATAGGGCATTCTTTTCACATAAGTAGAATTCTCTACTTTAGTATTTATTTATTTTTAATTTTTTTTTTCAACATTTATTTATTTTTGGGACAGAGAGAGACAGAGCATGAACGGGGGAGGGGCAGAGAGAGAGAGGGAGACACAGAATCGGAAACAGGCTCCAGGCTCTGAGCCATCAGCCTAGAGCCTGACGCGGGGCTCGAACTCACGGACCGCGAGATCGTGACCTGGCTGAAGGACGCTTAACCGACTGCGCCACCCAGGCGCCCCCTCTACTTTAGTATTTAAATGAAGTATATACGTCAGGGTTCTCAGACAAGGTATTTCCAAACATAAAAACTATTCAGTGGAGCTGGGCAATCTGAAGTTCTATTGTAGCTCCTTATAAAACTCAGAATAATTCAAGATTCTGAGCAACTTCAAAAAAAACATTTAGTGGAGACAAACCTTCTGAAGTTGATTGCTTGCCGAGGCTTTAAAAAACCAGCAATAATTCAAAGGGACTTTCTTCTTTTTTGAGAGAGGTGGCCACTCACCATGATTATGTCCTCAATCACGAGAACTTTGGTGCACCCAGAGTTCAGAACAATCAATCAGGGGTGTGTGTAAGGGCAAATGGGTACAGTGAACAGCTCTGCAAAATACAGGTACGAGGGTGTGCACATTTAGAGTGGAGGGGAAGAAGAAGCAGAGGGAGCGAAAATGCTACTTACAGTGTCATCATTTTTGTAAGGATTCAGTCTATTGTAAACGGCTTCAATTACATTCCGCCTAAATTTAAAAAAATGCAGAAAGTTAATTCTTTAGAGCACAGAACTGCTTAATAACTCATAGGTGCTCATTAAAATGTCAGATAATCTTACACTTAGAAATTATTTTAATTCTATTTCTTACTGTCAGTAAGTGATCCACTTTAAGATATTTGAACCCCAATGTTAAACTAGATGTGAATTTATTCTAAAATGTAACATTCCACCAACCCAATTAATAGAAGACTAAAAGTCATGGTTTAAAGAAAAAAATCAGTCAGTAGGGTCAACTTCATTTGAACTGGCTTCTGTGGTTATGACTCAGCAGTGATGCTAGTCTTAAGATATAATAGTAACATATTCTGGTTAAGAGTTGAACGTTAGTTTTGAAATAGAAGTAACGTCAACATCTGCTGTGGTAAAATAATTTGGATAAATTTTTACATTTGAATTTCTGCTTTTTGTAATGCCCCCTTTAAAAAGCTCTATAAAACAGAAATGTCAAATATGACATTTTCCCTGCAAAGTCTAGGAATTAATTTTTGAATAATATTTTGTTAAAAACTCTGTAGTGGTATTATAAGTTATAGTCTCCCTACTTCCAAAATTGATTTGAAGCAATTTTATAGACAGTCATTTCACAGAAGGTCACATTGGAAGAAAAGAAATAAAAGCTTCAAACAGGAATTTTTACAATTTCTATTTAGACAAATGATCATAAGGAACCTGGCTTCATTTCTAGAACACAGTAGAAAATCAAGGAAATTGTCAATATATCTTTGTGTAGGTCAATTATATGGATAGTTAAGGTACAAATGCTTGATTTATAAAATTTCCTACAAAGATGTAAGCTTCATTTTTAACACGAATTAGTCCAGTTCTGTGAACTGAGGTGCACATAGAAGAAGGCAAGAAATGCTTCCTCCTATCTTCCCTCACAACAAAATCCACCCAACCAGGAATCAACAACCAAAACACTGGGAAAATCAGAGATATAGAAAAATGGCCCAGATGGAGGAAGAGAAAAATGCTTATCCCTGGGGTGCTAAATTATCCAGGGATCAACAAAATCAAATTACAATAGCAGCAATAAAAAGGAAAATTGTAGTGCTATGTAATTTAGCTTAAAAAATTCTTTCACTATATTTATTATACTTATGCTACATGAGGAAATCAACGTAACCCACGTCTCCACTAAAGACGGCCCTCAGTGTAATAAGTTACAAACAATGACATCCTGACACCTGTTCTGAACAAGCACCATGTACCATTAATAATGAAAAACACTGAATTGCGGTTAAACATCCTGAAGATCACTTCAGAAATTAGGTAAATACACATTTGGTCAATGAACACCTAATATTTTTATGTACTGAGACAAATTTTAAGAGTGTGCAGAATGTAACTTACTTGCTTGCCAATTCACCCCCCGGTGGGAGGCTGGGGATGTTCTCACTTGCTAATGTGCGCATCACATGGACTAAGTCAGGGACGCCTTCCCCCTGCTTCTTTATGATTTCTGGGAATCAGAAGTACTTTTTTTGTAAGTGTTATTCAAATTTAATTAAAAAAAAAAACGAAACAAAGATAACTTAGGTTTTTAAAGATGGCATTTACCACATCTGAGATTTTCTAAGCTGGTATTAGAAAAAAAATTAAGTTGACTTTTGAAAATTTATGACAAAGGGATGCACAAAATGACACACAAAAATGAGACACTTTCCAGATTAAGTTGAAAGAATGAAAATGAACAAGATAAACATGTGAAAAAATTTTCATGTTAAAACCAATGCATTACCTAATCAAGGATATAGGTATAAAAATGAAATGTCAACTAGTTTACTTTGGAGGAGGTCAACTCCTCTCTTTACACTAGAAACATGTTTCCTGAATTTTACACAGATTTAAAAAAAATAATTTCAAAATTTGAAAGGAAAAAAACCCTTTAAGTATAGGGGAATTTATTGATTATATACTAACCCAAATCATTTTTACATGTTTATATTTGCAAAACGATACTTAAGTAGCATGTGCAGATTAGGTTATATAACTGAATACCACTCACAGCTTCGTTTTTGTCTGAAGTAACTTTAGGCAATAAACAGATATATAATACCATTTCTTTAGTTGATTATTTGAACAAGGCATACAGAATGGAAAAAAGTCTAAATTTCGTAACTTTTAATTTGATAAACCATACAACTGCATTTTAAATTGTTAATTTCAAAACATCCAGTTACTAAATGGGTATAGTGATATGATCTGCAGTGTTGCCATGTAGATGCATACTGTTCCTCATACCACAGAATACCAACAGTTACGTACAAAAGACTTAACTCTCAGACTAAATCTTTACATGGGAGTTTCAGAGTATTTACTCTAAACGCAAGATCATACCAAAGGTATCTGTAAATTAAAGGTTCAAGTTTTATTCAATTTTCTGTTTTTAAATGTTTATCCTAAGAGATTTTCTTTGTCATCATTAGGGCAATAAAATTATCATTCTAGTTCTCAATTTGTAAATACCCTTGAAAGTCACAATGCATATAAAGATCTTCTGTCTTCTGATCAGGTTTAAAATGCTAATTCCTCATTAAAGCCGCATATTAAAAGACAGACATTGCTACCCGTATTTCTTTAAATGGCTCAAATTGTCCTTTTGGAATTAAGGCCAAATTTTACCATGTATTATTTTTTTTGCCTTTTTTTTTTTTTTTTAACCAGTTTTAAATCTGAACAAAAAGCAAGGATCTCAGATTTGGTTTGCCAAGTTCCTTTATTGTATAATCTTTAACATCTAGTATATTTATTCTACATAGTTCTAATGCTGGAAATCTGCCGTACAAAAATAAAGGGTTTTGATGTTTACCTAAGCTGCACAATTTCACAATCTAAAGCTGTAATACACTTAACATACAGTCTCTGCTAAGCCAACACAATTATTGGATAGATAACTAAATACAATAGAAATGAACACTGATGATAAATTCAATCAATGATAGTTTCAGGTCTAAAAAACATTACCTTAATTCATCTATATTTGATGTATCTTACATCTCCTCTGTTAAAATATATATTTGGGTATTTTAATTGTGAAGAAAATTACAGGAAGACAAATTCTTTAAAAAAAAAATGAATGTAAGTCTTTAAAAACAGTTAATATCTCCTTTTCCACATGGGACAGTAATACATTTAAACTGTCTTACCATTAATACTATACTAGCATTGCCTCTTCTGCTTTTAAAAAGGAAAACAAAATGAATCTTAAGAAATATTCCTTTAATTGCTGTTGGACTATACATTTTAATTAGAACTGTAAAAAGACTGAATGTTTTTACTAAAGAATATATATGTATAGAAGATGTTTCTCACACTCACATATAAACACATTCTACTCTTCCCCACTCCACTTCACACCAAGTTTGAGGGATTCTAGTATTTATCTCCAAATTAGCAACTTTAAAGCTTGGGCAGTCAGCAGCAAAGATTTAAAAAATATATGTGTAGAAGAAGAACAATCTTACATTGGTTTAAAAGGACCACAACCTTAAGTGATGTGGTTTAAATTATGAGCTGAATCTTTTCACAACCCTACAGAGTCAAGTATTTAGAAGGACACAGATAACAGGAGAGCTGAAAAGCCTTTTCTCTTTTCTCTGTGTGGACAGAGAAGCCAAAAGTATTCAAAGCAAATAAAATGAGGTTTGATAGGTCACAGCAATTTTGAAGGCATGTATTTAAAAAAATAAAGAAAAAAAGAAGAGAATATTCAGTGCCTGTTCTGGAGGCTGAATGCAGTCTTTTTTTCTTAGAACAACTTTTGCAATTTAAAATTTTTTTTTTTTCAACGTTTATTTATTTTTGGGACAGAGAGAGACAGAGCATGAACGGGCGAGGGGCAGAGAGAGAGGGAGACACAGAATCGGAAACAGGCTCCAGGCTCCGAGCCATCAGCCCGGAGCCCGACGCGGGGCTCGAACTCACGGACCGCGAGATCGTGACCTGGCTGAAGTCGGACGCTTAACCGACTGCGCCACCCAGGCGCCCCAACTTTTGCAATTTAAATAGTTACATTCTGTGTTTGAAAATATAGTAGCAATTTTAATTAATGTAATATATTTATTCTCTAGTTGCAGTCTTATCAAATCTATATCAATAAGGAATATAAAATTTAACTTCTGACACAATAATCTTAAATTGAATGGTACAAGTATAACACTTCAACATATCAAAAATATTGAGTATTGATGTAAACTCTGTTCAGGTGGCAATCCTTGCTGGATAAAAAGCAATATAAAACTTAATATTGTAACATAAAATTATGTATCTAAAGCAACTATTTAGAATTGCACCAAAAACTTAAAGAGTGCATACTAAAGAGAAAAGTTGTATTTCAAAAATGTGACCCTATTTCATAGCAAATAAAACTGAAGTATTTATTTTTTATATCAATAAGAAAACATGTACACCCAAGTTAAAGTGCCAATAAATCAAATACCAATTTATCCCAATACAGATTCTTACGGTTTCATTTTTCCACTAACCAGCAGTTTGAATCAATGTGAAATAACTTGGTAGCATTCTAAATATTTTATTTTACTGTATTATATAAATAACATATCAAAATGAATCATTTAAAATATAAAAATTCCAAGATCCTTGGATAATAGTGAGAAAACAAAGTCATTGAATAAGTAGGTCCAATGAATGAAATAGTAAATAGTACATACACACACTAGATATATCGCTATCAAGTGGGGGGAGAGCAATAAAAACAAAACAGCAGCTCCAGATAGTACTGAAAATCAAAACCAATCATGATTCTAGTATCAGACTGATAATTGATATCAAACAGTAAAAAGGGAGAAAACAAAATTAAAGTGCATATTAATTTTAATAATGCAGGCACAGCAGGATATAATAGTGTGTAGGTCAATGCTTACATGCTCTTAGATCTTTAACGTGCAAATTCATAACATCAGGAGCCCAAAATGTATTTTAACGCTTTTATAAGCATGTTAAGTTTTTCTTCTTAAAGAAACTGCATAATCTACATGCTTACTGTATATATGCAGCGAAATGCAATTCTCTGGGGAGACTTAGCTTTTCTATCAAGTAGTAGCTGAGTAAAAGGTTATATATTTTCAAATGTTTAAAACCATTACACTTGACAGTTACAGACATCTTTCTAATTGTCTCAAAATAATTTGCAGAATTATGACAAATCCACTGCTGGAACTCCCAATAAAATGCTGATTTTATTCAGCATTTGCATTTCTGCCAAGTAGAGACCTAGCATATCTTCTATTCAGGTCTATGTTATCTCGATGAGGCAGTTTATGTCTTATGTCTTCAAGTCTTTAAACTTGAAACAGTTTAAAATAAATTTTTAAAAGCTGTGGCACATGAAAGTTGCTAATAACCAGGCTGTGATCTTCAAGTTATTGAAAAAAAAAAAAAGTCCTAAAAATCTTAAATTCATATACATAGCTTTACACAGAAAGATGGTATTTAAATTATCACCATCATAAACAATCTGTTCATCATTAAATAAATCACAAATCAGACTTTCCTGGCATAAAATTACTCATGCCAGTGAATTCATCAAGAATTTTAAAGCACACACTTTTTAGCCTTTTTAAACAAAAGTATCCTGAACAGAACGTACAGCGCCACATTAGTTCTTATTTCTGTTATAACTGTGATAGGACAATCAAAAACATCTGAACAGTGACTACAGAAATGCCCTTTCCCACCTTTGTACACTAAACACTAAATGTCAAAGGCATGTAAAGGTCTAAAAGCTAAAATATTAAAGTTTGATTGTGTTGAGGTTTTTCTTTAAGAAAGCTACTTATTTTTTGTTAAATGATCCACCTTCTACTCTGCTTTCCAGGTACTTGTCCAATTCTGCCTCCTTCTTCACTGCTTCTGGTGATACTTTGGGTGCATTTGGAAAACAGATCAATATCACACTCATGTTGTCTCGACTTCCCTAGGAAGAAAAAAGTTTGAGAAATATTATGCTTTCTTCTTGCTCTTTAAAGCTTTGAGAATCTTTATAGCCACGACAATTTTAATTATACTTGTTCTAGTAAAACATATACACATATGGTTTTTAAGGAGAAAAAAATACGCATATGTGGAGAGGCACCCCCTCGCCATACACATAATAGTACGTATGGTATACAGTATAACTAACACTCCAAAAGACAGAAGAAACACTACAGGTTAACCTCCACTGCAACAATAATTTTTTTAAATGCTATAAAAAAAAAAATATTGCCGAACATTTACTACTGGTGGCCTACTTAACTTGCAGTGATACCTAACCCGAATACTTGTACATACTCACTCAACAAAACAGAAAATTCTAGTGGTATTCCTTACAAGAGGATTTGATCTGTAGTTACATGTATGCTTGACAAATTTATATTTAAAATGAATCATAATAAATTATGGGCTAATTAACTTGCTTCATAATAGAAACCTGAAATTAAAAGTAAAAATACATGTATATAGTTTATAAAACAGTTTTTAACTTTCATAAGTTAAAAACAACTGACTTTTTAGGAAGTACATTAACTTTTAAAGACACCCAGGTATTCAAAATGTTATAATTAAAATACTTGAATCAATGGTAGCCTCCCCATACTCCTCTTCCTATTGGGAACTGGAGTTAACTTTTACATGTTAATTATTTAATGCCTCTGTATGCGAAAACTGACCTTATAACATTAGTTTAAGCAAACCATACAAAGAATTTAATATTAAAAAGAATCTTGGAGAAAAACAGTATAAAATGTGGCAAATGATAAGGTACTGAGTAATTTTTAAAATGGAGTGGAGGGGCGCCTGGGTGGCGCAGTCGGTTAAGCGTCCGACTTCAGCCAGGTCACGATCTCGCGGTCCGTGAGTTCGAGCCCCTCGTCAGGCTCTGGGCTGACGGCTCAGAGCCTGGAGCCTGTTTCCGATTCTGTGTCTCCCTCTCTCTCTGCCCCTCCCCCGTTCATGCTCTGTCTCTCTCTGTCCCAAAAATAAATAAACGTTGGGGAAAAAAAAAAAAAATTCTAAAATGGAGTGGAATGCAGAAGAAATAAGTGGAAGCTGAGTCATAATTTACTATTTTCTGAATGTGATAATTCTCTCAAGAAAACAGCTTTGAATTTAGCTAACAACTACTTAATTCTCAAGAGCTACAGAATAAGACCAACAAATGGATACTACTTTTATGCATACTAAAAGGGACAAAAAAACACAAGCATCACTGTTCATCATTGTTCGCCTCTCATCAAATTCAGAAATTAACAGTGTGCACTATTAAGTTGTTGCTCTACTGATTTTTTGTAACATTTGTTGGATGTTACATAAACTTGATTTGTATTGGATGTTACATAAACCTGATTTCTAAGTATGATCAGATTTTAATTAAGATTTTAGGTCGAGCTGGCAGTATGCTTATAAAACTACACAGAACATTAGACGACTTTCATTTTCTGCAAGTTGAAAGAAAATCAAATATGTAGCCTCAGAGAGTTTTATAAAATCAACATTTGCTGGGGGGGAAAAAAATCAAAGAATTAGTTAATGAACACTACTGACAAAAAATTTAATTCCTCAATAGCCCTGTGAGTTAGATACTATGATCTCCATTCAAAAGCTGAGAAAGGTTGAACACTTTGTCCAAGGCTGTAGAGTACAAAAGTAACAGAGGTAAGCCTGATTCAAGGCCTGACTCTTAAGTGTGCTTCCTCTTGCTTCAGCTTCTTCACCTGTAAAATAAAGGGGCTGACCTGGCTCATCTATATATATTACCCCTTTTGATCCTCCCCAACAACCCCAGTGACAGTATAATAATCTCTCTTACCTTTTTTACAATGATAGAAACTGATTTTTTCCACACAGCTTAAATAGCTTACCTGAAGTCATAGTCTCAGACCAAGTTCTTCTGACTCCATGTCCAAGGCTATTCTTATTACATCACACCAATGATCACTAAATTCTTTGCTGGTGCTACAGATTCATTACACCATAGTTTCAAAGTACATCCATGAGTATACTGAGATATCACATGATAAAAATAAAATATTAAAATTCTAAAATGCTTTCCAATTATAGACAAAGGCCTAACCCTCCCTTTCCTTTTAAAACATGCACTCTGATGTGATCTTTTTGCCTTTGATAATCTTCCACAATACTGAAAGACTCAAGTAGTAATGGTTAGTAAAAGACCATTCAGATCATAACTCTTGCATATTTGGTAATTTATTTCTAAAAAATGTTCCTAAATTTTCCTAATTGGTAAAGAGTATCCTGCAGTTTTTGTGCCAAAAACTTATTTCTGAGAACTATAGTTTCTAAAATGATTAAATACTAGAGTAATAATGAAGATGACATAAAATCATTTTTATCTTTTAAAAGAAAGTCTAGCTACCTTATACAAACAGGTGTCGACTACTTCATTGCAAACTTTCTCAAGGTCATCAGTGACTTCAAGTCTGGATCTTACAAAATCACAGAGCTCTTCATTTCCCATAACATCCCAAATACCATCACATGCAAGGATAATGAACTGATCATCTTCTTCAGATCTTTCAATATCATGGACTTCAGGCTCTGGTGAGACAAGCTGCTCTGTAGGACCTTTTCCATGGACACATTTGTAATCAAAGTCCCCAAGGGCCCTCGATACAGCCAGAGAGCCATTCACACGCTGAATCATTACAGAACCACCTGCATTCTGAATTCGTTCTTTTTCCAGCGGATTACTTGGTTTGTGATCTTGTGTGAAGAAGTGAACTTTCCTGTTCCTACAAAGTAAACCTCTCGAGTCTCCACAGTTAATGAAATAAGTATGTTGAGGAGAAATTAAGACACCCACAGCTGTTGACCCACTTCTATCTGCACCATGTTTCTTCTCTGACATAACTCTCATGTGTTCATCAATCTCCAGAAAACCTGTTCTGATTCCATTCTTTACATTTTCCACAGAAGGTGCTCCTGCAGACCCTTTAAAATCCTGGTTATTGGTGATGTGATCTAGCAAATGCTCACAGCAGTATTTGGCAACCTGAGAACCAGCATGCCCATCATACACAGCAAAGAATGACCATGTTTCAAGTCCACTTGGCAAACCGATCACAGCCGTATGTGCATCCTCCATTTCAACTCGCCAACCTTGCATGCTGCTTAGCCCATATCGCAACCCATTACCCTGCCCCTGGGCATTATGTTTTTCCATCTTTGGCTTGTCTAAAAATGCTCCCATTATGTCTTGATATTCTAGGTCTGCAAAGGAAGAGAAACAGGAAAGTTAATAACTATCTCACACACAAAATACATATCCAACAACCTTTTTAAGAGTGAAGGAGACAAACCTTTAAATAAGAAATCACAACTTTTTAAAAAAAAGTTTATTTATTATGAGAGAGACAGCAAGAGCAGGGGAGGGGCAGAGAGAGAGAGGGAGAGAAAGAATCCCAAGCAGGCTTTGCACTGCCAGCACAGAGGACTGGGGCTCGAACCGCATTGGTGTTCGAACTCACAGACCTCAACATCATGACCTGAGCCAAAACCAAGAATGGGACACTTAACCAAATGAGCCACCCAGGCACCCAGGAAATCACAACTCTTAGATGCCCGGCTGATTGGCTCAGTCACTGGGTCGTGAGTTCAAGCCGTACGTTGGGCGTAGGGTTTACTTAAAAAAAAAGAGAGATTTAGAAATCACAACTCTTATAAGCAGACATTGTGTTGCTGATGTGGAACCTGGAGATTAACAGGAAAGAGTTGGGGGAAAGGCTGATCAGGCACAGCTTAGAACCAGGCACAGAACTAAAGCATCAGGATAAAGGCAGCTGACCTGACACTGCCCCCATGAGGCACAACCATTTGAGGTAGCAAGGAGATCTGGCAGTAGTCATCAGCTTATTAGAGCCAGGCCAAGTGTTTAAGAATGCAATAAACAGGTGAATCTCTTAGGAAATCTCAGACCTAAGTTGTATGTGTATATTAATCAAGAAAAAGCCAAATGAATTCACAACATACCAAAAGCCTACTAATTCAAACATCTTGGTTGAAGATTCAGGATTTTCCAGTTTAATTCTGAACTACCTATAGTTTTATTGCTACTACATGAACTCTCTGAAAAAGTAAAAAATGATCTACTCACAATGGTCCAAATTTGCACACTCCTTCAAGCCTTTGCTCATGTTAGTTCCCCTAACTGGAATCCCCTTCCCCTCCTCCCTACTTATTGAGAAAAGTACATCCATCTTTTAAAGCTTAGTGCAAATTCTACCACTTCCATAGGTTTTTCAGTCTTTGACAAAGCCATTAAGTTATTAAATTCCTATAAGTAGTACAGCCTCAACTGTCAAAGTGCAAAGCAATTATCATACATATAGCAAAGCTTGTTACACAGAACAAAATCAACCTACTATAATCTACTGATGTATTAATTTAATGGTAATAACATGTATCATTATTATTATACTCTATGACCCTTAGTTATAAATAGTAAAGGAGATTAGAGGGTCTAGAGACAGCCATGTGGACAAGCCTGCAGGCTTAGCTAATCTAATCCTTTCCCAAGAACCAGTAACTACAAACCCTGGTCTGGAATGGGCCCAGACAACACAGGGAGACAGTTGGTTAGAATTTAGGTCGACCTCTACTTGAGTAATAGCCTAGGAATGCAGAGACTTGGGGTGCAAGTCATCAAATAAGTCACAACTCAATTCAAACCAATCTGAACAAAGGATAGAACGAAATTTAATAGAGGTAAAGGGGGGAGGGGAAGTAGTGGGAAGGGAAAAGTACCTAGGTACATCAGGATGCAGTTATGAGACTAAAGGATTGATGATGCCAGTGATGCTAAGCTTTCAGAAGAAGATGGGAGAGAAAGAGAAAGAATAACTCCTCAGGAAGGTAATAGTTTCCAGTAACCTTTTTCCCCTTCTTTCCCTATCAGGGCCAAAGTAATACACAAGAGAGAAGTATGACTGATTGGTGTGATAAAACAATCTCCTGCCTACTCCTCTGTCCCTTATTACAATTCCGCTAATGAAGGTAAATAATGAAAACTAGCCATTTATTCCTTATGCTCATATTCATCAGATTACCAGATACCAACTTGATACATATCATGACAAGGGTGAGTGTTTTGACTGGACAAAGGATAACATAACGATGACACCTTAATAGCAGACAACGTTTAAGAATCATTCATTCATTCTCAACAACTCTCTAAAGTGAGTAATAATACCTTCACTTTATAGATGAATCTTAATGAGACTAAAGGACTTGGCCAAGGTCACTCAACTGATTAAGTTTAGAGGAATCAGGACTCTAATTCAAGCCTGACTCTGAAGTACCATTTTACTAAGGCAATGGTCTTGATAATAGATGTACAAAAGAATTACCTGTGGACCTTTTGAAAAATAACAATTAACAAATCAGAATTTCCAGGGTAGGGTTGGAACCTAGGCATCTGCGTATCCATAGAAAAGATTAGATGGGACGCCTAGATAGGTATGTGATTAGATGATGATTGAGTCATCATAAAGTTAAGTCATCTGCTGAAAGTCAACAGCAATTTGCCTCATTTCTGTACCTCAATTCCTTTAGCTAAGCTAAAGGGGAGGAGGGAGATATAGTTAAGATGTTTGATATTTACTAATCTAGCATTTCTTCTCTATACAATGGACACATTTATACTTACCTCTGAATGTTGCTTTGAGGTTTAAATCAGGCACTCAGCAAACAAGTATTTAATTATTACTACATTCTGACATACACAGTCACATCTAGATTCTGATATTACCTAAAAGGGAACTTACTCTTTTATAGAAAAGTCCAATAGTTATTTTCCAGATATATATGTATGAAATTACAAAGTAAATAATTTTTTGAAGACAAATAGGGTAAAAGTTCTAAAAACAAAACCCAAACTTTTGAAATATGTTAGAATATATATTCTAACATATATATGTTGAAATATATATGTTTGAAATATACATGTTAGAAATGTAAAAATGTAACAAACCAAGTCAACCATCTGATAAAATTTTAGGTCCTGCTCAATCATAAATATAAAAATATGGGTCAAGGACACATTCAAAGTTTTGTGGTTGGACTTTCACATAGCAAAAACAGGCAATTTAGAAATCTTACCTCCTGGAATTTTGAGTAATTTGTAGAATCCTAGTGAAGCAGCTAACAATAGCTACATAAATACAGCAGATGGTTATGTAAATTAATACCAGAAATATATTTTCTTATAAATACTATGTTTACATAATCATCTTCCAGAAGTGGACTACTTACTAATTATGTAGTCAAATTATTAAAATGGCATAAATCTAGAAATAGTAAATTCCAAGGGGATTCAATATGCCAATGAAAGCTTAAGCTAGTTTCTGAGAGAAATTCTAGTTCTCACCTCATCTTTTTTTTATGTTTATTTATTTGAGAGAGAGCACTAGTGAGTGTGGGAGAGGGGCAGGGAGACAAGGAGAGAATCCCAAGCAGGTTCAATGCTCAGAGTCCAAGGAGGGGCTTGATCTCACTAACTGTGAGATCATGGCCTGAGCCAAAAATCAAGAGTCAGATGCTCACCTGACTGAGCCACCGAGGTGCCCCTCATCTCATCTTAAATCTACTCTGCACACATGCTGACTAGATCTCACCACAACACTAGCTTATCAGTTGATCTGAACTTTTCAAAACAGTACTATGACAATCACAAGACTGTATTCATCTTTGATATAATCAGAAAATTTGGTGAATATTTTTTGTCTTTTTAAAAACTAACTCCTAAACTGAAAAATTCTAAGGCCGAGCCAGGAAATAATTCATTAAAGTCCATCCATTGGCTTTTATTAAGAAAAACTGATCTTATAATGACAGCATAAACTCTTAATAAACCTTGTCATTTGGTTTAATCTGCTCATAAATCCTCCCCTCCTCCCCATAAAAGCTCTATATATTCAACTGTTAAGATCCTTAAGCAACATATTAGTCCAGAAACAAGAGTTTTTCAAGTGACTGTTTGGGTAGTCTTTTAATAAAAAAACTGTGGTTTTTTTGTTTACTTACGGACACATAGTAAGTGGGCTCCATACACAGAGGTCAAAATACACATATGTAAACAATGTGAAGAAATTATATTTTAAAGATTAGGGGGGATCCAGAGGGATTATATACAAGAAAGATTAGAAGCTCCTTGGGGGAAGAGGGAAAAAATGGAACACTAACTGGTAGCAGTGTATAAAACATGGCAAAATTCAAGTCATTTGCAGTGAGATATGGGAAGTAAACCCTCTACCACTACCAAATATTTAGCATATTCTACATTGCCCACTAATGCTTATAGATTTTGTCAAAGAAGAGGACAAATGCTCAGCTGACCCTGGAAATGCACATTTACTAAATAACAGAATATTAAGCAATATATTCCACAGCTGGGGTTCAATAAAGAAACACAGATTCCTTGTGGACGTATATCTGCTATAAAGGATAATTTAGGGTACACAAACTACTTTTAACTTCCTACACTATGAGACATGGTAATTCATAAATTATATTTTGTAATACAAGGCAGTCACCTCAAAATTATCTATGGTAATGATAAATAAGTGCATGAGGGGCACCTGAGTGGCTCGGTGGAGTAAGTGGCCAACTCTTGATTTTGGCTCAGGTCAGGATCTCACAGTCATGAGATAGAGCCCTGGGTAGAGTTCCATGTTGTTGGGCTCCATGCTGGGCATGGAGCCTGTAGAAGATTCTCTCTCCTTCTCCCTCTCTCTCTGCCCCTCTCCTGCTCTCTCTCCCCCTCTCCTGCTCTCTCTCTCTCTCTCTTTCTCAAAATAAATAAATAAATAAATACATACATACATGAAAAAACTTTTTACCAATTTGAGGGAAAAAAGTTAATCTTTGGATAATTTTTCTCTCATTGGGAGTCTGAAATTTCTCATCTCATTTACTTTAAAAAATGATCACACATATTTATATTTACAAATTTGATTTTGATTAACTTGTATAACTCATCAGAGCCAAAAGTTAGAAATTATCTGTCCAAACCTATTTTACAAATGAGAAGGCACCAAGAAATAGAATGATTTGCTCAAGGCCACAAAGCTAGTTCTGCAGTGAAGGCTGAGAAATAGGACCTAGGTTTTGGACTTTTACTCCAATTCTACACATGCTATCCTGTGTACTTGCAAAAGAAGTAATGGAAACCTAAAAACATAGACTTTTTATTTTTATTAATGTTTATTTTTTTTAGAGAGAGAGAAAGAGACAGAGTTTGAGGAGGGGAGGAGCAGAAAGGGAGACACAGAATCTGAAGCAGGCTCCAGGCTCTGAGCTGTCAACACAGAACCCCACATGGGGCTCGAACTCACGACCATAAAATCATGACCTGAGCAGAAGTCGGACGCTTAACTGACTAAGCCACACAGGCGCCAAAGAAACATAGGCTTTTTAAAGACAAAACGCAAAGCACATAGGCAGGGGAGGCTGTCAGAGAATAAAGCTGAAACTTCCTTAAGTGCCATTTCTTCCTCTGCCTATTCTAACTTGTCTTCTAACCTTCTATCCTACCAAAGATAAATGACCAAAACAAACAAACAAACAAACAAACAAACAAACAAAAGGAAAGGTAAAGAGAAAAGGAAAAAAGGCAAGGAATCTAAACTTCGGTTTTTTTTTTTTTTTTTTGTCTGGGACAGAGAGAAAACAACAGTGAACAATTAAATTTCTGGCAAAGCAAATCTCAAATACTCAGGCTTAATAAAATATGAGCAAAGAAAAGTTAGGGGATATATTTTTAAAGATTCACAAGTTACAGGGAGAATGGGAGTACCTCAATATTCATTAGCTCCAAATTGGAAACTACCCATCAACATACAAGGTATGAGAGGTCACTGAATGAATAAAAACTGCAGGCTGTCAATTAAAAAAACAAAAAAACAAAAGGCACTCTGAAAGTAGGTTCATGGAAATGAAAAACTATTATTGAACTAAAAATTTCAATGAATAGCCAATCAGAGACTACAGAAAAAACAAACCTATACATGAGATCACCTCAAGAAATTCTTTTAGAACTCAGGTCTTTCCTCATCTTGTTAATTCCAAACATACAAACCCACCCATATCTATACCCATCCTATCCTCATACCTTTCTGTTACAAAAGAGGACTCTATGCTCTCACTTAACATAAATCCCTCTACTAGAGCTTTAAAGCCCATGCTTCAAAGGAATCTTACACTACTTACATGTCTTCTCTGGAACCTTACACTGTTATCCTCTTTATATTCAACCTCTCTCTTTCAATTGGAGTACAACTTTTTTTTTTTTTAACGTTTATTTATTTTTGAGAGAGAGACAGTGTGTGAGTCGGGGAGAGGCAGAGAGACACACACACAGCATCTGAAGCAGGCTCCAGGCTCTGAACTGTCAGCACAAAGTCTGACGCGGGGCTCGAACCCACAAACCGCGAGATCATGACCTGAACCAAAGTCAGACGCTTAACTGACTGAGCCACCCAGGTGCCCCTGTATTACAACTTTTCAAGATACTCAAGGGGCGCATGGGTGGCTCAGTCGGTTGAGCTTCCGACTTCGGCTCAGGTCATGATCTCATGGTCTGTGAGTTCGAGCCCCGCTTTGGGCTCTGTGCTGACAGCTCGGAGCCTGGAGCCTGCTTCAGATTCTGTGTCTCACTCTCTCTCTGACCCTCCCCTGTTCATGCTCTGTCTCTCTCTGCCTCAAAAATAAATAAACGTTAAAAAAAAATTAAAAAAAAAAAGATACTCAAATGCCACCCATTACTAATAAGTCTTTACGTGACTCCTGCCCCTCTAGCTACTCGTCTGCCTTTTTCTTCCCTTTGCAGTTCATCTTCTTAAAAACAAGTATTGATGCTCTCTACACTGTTGTCTGACCATTCCACCAAAATAAACTTCTCCAAGTTGCTTATTACAATGGACATTTTTAGTCCTCATTTGATTGATTTCTTACAAAAGCTTTCAACACTCCCTCTTCCAATTTCCCACTGGTTTTTCAAGAGGCTACACACTCCCAGCTTTCCTCCTGCCCTTAGCTTTTCCATCCTTGTTCCCTTTGCAGACCCATCTTCATCTTCCAAGCCATTAAATGTTGACATTCAGGGCTTAAACCTAAGCCCTTTTCTCATTTTATGCTGGCTTCGAAACTATTATTAATGTACATAGGAGGAAAGGGAAACAGAACAGATACACAAGGACTCAAAGTATACACTCATACTTTATTAATGAAAAACCCAGCCACGCCAACATATACTTTCTATGGTTTAAAACTAAGTTCATCT
>NW_024412396.1:36132583-36230273 GCF_014898765.1 Herpailurus yagouaroundi | reverse complement strand
CAGCCACGCCAACATATACTTTCTATGGTTTAAAACTAAGTTCATCTCTACGACTTGTCATTATCTCTTAAGTAATCTCCTTCTTAAAAATAATCTAGAAAAACAAAATCCTGTACATAAAGTAAAAAGAACTTGAGAAATTGCCCACTTATCCAATTTAATAATAAGGAGACACCCGTTTTATGTCTGTAAATGGAAATACCTTTCATAAGATTAAACTGAAAAGTTATGGATGTATCCAATATGTGACTTTGGACAAATCCTTTCACTTAATTTCTAACTCTCTTCATTGATGAATAAACATTGATAAATTAAGTGAAAGATATACCATTCTCAGAACAAGGTAATTCTACATTGAGAAATGTAGAAGTGAGAAGCCTAAAGTTTTAGGAATACTTAGGTAAATGGCATTAGTAAATTAATACTTCAATCTAAAACCATGCTGATGAATCCTATTTAAAAACTTTTATTCTCAATACCAAGATGAAGGTTATGAGACAAAGATTATTTTATAACAGAAAAATCAACTTGTAGAGAATGAAAAAAGAAAACACACAAAAACCAAAACCAAATTCAAACAAAAAACAAAAAAAGAAAAAAGAGAAAAACAGTCACCAACAGTTGTAGGACTACAAGCTGATAGCCTGAATTTGACCTTCACATTTATGGTTAGCCCCTTCCTGAACAACATGCATTCTTCAGAGTTCCTACTACTTTTTATTGACCACACGGCATCTGAGCTTGTATCATTTGATAAAGAGGACAATATCTACTATGATGGTAACAGCATATAATCCATGAGGATGAACTCTAATCTGTTATTTCATGAGTGGTCACCTCATCTCAATGTAGCAAAACAAAATATATCTGTAATAGGCTGAATAATGGCTTCCAACGATACCAGGTCCAAATCCTATAAATATTACGTTATTTGGAAAATCTTTGCAGGTGTGTTAAGAAACTTGCAATGGGGTAATTATTTTGGATTATACTGGGGTCCCTAAATGCAATCACAAGGGTCCTTGTAAGAGAAAGACAGTGGAAGAATTGTCACAGAGAAGTGATGTGAAGATAGAGCAAAGAGATTTGAAGATGCTGGCACTGAAGATTACAGTGATATATGGCTACAATCCAAGGAATGCTGCATTCTTCCCTAAAGCCTCCAGAGTGAACACATTCCTGCCAACACCTTGACTCTGGCCCACTGCAAATGATTTTGGACTTGTGCCCTCTAGATCGGTAAGAGAACAAACGTGTATGAAAAATAAGAAACTAGCGGTAAGAGAACAAACATGTATGAAAAGTAAGAAACTAGAGTATAAAAAGTATTAATAGAGCTAAGGAAAAATTTAAGAGGCAAAAATTATTGTAATATTTTAAATGGCATGAAAAACAATAATGAGCAGAAAACCTATAGAAAACAACCTGCAAGGGGTAAAATTCAAAACAGGAGAAAAATCATCCTGTATGCAGATAAGAATAAAGAGATGAAAGTGGGTAGATTAAAGATACAAAGAATGTAGATCCAACAATTTAATTAGTACATTATAAAAAGAAAATCAAATACTGGAGAATAAACTTCAAAGAAAAGAGAAATTAATCCTAAACTGAGGGAAAATTTGATGATTTAAAATGTTCATCAAATACTAGATAATTTTAGTAGAAATGACCAACACCAAAGTATAATTTGATAATGAATTTCAAGAATATACAAATTCAGAAAAGTGAAACATACCAAAAAACAAAAGCAAATCAGGCTGGCCTCAAACTTGTCACATGATATGCAATAATGAAGTCACGCCTATACATGTTGAGAGTAAAGGGGAATATTCCCAGAATTCTATACCCAGCAAAGCTGGCATTTATATGTGAAGGTAATAGAAAAGGTATCATCAACTATGACAGCATTAAACAAGTATCATCCATGTACCATTCATGAACAACCTATTTAAAGCCAAAATGATGTCACCAAGAGATTAATCAAAACCAGAAACTCAGTAATGGAGATGTCATAATATAGAGGACTTTGGGGTGGGCAAAATATGCTAAGCAAATACAGGTGACCCTTAAGAAGGAGATTACTTAAGAGATAATGACAAGTCATAGAGATGAACTTAGTTTTAAACCATAGAAAGTATATGTTTGCGTGGCTGGGTTTTTCATTAATGATCTGCACAGGTCCACTTATACACAGATTTCCTTTTTATAAATACAGTACAGTACTATAAATGTATTTTCTCTTTCTTATGAGTTTTTTAACATTTTTTCTTTAGCTTATTTTATTATAAGAATATGGTATACAACACATAACATGCAAAATATGCACTAATCAACTGTTTATGTTTTCAGTAAGGCTTCTAATCAACAGTAAGCTATCAATAGCTTTGGGGGAGACAAAAGTTATATGTGAGTTTTTGGCCACATGGAGAGTTGGTACCCCTAACCTCCATGTTGTTCAAGGGTCAACTGCATAACAAAAGTCAAGGGTTGAGATTTTAATTTCAGACAAAGAAAAGCATAAGACTAAGTCAATAAATATGATTGTCTTTTTTTAATTGATGAGAGTGTACTCTAAAATTATAACTTCCAAATTTTATGGGCTAAATATTTTTATGCCAGATAATACAGAACAATCTTTCAAATATACTATATATTGAATCAAGACTATATGCTCTGTTCAAACATGCTTAAAACATTAGTTAAAAACCAAGTATTTACTTGATTGTATACTGGAAAACGAAAGGGGTAAAATTTCCTAACATACTCCCACCCATCCTACCCCAGGACCCCTCTCCCCTCCAAAAAAGAAAAAGAAAAACAAATGACACAGACCATACTATCTGACTTTACTACAATAACAGTAGATGCTGGTAGCAGTAAAGAAAGAAGAACACTTCTGAGACCTGGATATTGCTTTAAATAAAGTAATAAACTTTGCACCGAGTTTGTATATTTTTAGAATTATAGGATATTTAATCCTATATAATCCAATAATAATGACAAAAACCTTGTATCAATTTTAATGAGATGTGACCAAACCTTACTCAGGAAAACTCACACTTCCTTAGTAAAAAAGTAAAAATCAGCATACTAAACATCAACTCAATAACTAAAAAGAACAACCACACACACCTACACACAAGACCTATGGAGAGGAATATATTAAGGAATATATTAAGAAAAATTAAGGTAAGGGGCGCCTGGGTGGCTCAGGCGGTAAGACCTCAGCTCAGGTCATGATCTCACGGTTCGTGAGTTTGAGCCCTGCATCAGGCTCTGTGCTGATAGCTCAGAGCCTGGAGTATGCTTCAGATTCTGTGTCTCCCTCTCTCTGTTCCTCCCTCTCTCACACTCTGTCTCTCTGTCTCTCTCTCTCAAAAATAAACATTACAAAAAAAAAGAAAAATTAAGGTAAATATGATGTTATAGGAGGAAAATACGAGTAAAAATAGGTTAAACCACTAGTCTAAGAAAAAATATTATACAAAATTAGAAATCAAACAAACTGTACTTGCCTCACGGATAGGTGTTTTTTTTTTTTTTATAAAAACACACTGTACAATTCTTTGCCAATAAATTTGAAAATATGGAGGAAACAGGCAATGTTCTTAAAAATAAATCATCAAAATTTTTTCAGGCAGTTATGAAATAGAGACCAGTAACTCTGGAACAAAATGAGAAAGTTATCAAAGAACTAAAGAGCTCTAGGGTTCATGAAAAATAAAATAAAAAAAAAATAAGAACCATTCCAGGGTAAAGAAGACCAAAGAGATATAGGTGTAATGTATAATAGTGCACAGGCTTATACATATTTGTGTGTGCAAAAAGAACACGCATGAGTATACACACAAAAGGAAAAAAATAAAACTTGTAAAACAAATGTGGCAAATGTTAATTAGTCATTCAGGTTAATATTAAAGTTCGCTGTATTTTTTTTCTTAAAATTTTGTTAATTTAAATTGTTTTCAAAATAAAGTTATTAAAAACAAAAGTGTATCAGATAATTTCACGATCAATATCTTACAAGCCTTAAAAGAAATAGTAATAATACCCAATTTACCTAAATTACCTAAAGAACAGAGAAAAAAGCTTCCCATTTCTTTTTACAACCTACCATATTCCTGATTAAAAACTGAAAAAGACAGCGCCCAAAAATACAACTACAGTCTGAACATATTAATACAGAAGCAAAAAACCCTAAGTAAAATATGAATATATATTACAAATCAACAAGTAGAGCTCATTTTAAGAATTTAACTATGAGCCAACATTTAACAACCTATTAAGATGTCATCTTCTTAAAAAAAGTTCAAAGAAAAAAAAAACACATGATCATCTCTTCATATGATAAAAGGGATCTGATAAAATTAATTCCATAATATAACATATATTTGAAGCCAAAGAGGACACACAGTGATTAGGACAATTCCCAGGAAAAAAACGAATACAGGATACCTGCTCTTATCCTTTAGCAATGTCTAGAAATGGTGATCAATATAGTTAACACTTTTTTAAAGGTGTAAAATTATGAGACGAGATAAAATTGCTATTTGCAAATAATAATTATGTCATGACAAACTCAAAATCTAAAACATTTTTAGGAAAAAAAGTTCAGTAAGGTTATCTGATTACAGAAAATCATATAAGAAAACTATTAATAACCACTTACAAAATAAAGAAAAAATGCCAACAAAAGTATATCTGAATATATATTCAAAGAAATATTCAGGACCTTTAAGAAGAGAGCCTCAGGGGTGCCTGGGTGGCTCAGTCAGTTAAGTGTCTGACTCTTGATTTTGGCTCATGGCATGATCTCACACATTTCTGAGATCCAGCCCTGTGTGGAGTGTGCTTGGGATTCACTCTCTCCCTCTCTGTCTGTCCTTCCCCCAATCACATGCATGCCCAAGTGTTTTCTCTCTATATAAATAAACTTAAACCCCCCCCTCCCCCCACAAAAAAAGAAAAGAGCCTCAGAATAAAAGACACTTCTATTTCTGAGACAGGAAGATTCAATATTACAAAGACAGTTATCCTCACTTTATTAACCGATAAATTCAGTGTAACCACAACTGGGTCCTTTTGTTCCCAGACCTTGATGAAATGATTCCAAAATTCTTATGAAGCAATAAATGTTTGAGAATATCCAAAACATTCTAAAAAACATTAGCACCTGCCATACATAATATTAAACAATTTCAAATTATGGTAATTAAGAGGGAATACTATTGCAGGAATGAACTGATCAGTGGAATAGAATTGAGACTCCAGAAAGACAGCTGTGCAGACAAAAATTCAAAAAATGGTGTTAAAACAGCTGGCCTATTCTAATCCTCCCCTCTCCCATGGCAAGTAACAGAATCCCTATCACACAGCTTAAAATAAATATCAGGTAATTAAAGATTTAAGCCTGAAATACTAATAATAAAACAATACAAGTGCATCTAGGCAAATATTTCGATAATCTTATAGTAGGAAAGGACTTTCTGAGTATGACATTTTTTTGCCATTGTGGCAAAAAAAGACTCTAAAGGAATAAAAAGCAACTCCAGAGGAATAAAACTACACTATAAAACCAGGCTTATAAAGTTGAAAGGCAAGTATCTTTGAAATAACTATTTGCAGGGGTGCCTGGGTGGCTCAGTCAGTGAGCGTCCGACTTTGGCTCAGGTCATGATCTCACAGTTCATGGGTTCAAGCCCCGCATCAGGCTCTGTGCAGACAAGCTCAAAGCTTGGAGCCTGCTCTGGATTCTCTGTTTCCCTCTCTCTCTTTGCCCTCTTCTGCTTGTGCTTTGTCTTGCTCACTCTCAAAAATAAAATTAAAATAAAATGAAAACTAAATTAAAAAAAAATTGTCCATACAAATGGACAATACATGGAGTAATAAGCAAGCTCGCTAGCCATTAAACATAAATTCATTTTTTACACATTATTAAAGATTAAAAATTTATAATGTCCACTATTGGCAAAGGAATACAAAAAATATGCTTCTCCTAGATAAAGAGTAAACAGCCATCTTTCTAAAGGATATATATGACACACATTAATTTTAAATGTTGATCGCCCTTTAAATGGTTTTGTATATTCACACTCTGAAGTGCCCTTCTACTACAGAAGTATTTTTAAATAAATGAACTATAAAACAAAATTAAGAAGACCAAGCCACTTGCTAAAGATAAATTCTTGAAATACAAAGCTCTTTGTGAAGCTGAAACTATGAGCCTCCTGGGTTCAACTCCCAGAGATGGACAAGAGTCTACATCCTGTAGAGATAGTAACAGAGATTAAAAATGCCCTGTGCAAGGCTGAAACAGAATTCTACCTCACTGAAACTAATGCCTGGGACGGAAGGGCTCTGCTGCCTGTAAAAGCTGGAAAAGGCTACTTACTAATCCTTACCTGGGGCTATACTTTGAATGAAGTTAGGTGCCCAGTGAGCAGAAGTATAGAAATCTTTTAGTCTGTCTTTTCTTGGGAGAGATAAGGCTGATTCTGATGCTATTGAGAACCAGGAACCACACCTCCAATATAAGACATGGTTTCAGACTGGACACCCTAGGGCCAAGATGTGGGCACATACAAAAACACTGGATAAGGGCGAAAACAAAAAACTTCTAACATGAGAATGCAAAACCGAATTCCAAAACACATGAGGGAAAAAAAAAACAACTAACACGGACAAACAAAACAATAGACATGAAGAGGAAAAAATTTTAAACAGAAACCAAATCAGAATAGGTGGCTATTAAGAGACAGAGATCCTGAAAAGGAAAAAATATTCACTGAAAATTAAAACAACTGAGGCCATGTGAACTCTAGCTGAATAAAGTCAAGAGGGTAATTAGTAAATTGAAAACTGATACTTAGGTAGTATCTGGAACATAACACAGAGATTAAATCGAACACCACAAAAGCAATATTCAAAAATTTAGGGGCACCTGGCTGACTAAGTCAGTAAAGCATGTGACTCTTGATCTCAGAAATCTAAGTTCAAGTCTCATGTTAGGTGTAGAAATTACTTAAAAATAAATTTTTTAAAAAGACGTCTGACTTCGGCTCAGGTCATGATCTTTTCAAGCTCCGCACCAGGCTCTGTGCTGACAGCTCAGAGCCTGGAGCCTGCTTCTGATTCCGTGTCTCCCTCTCTCTCTGCCCCAACCCACTCGCATTCTGTCTCTTTCTCTCTCAAAAATAAACATTAAAATTTTTTTAAAAAGAAAAATATAAAGGTTAGAGAATTTTCTAGAATTGAAAGATACTCGTCTTTAGATCAACAATGCATATCAACCATGTATTTCAAGGAATACTTACATACAGCACAGCATACACATATCTAGGCATATGAGAATGTGTTTAGAATAGTAATATTTATATCACACTTAAAAACAGGACTCTGTCCTACATACATTTTACATAGATTAATGTAATCACTGCTACAACCCCCCCACAACACAGATAACATCTCATTATCTCTGTTTGCAACTTGCCAAAGGTCACACAGTGGTGACAGATACAGAAAAGGAATCTTTTTAAAACTATCAGAGAGAAAAATTATATACAAAAGCCTAACAGCTAGGTAGAAACCAGACTTCTCAGGGAGTCAAGGTTCATAATACAATGAAATAATACCTTGAGAGTACTAATAGGAAAGGGGGGTACCTATTAGCCAAAAAGTCTTTATTTGCTAAAAAAGAAAGAAATGTATAAAATATACTTTCAGACAAAAACTACAGATATCTACAGGCCACACTCTGTTATTAACAATATTACTAAAGGGGCGCCTGGGTGGCGCAGTCGGTTAAGTGTCCGACTTCAGCCAGGTCACGATCTCGCGGTCCGGGAGTTCGAGCCCCGCGTCAGGCTCTGGGCTGATGGCTCAGAGCCTGGAGCCTGTTTCCGATTCTGAGTCTCCCTCTCTCTCTGACCCACTCCCGTTCATGCTCTGTCTCTCTCTGTCCCAAAAATAAATAAACGTTGAAAAAAACAATATTACTAAAGGATATACTTTAGCAAGAAAGGTAAATCCAGGAATGAGATATAAGGAACAGTTAAGCATAATAAAATATATTGGCTGATTACATTAGGTGTTAAATATAAAAAAGAAAATGACTTTTTTATGCTACAAAAAGAGGAAATAAAATTATAGACAGTTATACAGAAGATAAAGGAATGTTGTGTTTAATCAAATATGAGCTCACAGAAAAAAAAAACTCACCAAATATACAAGGAAACAGGCTGCCATGAGTAGGAGTTAACATGACAAATATAAGATATAAAATAACTACGTAAGGAGTATTTAACAAGATTTCTCTCTCTCTCTCTCTCTCTCTCTCTCACACACACACACACACACGAAAATGAGAAGAAATTATTTAAAAATCACCAGGCAAATTGGGAAAGAATTAAATGCCACTTTTGGAAATTAAGAATTAAAAATTTATTTACTTATTTTTAATATTTATATTTGAGAGAGAGAGAGAGAGAGCACGCGCACAAGCGGCGTGGGGGCAGAGAGAGGGAGACACAGGATCAGAAGCAGGCTCCAGGCTCTGAGCTGTCAGCACACAGTCTGACACAGGGCTTTAACTCATGAGTGCCGTGAGATCATGACCAGAGCTGAAGTCAGACGCCCACTGACTGAGCCACCCAGGTGCCCCGAGAATTAAAAATTTTTTAAAAGAATTAAAAATTTGTTGATAAAATTTCAAAGGATGACAACAGACTAAAAACGAACGCAATAAATGTAGTTGACTGATTTGAAGAAATAAATAAATAAAATTATGTTCACTTCAAAAAAACGTACAACCAAAGGATGAGGGAAAGGGGAAGGAGAAATAGAAAATCAAATTCTCCATAAACAGAAAGTAGCATAAATAGTCCACATAAGTAGGTTCTTAGAAATTTAAGACTTGGACATTGTAGGACCCCTGAAAGCCCAGGAACTATTAACTAATCTCTCTCTGTTGATGTCAACTCCCTAGAACATGGTAGTAGTAGCAGAGTTCTTTATACTCTATAATCAATATTTATTCCACTATGAAATCAGAAAACACCAGTAAAATAATGGTACCTTACTCTATACATACAGCTTAATCTCATTTAACAAACGCTCCTCTAGTATCTCATATTTTATTTATTTTTAATTGTGTATGTGAGAGAGAGAGCACAGGCAAGCAGGGGAGAGGGGCAGAGGGAGATAGAGAATCTTAAGCAGGCTCCACACTCAGCACGGAGCCTAACATGGGGCTCAATCCCACAACACTGGGATCATCACCTGAGCCAAAAATCAAGAGTCAGATGCTCAACCAAGCCATCCAGGTGACCCATTATCTATTTTCTAAATATACATAAATCATAGTCTCTAAATTTGTACATCTTTATTTATTTTTATTTAATTTTTATTTATTTTTGGGAGAGAGAATGCAAGCAGAAGAGGGGCAGAGAGAGAGGGAGACCCAGAATCCGAAGCAGGCTATAGGCTCTGAGCTGTCAGCCCCCCACCCCCCATGTGGGGCTCAAACTCACAGACCACAGATCATGACCTGAGTTGAAGTCAGACTCTTAACCAACTGAGCCACCCAGGCAGCCCCATCTTACTTCAGTTAGAAGTTTCTTATAGGGTCCATTAGTTTGCAGCTCATAGGGCTAAGACCTCCGGAATGTTGCTCCAATCTCCCTCAGACCTAAAATATTTTCACAGGTTTCTTATTAAATATTCTTTTAGGGACGCCTGGGTGGCTCAGTCAGTTAAGCGTCCGGCTTCCACTAAGGTCATGATCTCATGACCTTAGTGAGTTTGAGCCCCATGTGGGGCTCTGTGATGACAGCTCAGAGCCTGGAGCCTGCTTTATTATATTCTGTCTCCCTCTTTAGATTCTGTCTGCCCCTCCCCTGCTCATGCTCTGTCTCTCTCTCTCTCCTTCAAAAATAAACATTAAAAAAATAAAATTTAAATATTCTTTTAATAAAGCTCAATCTGATAGTTAAATCAACAAATAACTGTACTCTTAAGTTTCTCCTACAATATAACCTATAAAAGAATTATGCAGATTTATAATAGAGTTCTTTTGAAAAGAAACACGTCCTTGTTATTAAAAAAATTATTCACACATTTTATAAACTTAGGGTTCCAATACTAAAGACATTTAAATCATATAACATATTTCATGTTAAATAATGAATCTCAATTGTTCTAAAGAAAACTATCTTCATCACCTGCTCCTTTAAAAAGTTATATACAAATACAGTACGCAATATTTTTTTTGAGAGAGAGAGTGGGAACAAGCACGAGTTGGGGAAGGGCAGAGAGAGGAGAGGGAAAGAGAGAATCCTAAGCAGGCTCCACACCCAGCATGGAGCCTGATGCAGGGCTGGATCTCACCACTGTGAGATCATGACCTGAGTGGAAATCAAGAGTTGGATACTTAACCAACTGAGCCACCCAAGCACCCTGGCAATATTTCTGATAAGGAACTGAATATAGGGTTTTAAATATGTCATCCAAAATGTAAAATACACGCACAAACAGTTCCCATCAGTTTTGTACTCCCCTCCTCCCAAATTTTGACTTTGCTTATTACAGGATTTTACTCCTTTAAAACTTGATGTAGGACTGTGGCTCTTTGGGGGCACTTTTAGCAAATGCTCTTAAAATCCTACTGACAATTCTAATCCAACCAGAAGGCCTCTGATCTATCAAATCAAATCTTCTTTGGCAGAAGCAACCTCTCAATTAGCGTGATTCTGCCCCTCCAATTTGAAATTCTAGGGGGGACAGTGCCATTCAATTTTCTGTGGAATATCTCTGAACAATAATCCCAAGATAATAAGGGTTTCCCATGCTGCACTGGTTCAAACCTGAAGATCTTCAAACAACCCCCAAAAAGCAAAAAACATACAAACAAACAAACAAAACCATGACTATAGTTAAGCTTCAAAGTTCCTATACAAAGTTCTGCAAACAAAATATATCAAGGGCATTAAATCTCATCAGAAAATGGAATTATCATTTGTGTCTCACTGACATTATGACTAAAATTCAACATTCAGAACTGAGAACTTAAAAAAATTCCTTTCTTCTACTACATTATAACATCTTTGCCTTTTCTTCCCTCTAGGTCTTATTCTCTCCCACACAGCCTCCAAGTTTTATTCTTGTATCTACAAATTCAGTCTCCTTGCAAACTTTATACCATTTCTCTTCCTGTTCTTACAACCTTGATCACAATCTGTTCTATTTTCCTGTTCTTGCCTTTAATTGTTTCTCATTCTTGGGTTTAGGGGAGTAAGAAGGTAGAGTTCAGGCAAGTCAGCTGCGAGGGGAAACATTT
The DNA here is from genome assembly GCF_014898765.1 of Herpailurus yagouaroundi. NCBI lineage: Eukaryota > Metazoa > Chordata > Mammalia > Carnivora > Felidae > Herpailurus > Herpailurus yagouaroundi. The sequence continues at coordinate 36,218,941 of NW_024412396.1, read as the reverse complement.
CAGTGAACTAATCAAGATTGAGTTTACAAGGTAGAAGAGAAATGGCTACTACACACACTTCAGGGAAAGCTGAGGGGCTACTGAGCAACCCACAGTACTGGAGATGAGGACTAATGGTACATGTTCTTTGAAGTTTTAATACTAGTGAAGAGCCTGATTCTTGGTTTAAATTTGGATACAGTCTTCCAATTACTGAATAATTTTTCCTGGTCAGAGGACAAGGAAACCACAATTATTCAAGCTATAAAAGGAGGCTACATTATTCATCACTGGTTATCTCATAAGATATACAACATGCTTATAAACTGATCAAAAAGTTATCTAAGATTGCATTTATATGAAATATCAAAAAAAAATCTATAGAGACAAGAAAGTAGATGAGTGGTTGACAAGGGCTGGAGGAGAGGAGAATGGGGAGTGACTGCTAATGAGTATAAAGTTTCTTTGGGGGAGATATAAATGTGCTAAAATTAAATTGTGGTTAATGGTTGCACAATTCTGCGAATACGCTAAAAACTACTGAGATACAAACTTTAAATGGGTCAATTTTATGCTATGTGAGTTATATCTCAATAAAGACTGTTCAACAAAGCCATTTAAAAAGATGGTTTTACACGGTTTTCTGTATCTATATTTTATTTTGCATAAAAAGATTATTATTTTTATTTTTTTCCAAGTTTATTTATTTATTTTTGAAAGCAGGCGAGAGAACGAGTGGGGGGGAGGGACAAAAGAGATGGGGAGAGAGAGAATCCCAAGCAGGCTCTGAGCTGTCAGGGCAGAACCGGATGTGAGGCTCATCTCACAAACCCTGAGATCTTGACCTGAGCCAAAATCAAGAGTCCAGCGCTTAACTGACTGAGCAACGCAGGTGTTCCTGCATTAAAAGATTTTTAAAGATGACTATAGATTATATGGGACAACATGGAAAATACTACATTAAATTTTTTCAAAGATTATCTGAAAACTTCCTTAGCTGCCCAATATTTCATCTTACAGCTTCAACTAAATATTGACTTCACTCTTTGATTTAAATTATTTCTTCCAAAAAACCAAATTTCATCCAGAGGAATTATAATGCAAAAAGACTGTTACAGAGTTAAATAATACCTAAATTTAAATGTCCTAAATTAAAACCTTAAAAATGAAATTTCAAAAAGCAAACCAAAAGTGACCAAGCAAACCAAGCAAAATAAGTCAAATACAGCTCTTCTATGCTAAATAGCATTTCCATGAAGTCCATGACACAGGTCATTTTTTTCCGACCAAAAATTATTCAAAAATAATTAGTCTTCGCTGAATTAGGTAAAAATATACAACTACCTTGGGGGTGCCTGGGTGGCTGAGTTGGTTAAATGTCTGACTCTAGATTTTGGCTCAGGTCATGATCTCATGGTCCGAGATCTAGCCCCATGTCAGGCTCTGCACTGAGCAGGGAAACTATTTGGGATTCTCTCTCACCTTCTGCCCCTCCCTTGCTAATGCACACACGTGCTCAATGGCTCTCTCCCTATCAAAGTAAATAAATAAACTTAAAGAAAAATATACAACTTACCCAAACCATAGTTACTTTGTGTAGGCTATGAGCAGCAGTCTCAATTTCACATGGTGTGTGCAAGTCAGAGCTTGTTGCTTTTGATGTTTCCTCCATGTTTTCTCACAATTTATTTACTTTATTTTTAAATTTTTAAAATTTTTATTTATTTATGGGGGGGGGGGTGGAGAGCAAGGTGCAGGGGGAGAAAAAGAATCCCAAGCAGGCTCCATGATCCAACGTGGGGCTCGATCCCAGGACCCTGGGATCATGATCTGAGCTGTAATCAAGAGTCAGTTGCTCAACCCAGTGAGCCATTCAGGTGCCCCATATTTCATGATTTTTTAATGTGTCAATATCTTCTAGACATGTGCTGTGATATGAACTACATGCTCCATAAGGTAGTCTTATTAAACTTCTAGGTATGTACTAGAAGTACATACAAAGGTATGTACTGCATAATTTTTAAAAGTAAACTTTAGAAGTACATAATTACCTGAAAAGTATCTAAGCTCAATTTAGTTTGAGGTTTCTAGTGACTATAAAAATTAGACACTGACCTATTTTCACTAACAGCTATAGTATGAGCAAAACATTGAAAAGACGTGGAAAACATGGAGCTATTTAAAGTTTTCTAAGAATGTTCTACAGTATTCACAATTTCAATTTGCCTCATCTGTCAACTATTGCAAATTTCTCAGTTTTGAATAACTGTCTACAGAAGTGGATTCAATTTCCAGTCTGTTATTTTTTAATCCTTGCATATTTGAGGATTCAGACTCAGACTGACCTAGAAAATAACTGACTCCCTTAGCCAATCCATCCTTTTTCCTTTTGCTTAAAATAAACAAACCCCCGTGTGACTGAGCATTTATATGTTTGCTGATAACCTGAAAGCGGAAATAAAACTTACTTAATATTTAAGACCATAAAAGATTTATTGTCTTAACAATATGTAGCAATTCTAAGTATTTTACACAAAATACAGAAAAGAGGACCAAAAAATATTTGCCTCTAAGAGAAAGACTTCGGTCCATACATTTCAAAACAGATTCATTCACTGAGTCCACAAGTTTTGATGAGATATTTTGTGTATGGAAAAGGGTGTTGGGGGAAGAGAAAACATTTGTTTTTTTTTAAGTGAAGATTCTATCTTTCTAAGAGCTTAAAAAATATATATATCCAACTACCTCCTATACTTGATTAGCCACACCTCAAATGACATGACCCAAAGTGAATTTTTCAATGCCCTGCCACTTCTACTCAGTTCCCTGTCTCAGGAAATAGATCTACCATTAGTCATAAGCTCACAGAATCCTGTATTCTACCCTTATCATAGCACAGAAGACCCTGTGAATTCTCACTCATTTTAGATTGTAAGATCCATGAAGGAAGGGATTATATCTTTTTTGTTCATAGTACTTTGCATATAGTCAGACACTTTAATATGTAGGACAAAGGAGTGACAGCCATTATCATGACTTCTCTCTTGTCAACAGAGTTAGGAATTCTTTTCTACCCAGGAAAGGTATTCCCGGACGATGACCTCTGCAAACAATGTCCTACCATTTCCATCTTGTTATTCTACAAAATGCATAATCTAATTTTTAAAATCTCTACAGAAATTTAATTGATTTCTAGTAAGAAAATATTGGACCCTAAAACAAATGTGCAGCCTATTAATCAAAAATCTGATTTTCAGATTAGTGTTCATTAATGACTTTTAAAAGTTTCTTGACATCATTAGTTACATACTCTTATTGTTGAAAAATGCCACAGAAGACACACCAGAGGAAACAAAAGAGAAAGATGTAGTTTTGACTGTAAGTTAGAGCCTATACAGTCTCTTTCCCTGTGCTATTTATCTCCTCAATCAAGTCATGAATGGGTAAAATTTTAAAAGTCTTTTCTATATGAGAAGCAAAGTATAAGGTAATTAAAAAAATTTTTTTTAATGTTTATTTTTGAGAGAGAGAGAGACAGAGCATGAATGGGGGAGGGTCAGAGAGAGAGAGGGAGACACAGAATCTGAAGCAGGCTCCAGGCTCTGAGCTGTCAGCACAGAGCCCGACGCGGGGCTCGAACTCACGGACCGTGATATCATGACCTGAGCCGAAGTAGGACGCTTAACCAACTGAGCCACCCAGGCACCCCAAGTACAAGGTAATTTAGACACAAAGGAATAATTTCTGAGAGCTAAGAAATCCTCTTTCAATGTATTTTAGACAAAAGTATCTTTAACTTAGTCTGGGAGTTTTACTGTATAAAATGAATTAATCTCATTTGCACTTAAGGAGCTCCTTATTCTATTGACTATAACAAACCATTACACTAGATCACACTACACCGCTGACTAGTAGAAGTACAGTACTTATACTATCAGGAAGCATTTACATAGATAGAGAAAAATGAAGATGACAGATATGGAGTAATTAATACAGGGTTAAGTTGTGGGTTGACAGCAAAACAAAATCTGCTATTTCTAAGATCAGCCCCTAACATCCCAAACAGGCTTACACACTCTCAGCAGGGATAATAACTATTGTTTTAAATAGTGAAAATTTTATTTACTATCTATTTACATTCTAAAGCATAATGGCATACTGCAAAGATGTTTTTCTAAAGCCTGGTAAGCAATCTGTAAACAACTGTAAACCTTGTAAACAATCCTGTTTGCAAAACAAGAGAAGAACCAATATATAGCCACTCATTGCTTACCCTTAATATTTTCATTTCTGAAATTTGGTAACAAAGGTAAGTAAGCAAGTTGCATCTCCTATAGATATAATGTCAAATTAGATGCACTTTTCTACCACTCACACTAAAGAAAAGGAGCAACTTAAAAAACAAAAACAAACAAACAAAAAAAGCCAAGGCCTTTATTCAATCAGTAATGAATTACATTCTTAGAAACACCAGAATAGTTCTTGAATAACGTATTAAGAGAAATAATTAAGCTACATGTAGTATGACTCAAAACACACAAAAAACCCATTTATCTATCTACATCCCTGCCTGAGATAGTCATAACACAGATTTGAATAAAAAGAATGAGCCTAAATTTAAAATGGATTGTATGTGACCTATGCTCTCATAGTTTGCTATATTTCTGGCTCACAATCAATTTTCTTTGTCATGTGTTCATCAGAAAGTAAGCAAGGAGACTACAAGGATTAAACAATCCAATATTGAACATCTACTTAAAACAAATGAAACCTGGTCCTTGCTTTCAAAGATTTATTTTTAAAAAAATCTTAATAATGAAATATTCCATTTATAGTATAACTTTTACTGTAAGCCCAATTAGGTAGCTTGTGCTATATTCTTTTTTTTTTCTTCAACTTTTATTTATTTTTGGGACAGAGAGAGACAGAGCATGAACGGGGGAGGGGCAGAGAGAGAGGGAGACACAGAATCGGAAACAGGCTCCAGGCTCTGAGCCATCAGCCCAGAGCCCGACGAGGGGCTCGAACTCACGGACCGCGAGATCGTGACCTGGCTGAAGTCGGACGCTTAACCGACTGCGCCACCCAGGCGCCCCTGTGCTATATTCTTAAATTCACTAAGAATTCTTCTTAAATTCACTAAGAATTTCATTTGAATAAAGGAATGATGAAATCATGTCAGTGGGTTGCAAAGTAGTGAACATAAGTAAGGTAAAATTGCATGTGGCTTGTGGTACCAGTTATATTATGCCTTTATCTTATATTCTTTTTATATAACAAAATTTAATAGTTCTTGGTAAAAAGCTCCTTTAAAAAAAAAAAAGATTTTATTTTTAAGTAATCTCCACATCCAACAGTGGGGCTCAAACTCACAATCCAGACATCAAAGGTCACATACTCCATGGACGTGAGCCAGCCAATAGCCCCAGTACTTGGTAAAAAGCTCTAAACAGAGCTGACATGATGTGACATATGACACTATACTTTTCAAATTTAGTGTACATGTCTACCTCAGACCCAGCTCAATCACAAGATTCACTCATTGAGTATGATGGAAATGTAGTTATAAGCTTCAAAATCAAAGATTTTCTTTGTATCTATTTATTTAGAGAGAAAAAGAGAGCGCGTGCATGAGCAGGGGAAGAGCAGATAGAGAAGGAAAGAGAGAATCCCAAGCAGGCTCAGCACTGTTAGTGCAGAGCCCGATGTGGGGCTCGATCCCGCGAACTGTGAGATCATGACCTGAGCTGAAATCAAGAGTTGGATGCTTAATCAGGGCACGTAGGTGGCTCAGTTGGTTAAGCATCTGACTTCAGCTCAGGTCATGATCTCACAGCTTGTGAGTTCAAGCCCCATGTCGGGCTGTGTGCTGACAGCCTGGAGCCTGGAGCCAGGAGCCTGTTTCAAGTTCTGTTTCTCCCTCTCTCTGCCTCTCCTCCCCCCCTTCCCCCCACAATGCTGTCTCTCTCTCAAAAATAAATGAACATCAAAAGAAAAATTTTTTTTTAAAGAACTGGATGCTTAACCAACTGAGCCGCTCAGGCACCCCAGTATAATCAAAGATTTTCTAAACCATCACAACTGCCAACAATTTCTTTTAGCAGAAGCAATAAAACTGCATATATATAACAACTATGAGAAGTCCAAGGACATGTGTTTAGCTTCTGTTACTAGCTGTGAAACTGAACAAGTAACTTAACCTGTCTCAATTTCCTCATCTGTTAAGATACAACTAACAGTAGTATCTACCTCATATACAGAAATATGAAGATTTAATGAGATAGTAATTAAAAATTTTCTATGATAATGCCTGGCATACTGCTCAATAATATTAGCTATCAGTGTTAGTAGCTAATGTTAAAGCTAGAAAAACTTAAAAGGCACACAAAGAATCAAATTTATGATTCTGGTCTCATTAGTATCATACCTCAATAAAGGAGTCTAAGCAGCCACAGACTGTCTATATAAAATTATTCATTTTAAAATTCAATAAAGGAAATTTTACTATGCATTTTTCAAATACTGGAAATAGTTTAACAGTTTGATATGGTTTAAAGTTTAGCTTTAAGGTTCATATGAACAGACTATTCATAATGTTAGACATTTATTTTGGTTTAAATTAAATCAGTTATCTCCCATCTTTAACTAATACATCATCTAATTACTGTGATTCCACCATTCCGGTTAAAAGGTTGCCTAGGTCATAATATCTGCAAATATAACTCTGGAAAGAGATGCAAGATTATGAATGTACTATTAACCCTTAACTGGAAATTAAAATGAAACCATTAGGTCTAGAATCAATCAATCTAATTTTCTACACCAACGTAAGAACTCTCCCACATTTCTGATTTGTATGATCTTCACACTTAAATATCCAGGTTCAACGAAAATAATACATAGGAAGAAAAGCAGCAATGTCCACTACTTGAAAGCTCTTAACTTTTTCCACCACCTCCAAAGCAATCACTCCCACTCTCAGGTAGATTGTGCCTAATATTTACAAAATATCTGAGTATCTACTATCCACAAGGTCCTGTGGTAGGCTTCAGGGATAATAAAAAGCTATTGTATTTTCCCCGTCAGAATTTGTAATTAAATTGAACAATTATAATTACAACACAGACACCTAGCAGTATACTATTAAAGCCACACAAATAATACAATAGATACTACTATAGAAGTACAGAGAAATGAGAGATGAAACATTGTCATCAGAGAAGGCTTTGTGGGAGAGGAAATACTAGAAAAGAGCTTTGATACAGAGGAAAGCAAAAGCTGGAAAAGGAAGGGCAAGAATTCCAAGCTACCACTTAGCATGAGTGACAGACAATCCACTGAGAGAAAAGTACAGGGTGTGTTCTAGAGATGGGAAGTGTACCAGTTCGGCTGAAATAGATCAGTCCTGAGGTTCAGTCATGGAAAGTGTCAAAAGCCCAACAAAGATTTCTAAACTTTATTCTGGAGGAAAAGGGAATCACTGAGTATGCTGAGCAAAGAAATAATAAGGTGCAAACAGTTTATTAGGACGGGGTTTGTAATGGTTTATAGAATGGGGGAGGGAGATGCAGCACAAGATGAAAGTGGGAAAGACCAGCTGGAGTGCTGAAACCATGGTCTGGGTATGAAGTGACAAGACCTTAGTATTTCAATACAATTTTTCAACCTTAAAGGACACAGGAGCCACCTGAAAACCTTAATATATTTATGTAAAGACTCCCTATTTTTTTTTACAAGAACTGGTTAATTAGAATAATTTAGTTTTCTCACTCTCTCACATTTTTTTCCTGTAGCAGTATCTTCTTGCCCATTTCTAATCATAGACTGTAACTCCTCTTCAAAATAGCAACCCTTGTCTTTCCTCACTTACTGATTACTCTAGTCTAAACATTCACGGTTGCTTTATTACTCTTATTCTTTATCCTGTTTAACTGTCTATTCCCACCTAACCACTAACTCCAAACCCATGACCTCTCCAGCTTCATATAATCAAATAGATCTAATCATACTCTCTTCCGTTACCTCTTAACTTTTTCACTTTTATAGATATATATAAGTTCTATATGCCTACAATCTTTACAACTTCTTCTAAAGTCTCTACTCAATCTCTTATAGTATGGCTTTCAGATTCACTGCTAAAACTGTGCTCAAAGACTCAGTAAGTCTCTATTCCTGTATCTCAAGATTTCACAAACTCAATAGCAGCTACTATTTATCTAGTACTTTCTTCATGGTAGAAGAAGTCAAGTATTTTACACAATCATCTCACTTAATCTTCAAGAATATCTTATGAGAAAGACTTTTCCATATGACAAATAAAGAAAACTAAGACTTAGAGAAATCAAGTGGCTTGCTCCAAATAACCCCACTAGGAAATTCTACCACCTTCTCCCCTCTAAAGCCTTTAATGTGGTTGTATTGACTGTACGTACATAGAAACATTTCCCTTAATCCTTCATTAAGGATACCAACCATTTGAGAATTTAATATTGATTCCATTCCTCAATCTGAACAATGATAGGTGAAGACATAAAACCGTCTAGCTCTGTTGACTTCTGAAACGTGGGGAATGACAAAATGAATTTAACTTCTGAATGTTTTCAGAAGACACTCTTGTAATTGATGACTTAATCTGAATCATAGTGTTAACATTCAGCTTTTCAATTTTTGATTCCTAGGAACAAGAAGGCTCATTTAATTGGGACAAATTCACTTAGGAAGATTTTGAAAATACTTTTATATCTACATAGTCTGATTCTGGCATGTTACTTAGATTCTGAGTCTGTATTTCTTCATTTGTAAAACAGAGATAACATCATATATGTTAGAGGGTTGTGGTGAAAATTAAAGCTTGACAAATAATAAACTATGGCTTTTATTATTCACTTTATCTAGAAGTAGTTTGGTCTCATAGGATTTTAATTTAAATCGTACCAGTGACAAAAACTCTAATGACTTTCAATCCAGATCCTACATAAACTCAGTCAATGGATTCCAAATAAACATATTAAGAATTATAAAAGCTCAAGCTCCCTTCTTCACCACACATTCAAGGAATGTTTAAAACATCTCTTATTTTATAAACACATGTATCAATAGTCTACTTTATTAACACACATTAACATCTAGTACTTTTCCCTCAGTCTCTTTAAAAAATTCTAAAGTCTATTAGATTTTAGATAAAGGTACACAGAAGCTCACCTCTCTTAAACCTTTACTTTCTCTAGCTCCTCCTACCTGCCTCAGCAAAAGAAAAGCTAGGTAAAGAGATTATCTAGGTAGTATATAGATAGCTAGGACTTGCAAAGGTCAAAATCATCAAGGAATATATTCTGGAGACTCAATCATATACAAAATCTTTACTCATGTAATATGAAGCACATTAGAAAGAGCAAAAGAAGAATACAATCAACTTTTGATTTTGATATCATTTAACCCAAGCTCCTTTCATATTAGGGCAGTTCGTCATCCCAGATAGAAATTCATTCAATTTCTTGGTTAATAATGCAATAATAGATGAAGCAACTGAATTTTAAAAATTTTACCACCAACATTATTTGAAATGTAAGAACACATTCTGGCATAAAATTACTACCCAAGGTACAAGAAGAAACAAACTTTTGCCCAGTTGCCTCATACCTTCCCTTCACCCATCGTCCACATATTTCACAGGGCCACACCTTGTTTTATCTTCTTGCTTAACTCTTATAGGACTCCACTTGAGCCAATTTTCTTACATGGCTGCCTCACTTCTCTGATCTAAGGATGGAAAGTAATCAGTACCACTCAGAGGCAGGTGCTCAGGCAAGAGTTCGATAATCATGGGGGGGGGGGGCCGAAGGAGGAGGAGGGGGATCATCAAAATATCACCCTATAATTAATTATTTCTACATGATCATAGACTTACACCTTAAGAAATTAATCCAGCTCTCATGCGTGAGCACTTCAAGGATAATAAGCTCTCTGTGGACATGTCAGTCTTTAAATTATTAAATAAACATTCATAGTTAAACCAGAATCAGCTACACATTCTGTTGGCCATTATACAGTCTAGGCATAATGTGAACAAATTCAAAGACTGTAAGTTTTTGGTAACTGTTTAGCAATGTTTACAATGTGACAACATGATGTTGCTATAGATTCCTTTGAAAAAAAGTTAGGTATTAGGAAACAAATTTTCACACAAATGTTTATTAACAAGTCAAGACAGCAAAACCCAGCCTGAACTCACAGAAAGATATAATGTGTTCTTATAATGCCCTTCACATCAAACTACCCAGAGTCCTGTGCTTGTTCAAGCCTATAGTCTCAACCACCCTCTGTCTCCGACCTAAGAGTTCTTCCTTCCTCTTTCTCCTAAGAGTTTTTCTAGACTTCCCAATCCCAACAGAAAAATCAATAAAGCCTACCTACAGGACTATCTTCCGTAAAGAAGAATCACAAATTTAAAATTCTTTTAATTAAGACACTTATTTCTAAGTAACACACATCTTTAGAACATTGAAACATCTAAATGCCTGGTATGGTCAAGGCATACTGAATAGACAATGTTAACAGAATAAAAAAATTTAACAACTGGGCATGCATTTGACAATACAGTATACCACTTTAGCTTTACCAATATGCAAAAGCTGAGACTCAAAAGGTTAAAGGATTTGTCCATGGACACAGATATTTTGGAGCACAGCCATGACTAAACATTTCTTATCTCCCAGCGCAGTGTTCCCTTCAACAGGTTATATTGTAATTATGATCATCACTTCAGCCCTTCAATCTAAAATATAAAAAAATACAACCTGTGTTTTAAAAAAGAATGTGAAAACAAATTTATGTAAATTTCCACCAAAAAAGAAATTTTGATGACACCAGCATTTAACACAGTTATTTCTCAAATATAATCTGAGATAGCTAGCCAAACCTTACTGGTCTTAATATACCCCTCCCATAATAAAATTACTTCACTGAGGTGAAAAATGTTTGAGGATATCAAATCAAAAATGTCTTAAGCAACTTCCATGTGAAGTTCTCATTAATGGCTGCAACTTGCAACTTAAAAGTAATCATCCCTACATGACTGAATGTTTATTCAGATATATGTGAGTTATACATAAGAACAGAACTACAACACGAGGCCAGGGATGTGACTTTGGGCTTCAATTTTTTGACCAAAGGTAACATCTAGGATTAGAAAATAGGCAGTGGGGTGGGTCACCATCTCTCTAATCAGTTTTCTACTCTGTAAAGAGTTACAGAAATGCAGTACTTGTAAAAGGCCCAATATGTTAAAAAGATAAAAGCTGTAAAAGTGAAGTTGTTCCAATTAGAGAGGAATTGGGGAGTAAGCCCAGTTGGACTCCTGTGAGCTCTGGAACTCAGAAAGCACAGCAGAGTACAGTTTAAATAAATAAATCCTCTGACTCTTCAGAGCTCTTTGCATCTTAAAAAAAAAAAAAAAAAGTGGTTGTGTTTAAAATCCCATCGTGCGAGTTTGAAAAGATTAAGCCTTTTTCCTCAGAACCATTTTTTTAATTTCGAATTTCTAATACCTATATCCCACTGATTTTTACACCTCCCATTACTCTTCCAATCACTTCTTACAATTCATTCGGCTCATTATTCCAATTAGCAGAAAATTCAGTGGGGAGGGTAGGGGCGGCGCAGATTTCTTTGGACAACTTAAGAACGACCTTTGTGGATTTGTAAATCCCATGCGGTGCTTGAGAAGAGAGAAGGAAAAAGACCTCACTCAGGTGGGTGATGAAATGTTCAAAACGTATCTAAACCGCGGTTGCTAAAAGGCTCTCCACAGCCAGCTGTCTTTCAAGAAAATATTTAAAATCTACAGGCAGAACAGAACCATACCTCAACCATCAAACTCTGACGTTAAGAACTTTTACCAATTTACACAGTTAAAAATACGAGAAGAAATCAGTGTGATTTACTCCAATGCATTTGTTCGATGCCTTAATAATGAATGAACTGGAGGCATCACAGACTGGAGTTCAGAAAGAGCCTCACTCTCAGCTCAGCCCCCCTATAAACCTGAAGCAAACCGTCCAGAATTTGGTGCCTCGAGGCTAAGTCCGGTCCAGAGGAAGCCAACCCCCTTCTTTCTCCCGGCCTCCCTCCCAGGGGTTGGAGCCCTGGGCGGCCCGGCGGGCGGGGGGGGGAGGGGGCGGGCGCCGCGACGCCCCACTCCTCGCCCCGGAAAAAAAGTTCCGCCCGCCGCTCTCGAGCCAGGAGGGCCTGCGGCCCTCGCCCGCGTCGCGGCCACGAACACCCGCCCGGCCTCGGCGGCGGGAGGGTCGCGCCCCCTCCCCGCGCCGCAGCCACCAACACTCCGCCCCCGCCTCCCTGCCGCCACCGCCCTCGCGGAGCGTTAACCCCTCGCCGCCCGCCGCCCGGCTTCGGGAAGGAGGCCGGGCCAGGGGGTGGAGTTGTCGTGTCTCCTCCCGGGAGCGCCCGGGCAGACGCCCGGCTTGTTTACAGGCCCCAGGCCCAGGCCTGGCCGCCACCGCCGCCGCGCAGGCCCGCGCCGTCCGCCCGCCCGCCCTCGGCCCAAGCGTCGCGCTTACCCGGAGCAGCCGCGGGCGGGCAGGTCCCTGGTCGGCCAAGGCAGCGGCGGCGACGGCGGCCGGGGAGGGGGCTGGAAGGGGGTCACCGCGGCGGCCGCCGGCCAGGTCAGGCCGGGGAGGGGGCGGAGGAGGGGAGGAGCCGGGCTGCGTCCGGGCCCCCGGCTCTCGGCGCCCTCGCGACTCAGATCATCCGGGCGTTGGAGCGGGAGGCGGAGAGCGGGTCCCGGAGGAGGAGGAGGAAGAGCCAAAGATTCATCGCTTTCGCGCCCCACCTGCCTGGCGCCCCCCCACCCCCCCTCCCCAACCACCCGTTCTGGCGCTGCAGCCGCCCGAGCACCCGAAGCTGCGGGCCGGGCCGGCGCCGAGACCACTGCTCCCTCGCTCCCGCGCGCGCTCCCGTCCCTAGCGCCGCCGCCACCGCCGCCTCGAGCGCGTCCCCGCGCAGGCGCGCTCACGACGGCGCCGTGCGGCCCCTCCCCGACTCCTCTGTCAGCCCCGCCCCGGCGGCTCAGCGGCCGCTACAGCTGCGGCGCGGCGGAGCAGCTGGAGAGACCCGGATGTCGTTGGGCAGGAACTGCGGCGAGGGCCGGCAGGCGGGGGAGGGGCGGCCGCAGATGACATCACTGCCCTACCCTGCTTCTCTCGCCGCAGCCCCCTCGCGGCCAGGGCCCCAGGCGAAGGCCGAACGGAGCATCCGAATGCCGGATCAGAACCGGCACTGGGGTCGTTATGCCCCCCGGCGTTGGGGGCTGGACAGAGTGTGTGAGTGTAAGGCGCCCCGGCCGTCGAGAGCTTCTCCAAGCCCGACAGTCTGTCCAGCCGGGACTCGGGAGCTCCCCCTTAGGGCGTCGGCTCCTCCCGCCCCGGCGCTTCCACTTGTCTTAAATACACACCCCACTCCCTGCAGAGACGCCGTTCTCTGAGCACCGAGGACCGACCTCTTTCCGGCGCAGTCGCGGCCTGGTTGCCGCCTCGCTGCTGTGGTTTAAACGCACTGTTGGATACAGGCTGCGGCCAGACCCCCTCCCCCTGGGCTCTAAGCCACCCTCACCAGTGACCCTGGGAGCCGCACGCAGGTGCTTCTGCTACAACACACCTCGAGTCCCGAAGGGCAGCAACACCCTACAAGCACCCATTCACACGCGAATGCAACCGATACACGGGGCACATGCTCTGAGTTTCTGGCAGGTTTTCCATCTGTAGGTCATCAGATTCCACATTGTATTTATTTGCACATGTTAGACAGTCACGTGATTCTGTCACAGGGGACCTCCTACGACCTCCAGCGAGGTTTAAGGAACTAAAGATTTTTCAAAATCTGGAGGATAATCAGAAACGTAACAGCTGTTTCTGTTAAGAGTTAGAGATCAACTGAACCTAATTGAAACTGCACATGCAGGCGGCCACAATCCAGTTTAGCTAGCTGGTCTACGGAAAACCGACCCACGCTGTTTGCAGACGCCGGGATAGAATGACAAACCCTAGGCGGCCAATGAATCAGAACTGGGAGCAGTACATCACCAGCACGAGTTCCCATTGGCTGGGGTGCCTTTCCCTTTCTTGTCAGAGGCTTAACCTGTTCAGGGATTTGACCTATACCACATTTGCTGGAAGAGAAGTTTAAAAGCAAGATCCGCGTTTTAAAAAGATGCTCTTGTATATACAAAGAAAAACCAAATAAATAGTTCAGTGTAGGAGGCAGGTACTTTAAAAAGAACACCTGAAAATATTAACCAAATTGTGTTCTGGCCAATAAAAAGGTTAGTATGTGATGAGTCCTATCCCTTTTTATCTGAGGAACTCACTGTAGCAATTTTTACATTGCTACTTACTATCTCCTAAAACCACTTTGCCCCACACCTCCTAGATCAAGAAGCAATCTATTTTTTCTTTTTGTCATTCAACGAACACTTAGCTGTTTTTGAAGCTGTGAAAGGCATTTCCAATTTTTTCTACATGACTTTTTTTGAGGAAGTTTCTGTTCCTTTCACGTTTAGGCCTGGAACCTGACAACAGGATAAAACAGTATCAGCAAATAGTCACTGGAAGGCCCATTCTTCAAAGAACCCAAAAGTCACTCCACCCAATATCTATGGTGTTTGAATTTCTTAGAGTAAGATGACGATGGATCTTTTCCAGGTATACAACGTGAAAATAAAATTCACTTATGCATTTGGTCCCAGTATCATCTGAGGACACATTTCCTAATTGCTTCTCCATACACTTGCCAAAAAAAAAAAAAAAAAAAAGGAAATTAGATCAAAGATCTTTGAAACTGTTCTGTATTGAAATCCTTAATACTTCAGACAAGTAACAGCATGATTTGCATGCTAGTGGACTCATTACCATTCTGAAACTGAAAAGCCCATGTGGCAACCACCATTTGAAGTGCCCTTGGAAAACAAATTTTCTTATTCATAAGGCAGAGCCCGGACAGCCAATGGCAGTAGTGGACCACAGTGAACTTGAAGGGCTTTCCTATCTTTCTGCTTCCTTCGTTCAGGCTCCCATATCTTTCTTCTCTCTGTTCTACACTTGGAGGAGAATCTGGGTCAATTATAGCAGAAGAGGCAGAAAAATAGAAAATATGAGCATAAAGAGATTTTGAAGAAGGCTGCACAGTGTACCACAGACTGCTGATAAAGTTGTACCTTCCTACTATTTCTTATTTCTGGATACAGCTTGCAGGGACATTTTGGTATGAACTAGGAAACTCATGGGTTATAAGCTAACATTTTAAAGTTTGGAACAAAGATATCTTAGTATTATCTGAATAAATATGCTCGATCTTATAATATCCCCCTCCTTATTATTATACTAAATATTATGTTTCCTAAATATGCTATGGGCAAAACCCAACTATTTAGAAGGGAGGAAAGGACATTGAAAAAAGAGAGTTAAAAGTTTTCTTTTTGTTTGAACTACAAGGCTTTGCTTGGGCCTCCTACACATATTTGGGATGTTCATAGTGAGTTTCTGTGAAACATCAGTGAGCATATATTCCCATAATTGTTTTTTAGTAATTTTTATAGGTACAACACAATCCTACTCTGCATCAGAAATCTGTTTACATTACAATTACCAAAGAGGAAGATTTTCTGAAAGATTGGCTTTCAAGTCCTGAATTTAACTGTATGTGATTAGCCTAGTAATTGGGAGGCATGCGGTGAGGATGGGGGTGGGGGCCGAGGTGAGGAGTCTGAAGTTCAATCTGGTTAACAATAACACTCTCTCTTCTTTCCCTCCACAATCTTAATTTAAAGTGAAGGTTAGGGGCGCCTGGGTGGCGCAGTCGGTTAAGCGTCCGACTTTAGCCAGGTCACGATCTCACGGTCCGTGAGTTCGAGCCCCGCGTCAGGCTCTGGGCTGATGGCTCAGAGCCTGGACCCTGTTTCTGATTCTGTGTCTCCCTCTCTCTCTGCACCTCCCCCGTTCATGCTCTGTCTCTCTCTGTCCCAAAAAAATAAATAAACGTTAAAAAAATCTTTTTTAAAAGAAATAAAAAAATAAAGTGAAGGTTAAATCACTTGTTCCCAAATTACTATTGTGAATCCACCCAGGAGAGTCACCCATGGGTCATCCTGGCTTGGGCCTCTCAAAATAAGGGTCGCCCTTTAAGTGACCCCTCTAGGAAGCACCTGAGAATTCCCCTCGCCTCAGCCATCCATCCTTTCCCACTGAAGTCAGTCACTCACTACTCAAGAGTCACAAAGTCAAGCAGAATGAGATCCAACTCTTCCTCCTCCACCTTCATTACCTGTTCCGCGTTTCTTTCTCACATATATCCTCTTCATATGTCTTCCTCTTCTCTCTTTTCTCATCACTCTTCTCCCTTTCTTCTGTTCTTTTTTGATCTCCTTTGCCCTTCTTTTCCCCATTCTTCTCTTCTCACTTTTTCTTATCTTAGCCCAAATTACAGCCTCTGCTACGCACTTTCTCCTGAAGCAGTACAAATCAGTGGATGGTGCCCCTAAACTAATTTTGTTGGTGGGGGGTGTACCCCCCACCCTGGTCCTACTTTCTCCATCGTCCCCCTCCCCTTGCACCATGTCAAGTCATGAAACACTTAGGTCTTTAAAGGACTGTCACAGAATGAGAAGGATTAGAGAATCCTGCCCTGTGTGACATCACTGAGGCAGCTCCATTAGGGTGGAGCAGTCTTGTGTTGCCACTGTGACTCCTCCTAGGCCTTTTGAGGGAAGTGCAGGCTGCCATGAACACCACAGGCCAAGGCTTGGAGAGTCTTTAGAGGAGACTATCACCTCAAGAGAACTGTATATGGCCACAGCTCCACAACATTGGTGTGGATCCTTTCAGACAAATTCATTTGTTCAACAGATAGTTATGGTATGCTAGGCTGGAAGTAGATAAGGATATGAATGGGCAAAAGTCCTAGCCCTCAAAGATCTGATATTATAATCAGGGATATAGACACAAAAGCAAACAAATAAGGAAATTAAGATTGTGATCAGGGCTATGAAGAAAACAGATTGGGGAGATGATTTGAAACAGGTGTTCAGAGAAGACCTTTGTAAGAAGGTAGCATTTGAGCTAAAGGATGAGGAGGAGTTAACTTTGCAAAGAATCAGGGGAAAGCTTTCTTGGCAGAGGGGTCAGCATAGGCAAAGGGCCTGATGTGGGAAGACTCTGGCAGAAAAGTTGTCTACAGGCCAAAGAGAAGTTCAGCAAGCATAAGGTATACATTTTTTATAAAGGCAATCAAGTTTAGAATTTCAACTTGGGATATTTGGGATACTTAATCAAATTCACGTAGAAACCACCTTCAACAGAGGGGCATGATCCATACAAAATAACTTAGTGAATTTGTGTGGCCCCAAAAGGAAATTACAAAATCAAAAGATCTTTATTCAATAATTAAAAATAAGAAGCATTCTATAACCCCAGGGAGAGATCCCCTCAGACAATCCAACAACAGCTAGAAATGAGTAAAAAGAATCTCTTTTCTCCCAATATAGATAGCTACTCTCAGTAAGTGAAGACTAGCAAAAATTTGGACTTCTCAGAAACAGTTTTTCTGGGTTTACTGTCTATGGTAGGCATTACAGAAGATCTCAAACCATATCTTTGAAAGCTGCAACACATTTTGCATCCTTTTTTTTTTTTTTCATGTTTGTTTTTGAGAGAACACACATGCGAGCAGAGAGAATCCCCAGCAGGATCTCTACACTGTCAGCACAGAGGCTGATGTGGGGGTTTGAACGCACAAACCATGAGATCATGACCTAAGCCAAAATTAAGAGTCAGATGCTTAACCATCTGAGCCACCAAGGTGCCCCCCCTCCCCCATTTTGTATCCTTACTGGTGGTGGCCTGGTTGAACACCAGTGATGAAATGATAATCATAATAAAGACTTTTTTCTGTGTCTGGCTCTGCAGTTTTCAAAGCACTCTCACTTAGACCAACCAGTTTAATGCTCACAACATCCCTTGTGGGTAGGCAGGGCAAGGACTGTTGTTCTCATCCTTTCCAGAGGAGAAAATGAAGTGTCCAGTAGCAGCAATCCAGGGGCACCAGAAGTAATGGCTGGTACCCAGATTTTCCCCTGCATCCTACAGATCATCTCTAGCTTTTACATGCCAGTAATAAAGGCAGCAAGGAGACTCAGCGGAAACTGTATGGGCTTAGAGTCAACAACGGTGTGTGGAGCTGGCTTATACTAGCATTGAGAGCACACTTAGATTTTCAAGGAGTTTGCCAGTAGTTTGTTAAATAAAGCCATTATTAAAAATTAAATTATATAAAACTTCAAAGTAAATAAAATTTAAGGAAAGATAATGTGTATTAAAAACTCACCACTTCCAAATTATTTTAATATAGCTTATTATTCTCTGTGCTCTTGAGGTTACCTGTCTTGTGTCTGTGTGATGAAAATTCTCTGTAATGTGTTATTGCACATCTCTTCTCACTGCTCTATTCAGTGACTTCACTTTAGTGGCTTGAAATTGGCTATGAAAGGAGTATTTACACCATGGAAATCAGCAAGTGCCACCATTCAGGACTTAACTTATCACTTTGTTGATTGTCTGGACTTAAGTGGCAGAGAAATTGTCAATGCAGATTAAACTTTAAAAAGCATGTTGTGGGCACCTGGGCAGCTCACTTGGTTAAGTGTCTGGCTCTTGATTTCAGCTCAGGTCATGATCTCATGGATTGTGAGATTGAGCTCCATGTGGGGCTCTGAGCTGGGAGTAGAACACTCTTAAGGTTCTCTCTTAAGGGTCTCCCTCTGTCCCTCCCTTGATTGTGTGTGGGAGCATTCTCTCTCTCACTCAGTAACTAACTAAATAAATAATAAATAATAAATAAATACAAATACAAAGCATATTATGTCTATAGCTGTTACATGGTGACTGGTACACAACATCCAGTTCTGTACTAGAGCTACTCAGATCATTGACAAAGTAAGTCCCCATACACGTTTGCTGTTTCAGTTTTATCTTAAATATTAACCAACAGGCATGTCAGAACTACATTTGGAAAAGCTGATTGTTACACATTTACCAGCATTCCACTGGTTCTCATCCACTGTGCCAACTGGGCCACTTACTGGCTCTGTGACCTTAAGCAAGTCATTTAAATTATTAGCCTCAATTTCATTCTCCATGTTCAACCCCCTTGGACATGGCAGGGATTTAGGGATGCTGACCCCTTGTACAGTTGAGAATGTCCCTATAACTTTTGATTCACCAAAAACTCAACTAATAGCCTACAGTTGATCAGAAGCCTTACCAATAACACAAAACACATATTAACACATATTTTGTATATTATATATATTATATACTGTATCATTACAATAAGCCAGAGAAAAGAAAATGTTAGTAAGAAAATCGTAAGGAAGGGGAAATACATTTATAGTACTGTACTGTAAAAATTCTGCGAAAAAGTGGACACGCGCAGTTCAATCCTGTGTTGTTCAAAGGTCAAGTATACTTCTTCTCATTGTATTGTAAGATTTAGAATAGATGAGGCACCCTTGACCACCATGTCCTTTTTCCTTCTCACTGGTAGATCCTTCTCCCACTACAGTTTGTATATGGATAATGCTCTGTAGTCTAGAGCACAGTGTCCCAATCTATATGCCAGAACACGCTGGTATGTCTTGAATGGGTTAGAGATGTGACACAGTATTGATCCCTTATGCCTTTGGAATATTCCAGTAAGGGTCAACTACTGAAACCTGAGACTGTCTTGTCTGGCCACAAGCAACCTCACTCAGGTACCCCTGTATGTCATAAAAACCATAATCTTCCAGGGCACCTGGGTGGCTCAGTAGGTTAAGTGTCCGACTTCGGCTCAGGTCATGATCTCACGGTTTGTGACCTTGAGCCCTGTATTGGGCTCTGCACTGACAGCTCAGAGCCTGGAGCCTGCTTCAGATTCTGTCTGTCTGTCTGTCTCTCTCTCTCTGCCCCTCCCCTACTCACACTCTGTCTCTGTCTCTCTCTAAAATAAACATTAAAAAATATAAAAAAATAAGTAAAACATTAAAACAAACAAACAAACCATTTCTTTCTTATTTGTGTCATCATGTGAAAAAATTGGGAAGCACTGGCTTAAGGCATGGGTATGTGATGCAATTCTAACCAATGGAACCCAGGGAAAAGGTTTGGGAGATGGATCTGGGAAAGATTACTCTCCCTAATGATAAGAGTCACCCAAGAGAAAATGTCTTCTTCAACCATAAGCTGTTACGTTTATGTCTGAGCCTGGAACTTCTGAGCCATCTTGCAAAGAACCAGTGTAACACGGAGGAGGTGAATGATGACAAAGGTTGGGTCCTGCACATTGTTGAGCCATTGAGCTCTCCCTGCAATTGCCTACCTTGGGAATCTATTTGGGGACAGGGGTGGATAATAAATATTTCTCATTGTTTAAGCCACTCTTATTTTTGTATTCAGTTATTTGTAGTTAAGAGCAGCTCAATACTGCAGAAGACCTGGACATCCTTGACACCTAGTAAGTACTTAATAAGGTGCTTGCTACCAAAATACATCCTTTGCCTTTAGAAAAGCTACAAGATGAGATGTATACTTATCTTATTCTTTAATAGTTGAAGGATTTGTTCAGTATGTTGATTCATTTTTCATCTCTTTCTTGTTTCATAAAAGTGTTTCTAATTGAGTAGTAAAAGCAGTAATTGAAAAGTTAAGTCATTTAAAGCTTGAGAGGGATTGATACAGAGATGTTGATATGCCTTTTCTTGAAAGCTCTAGACAAACTAGAGCTTTATCACATGAAGATATCACATGAAGAGCTTCTATCATGAAGGTAATAGAATGTCTTTGTGTTCTGCAGAGTAGAGCTAGAGCCAATTCTTAGGAACTACGGAGAAGACAATTATAATTCAATAGAAGGGGAAGGGAATGAATGTGGCCTAGAATATGCCAAGCTCCATATCAGGCCCCTATGGGTGTTATTTAATTCTTACAATAACTTTGCAAAAAAGTTACTTCCCCTTTCCTCCCACCTCTCATTTTACAGAAGAAGAAACTAAGGCTGAGAAAAAGAGCTCTTTTGCAGACCTAGGACCATCTGAGTCCAAAGTCCCTGCTTTTTCTGTTCCAGAAACTGATTGGGCCTTCTTGGGATGACTTTCTCCCTTCTTTAGGCCCTTTCTACTGCAGTTTCCCATCCGAGAAAAAAGAACCAGTCCCAAAACGGTGTCCTTACTGAAGATGTCTTAGGAGAGGAATTACACAGCATGTTACACAGCAAAATATTTCTCATGCTCCATATAAAATCATAACTTTTCTTAGAGTTTTGCTTCCAACTGTCACCAATTTCATTCTCCTGCTCTTTCCATTCAAGGAAAACTTCTCTCTTCCCTTCGTGGAAGACTGTCTCCTTTCTTTTTGGCTTATTATTTATAAAACCCACTTAATAAGATAAAAGCCAGCATAACGGCCTTTAACCCCCACTCAGGGGGTCCTTGGAGAACATCCTCAACCTGTTATTGGTACAAACATGGCAGAGGCCTCTTTGTAGAGAAGCAGCCCATAGAAGGAAGAATTCAGATTAGCATCAGAGACTGAAAACCCTAGGGGTGCCTGGGTGGCTCAGTCTCAACTTTGGCTTAGGTCATGATCTCGCAGTTTGTGAGTTCTAGCCCCACGTCAGGCTCTGTGCCTGAGGGAAAAAAAAAAAAGAGATGGAGAGAGATAGAGATAGAGAGAGAGACATACAGAGAAAGAGAGAGAGAGAGAGAGAGAGAGAGAGAGAGAGAGAGAAAACTCTAGAGCCTATGGTAGAGGCCAGACAGATCCATAAGTGTGAGATCAGGCTGGGTATGACCCAACAGGCCATGGTGAAAACTGTGGAGGAGGAGCATATTTATTTACTTTGAAGATATTCAAAACAATCATTTTTAAATACTTTAAATATATTAGAGCCAAAGAGGATATCCCAAAGCCTATCTCTGCTCTATCTTGTGGACAAGTTATTAACCTCTCTTAACCTTGGTTTCTTCATCAGGACATGGAATAAACACCTTGCAGAAATAGATGAGATCTTGCACAGAAAGAACCTACCACATTGCCTGATACCATGGTGTGCAGACACACAAGAAAATGTAACTGTTACTTTAAAGCACATAATGTGATCTTTTTAATAATAATACATTGTAAATGATTTGACATCTGCTGTGCAATATTTTATCACTTCCATAGGCCTAGTTAGGTTCATATAGACTTGTCCCTTGCCGGGCTAAAACTATTCTCTTGAAGGCTTGTTTTGACTTCTAGCCCTTTGGCTTACTGAGGCCTGCTGGAGTGTTCTGCCAATCCCACCACTGCTGACCCTTTTTATGTGAGTTTCACTTCATGTTATCTATACCAGAGGTAACCATTTGGTTCTGAACCTAAACCCTGGATTGTTCTTCTTATATTGCTTTAAAAGACTGACTCCAAACCCTAGATTTTATGTGTGTGTGTGTGTGTGTATGAAACTATATAATTATATGTTATATATATAAAACTATATGTATATATAGTATATATAACATATATGTTATAGTATTTGTAATTTTTATACTATAGACTTGAGTCACCATGCATTTTATTTAATCAATAGATATTGAGTACCTTGAAAATGCCAGCTACTGCTCTAGAGGCTAGGGATCTTTTTTTTTTTTTTTTTCGACTGAACCCCCAGGCACCCACCTAGAGGGATCTTATGGTGAAGAGGAGGGGCAGTTTTCATAGACCTTACTTGGGATTAATAGAAAACAAACAAGATCATTACAGAGGAATAAATAATGGATGTGGAGCAAAGTATGATGTAGGCAAGTAGTATGGGAGAGGGGGCAAAGGAGAGGTTACTTTATACCAATTGGTGAAAGAAATCCTGTTAGAGGAGGTGGCAGCTGGGCAGGCCTGAATCACAGAGGAAGCCACCATGTAAAAATCTAAGGGAAGACCCAAGCAAGAGCAAAGGCCCTGGGGTGGGGGTGATCTTGACATGTCAAGGAACAGACAGAACTCAGGGATGTCTGGGGCACAGTCAAGGTGGGAAAGAGTGCTATGTAGTCAGGGTACCTATAGGCCACAGTTAAGGATTTTGATTTTATTTTAAGTGTGATGGAAAACCGCTGGAGGTTTTTATGCAGGGGGATGATGTGATCTGATTTGCGTTTTGCTCTGGTTGCAATATGGAGAAGAGATTTTAGAAAAGCAAAAGTGGAAGTAGAAAAATCCTTTCATGTCAGTTTCATAAATCCTTAAAGAGGAAGTGAAATTAGTTTCAGCTTTAAATGGCATAGAATGATTACATTTTGGTGATAGGAATATGGTCTTTTAGAGAGCTCTTGTTACTGGAGCTTATGTTTTCATTTTCTGAGAACTATACTTAGATATTTTTGCCAATGACTCATCATGTAACCTTTCTTGGTAAGTATAATGAAATGTTGCAAGAAGTACCTTGTAGGAAGGCCAAATTAAGAGTAGGTAAGACAGACACCCATTTAAGTGGTTCAATTTCAGGTGAATACTTAGTGCCCTCAAAAATATTCTCCAAGAACCTCATTACCCTCTCTCTCTCCTCTTGATACTCTCCCAACACACATCTGAAGGCTGAAGACTAAAATTCGACTAATTATTTATACCTTGTGCTATCCAGTGAGAATGATAGTTTAGGTGTCCTTACCTACGGCGGACATTTACATCTTAATATGAAAGTTTTTAGATCTTTTGAATAGTCAAATTTTAATACTTGGGAAGCAAGTTCCATGGACATGCATTAGTGGGATAGGGGAAAAGAAATTTACAAAGGAATTTGGTAAAGACCTCAATAAAATTAAAGATGAATTCTACTTCTTCCATAGCCATACCTAGTTTCAGTCTTGCTCATGGACCAATGAAAGAAATACAAACACTTCACATGTTTAATCTTATTTACTACGAGTTTTCTTCCTTTAATTTAATGGTCATATATAGGTAGTTTTCAAAGTAAACCTAGAATAGGCCCTTGGAAAAGGATCATGACTAATTTTACGTTTAATGATCTTATAACTTGTACATTATAGATACCCAAGAAATATTTCATAATAAAAATTATTATGGCTATTATATTACAATTGTAGAGTCTGTAGTCTCCGCATTGATGACCAAACAACAATTTCTGCCTATAGTGCCAAATTCAGCCTGTGCACTAGATGGTATAAATCATAAGCATCTACTACTGGGAAAATAATCCATCATTCCAAACTAAGTACAGATGAAGATCCTATGTGTCAAATCCATTAAACATGGAAAAGGATGCAAATAATAGTTGACGTAATGTAGCGCAAACCTCCAATTTACCAGACTCTGATATATGTCATATCCGTTCTATTAGAAATACCTGTTAGAAATAATTTGTTATTTAAATTATATTTTATGGAAATCATAAGTTCTTGAAATAAATATTTAATAAAATATGTGAATGAATCTTTAGTTTTAAAGAGCCACATGTACGTGTCCTGGGGAGGGGTCAGTAAAATTACTGACCTTTATCCAAGTAGGCAAGACATACAAAACTCTTTTGTGTTGTCAATCACAACAAAAGCATGGAAAGGTTAAAGGGAACAATGTGAGTACTTGAAACATGGGATGCCAAAAAAAAATCTTGGCCTGATATAAAATACCAGTGATTTATATGGCCTGGTGAGTCATGTGTATCATATCTGGGTTATGTACCCATAAACATTGCCTTAAAGGCAGTTAGACTATTTGGATTGTCATCACGAAAGTCATCATCACATGTCAGTCCTGCCTGAATTCAAAAGTAAAAGCTAAAATACAGAAACACATGGAACTGATAACAAATAAAATTTCTGCTTCCTACGCCTAGATTCCCAAAAGCAATGTTACAAAAGGGTGTTATAAGTCCATGATATGCTCCTTGTAATTCTATCTAACTTGGATTAGATACATCCTTTTTGGTTATTAATATTTGTCTGAAGGCCGTTAAGGGCAAGAACTTTCACTGACTGGATAAAATGCTCTAGAAGACGTAAATCACAACCCCCACACCTATGGAAAGAATTGTTAGTCAAACACCAAGTTCAAAATAAAAAACACAGTATGTGTCAAATCCCATTAAACATAGCAAGAGATAAAAATAATGACTACCATTTATTGGGCACTTCCTTTTTTGCTAGAATCTTTATCTCTGCAGGATCTAATTGAATCCCGACAATATTCCTTCAAGGTAGCTGTCATTACTGTATTTCACAGATGAGAAATGGAAGCTCAGAAGGGTTAAGTCACTTGTCCAAATTCATAGAGCAAGTGAGTGGATAGAATGTGAATCCCATGTGACTCCAAGTTTTGCTGTTTTTTATAACATGAAACTACAGTTTAAAATATAATCTTGGCATCTATTAAGACATCAGGTTATACAAGGACCCTCTGGCCTGGGGAATCAGAACCCAGGGTTTCAGTCTTGGCTCTGATGCTATGCCACCAAGTGCAACTTAGGCAAGTCATTTCATCTTTTTTGAATTTCAAATTTTCACATATGTAAAAGGAAGGTGTTGAATCTTTACAGTTCCTTCCATCTTTAACATTCCACTACTCTAGCAATGAAATTGGAACTGGACTCTGGAATTGGGCTTCTATCTCTTCCATATTCTGGTAACAGTAATGCACATTTCTTAAGAAGGAACTGCTTCTTCCTCACAGTATAATTCCTTTATTTGACCCCAGAATCTGGTGAAGGGTTGGACACATGACCTACGTGGACAAATTGGAGTAAATCCTAGGAATTGTTTGGGAGTCCTTAGAGGAAAGCCATCCTGTTCCTCTATGATTGTTAGCAGGAAGAATGATGAGAGTTTAGAGCTTCTAGGGGCATGTACAAAGATAGCCCCTCCTCTGGATTGTTTAGTTTCTAGAGGCAATGAATTCTCTATTTTGTTAAACCGATTTAAATGGGAATTTTCTCTGGCTCCTAGAGTCACAATAGGGCTACTCCTTGAAGGATAGGTTGGATTTGCATTTGGAGGGGACTTTTCAGAGGGGAAAGTTTTGAGATGGGCATGACTGTCTTAACTGGATTGGAAGCTAAGTGTGAAGAGGCAATTAGATACCAGGAATGAAAAGTATGAGACTGAATTGTCAAAGACATTGTAAGCCTCGGGGAGGACTTTAGCCTTGGACGGTTAGGTCAGATTTTATTTTTCAAAAAAGACCCTTATCAGGGGCACCTGGGTGGCTCCGTTGGTTGAGCATCCAACTTTGCTCGGGTCATGATCTCGTGGTTCATGGGTTTGAGCTCTGCATCAGACTCTGTGCTGACAGTGGGGAGCCTGCTTGGGATTCTCTCTCTCTCTCTCTCTCTCTCTCTCTCTCCCTCTCAAAATAAATACCCCCCTCCAAAAGGACCCTTATCATATTTCTAGGTCTAGGCCTACCTCTCCTCTTCCAAACCTTGCCATTCTTCCATCAAAAGATGGGAGACGATTTACATCTTTTCCCATTGATCTTAGGTAAGTCTTTATTTTTTCTATTTTTATGTATTTTTTATGTTTGTTTATTTTTGAGAGAGAGAGAGACAGAATGTGAGTGGGGTGTTGCAGGATTTTTTATCACGATACCCGGGATTCATTGTCTCGCCGCTTCAAAGAACGAAGAGGTGGACACAACATGAGCAGTAGGCAAAAGTTTATTAAGAGTATAAGATTAGAAAGGAAGAACAGTAGGAAAGCTCTCTGTGTAGAAAGGGCACATTCAAAAGTGAATGCCCAAGACTATAGGCAAGGGTCCTTGCTTTATAAGGTTCTGGTCAGCCCCCCTTGTTCCTTCTCAAGATCCACCCTTATTGCCTTGATAGCTCTAAGTGCTGGGTTGTCCATTCCTGATTGGCTCATTTTCATTGTATGAGGAGTGGTCTATGGCCACACTTCGGTCTTTCTCAAATTCCTGAGGGAAACCTGAGGGGCAGTAGGTGGGGTCTGTTACATTCTTAAGAGGAACCTTAAGCCTGAGGGAGTTTGGTGTGGTCCAACACTCCCAGCATTGTTCCAAAATATGTGTTTTTTCCCCACCCAGGGACCTCAGGTTCTAATCCTTCCCTCTCTGCCTATTTTATCCTCTTTTCCTATTACAGGGAGAGGGGCAAACAGAGAAGGAGACACAGAATCTGAAGCAGGCTCCAAGTTCTGAGCTGTCAGCACAGAGCCCAATGCAGGGCCTGAACTCACAAACTGTGAGATCATGACCTGAGCCAAAGTCAGATACTTAACCGACTGAGCCACCCAGGCACCCCTGATCTTAGGTAAGTCTTTAAAACTGCCTCAACCAATAGAATATGATTGACACAACATCGCATCACTCCCACGGCTAGGTCTTAAAAGGCAATATGGTTTCCATATGGTTTTCTCTCTTTCAGAACATTTGCCCTTGAAACCATACTACCATGTTGTGAGTAGAAGCCATGTGTAGGTGTTTTAGTTGGCAACCTGTGCCATAAAGAATTTGGCCCCTCTCCCCAGTTCCTGGGAAGCAGCCCTTAAAACCTTGGAATGTCCTGGGGCGCCTGGGTGGCGCAGTCGGTTAAGCGTCCGACTTCAGCCAGGTCACGATCTCGCGGTCCGTGAGTTCGAGCCCCGCATCGGGCTCTGGGCTGATGGCTCAGAGCCTGGAGCCTGTTTCCAATTCTGTGTCTCCCTCTCTCTCTGCCTCTCCCCCGTTCATGCTCTGTCTCTCTCTGTCCCAAAAATAAATAAAAAATGTTGAAAAAAAAAATTAAAAAAAAAAAAAACACCTTGGAATGTCCCAAGTGATAGGAGTATCTTTGTTATTCATCCTGTTCCCTGATAGTTTATGCTGATAGGCTGACTAATGTGGGACCTTAGGTAATTAAAACAAATATGATGACTCAAGATAGAAGATGCCTATGCCTGAAAGAGCAGTCATGTGACTAGAAGTTTGGGGTTTTGAATTGGGTGATATTAACCCAACTTAAGAGATGGGGGTGGAGGTGGGCGTGCGCCAGCTGGAGACTGAGTCACATGGTCAGCGATTTAGTCAATTATGTCTATGTAATGGAACCCTAATTAAAACTCTGGACACTGTGGGGCACCTGGGTAGCTCTGTCGGTTAAGCATCCAACTTTGGCTCAGGTCATGAACTTTCAGTTCATGATTTCGCGTCCCCCATCAGGCTCTGTGCTGACAGCTCAGAGCTTCCAAATCTGTGTCTCCCTTGCTCTCTGCCCCTCCCCCGCTGGCGTTCTGTCTCTCTCTCTGTCTCTCTATGTCTCTCTCTCTCAAAAATAAATAAAAACTTAACAAAAATAAAAACACAACACAAAACAAAAAAACCTCAGGACACTGAAGTTTGGGTAAGCTTCCATGGTTGACAATATTCTGTATATTATCATATATCGATGTGCTAGGAGAGTGACATGCTCTAGCTCCACAGGGAAAGGACAAAGGAAGCTTCATATCTGGAACCCTCCCAGACCTCACCTCATTTGTCTCTCCCTTTGGTTAGTTCTGATTTGTACCATTTAAATTAATCATAAGAATAGCACTTTCCTGAGTTCTATAAGTTACACAAATCAATGATCTAACCTGAGGAGGACTGAGAACCTCTGAATTTAGACAGCTGGTCAGAAGTGAAGGTGGCCTAAAGACCCCAAACATGTGGCTGGTGTCTGAGGTGAGGGAAATCTTGTGGATGACTGTGCACTTAACCTGTGCATTTTGGTCCAACTCTGGGTAGTTGGTGTCAGATGTCATTGCACAGCCCCAGCTAAGGTCCAAGCTAACTGCAAGCATCAGCCATCAGTCATGAATAAGACTTCATCTGACTTCAGTACACAGTCATCAAGTTATCCCTAGACTTTGGGTCTTCCAGTTGATGCCCTAGACAATGTGGGCCAGAGAGAAATCATCCCCACTCCATCTGGCCCAAATTCCTGACCCACAGATCCATTAACATAATAAATAATTATTTTATACTACTACATATTAAGGAGATTTATTACAGAGTGAATGACAACTGGAATGTATTTTTGTACCTGGGAGTGGGAGGGAATTGTAACAATATGTAAAACATGAGGCAGTGGCTTTCTGACCAAGTGGAAGACAGAAGGTGAAAAGTTGAGGAGAGTTAGTGAAGAAAGTTGTTTGTAGTGTGAAGGGGCAGGGACAGAGGATAGATTTCAGGCAGGAATAACATTAAAAAAAAATTTTTTTTTTCATTTTTAGAGAGAGACAGAGAGCATGTGTGAGTGAGGGAAGGGCAGAGGGAGAGAGAGAAAGAGAGAGATAGGGAAAGAGAATCCCAAGCAGGCTCCTCACTCAGCACAGAGCCCAATGCAGGGCTCAATCCCACAACCCTGGGATCATGACCTGGGCCAAAATCAAGAGTCAGACACTCAACTGACTGAGCCACCCAAGCACGCCAAGCAGAAATAACATTTTGCACACAATATTGGGCAAAAACATATGAAGTTATCAAGCAATTTCAAATAATTTAATAGTGCCTGGTTATTTTGTTTGGGAAGGAGAGTAATGCAGTAAAAAATTATGGGGGAGAGGTGGGCCTCAGCTTAGGAACTGAGGTGCCTATATGCTATATTGAAGTTTTATAGAAGGACACCGGTAAGCCATGCAAGATTCAATAGGGAAATGATAGGATTTGATAAGCCTTTTGGAAGGATGAGCTGGAGGAAATTTGGAATCTGGGCTGGAAGGCAGTGATCTCAGAGGTTTAACATTATGCACACAGTTGGAAGTCATTGTAGGGTTTATCGACATCTAAAAACATATTAGAAATGACAGGGTCATTTTGAAAAGCTAGTTGCATCCATTCCTGTAGTAATCATGACAAACCCAGTGTGACTGGCAGCCAGAATAAGGGAAAAGGGGGTAGGTGGTCATAAAGCAATAGAACAGGAGGGTCCATAGCATCTAAAGTAGACAGCCTTCTAAGATGGCCACAATGATCCCCACCTCCTGCTATCCACATCACATTGTAATTCCTTCCCCTTGAGTGTGGGCTGGACCTAGTGAGTCCCTTCTAACAAACAGAATGTGGCAAAAGTAATGATGTTACTTCCAAGATTAGGTTGCAAATGACTGTGGTTTCTGTCTTGCTGGAACTCTCTCTTTCCATTCCAGCTTGTTTGTGCTGATGAAGGAAGCTGGCATGATGTGAGCTGTCTTCTCCACAGAGAGGTCCATTTGGCTGGGACCTAGAGGCTGCCTCCAGCCAAGAGCAAGTGAGGTACTGAGGCCCTTGGTCCAACAGCCTGGGAGAAACTGAATCCTGCCAACAAGAGCATGAATGAGCTTGGAAGGGGATCCATCCCCAGTTGAGCCTTCAGGTCACAGCAGCTCTGGCCAACATTTTGATTGTACACTGTGCCAGAGGACCCTTGAGGAACCTTGAGCCAGAAAACCCAGCTAAGCCACCCCCAGATAACTGACCAGAAATTGTGAGGTATCATGTGTTTGTTGCTTTAAGCCACAAAGGTTTGGGGGTAATTTGAAAGCAACAATAGATAACTAATATAGCATTGAAGCCCATGATTTCTACTCTACCCCTAGAAATATTACAATGATACTTAAAAATTTTTTTGCAACATAGTTCTTTATACATCCCTAAATATATATGGTACGTTTGCTTCAAGTTATGGTGAATAAAAACAAGTTTCATCTTGAAACATTTCTGAAAATGTAACATCTTAAAGAAATTTTTTTAAATGTTTACTTATTTTTAAGAGAGAGAGAAACAGAGCACAAGCAGGGGAAGGGCACAGAGAGAGGCAAACACAGAATCCAAAGCAGGCTCCAGGCTCTGAGCTGTCAGCACAGAGCCCGACATGGGGCTCAAACTCAGGAACTGTGAGATCATGACCTGAGCCGAAGTCGTATGCTTAACTGACTGAGCCACCCAAGCGCCCCGAAAATTTAACATCTTTTGAAGTGATTAGAGAAATCCTGTAATGTCCCAAAGCCAGGAAGTCTATAATTTTGGAAACTGGAATGGGTTAGGAGAGATTATATTCTCTTGTTTTCCAAAGACATTCAAATACTAGCAAGTTTATTCCAAATGTGTTACTAATAATTTTCTTAATTGAAAACTAGAGTGTACAGAGGGCAGTCTGCAAGCTGCAATAGGCCTAAAGAGTCCAGAATTGTAAATAGGGAGGGTGTGGGCCATTAACATCTTACAATTATAATTCTTTAATTCTGTGGGGTGTGTGTGTGTGTGTGTGTGTGTGTGTGTGTGTGTTTTGAAGCAAATATTCTCACAGTGTGGTGAACAGAATAATGGCTCCACCAAAATGTTCACCTCTAATCCCTGGAACGTGCAAATATGTTACGTTACATGGCAAAAGGAACTTTGCAAATGTTATTAAATTAAGAATATTGAGAGGGCGCCTGGGTGGCTCAGTCGATTGAGCGACCGTCATGACCTCGCGGTCTGTGAGTTCGAGCCCCGCGTCGGGCTCTGTGCTGACAGCTCAGAGCCTGGAGCCTGCTTCTGATTCTGTGTCTCCCTCTCTCTCTCTCTGCCCCTCCCCCACTCATGCTCTGTCCTCTCTGTCAAAAATAAATAAACATTAAAAAAAAAGAATATGGAGGTGGGGGGGGGTGTGCCTGTGTTGCTCAGTTGGCTGAGCGTCTGACTCTTGATTTTGGCTCAGGTTGTGATCTCACAGTTCGTGGATTCGAGCCCTACATAGGACTCCTCACTGGCAATGCAAGTCTGCTCAGGATTCTCTCTCTCTCTGCTCCCCACCCCAATTCAACAGATAAACTTAAAAAAAAAAAAAAAAAAAAAAAAAGGATATTGAGGTAGGAAGATTATCATGGATAGCCTGAGGTCTAGTGTAATTCTAAGTGTCCTTGTAGGAGTGAATCAGGAGGAGCAGAGTCGGAGAAGGATGTGATGATGGAAGCAGAAGTCAGAATGATATGAAGAAAGGGTCACGTGTATCTCTAGAAGAGGGAAAAGGCAAGCAAACGGATTCCTCCCTAGAGCTTCCAGAAGGAACATGGTGCTGTAGGGAGATCTTACAATTTCTGATCTCCAGAACTGTAAGATAATACGTTTACACTGTTTGAAGCCACTGAGTTTCTGATAATTTGCAATAGTAAAGCAAATTTGCAGTTTGTAAAGCAGCAACAGGAAGCTAGTGCATATACTTTACTTCTTTCGGATCTAAATTTGCTTCTTATTGTAATCAGGCCATATTTTCAAATCTAATTAAATAATGGCATTTTATTACAGGAAAACAGCTGACTATCAAAATCATTTGGAAAACTTTTAAAAAATACATTTCCCTAAGCGTCATCCCCAGGGATTCTAAGGTGGGAATTATTGCTACAGAATGAGTATGGCTAGAAGGGAGAGCCCCCTCTAATGGGGTGGGTGGTTAAAGTGTAAACGGCAACTTTAAGCCCATTTATGGTTAAGATATATTTTTAATGAGACTTTTACGATCAGACTAATTATTTTTTAAACCTAGTTTTTCATCCTAGGTTTCCCTTTCCAGCATTCAAAGATTTCCCTTTTGATGATTTCTGATGAATGAACTTGGCTGCAAGCATTGCAGAGAGAACCTGATTGCAATCCAGTGATGGTAAAACAAAACAAAAACAAAACCCAAAAACCCTTTATGGGACTGAATAGGTACTGACACAGATATACCAGCACCACAGTGGGTAGAAGACTGTATTAGTGCCCTGGGGCTCCCATAATAAAGTACCACAAACTGGCTGGCTTATTGTATTACAGTTTGAGGGCCACAGCCCAAAATCAAGATGTCAGCAGGACCATGCTCCCTCTGAAAGCACGAGGGAGGCATCTGTTCTGGGTCTCTTTCCTAGCTTTGATAGCTTGGTTTGTGGCAGCATAGCTAAAATCTTCACATGGCATTCTCCCTGTGTGTGTCTGTCTCCAAATTCCCCTTCTTTATAAGGACACCAGTCATACTGGAATAGGGGCCCACCCTACTTCAGCATGACCTCGACTTAAGTCCTTACATCTGCAAAGACCCTATTTCCATAGAAGGTCATATTTTACAGTACTGAGGGCTAGGACTTCAACATATGAATTTGGGCAGGACACAATTTGACTCAAAACAGGGATGTAGGTCCTGGGAGACTGAAAACAAGGCTTGTCAAGGAGATGGTGGGGTAGTAACAGCTGCCTTTTTTTTCTCACAGAGACCCTCAGAATAGGTGCTCTTCTCTCTCGCTCAGAGATGATGAAACAGAGACTGAGGAGGACTAGGCAATTTCCCTGAGTTCGCACAGTTAGGGGCAGAGCTGGGTGCCTGCCCAGGTTTATCTGGCTCCAGAGCCCAAGCTTTCAATCACTCTGCCACCTCCAGGAATAATCATGAGAGCAAAAGCCCTGGTTTGTAGGCCTAGTCCTGCCACAAAATAACATGAGACATGTAATGAATCATTTAACTTCTCTAGGGCTTAATTTTCTCTCCTGTAAAATGAGCCTAATAATAATATAGGGGGAAGTACAAGTGCTTCATAAACTGTAAAGCACCCTGCCATTGTAATAAGTGTTATTAAGAGCGGCATCAGCACAAGGCAAAGACAATTAACATGTTCTCAGTGGAGAATGAGGATAGATTTCTCTTCCCTGGGTTTTTAGACTCTGTATTGCTTTTATGACCCTCCACCTTTCCTATGTGGGCCTCTCCCTCAGTCCATATACCTATCGTCTCATCTTTCTCTTAATTCAGACCTCCTGCCTTGAGTGAACAAATGAATTCCAGGCTCCTTTTTGTTTTGTTTTAATGAAGTTTCCTAAATTAAAATCATTGTTTCATTGAGACAGTTCTTTGGGTAGCTGAGAAAAAAATATAGTGTCTCAGTTCAGGCTGTTAAAACAAAAGTACCATGGACCCGGTGGCTAATAAACAACAGAAATTTATTACTCACAGTCCTGGAGGTTGGGAAGTCCAAGATCAAGGTGCCAGCAGATTAGGTATCTGGTGAGGCCTGCTTCCTGGTTCAGAGATGGCTGGCTTATTCCTGTTTCTTCACATGGTAGAAAGGATGGGGGAGCTCTCTGGAGTCCCATTTATAGGGGCAATAATCCCATTCATAAAGCTTCCACTTTCATGAGCTAATCTCTTCCTAATACCATTACTTTGGGGCTTAGGATTTCAAAATATGAAATTGAGGGGGATACAAGCATTCAGTCTATAGCCTACAGAAAATGGGGTATTCGATCTCTTCAGAAGCTTGTTAAATTCTCCCCCATTCTTTGCCAGTTGAATATCTACTATCAAACTGCAAAAGGGAAACACAACTAAACAAAAGACCAATTTACCCATTTGATAATTTCAGGTAAATCTATTTTGTTTCCTTATTTAGCTTTTGTTCGCTTTTTTGGATATCAGCAAAACAATACATGTTCATTATAGAGGATTAGAAGTTACCCAATACAGGAGTGCCTGGGTAGCTCAGTCAGTTGAGCATACAACTCTTGATTTCAGCTCAGGTCATGATCCCAGAATCATGGGATCTGGCCCCACTGCATCCATGCTGAGCGTGGAACCTGCTTAAGATTCTCTCTCCCCCTCTGCTCTACTGCCCTGCTCTCTCTCTAAAATAAAAAAAATAATGAAATATAAATTAAAAAAAAGAAGTTACCCAATACATACAAAGAAAAGAAAACTTAACCAATAATCTTATATCCAAAAGAAAGAAGCCATTAACATTGTGGTTATTTGTGAAAAACTGGACTTTTACTGAACATTTTGTTTTTTAAACTTAGTATTATGAGTATTTATACATCTGTTAATATTCTTTAAGAACACAATTTTTAATCACTATATCATATTCCACACATATTTTCCCTATTGTAGAGAGATTGTATTCAGATTGTTTCCATGTTTTTGCTCCTCTCAACGGGGCATAGAAGGAAATCCTTTACTTAAATGTGCACATCTAGTTATTTACCTAAGATACGTCCTGAAAGTGAAATGATAAGGTTGGAAAGCTTTCTGTATATAACACTGTATCAGTCAAACAACAGACACTACTGTAAGATTTGATTACAAGGTGTTGGGCAGCCCACAGATTTGTCAGGAAAGTTAGAACCTAAGGCTTAGGTAATGGGCAGCAATGGAGGAAGGCTGGGCAGCCGGAGCCCCAGCCAATGGCTCACTACTGACCCAGTGCAGCAAGGATTCCTCTGCTACTGCCACTGAGGCAGAATGGGAGCCTGCACTTGCTGCCACTACTGGCCCTGGGCCTGGACATCAGACACCATGCTGGCATCACTACCTCGGCAGCTCCCGGAAACTGGATGTTGCTGTGGCAGCCAGAAAGAGTTCTGCTCTCTTCCAGTTTCTAGGCATGACAAGCAACAGATGCACAATCTTGGGTCATTACATCTGAGTGCCCAAGCCTAGAGGCTGGGAATGAGAGTAGCTGGTGTGTGTACCTCTCATAGGAAGGGATGAGCCATGCCTTCCAAGACTCACAAGGTGGGAGAGCCCACTCACTGCCGGTTTGATAGGCAAAAATTAGTATCTTCGTCTTAACTTTAATTTGTAGTTATTTGTTTGCTGGAGATGATGGATCTTTTGGATAGAACTATTGGTGGTTTGTATTTTTCTTTTGTTAACTCCTTAATCATACCTTTTGATGCTTTTCCTGTAAGAATATTTCTATTGGGGTATATATATCTGTCTTTTTTGTGAGTACTACTTTTAGTGGTAAGACCATGAACACATTGACAGCCAAATCTGTTTTATCTTTTCCCCAATTTGACCTTTCACTTCACTTAGGAATTTATAATTTTAGAAAAAGTTACATCTACCACCTTTTCTCATTGGGATTTCTTACTTTGCTTTTAAACTTAGGCCTTCCCTAATCAGGAGTTAGGTAAATATTCACCTATATCTTCTGGCTAATGCAAATAAATCTAATTTTTAAATCTTCAGGTGAACTGGTCAGACTGCCGTAAAGTTGCAGAAGGGAGATCTACATCCTAAAATAGGGGAGGAATCCCCCAATATTCAGTAGAGGTAACACAGGAGGGGTGTTCTTTTTCCCTTCTGACTCCTAAGGGCATGTGAAAGCCTACTGTACAAACTGTAGTTAGAAGTAGATAGGTTAGTTAATAGTGCATTCTACCATGACCTTACTTTGGTGAGTTTCCATGTTGTTAGAAAGTGAAAAAATGAAGTGGCTTCTTATTCAGAGTAGTGGAGTTTTATTTTTTTTTAAGGTATACTATTGTATAACTATCTGACATTTGAGTCTCCATAGCAGAAACTCCCTTTATCCCCAGACTATATGTGTATGCCCTCAGCATGGTGGGATGGATGTAGGAAAATACTGAAGAAGATTTGGAGAACATTAATGCTGCCAGACAAAGACAGTGAGATATTTAATAATTACTTGTTATTGACTGGAAGAAGTGGCTCCTGAATCCTTTCCATGTTGTTGTTGGTATTGCAAGAGCCAGTAACTGGCTCAGTGTGAAGAACCGAAGGTGGGAAAGTCTGGGGAAATGCAGCAGAGAGCCCTCCAGAAGGGCAGCAGAAGAATCCAAAACTCCACAGGGAACAGGTGCATCTTTAGAGTTCTGAGAAACAGGCACAAGAACTAATAGCCAGAGGATTCACTTCAGGAACGGGGTGGGCATAGCTGTTTTAATCGCCTCCACTTCACCCCATCAGTAAGGGGAGGATTCCCGCCCTGGGATTATGGGCATGGCTGTGACACCTGACACTGAAGAGACGAGATCAACAGCAGTTTATTGGTCATATATACTTAGCTTGGGGGAGGAGGACACTCCATGCCACACAGAGTCACATGAGGGTTGCACTTGAGGTCAGGGTGAACAAGTGGGGGCTGTGGGAAGCAAACTTTGTAGTATCAAGACAGTGAGGTGCCCCCTGGCTCCCAAGAAGGATGTGATTGGCTTGTTTGAGTAATTCTGTGGGCTGACAGGGAACTGAATCCTACACACGATGAATGATAAACAGGTGGTGTGCCTGGTCCCCATGATGAGGAGGGCTGTTTGGCTAAGAGACATCCGCATGAAGAGACAAGGGATGGGAACTTGCAGTTAGGCCACCGGGGAGCCTCTGGACTTTATAACATGCTGAAGCAGCAAATAATATTGAGCCTCCATTTCAAGCCTGACACAATAGCGCTTCAGGAGATTGGCTGGTGTGGGCTCTAGTGGTTAGAAGGAGAGAAAGTCAAATCCTGGGCAAAAGTTACTTTATGCCTTCAGAAATCAGGGATCTCAACACCAAATGGCACAAGCAAGACAGATTATTAGGACAGGTTGGGAGTCAAAGCTTTGAGCTACGAAGGACCCCACCCGTGGTGGCAGTCAGGAGACTGCTTGTTGTCCCAAAGCAGTGCCTGGTGCTGTGAGTAGTGAAGACAATGCCTATGTGTAACTTAATCTGCCCTCCATAAAACATACGTATCCTTCAGCCAACAGTGAGCATGTTGCTCTGTGAGAAAAGGAGAAGGCAAACTCTCTCTCTGGAGACCCACATGTCACTCAAGTGATGGCAACAACAGAAAGCAACCAGACAAACTTCTGGGGGCTTCCCAGGGATATTTTGTCATAGTCTGACATAAGGTACAGGGGTGGTACTTTCCACAGAAGCCAGCCCTATCTTGGACCTGGAGTTAGAAGCATGAAGTACAAGGTCCACAATATTCAATGTTCCATGAAGTATTTGATGAGCACTTACCAAACACCCAGAATTCCACATTGGTTGCATAGGATAGAATCCCTTCCCTCAAGGCGCTCCTAATCTGCTTGGCGGCATAACAAAATTTTTATATGAAATGACAACATTAAAAAGTGTATAAATATGTCGAAGAGCATGGGGCAAAATGCTATAATAAAAGTCAGAAAATTTTCCTTATAATTGTATTGCTTGTATTCTATACTTTAAATAGCTTACCATACAAAAGACATCATATGGTGAAACACTTTCTTGACCTGTGAGCTGAATCTCTTATGTACCTACAAACTAATAGTGGCTAAAGTTTCTTCATGCCTTAGAATGTGTCCGTTTTAGTCCAAGTATTTACAGGCACCAGTTAAGTAGGGTTCGGTAGAGAAGTCTCCTCACTCACTTTGCACTTTGTTCCAAGTACACTGTTTGACAGCCCTTAAGCCTGACAGTGTTCAGTCTCTCCACCCCTTCAGCCAACCTTGCTGTGGCCATTTTTCTTGCTCCCACTGAGACGCTTCAGAGATACCTAGGGGAGACAACTAGAGGAATACATTGAGATTTGGTCATTTTGGATGTTAAGTTGGATAAATCTAGAAGGTATAAGTCTCTTGGAGACTTTCCTAATATATTGTTTCTTGTTCCAGACAAATTCCTATCCAAGGGTAGAGTTTGAGTCAGACTGGGTAGGGTTCTGTCCTTGCCATCCATAGAACTTGATCATATCAATAGCCCCAGAGAATTCTGCCCCAACTCCAGGTCATTCTTGATCCTTAGGTCAGTGGTGAGCAGTCTTGCCTGTCCTGCAGTCACCTGTGGGCCTGTAAATATATAAGCCCAGCTCCTATCCTCAGAGATTCTGATTTAATCTGGGACTTGTGCTATGAAATCCATGTGTCAGGGTTGAGACGAAGACCAGGCATCTGCTTTAATGTAAAGGGAAAACTTCAAACAGCTATAACTGATCAATAATATGATCCTTTCTGTAACTCATTGTTACTGGAAGTTTCCCAGCAGAGGCCAAATTTATGAACAATTACTTCTCTGTCTCCATCATAAAACATAACTATACCCTAAAGCACCTTTTTACATTGTCTCATTAATCTGCACAAATGCACTGTGGGAGAGGTGTCATCATTATTCTCATTTTACAAATGAGAAAAGTGAGATGCAGGGAGCGTAAATTATTTTTAATATCATGAAGGCAGAACTATTGTGAAGATAATTCCTGATCTACTACCCCTCATGGCCTCAATTCTGAAGACACACCCTGGCTCAGGGAGATGGCTGATAACCCAGACCACCTGTCAGCCCATTCAGGAACCCTTAGGGCTAACTGGAGGTTAGAGTGGGTAGAGGTAGGGTCACCAGAGCCAGAGATTACACAGCTGCAGACTTTCTTTGCTAGACCCTTCTGCCTACTCATCTGGGGCCCTTGATTTCTTCTGCTTGGTAGTCACTGAGGAAATAATTACCACCATTTATTAAGGACTTACCATGTATCCAGGATTTTGTGAGCTGATTTATATGTGCTCATTTAATCATTGCAACAGTCCCAGCAGGAAGGTATTAGATCCATTTTAAGATGTAGAAACTGAGGCTGAATGTCTTGCCCAGGATCACATAGCAAGACCATGAATCAAATTCAGATCTATTTGTTGTGAAAGACTGTGCCCTACAAAGAGGTCCCTCTTTGGGTGGCAAGGTTCTGAAGGGCAGTAGGATCTACAGGAGTTAGCTGCACCTTTAGAGTCTCCCACTATCTCCCTATGGAAGCCAGTGGGTATTCACATGGCTAGCCCAAGGGAGCATCCTGAAGGCTAGCCTCAAAGATGACATTTCATTGGGATATCTCCAACTGGGACCATTATTAGATTTAAGGAGCCCTAGGATTCCTGGAATTTAACTGCCTTTAGGGTTATAGCTGGTACAAGGCACAATGTACTCAGTTGGAAGGCATAGTGTATGTGTGCACACCCCCAAGCACGTGCATGCACACACACGATTACATGATATAGAGGATGTCAGGAACATGGGGTTCTGGACCTGTCTGCCACTGTACATTTAAGAAAGTCCAGAGAGGAAGTAGATCAGACCTAGGGATTTTTGAGGACATGGTTTTACTTATCAGATAAAGCTTTAAGTCTAAAAATCCTAAAACCAACTCCTCCTGGCCTCACCATCCAACCTCAAGCACTTTTTGGCAGCCATGAATCTCCTCAGGCATATTCACATCACCAAAAACTTTCTCTAAGGGCTCTGGGGCTTCCCAGAGGGGGTCTGGGGTCTGCAGCACTGGCATGGAGGTCCGTGAGATGACACAAGGCTTCTGCTCCTGGGGCATTTAAAGGCCACTGCCACTTTTCAGGGTCAGAGCCACGGGAGCATCAAGACCTCCGAAGGGCACCCTGGTCTTCCTTTCTGAGCTTGGGTGTACAGCCTACTTTAAAGCATTAAATGGAAAATTGTGTCCACTTTTGGCACTCACAATGATACTCTGAGTCCTGAAAGGTGCCTTTTGGTGTCCCACTCCAGTGCTCTCTAACACTTAATGTGACATGTGTGTGTCATATCCTCAGGCTGTGCCCTCCCCAGGGCACAGAAGCATTTAGGAACTAGGTGCTCTGGAGAGGCTATGCATGACGGTACAGGCAGCTGTCTCCAGGGCGTTGTTAGATTAGCACAAGGCTTTGGACTCAGACAGACTTGAGTTTAAATCCTGACTCTGACCCAAGTGACTGTATGTTCTTGGGAAGGTCACATGCTTCTCTGACCTTTGTTTCCTCCTCTGGAAAACGAGGGCATTGATGCCTGTTGTGCAGTTACCTGATAGAGCCTCTGCCTGGAACCTGGCAAGTGCCGAGTGGCACAGAGGTGGTGTGATTTTAGCGGCACTGGGAAGGACCCTCAGGCCAAAACAAGTCCTTTCCCAACCAACTTCCTCACTAGATCTGGCCTCCACCCCCTCCACCTCCAACAGGGGGAAAGCTCTCACTCTGCTTCTTGAATGGCACCATGCTTTCTCCTAATGCCAGATATTTGTCCCTGTGTTCCCTGTTCCTAGAACCTTGTTCTTCTTGTACTTCCTACCTGTTCATCTGGTTAGTATCTTCCTTCAGATATCTTCAGTCATTGGCTCAGCCACATCCTCACCTGAGTGATTATATTAGTAAGGTGGGGGAAGACATTCATTGTTTAAAGAATATAAGCTTCATAACGGTGCCTGTTTTACTCACTGGTGCCCAGCATACACTGTGCCTCAGTGACTGTTGGCTGAAAGAATGACAGAGGTATTTGTTTAACCTAAAGAAACACGTTTCTCACAAGGCTAGTTCCCTCTAAAATGATGTTATTCAGAGGGCACAAAAAAGACCATGGTCAGATAAGTTGGGACACTGTGGACAAAACAAAGTTAGACAGGTTCCGTCTCTGTGGGACTTCTCAATACTCCAATATGATAATGTGTATTGTGAATTTCTGTTAGGAGAAGGGTCAAAACCAAGCAAGGAGCTACATTTGTCATTTACACCCCACTGTTAATGAGTTTAATCAAAACCTGGCCTGGGAGTGAGTGAGTAAGCGATGAAGTAGAAGTTGTGGACTCTGAAGATGAGGAACTCTGCCTCTCTGCAGCCTGCTCCCAAAGTCAGAGCCCATGGGCTCCTGGGAGCAAAATCAAGTCAAGTCTTATACATCAGAGGTAAGGGAAATATTCACAACTCCCCCTTCACATCTGAATCTTGGCCCAGCAATCTCAGCCAGGACCCGAGTTCTCTTTATTTCTGTTCTTACCAAAAGACTTCTTTCTTACATCAGCTATGGAGGGATTTTATCTGTTTGTCTTCTTCAATAAAAAGTGACTCCGGCAACGTGGTGTAAGGTTGATGTGTCCCAAGAAACAGACCTGCTCTCTGTCTGGTTTTGTTTTCTTTTATTGCTTTTGAAATCTCACATTCCTCTTTTCATTGCTGGCTTGGGCTACAGGGCAGTACTGGTTTCACTCAAATGGAATATCTATTTGGAGCTGATTGAAAAAACAAAGCTGGCTAAAAGAAGGGTCAGGCCAGTCCTAAAGACAATTGCAAAAGAAATAAAAGGGCAACATATAAACCAGACGGGTATCCAAAACTTGGTTGGTTTCTATATTCCCAATACTGACTTCTGGGAAACTGTGTTTGAGCACGAGCGTGGGGCCAGGCCTGAAACCTCACAATGGAGGCAGCGTGTGAATGAGGTTGAATAGAACAGAACTGAAATGCCTGCTCTGATTCTTAGCGCTCCCAACACATCCCCACAGTGACAGGGATAGTATTGAGAGGCACAGCAAAACTGCTAGTAGGAAGGGTTTGTCTCCAGCCCTTCTTCTCCACATCTAGCCGGGGGACTCAGCCTGCTTCCTCACTAAAGGTTCCATTGCTGCTTCCTACCCCAGCCAGCTGGAGGATCCCACTTATTTCCATCCCATTCATTCAAGGTCCTGGTCCTGCTTTTAAACTAATGGTTTAAAAATGTGACTTCCTCCTATGTAAAGTAGTTGGATTTTAACAAGGGTCTTCTGGCTGACACCAGACAGTGGGAAGTCAGGCACTGGGTGGATCCTTCAGGGTAGATTGTCCTTCAGTTCCCTTCGAGGGCTGCACAGAGGCAGCTGTTCTGCTCTGGCTTGGTAAACCTGGCACAGTTACAGGTCTCTGCTGTGCGGCAAAGGTGGGTGAAAGGGCGGCAGTGCACCAAGTGGGACCGAGAATAGAAAACAGCGCATGGAGGTGGTATTTTGTCCATGGATTGGGGATTACTATCCTAAGCAGCCAGGATTTTTCCAGTAGGGTTTTACACAATAAAATAAACGTGTTCTGCACTTTTAGTGTTTAAATAAACATGAAGGATTTATTTCTAGCCATAATGTAAATTGGTGATGTGGAAAGTTATGGAAAGAGAATGCATGCTAAAACTTCAAACCTCCTGGTTTCTGTCACTGCTCTGTGTGCTTAAACAACACTGATATCTACATAAATAACTTACCTCTTATATAATATCTGTAAGATATTTTATTCTAAGAATTTGTCCCTTTTTTAAAAAAGATACTGTTAATGTGAACAAAGTTTATGGAAACTAGCATGAGTAAACCAAGGGCAAAGTGCAATATCTATCTATCTATCTATCTATCTGTCTATCTAATTTTTTCCTGCCACTGGAGTTTCTGATTTCCTATAATTTGTGTTTAAAATTATAATTGGACACTGTGACCCAAGATATACATTCCTAAAATATATCCTGGAATAGTGGCTTTCTAACCATTTTTTACTTTGACCTGCAATAATAAATCTATTTTAACTTGTAATCCAACACACACACACACACACACACACACACAGACACACAATAAAAGTTTAATGAAACAAAGCTTACGTTTACTTGTTACATGCAATGTAGTCTAGTATTTTATTCTATTCTCTTCTATTTATTTTTCTTTCTTCTTTTTTAAAAAAAAATATTATTACTACCCACCAGCAGATTGGGACCCCCAGTTTGAAAACACTGCCTTAGAGAAACTCTTCATACATATGTAAAATGTTCATAGGAGGACAGTTCAAAGTAGCAAAAAATGTAAGAAAAGTAATCCAGCTGATGATAAACATTGTGGAGAGAGTAGTGAAAGGGGTAAAACTTGGATTGTGGCATTAGGAAAAGACTTTCTGAGGAAATGACATTTAAATTTAGACTAGAAGGCAAAGCCTGGAAAAGAGCATTATACACTGAGCAGGCCTTGAATAGCAAAGAACTTGGCACTCTCAAGGAACTCTGTCAAGCAGAGACAGAGGCTAATGTGGTTGGGTCACAGTGAGCCAAGTGGAGAGACATATGATGAGATTGGGATGGTAGGAGGGAGATAAATTAGGTAGTGCTTTATAGGCAACATCAAAGGTAGTAGACTTTTTTACAGAGAACAAACTGATGGTTGCCAAAGTGGGGTGGTGAGTGGGAGGTTGGGCAAAATGGGTGACAGGAAAGGGAGATACAGGCTTCCAGTTATGGAATCACTAAGTCACAGGAATAAAAGGCATACCATAAGGAATACAGTGATATTGTAATAGCAATGTAACTGGACAGAT
The DNA here is from genome assembly GCF_014898765.1 of Herpailurus yagouaroundi. Taxonomy (NCBI): domain Eukaryota; kingdom Metazoa; phylum Chordata; class Mammalia; order Carnivora; family Felidae; genus Herpailurus; species Herpailurus yagouaroundi. The sequence continues at coordinate 36,175,070 of NW_024412396.1, read as the reverse complement.
TGTAGCTATACTTGTGGTGAACATAGCATAATGTATAAACTTGCCAAATCACTATGTTGTACACCTGAAACTAATGTCACATTGTGTGTCAACTATACTAAAAATAAATACATTTATGGTGATGAGCACTGAGTAATGTATAAGATTGCTGAATCATTATATTGCACACCTGAGACTAACATAACACTGTATATTAGTTATACTTGAATAAAAAATAAAGAAAAAAGAAACAAACATAGCAGAGTTTTATCCAAGTACAACGGGTAGCCATTGAAGGGCTATTTCAAAATGGGAAATGACATGATTAACTTTATCTCTTCAGTCATTGCCTGGCTCTTTTGTGAAGAACAGATTAGAGAAAAGATTAAGGAAAACCAGGTAAGAAGCTATAGTAAAAGTCTTTGGTGGTTTAGATTGTTGCTAAAGTGGAAACAACTAGAAGTGAATTGATACAGGGGTTATTTTAGAGGTAAAATTGATAGGACTTGATGATGGCTTATTTGGGATTGAAATTGGGGTTGAAGAAGAAAGAGGTGAGATAGGATTAGGGCTATGTCAGAGATGATGCACTCAGTATTCTAGCAAGACCATCTGCAGAAATGAAGATGTCATTTATTGATGTTTACATCAATACCAAAGGGGGAAGCACATTTGAGTGAGTAAAGATTAAGAGTCTGATTTTGTAAATCATAAGTCTGAGGTGCCTGCGAGCTGCCCAAATAGAGTCAAGTTAGCAATCACTTATGCAAAGGTGGAGCTCAGCAAAAAGATCGGACTGGAGATACACATTTGAACGTCAACTGCCTCTACACATGAGATCATTCTGGGCTGACAGAACAGAGCACAAGAAGAGGAGAAAGACAGGGAGAGAGCCACAAGGAGGGCCAATATTCAGAAGCAGTTTGAGAAGGAGGAATCAGAACGGGAGTCTGAGATGCCATGGCCACAGGGTGCAGGAAGCCAGGAGGGTGTGGTCTGATAGGAGACAAATGAGAATGGTTTAAGAACTGGTCGGTAATCAACAGTGTCGAATGCTGCTAAGAAGTTAAATATAAGACTGAGAAGTATCTGTTGGATTTAGTGACATAATTGTCACAACTGTAAGAGCTGCCTTTATAGATTGGTGGTGTCCAAGAAGAAAAGGAAGCAGAGATGGTGAGTGCAGTAAGTCTTGTGAGGCTTGGCTGGAAAGAAGAGCAATACAAAGAATACAGGCAGGGGAGCTGGTGTCATCAAGGGAGGTATTTTTTGTTTGTTGTTTGCTTGAGGTGGAACATAGAAGAATGCTGTTTGTAAAGTTTGGGTGCAGAGTAAGAGGCTAAAGATGCAAAACAGAGAGGGTAACTACCAGGGCAAGGTCCTCAGTTGGCAGGCAAACCACATGTGGCTGAATGGCCTTCACTCAGAGGAAAGATGTCTCTTCCACTGTGGGAAAAGGAGAGAAAGAGTGTGTGGGGGTCCAGGAAATTCTGTGGGATTGATGGTTGGGAGGCACAGTCTGATGAATGCAATATTCTCTGTGAGAAATGAATTAAGAGGGCGAGTCAGTTTGGGACGCTTTGGTTGCAAACGACAGAATACCCAACCAAAAGCTGCTTCAACAAATAAAGGTTTAGTTTTCTCCCTTCACATAAAGTCCAGGGCTGAGCAGTTAGAACTGTTTGAAATGAACACCTTAATCTGAGAGGATGGAGATAGCTTTACATCCTCATTTGCATTTAATGAACTTACTGTCCTAAACTTGTACCTAAATAGAAATTCTACTTTCCACAGTACAGTTAAATCTGTTTTGTGCAAATTTACAGAAAATAAGAGAGAAAGAGGAGCAGAAGATAATGGGCCCTTGTACATTCAGGCTTACAAAGGATCAGTAATGATTGTTGTCAACAGGACTGCCTAGGAATGGAGCTCTCCGGGGTTGTACAACGTTGTAGCAATAGGTGTGAAGTGCATACTAGAATCCACTGCATGTTTCTGTTGGGATAGTCCAAAACATGTGCAACGATGGTAGGTCTAAATAAACTAGTAAGTAAGTGTTTGATGCTGACAGCCAGTTGGAGATGTTCACTTAAGGAAAAAATGAATGTGGATTTACAACACTCAATAATCTTTGGGTAAATAGTAGTGAAGATGTTTTCCTACTAGTCTGGACAGATATATAACATTAACTTTGATTCATGTTTCTTTTTTTTTTTTTTTTTTCCAACGTTTATTTATTTTTGGGACAGAGAGAGACAGAGCATGAACAGGGGAGGGGCAGAGAGAGAGGAAGACACAGAATCAGAAACAGGCTCCAGGCTCCGAGCCATCAGCCCAGAGCCTGACGCGGGGCTCGAACCCACGGACCGCGAGATCGTGACCTGGCCGAAGTCGGACGCTTAACCGACTGCGCCACCCAGGCGCCCCTGATTCATGTTTCTTTTACTCTAAGCTGTATTGCTTACCTGTGAGAGGTCAGTATAGAACTTTTCACCTCTTCCTCCTTGAAATCCAACAAAATATACAACTGAGGACCATCTGTAGACACAGATAAAAGGAAAGTATTCATCTGATGCTTTTTCACTACTGTGAATGGTGAAGATTCAGAGACTAGCTTTCCTGCAGATTGGTACTGGCCAGCATGCTTTTTACAATCTTGAATACATGAATCCAAGATAGAGAAATCCTGGAATCTTGCCACAGATAGAACAAGGTACACCGCCTTCAACATTTCTTATACGTTATTAAATGAAAATTGTCATCCCTCCAACTGTCACACTCTATATCACAATTCAGAATATTTTGATATGGGTCAAATGCCCCATTTCTAAACTTATGCATCACTTCTAATGGAAACATGTTATAAGGACATGAATTCCTATCATGAGTTTATGGTGCCTTAATTAAAGAAAGCTTCTCTGATAACATTTCAGACTTACTGCATCAGAGCTTGCAGCACTGCACAATGTCTCAAAGTAAGACTTTAAAACAGTGAAATGCATGAATTTCTTTTTTATTTCTTTTTTCAAATTTTTTAATGTTTATTTATTTTTGAGAGAGAGAGAGAGAGAGAGAGAGAGAGAGAGAGCACGAACAGAGGAGGAGCAGAGAGAGAGGGAGACACACAATCTGAAATAGGCTCCAGGCTCTGAGCTGTCAGCACAGAGCCCGACGTGGGGCTCGAACTCACAAACTGTGAGATCATGACCTGAGCCGAAGCCAGACGCTCAACCGACTGAGGCACTCAGGCGCCCCTAAAAAATTTTTTAAAGTTTATTTTTATTTTTGACAGGGAGAGAGAGACAGAGCATGAGCAGGGGAGGGGCGGAGAGAGAGGGACACACAGAATCCAAAGCAGGCTCCAGATTCTGAGCCATCAGCACAGAGCCTGACACAGGGCTCGAACTCACAAACTGTGAGATCATGACCTGAGCCGAAGTCAGACGCTCAACCAACTGAGCCACCCAGGCGCCCCATGAGTTTCTTTTATAAAGTCAAAGAAGGAATTGCCAGAGGGAGGTAAGAATAGAGGACCAACAGGACATTTTCAGGTGGATCAGTGCAGAGAAATTTACACAAGGTAATTGAGGATCAAAGCTCATCTTCCCTCGGAAAGGCTTTGTGTTCCCCTGAAGGTTCACATAACAGGCTAAAAACTGCTGGCTTAGCCCAAATGTGATTCTATGTCACTGAAACAAAACCAGGATTTCATAAATAAGGACAAATCAACAATGTTTGCAACAGGTGATCTTCTGAGACTGAGGGAGTCAGAGAAATAGTAGTTGGGAAGAACAGGAACTCAAACTTTCTAGAGAACAAAAGTAAGATTGCTGGGCCATGTAGACTACCCACTGAAATCTGTAATTGAGATTTTACTGTGATACTAACCTGAATTGGTTTTTTGACTTTTGTGACAATACTCAGTTGCTCAGGCATCGACACAGGGGAGATGGATGGTGAAGTTCATCCAGGACTGGGGGCCTATAAGTAGATTCTATGAAAGAAGAGGTTGAGTAAACCTAGCATATTTGCAACAGGGTAATTATAATGATGAGCCCAGGAATCTAAGCTGGTATGGGGGAAGGGAGGGCAAAAGTACAAACAAAAACAAAACAAAACACCCCAAAAAACCAAGGCGCAAGGATCCATGGATCTAAAAGCTCAATAAGGCCAAGCGAGAAAGCTGGAGGGGTGAGATCATGAATAAGAAATGGGATGTTTGAAACTGTGATTTGTGAGGTGATGAATGTTTGGCGGTAGCAAGTGCAGGGTGTAACCAAGGGTGGCTGTGGAGGAATGGAGATAATCAGGAATCAGGAGGTAAAGGAACTGAGATGTAGGGATACTGGGTAGGTCATGCCCTTGCATAATGAGATCTTCAAGGGTAATGGTGGGAGCCATGTAGACAGGAAATTCCTTCATTTGGTGGGAGCAAGAAGCAAAGAGGTGATCAGCAGAGTGTTATTACAAGGTGGGTAGGGCATGTCTGTACAGTGTGAACCAAAGAGCAGAGGTGTGTGTTTTTTTCATTTATTCATTTTGAGAAAGAGAGAGAGAGAGAGAGAGAGAGAGAGGAAGAGGCAGAGGGAGAGAGAGGGAGAGAGAGAATCCCAAGCAGGCTTCTCACTGACAGCACATGAGATCATGACCTGAGTCAAAACCAAGAGTTGGATGCTCAACCAACTGAGCCACCAGGCACCCTGAGAAGTTTTCGTAAGAGTGTAGGATGAAGGGGAATAGTGTGAAAGTGTCTCTGGAGAGCGAGAATACTTCCACTTCCTAACTCTGAGGGGTCTGGTGTTCATCAGATCGCATGAGCTCTTTGTATGCTAACCAGGATTCCACTTGCTCTCCTACAGTTGAAGCAACTTTGTGATTGTTTATAGTTCTCCTGAGTGCTCTCATGGGGTTAACCCTGAAACTTTGCATACCCAACATTGAGAAATAAAACCAAAGTGGAAAAGATGCAGTTGATCCTTGAAAAACACAGGATGCTTGAACTGCAGGGTTCACTTATATGCAGATATTTTTCAGTAAATATATGTACAGTACTGTAAATATATTTTCTCTTCCTTATGATTTTTTTTCATTATTTTCACAGTTTATTTATTTATTTTGAGACAGAGAGAGCATGAAAGAGCAGGGGATGGGCAGAGAGAGAGGAAGAGAGAATCCCAAGCAGGCTCTGCATTGTCAGCGCACAGCCTGATTCTGGGCTCAGTCCCACGAACCATGAGATCATGACCTGAGCTGAGATCAAGAGTCAGACGCTTAACTGATTAAGCCACCCAGGCACCTCCCCGCCTTATGAATTTCTTAATAATATTTTCTTTTCTCTAATTTACTTTTTTGTAAGAAAAGAGTATATAACATACAAAATAAGTGTTAATTGGTTATTGTTATTGGTACTGGTAAGGCTTCCAATCAATAGTAGGCTGTTAGTAGTTATGTTTTGGGGAGTCAAAAGTTATATGTGGATTTTCTGCTATTCAGGGATCAGTGTCCTTAACCCCTGTGTTGTTCAAGAGTTGACTATATTTAAAAATTCATATTTTCCAAATGCATGGTTGCTTATTTTATAGAGAAAACAATGAGAAGTTCCCAACATTTTTCAATTTTCAGCCACTGTTTTGATACCCTTTTTTCCTGGGTTTAGGTAAGATGTAGGCCTTCTCACTCTGTAGAAAAATATTGAAATATATGTATTTTCTCAAATTCTACCAACAGAATAATTTTGGAGTCAGGCACAGAGTCAATGGCTAACAAAATATAGTCCTTCTCCCTCCAAGGAGATTAATATGAAAAGAAAGATAGTGTAAACTGCCATTAGATACCACATTTATTCGTTTATCCATCCATACATTGACTTATCCGTCATTTATCTATTCATCCACTCATTAGCAAACATTTATTAAGCATCCAATTTGGGTGTAACCCTGCCTTAGCAACTTTGACCATTGTGTACCTGTGGAGATCCATAAACTATAATTATGGGTCTGATCAGTAATTTCTGGTATTCTTTAAAGTAAAAAGTACATTTTATTAATACTTGACATTTGATAAGAGGCATTCATGTGACCACAAAAATGCTCTAAGAGGCAGTATAATGTGGCTAAGAGCTGAATTTTGAAGTCAGATAGATTTGGATTCAATTAGACTTCAGGCAAGTTTAATCTCTGTGCTCTTCAATTTCCTCATCTGTAGATTGGGAATAACACTTATCTCACAGAGGTGCTGGAACTGAACACGGTAATATCCATATAGTGCTTAGGAAATGACGTGACGTCACTGAAAAATAATTATTATGCCAAATAGAAACAGACAAGACTGTACGTCAGCACTCCATCACTTCCTCCTTGCCTTCCTTACTGTAAAATTCAATAACAACCATTTTGAAAAGAAAGGGTATGAAAACACAAGTATGCACACAAATCTGTGAACCTACAGGCAGAGTGGAGCGCCCACTCTGAACCAAGGGGTTCTTGTAGCTTCTGTGACAAAAGGCTATCTTCATTTTACCAAGGAATGAGCTGTTGAGAGCACTAGTCATAAAATCCAGGTGTCTAACAGAATTTGAGTTACTTTGGTGAGATTCTTTACCTGGGGCTGAGAAAGCCACTGGTTCAGATCTAGCAGTGTCAGAATTTTGCCATGTGTCAGTAGGTGCTTCAGCAGAAGCCATTGTGGCTTCACCTGATAATGATAGCAATGAGTGGAGGTTGTTAATTCCTCCATAATGTAGATTAATTAATGCATGTGCTTCCTATTGAACAGAGCTTTTTAACTGCCTGCACATTGGAATGGCTGTGGAGGTGTTAAAATGTTCTGATGCCAGGTTCTCACCCCCAGATATTCTATTAACTGATCTGGGATGCAACCTGGGCATAGGGATTTTTTTAAGGTGCCCAAGTGACTCTAACGAACAGGTGGTGTAGAGAATCCTGGCCCCGGAGCTTAAGCTTCAACTTAGGTCACAGAAGAGTTCCCATCTACATTGTGAGAAGCAGATGGTCCCTGTACACACACACACACACACACACACACACTCTCTCTCTCTCTCTCTCTCTCTCTCTCTCAAGCCACCTGCTATCCTTGCAACCTCACCAAGAAACCACAGATTTCATGTTTGGTTAGCAAGGTGGCAGAGTGCAAGACTAAGCTTTTCTATCTTGTTGTTTAGCACCCTGGAGCAGAGCTCAATGCATTATATCATTCTTAGGCTTTTCTCCTGGGCTACAATTATGAAAGTGCCATAGGCAACAGTGCCATGGGCTCTCATCATATGAAAAGTCATCAGAGTCTGTTCACAGGCTATGGTGAAGACAGGACATCATGTGGATTGCAAGGTCCAGATTAGGCTGGAGAGAGGAGTGTATGCTTGCTTAGGTCATGAATGGGAACCACCTGCTTTGCTCAGAGCTGGTCACAGTTGTTTCTATGGTTTACACTGTGGAAAGCTGCTGATGCTCATGAGGGTAAACAATTGCTACAGTGGAGGCTTCAGATAATTGTGTGTGTAGAAATCTCTTGGGAGACTTGTTAGTGTGCAGATTCTTGGGCCCTGGTCCCTTTCCCATTCTGATTCATTAGGTCTGGGACAGGGTCAAGGAATCTGTATTGTAACAGGTGCCATAGGTAGTTTTTATGCAGGTGGTCCAGGATCCACTGATATTTGAGGACCATAAGCAAATTGGTTGTCAATTATATTTAACAAATCAAAAATACAAAGTTGCATTGAAGGCGCATATAGTCTAGCTGCTGTTAGAAGATGTGTGTATATGCATGTAAGAAACAAGGACCTTATAAGAGGAGATAGGATATTTACTGCTATTCAGAGATGCAAACCAAGCCTGTGGGAACTGAAATGAAACAGATGTCATATTTGGCTGAGAGGATCAGCAAAAACTTCATGAAGGAGGTAGTACTGAATTGGACTTGGAAGTATAGATAGGCATTCTGTAGGTGGCAATGGGATAGAGCAGAGAAGAATATTATTGTACTGGAGATGTCAAGTATTTCCTGCCTACCCATAGTCCCTTCTAAGGAGACCTGGTGCACCCACAGCCCTAGCTGATTGGACAGTAGATCTCACCCTCTGATCAGAGTTGATTGGACCAAGTATTGCCATCTGATTAGGGTGAGCCCACTTATAGGCTTGCTGGCTATCTGCCTTTGATATGGCCTGCTCACAAAAATGTGCTCTTCTCTTGGGAATAGGGGACTGGGAAACTGAGAGACTGAGTGACTAAAAAGAAAGGTTATGTCAAGCTAAGTTGTTTGGAGTTATTGGGAATTGTTTTGGGGCATAAAAAAAACCCAATTTGTGTTTTGGAGGACTTTCAAAATTGCTATTCAGTATATCAAAGTATACAACTTTATTAAACTAGGTTTAGTGAAATATAATGAAGTGGAATGGAGGATGGATTAATGATGGCAGGACAATTAGGAGGTTACTTTGGCCATATAAGGAAAAATTAATAATAACAGCTAGCATTTATCTAGCATTTATTAGATTCTAGGCACAGTACTTGACAAGTATTATTTCATTTAATCCCAACAACAGCCTTATTAGGTAAACATTATTGGTATTCCCATTTGAAATGGGAAATGAGGCTCAGATGAGCTAAGCAACTTGCCCAAGGTTATGGCTTATAAGTAGTGGAGGCAGAACCAGAGTCTGAACTTCCTATGCCTAATTACAGAACCTCTGCTTTGAACCAGTACTCTATGCTCCCCACTTGGCAAAGTGAGGGGCTTATGGCAATGGTGACAATGGGCATGGAAAGAAGAGCATGATGACTGGAGGCAGCATCTACTGCAGCATTGGCATCTATACAATCATGGAATGTTGGGGTGGAAACAGATCTTAGAGATCATTTAGTACCATAGCCTTTCTATAGACAATGCTTTGAAAAGGAGAACATTTCTTCTCCTGTGAGTTCATCAGGCTACAGGCAAAGTTTTAACATGGGAATTAATGTCAAGGAGAAGGGAGAGGAAAGAATCAACAATACTTCCAAAGTTTGGCATCCAGATGGTGAGAGAACAGAGGCAGGATCAGGTCGCGATGCTGAGTTTGAGGTACTGATGGAACACAAAGATGAAGATGTCCCATAGACCATAGGCTAAGTTTAAAGATTGGCTGAAGTCATAAGAGAGGGTGAGATCATTAGAGAGACCTTAAATAGAGAAATGAAAGTCAAGACAGAATGAGAGACAATGAGGGAAATAAAATAATCCACAAAAAAGTATAGAGAAGGAATAGTAAGAGAGATAGGAGGACATTCAGAGAGTATATAGAAACTAAAGACAATATAAAAGAAGTTTCAGGAGGGAGAGGAGCCAGTTTCAAATGCTACAAAGGGCTAAGGGAGGATGCAACTCAGAAGGGGTCTTTGCATGATGAGGACATCTTTATCAGTCAGGGTTCGTGGTGGCAAGCAATACAAACCAACTCTGGCTAACTTCAGAAAAGGGTGCGTTGGAAGAATATTGGATAACTCAAAACAGTAAGAATGAAGAACCAGACTAAGAACACTGGCAGGAACCAAAGAAGCTGAGAATTAAGGAACACGATTAGGGTCTTGCCCAAGGAAAGGTCTCGTGAAAAATTGCCATAGGCTCCCGCACTCTGAGGTATTCACTGCATTTAGCCAGAAAGTTCAACCTCACCCTTGCTTCTATGAATAATTTCTAACTGACCCTGTCATTGCTTCATTCTTTCCGAAATCAAAGTTCCTTTTGCCTTTTTGGCCAAGTCTATTGGCCAGACCTAGATTATATACTCTCATTCCCATAAGGAGAAGGAGAAGTCTGATCCTCTTCAACTTGCATAAAGGGTCAAAGAAGTCTGTATCTACTAAGCTTCATGAATGGGAGAGTTGTCACATATGAAGGTAGTTCTGTGCTGGATATCCGCAAATGGCCACCACATCACTTGGAACATTTGAGACCACGGTTGCAGAAAAGGCTTTAGTGGCAAAGACTGGTTAAAGAGTGAATGAATACTGGGGTGCCTGGGTGGCTCAGTCGATGAAGCCTCTGACTCTTGATCTCAGCTCAGGTCTTGACCTCAGGGATGTGAGTTCAAGCCCAGCATTGGGCTCTGTGCTGGGTGTGAAGCTTACTTTAAAAAAAAAAAAAAAAAAAAAAAGAGTGAATGGATACTAAAACAGTTTTAGCTATAGTATAAACTATTCCCCCAAAAAATGAAAACAAAGGAAGAAACCCTTTAGGATGGGAAAGCCAGAGATAATTTGTCAGTAAGGAAGGAGGCTTTCATAGAGACAGAGAAGTGATAAAGGTCTCATTTGCCACTGGTTTTTCAGCACCTATGACAGGAAGAAGGAAGGTAGGAGAGGGAGCAAGAAGAGAGAGAAAGAGATGCAAGAGAACAAAGATGTACACATATACAGAGCCTGCTGGGGAGGAGAGAAGATCCGGTTGGTTCTAGGCACATATTTGTTGGGTTCCTATCACTTTCATTTGTAACTTTCTTTTGTAGCCACATCCCAACCCTGTCATGGAAATCGCAGCTCTAATCCCTGACCCTGACTCACATATTTTCTGTTTCTTTTTCTTTTCCCACTGATTTTACAACAGGCACCATGGCCTGATTCTCAGCCTAGTCCAGCACAGCCTGCAGTCCACGAACTAAGGGTAAGGCATTCTAATTTGCTCTGACGTTTTGCTGCTGCTCTTTGAGTGGGTTAATAGATCTGCCTTAGTGCCATTTACATGGTCTTGGTTGGTCATAATCTCCAACTCTCATTTGTTAAGTCCAGCTAGGTTTAAAAGTTCAGTAGGCATTAATGAAGAAAGTACAACTAAGTGGCCCTGGAAGAGATTGTATACAAGACTTTGATCTCTTTATACACTGTTCAACATAAAGGGAAAGGGTAGTCCATTGTTGTTAGTAGCCCCTTCCCAGATTCTCTCTTACGATCCAAAATAATCAAGCCTAAAAATGTACACTTTTTCTACCTAACTCATTTTCACCAAAATGTTCATAAGATTTAATTACATGACAATGAACACCAAGAACATAGAGCCTCACTCCTTTGTTATGGCTGTCTTTTCATGGAAACTTTTCATTTGCCAGTATCTTGAGGTCTGATGATCTTAGAAAGATTTCTTTAAGATCTAAAGAATAAAAGATGCTCCAAATATGAGAATCTGTGAGTTCCCTATTAGCCTAACACACATTTCTCTAAATTGTGAAATGGAATCAGAAACAACAGGGCAGGAGAGGAAGTTAAGATGGCCAAGTAGTAGGGGGACCCCGTTCCTGCCTCATCCCTTGAACACACAGCTGGATTAACATCAAATCATTTTGAACACCTAGGAAATCCATCTGAGGATTAAGAGAACAATCTGCACAATTAGAGGGAGAGAACATGGCCCGTATGAGGTGTGGAGAAGCGGACTGGGGGAGAGAAAAGCCGTGGTACCACAGAGAGGGGAGAGAGAGAGAGAAAGAGAGAGGAGAGAGAGCAATGTGTCAGGTTTGTGCAAGAAAAATTCTTCCCCAAAACCATTGACTGGAGGATCAAGAAGAACTGACTATTGCAAGTTTTCACAAGTAAGTAGTGGAGCTCAAATTCTAAGGTTTTAGAAGTCTGCACCATTCTCCAGAGTAGAGCCAAGCAGTTGTAGTGGTGCTCCTATGGAGAAGGAGGGAGGAGGCCCCGAAGTGGACAGTGTGGTGTGGGGATCCCTTAGGTCACACTGGGAGAGAGCGTTCCCCTTCCTGGAATACATTTGGAAGAGGGTATATTGCCTCTCCAAGGACAAAAGACCTGGTGGGCACCACTGAGCAGCCATTCATCAGCAAGGGACAGAGGTGTGTGCAGAGGGCAGATAAACTGGTCGCTGCTTTTCACTGTGCTTCACTATAAACTCCAAGCACCTGCACGGCCATGTGACTGCTTTTCTGGGACAAAACTGCATGAGACACAGTGTGCCAAGGCTCTCCTATGGAGGAATGGAGCAGGTCTGTGCTGTGCCAGGTCCGTTAAGATTTGGAGTTTTGAATCCAAGCCACTTGTCAGAGATAAAACACAGAAGAACTGTGGCACCAGCCGTGTTGATGGCCTGGGCACAGATAGGGTGAAGGCAGAGATCTGATAGAAGCCTGGGACATTAGAGGTGATACTGTTCGGTTTTTTTTGTGAGGGATTCCTGAACAGCACCTGGCACGAAGTCCCCGCTCCAGGGATGAGACAACTAGGTGATACCATTTCCCCCCCCCCGCGCCGGCCGGGCCCCGCCCCCCCCCCCCCCCAGCATGGTCTGACTTCAGTGTAGCAACACAGTGCCCCCAGTGGAGGTTAAAGCTGCTTAAACCAAACTCCACCCCTCTGTGCCCTGCAGGAGCAACTTTACTAGGGCAGGTCTGACCAGAGCCCAGGACCTCTCCCCGAGAAGACCAGTGTAGGCCCCCTGCACGCACCAAGTCTACTGATCACAGAGTGCTCCAAAGCATCAGCTTCAGGTCTGGTGGAAATAGGACCAGGTTTTTTTTTTTTTTTTTTTTTTTCTCCCCTTTGGAATCAGGCTTATAGTTTTTTGTTTGTTTTAATTTCCCTTCCTCTTTTTTTTGGATCAGGCTTTCTTTCTTTCTTCTTTGGAATCAGGCGTATAGTTTTTTGTCTGTTTGGTCTTTTTCTTGGTTTTCCTTTTGTCTTTTTCTTGGTTCCGCCCCCCCCCCCCTTTTGAAATCAGGCTTATTTTAACAAACAAAGCAAAGCACACCTAGTTAAAGGTCTAAACATTCCTCACTGCAAGCAAGGAGGAACTCTGCAGAGGACTGACCTGTGGGAAAGAGCTGGCAACACACAACAGCAGAGTACACACAGCATACACCGGAAACACTCCTTGAAGTGCCAGGCTCTGGACAGTATAAGACCCCTTCTTAATATAGCATTACTCTTCGGGACAGGAAACATAACAAACTCTCATAACCTGCAAAAGACAGAAACCTAGACAAAGTGACAAGGCAGAGGAATTCCCCCCAAAAGAAAGATCAAGAAGAAATCACAGCCATGGATTTACTCAAAACAGATATAAGAAATATATCTGAACAAGAATTTATTTATTTTTTACAGTTTTATTTATTTATTTGAGAGAGAAATAACAGGGGAGGGTCAGAGAGAGAGGGAGAGAGAGAATCCCAAGCAGGCTCAACACCAGCAAGCAGCAGAGTCCGACACAGGGCTTGTACTCATGAACTGTGAAATTATGACCTAAGCTGAAACCAAGAGTCAGACACTTAACCAACTGAGCCATCCAGGCACCATGAACAAAATTTAGAAAAATAGTCATAAGAATACTAGCTAGACTTGAAAGAAACATAGATGACACCAGAGAAACCCTTGCTATAGAGATAAAAACCTAAAAGCTAGTCAGACCAAAATAAAAAATGCTATAGCTGAGATGCAAAACTGACTGGATGTAATCACAACAAGATGGAAGAAGCAGAAGAACAAATAGGTGATACAAAAGATAAAATTATGGGAAATAATGAAGCTGAAAATAAGAGGGAAAGAGGGGCACCTGGGTGGCTCAGTCAGTTAAGCTTCTGACTTTGGCTTAGGTCATGATCTCACGGTTCGTGAGTCTGAGCCCCATGTTGGGCTCTGTGCTAACAGCATGAAGCCTGGAGCCTGCTTCAAATTCTGTGTTTCCCTCTCTCTCTGCCCCACCCTTGCTCACACTCTGTCTCTCTCTCTCTCAAAAATAAATAAACATTAAAAAAAAAAGAAAAGAAAATGAGGGAAAGAATGATTAGATCACAAATGTAGATTAGGGAACTCAGCCACTCCATAAAGCACAATAATACTCCTATCATAGGAGTCCCAGAAGAAGAAGAACAGGAAAAGTGGGTAGAAGGTTTATTTGAACAAATTATAGCTGAGAACTTCCCTAATCTGGGGAAGGAAACAGGCATTCAAGTCCAAGAGGCACAGAGAACTCCCCTCAAAATCAACAAAAACAGGTCAACACCAAAACATATCATACTGAAACTTGCAAACTACAAAGATAAAGAGAGAATTCTGAAAGTGAGGAGGGACAAAAGGTCCTTAACCTACAAGGGTAGACACATAAGACACAGAAACTTGGCAGGCCAGAAAGGAGTGGCATGATATAGTCAATCTGCTAAATGGGAAAAATATGCAGCCAAGAATACTTTATCCAGCAAGGCAGTCATTCAGAACAGAAGGAGAGATAAAGAGTTTCCAAGACAAGCAAAAACTAAAGGAGCTCTGCAAGAAATATAAAGGGGACCTTTTGAATGGGAAAAAGAGACCAAAAGCAACAAAGACTAGAAAGGAAGAGAGACAATGTACAGGAATAGCAACTTAACATGTAATGCAATGGCACTAAATTTATATCTATCAGTAATTACTTTGAATGTAAATGGACTAAAGACTCCAATCAAAAAACACAGAGTTTCAGAATGGATAAAAAAAAAACAAGACCTATCGATATGTTGCTTAAAAGACATTCATTTTAGAAACAAAGACACCTCTAGATTTAAAGTGAGGGGATGGTGAACCATTTATGATGCTAATGGACATCAAAAGAAAGTTGAAGTAGCCATACTTATATTAGACAAGCTAGATTTTAAACCAAAGACTGTTATAAGAGATGAAGAAGGGCACTATACCATAATAAAGTGGTCTATCCAACAAGAAGATCCGACAATTATAAATATGCCCCAAATTGGGAGCAGACAAATATATAAATAAATTAATAACAAACTTAAAGAAACTCATTGATAATAATACAATAAGAGTAGGGGACTTTAACATCTCACTTATTGCAATGGGCAGATCATCTAAACAGAAGATCAACAAGGAAACAATGGCTTTTGAACCACACTGGACCAGATGGACTTAACAGATATATTCAGAGCATTTCACCCTATAGCAGCAGAATACACATTCTTTTTGAGTGGACATGGAACATTCTCAAGTAGATCACATACTGGGTCACAAATCAGGCCTCAACCAGTACAAAAAGACTGAGATCATACCATGCATATTTTCAGACCACAATGCCATGAAACCTGAAGTCAACACAAGAAAAAATTTGGAAAGACCACAAATACGTGGAAGTTAAAGAACATCCTATTAATGAATGAGTGGGTTAACCAGGAAATTAAGGAAATATAAAAATACATGCAAGCAATGAAAATGAAAACATGACAGTCCAAAACCTTTGGGATACAGCAAAGGCAGTCAAAACAGGAAAGTATATGTTAATACATGCATTCCTTAAGAAGGAAGAAAAGTCTCAAGTACACAACCTAACCTTACACCTAAAGGAGCTGGAAAAAGTACAAATAAGGCCTAAACCCATCAGGAGAAAAGAAATAATAAGGATTAGAAATTAAAAAATTAGAAATAAATGATATAGAAATTAAAAAAAAACAAAAAACAAAAAACAGTAGAACGGATCAATGAAACTAGGAGCTGGTTCTTTAAAAGAATTAACACAATTGAGAAACACCTAGCCAGATTGATCAAAGAGAAAAGAGAAAGGACTCAATTAAATGAAATCATGAGTGAAAGAGGAGATGTCACAACCAACACCTCAGAAATATGAACAATTATAAGAGAATATTATGAGCAATTATATGCCAACAAATTGGGCAATCTAGAAGAAATGGATAAATTCCTAGAAACAACACTGAAACAGGAAGAAATAGAAAATTTGAACAGACCCATAACCAGGAAAGAAATTGAATCAGTAATCAAAACTCTCCCAACAAACAAGAGTCCTGGGCCAGATGGCTTCCCAGGGGAATTCTACCAACCATGTGAAGAAGAGTTAATACCTATTCTTCTGAAACTGTTCCAAAAAATAAAAATGGAAGGACAACTTCCAAACTCACTCTACGAGGCTAGCATTACCTTCATTCCTAACCCCACTAAAAAGAATTATAGACCGGGGCGCCTGGGTGGCGCAGTCGGTTAAGCGTCCGACTTCAGCCAGGTCACGATCTCGCGGTCCGTGAGTTTGAGCCCCGCGTCGGGCTCTGGGCTGATGGCTCGGAGCCTGGAGCCTGTTTCCGATTCTGTGTCTCCCTCTCTCTCTGCCCCTCCCCCGCTCATGCTCTGTCTCTCTCTGTCCCCAAAATAAATAAACGTTGAAAAAAAAAATTAAAAAAAAAAAAAAAAAGAATTATAGACCAATATCCCTGATGCACATGGATATGCAAAAATTATCAACAAGATACTAGAAAATCAAATCCAACAGTACATTAAAAGAATTATTCACTATGATGATCAAGTGGGATTTATTCCTGGGCTGCAGGGGTGCTTCAATATCCACAAATCAACCTAATACACCACATTAATAAAAGAAAGGTTAAGGACCATATGCTCATTTCAATAGATGCAGAAAAAGCATCTGACAAAACACATCATCCTTTCCTGATAAAAACCCCCAAGAAAGTAGGGATAGAAGGAACATACCTCAAGATCATAAAGGCCATATGCAAAAGGCCCACAACTAATATCATCCTGAATGGGGAAAAACTGAGAGTCTTTCCCTGAAGGTCAGGAACCGGATAGGGATGACCACTCTCACCACTGTTACTCAACATAGTGGTGGAAGTCCTAGCCTCAGCAATCAGACAACAAAAAGAAATCAAAGGCATCTAAATAGGCAAGGAAAAAGTCAAACTTTCACTCTTCACAAGATGACATGATACTTTATGCAGAAAATCTTAAAGACTCCACCAAAAATTGCTAGAAATGATACATGAATTCAGCAAAGTTGCAGGACATAAAATCAATGTACAGAAATCTGTTGCATTTCTATACACCCATGATGAAGCAGCAGAAAGAGAAATCAAGGAATCAATCCCATTTACAATTGCACCAAAAACATAAAATACCTAGGAACAAAGCTAACCAAAGAGGTAAAAGATCTGTACTCTGAAAACTATAGAACACATGAAAAAATATTAACACTATTCATTATCAGGAAAATACAAATGAAAACTACAAAGAGAAACTACCCCATACCTGTCAGAATGGCTAAAACTAACAACTAAGGAAACAACAGATGTCCATGAGTATGTGGAGAAAGAGGAACCCTCTTCACTGTTGGTGAAAATGCAAACTGGTGCAATCACTCTGGAAAACAGTGTGGAGGTGCCTTAGAAAGCTAAAGATAGAATTACCCTACAAGCCAGCAATTGTACCACTAGGTATTTACACAAAGGATACAAAAATACTGATTCAAAGGGGCACATGCACCCCAATGTTTATAGCAGCATCATCAACAATAGCCAAATTATGAAAAGAGCCTAAATGCCCATCAAATGATGAATGAATAAAGAAGTGGTGTGTGTATATATATATATGTGTGTGTGTGTATATATATATATATATATATATATATATATATATATATATATATATACATGTATATATATATAGGAATATTACTCAGCTAACAAAAAGAGTAAAATCTTACCATTTGCAATGATGTGGATGGAACTAGAGTGTATTATGCTAAATGAAATAAGTCTGTCAGAAAAAGACAAATACCATATGATTTCACTCATATGTGAAATTTAAGAAACAAAACAAATGAGGGGCACCTGAGTGGCTCAGTCCAGTTGGGCATTCGACGTCAGCTCGGGTCATATCTAGCAGTCCATGGGTTCCAGCCCTGTGTCAGACTCTGTGCTGACGGCTCGGAGCCAGGAGCCTGCTTCGGATTCTGTGTCTCCCTCTCTCTCTCTGCCCCTCCCCTGTTCATGCTCTGTCTCTTTCTGTCTCAAAAATAAATAAAAACATTTAAAAAATAAAAAATAAATTAAAAAAAAAAAGAAACAAAAGTGAATATAGAGGAAGGGAAGGAAAAATGAAATAAGATAAAAACAGAGAGGGAGGCAAACCATAAGAGACTCTTAATTATAGAGAACAAACTGAGGGTTGCTGGAGGGGAGGTAGGTGGGGGGATGGGCTAAATGGGTGATGGGCATTAAGTAAGGAACTTGTTGGGATGAGCACTGGGTGTTATCAATACGTGATGAATCACTAAATTCTACTTCTGAACAAAAAAAAAAAAAAGAGAGGGGGGAGAGAAATTTAGGGACATGTCCAAATTTTACATAAGGACAACCCAGAAAGATATATTAACCAATGTAATCACTTCCAATTATATAAAGAAAGCTAAATTGGTTACAATAAAAGATGTTCTGTGAAAAAATAAAATGTTTTACAAGATAAAAATAAGAAATTTAAGATACTTGAATTTTACATAAAGACAACTCAAAAAGACATATTGACCAATGTAATTGCTTCCATATTATATAAAGAAAGCTAAATTGGTTACAATAAAAGATGTTCTGTGAAAAAAAAAAAGAATGTTTTACAAGATACAAAAAAAGGAAACAATAGAGCAAGTTTTAAAATGATTTCTGAACAAAGCTGAATACCACGAAAAGACATAGTAAAGGAAAAGACATGGTAGAACAAGTGGTGGAGGTATTAAAAGGTACAATAAAATATAATATAGCTAATATACATCTATTTAGTGTCCTACATAGTGTCACTTAGCTCAGCAATTCTTTTCTTAGGAAATTAATACCTTGGGAGCAATTAGTGTGAGGATAATATATAATGGAAAGAGATTGCAATGATCTCAGTGTCCATCTGTTCCGTTTGTTGAATAAATCACATGCAGCAGAAAATATAGTGGGATACTATGGAGCCAATAATTGGGGTGCCACATTTATTGACACAAAGAAGTGTCCACAATAACATGTTAAGTAAAAATTCAAAATGGTATCTTACTAAAGGGAACCCTCTTGTACCACTGGTGGGAATGCAAACTGGTGCAGTCCCTCTGGAAAACAGTGTAGAGAGAGGTTCCTCAAAAAATTAAACACAGGACTACCCTACAACCCAGCAATAGCACTACTAGGAATTTATCCAAAGGACACAGGAGTGCTGATTCACAGGGGCACAGGTACTCTAATGTTTATAGCAAAGCTTTCAGCAGTAGCCAAATTATGGAAAGAGCCCAAATGTCCATCAACTGATGAATGGATAAAGAAAATGTGGTTTATATGTATAATGGAATACTACTTGGTAATGAGAAAGAATGATATCATGCCATTTGCAGCAACGTGGAAAGTATTATGGAAGGTATTATGCTGAGTGAAATAAGTCAGTCAGAGAAAGACAGATATCATGTTTTCACTCATATGTGGATCTTGAGAAACCTAACAGAAGACCATGGGGGAAGAGAAGGGGAAAAAAATAGTTACAGAGAGGGAGGGAGGCAAACCATAAGAGACTCTTAAATACAGAGAACAATTTGAGGGTTGATGGGGTGGTGTGGGAGAGGGGAAAGTGGGTGATGGACATTGAGGAGGGCACTTGTTGGGATGAGCACTGGGTGTCATACGTAAGCGATGACATGGGAATCTATCCCAAAAACCAAGAGCACAATTTACTCACTGTATGTTAGCCAATTTGACTATAAAATATATTTAAAATCAATCAATCAATAATAAAAGAATTAAAGAAATTAAAAAAAAACAAAATGGCATCTCACTGTTCTGCCACTGGCAAAGTTTGGAAGGCACACTGCAGTGTAGCAGGGTGAGAGGAGAAGCTCACTCTCTTCTTTCTCTACATCACTGATTTTTTACAATAAGCATCCATTGCTTTTAGAATCAGCATACCCATTAAACTATTCCACTCATACCTCCCATAAAACACAAAGCAATGAAAAATATTTGTGTGAGCTAGTAAGAATTTACATAAAAGGAATGCTATTGAAGCCCCCACCTTTTTCCCCTGGTATTGGATTTCAAGGTCAGCATCATTGTGGCAGTGACAAATGGGGGAAGGTTTGGTAGAGGCCATGATGTTGCAAGAACTTTGTTGGAGAAATTCACAGCCGTGAGGATTTGAGGAAAGTCTACAATGCTGTCTCCTTTTATGGTGTTGTATGTGCATGCTTGCGTGCCGTTGGACATAGCTTCTCATGCAGCATTTCCAACGAACCTCAGAGCTTCTGAGTGAATGTCAAGGGTGTGGACTCCTTTCACAGTCCCTTCCTGACTCCCCAATCCCCAGAGGAAGTCTTCCTTTTAGAATGCTCAGCTGCACCCAGCTACAGTCCTGGGAAAACTTTGAGGAAAGGAGTCTCTCCCCACCTCCTGCCTCCCCATGGGACCCTCTTCCACCTTCCAATCTCCTTCTGTCACTTCTGTCACTTGAGGCTACTGGCCAACTGCCTCTTTTTTAACTGTGGTCTCCCACCACCCAATCACTACTCTTACAGCCTTCCTTCTCTCCAGGCTCCAGAAGAACATTGCCTTCTATTTCCATCTCCCCTTTGGACTGTGACAACTTCTATTATGTCAGGGCTAGTTTTAGGAGGAATTGGAATCACACCACAGTATAGATAATAAATACCCTGACAAGTATTGTATCACCAGGGGCTATTCACACCTTAGAGAGTTAACCTGGAGCAATGAATCTGTAATAGTGGAATTTTAGACAGAGTTACAAACTAATAAGGAAGATAATTTTAGTGATGGTTAAGCTGGTTAGCATCAATAGAAGTACTAATAGTTTGCTGCCTCCTGTTTTCTCCTTTGTTGAGGTTCAGAACTCTTAGTTCTATTTTATAATGTAAAGAAAATTTCCTTCATCACTCTAAAAGAAAATATATTTTAATATAGAATATGCATACGAGGCTGCTTTGAACCATGTTTTTAGTCACTGTGGTATCTCAGGCTTATTACCTCATAGTATTTCCAGTTTAAAGCAAAAAAAAAAAAAAAAAAAATCAAGATAACATTCACCCTAGCTATACTGTTTGACAGAGAGTGAGCTCTGGAGCCAAACTGCCTGGATTTAGTGGGCATGTTATATGCAACAGCTAGTTTAGCCACATACTAGCTATGTGACCTTGGGCAAGTTTACTTAACCTCTTCATGCTTCTACTTCCTCTTCTGTAAAACACAGACACTGAATATACCCACCTTATAGGGTCACTGCTAACATTAAATGAGTTGATGTGTGTAAAAATACTTGGAACAGTGTCTGGCACAAAGCACTCAATAGATGTTCTCTATTATAATTTAGCAGTTGGAGAAGTGGAAGGACAGGTCATAATCTACATATACGTTTAGTTGGATGCTCACATCAGCAAAAAAATGTGTCAAATATATTGTTGAAAATAGTCAGGAAATATTAAAAGAACAGTAATAAAATGAGAGCTTGCATTTCCAGGCATTACAATATACAAGTGCAATCAATCAATGCAATCAAGAAAACAAAGTGAGACTATTCCAACAGTAAACACAACAATGAACAGAATAGAAACCTTTGAAAGCAATATCAAAACACATAAAAGTTTGGTCCTTGACAAAAATGACATTTAAAATTTGAATTTGAAGAAAAGATAAGCCCCCCAATAAATAGTGGTGAGACAAATGGTGAACAATTAAGAAAAGGTGTCATATCTGTATCTATCTATCTATCTATCTATATGTATTTTTTAAGAGGGAGAGAGAGCACAAGCAGGGGAGAGGGGCAGAGAGAGAGAGAGAATCCAAAAGAGGTTCCACACTCTGCACAGAGCCCGACATGGGGCTTGATCGCACAACCCTGGGATTATGACCTGAGCCAAAATCAAGAGTCAGACGCTCAATTGACTAAGCCACCCAGGTGCCCCATATTTTTTATAATTTACACCAAAATTCAGGTGGATTAAAAAAATTAAATATAAAAACAAAGTAAAAATATAAAAAGATGAAAAATAAATATAGATGATAAACTATTAACCGGCCATCAAGGTGAGAAGGGACTTTATAAGCTTGAAATTAAAAGGAAGAAGCTACTAAGAAACATCTTGATTTGAATATAAAATATGTGAAAGCTCACTTACAGTAAGGAAATACAGTGCCTACTGAAACAGAAAAATGAATAAAGGACATGGGAAGTCAATTCCCAAAAGTAGAATTGTAATGGCTAATATATAAAAAAAAATCAATTGAACTAACATTTAAAGGAAACAAAGTTTCAAAATGAGATACTCTATTTCTCTTAAAAATTTTATAAAAAATTATCGACTTAAAAATATTGTTTTTAATGCTTATTTATTTTTGAGAGAGAGAGAGAGAGAGAGAGAGAGAGCGAGCATGAGTGGGGGAGGGGCAGAGAGAAAGACACACACAGAAACCGAAGCAGGCTCCAGCCTCTGAGCTGTCAGCACAGAGCCTGACGCGGGGCTCAAACCCACGAACTGTGAGATCATGACCTGGGATGAAGTCAGATGCTTAATGGACTGAGTCACCCAGGTGCCCCCCAAATTATCAACTTTTAACAAATTATAATTCTTACTATCTGTGAAGATTTGGGAATAAATATTTTACTGTTTATAGGAGTGTATTTTGCTACAACTTTTTTCTGGAGCATTTTATTTTATTTTATTTTACTTATTTTATTTTTTAAAGTTTATTTATTTATTTATTTATTTTGAGAGAGAGAAAGAGAGAGAGAGAGAGAGAGAGAGCATGAGTGGGAAGGGGCAGAGAGGGAGAGAGAGAATCCAAAGCAGGAATCACACTGTCAGTGCAAAGCCCAACACACGGCTCGATCGCATGAAATGTGAGATTTCAATCTGAGCCGAAATCAAGAGTTAGGTGCTTAACCAACTGACCCACCAAGACCCCACTTTGGAGCATTTTAGTGATAAGTGTTAAAGGTCTTAAAAATGCTCATACTCTTTGAGCAGTAATTCTACTTCCTAAAACTTATCTGAGGGAAATAATCAGGGATGTGACCAAAGGGTTATCCTCAAAGATATTCATTGAACATTTCTCATCAGAGAGAAAAATAGAATAAAACCAGAGATTGGGTAAATAGACTGTAGTTTTTCTATATGAAGGAATTATATGCAGTCATTAAAAATAATTTTATAGGAAACTATATAATGATACAGAAAACTTCTCACAGTGTATTAAGTGAAAATACTAGCTTATAAAACAAAGTGACACCAATGTTTTTAATATGACTTCTTCAAAGGCTGGAAGGATTATTTTCTGTATATTTCTATACCAAGAGTGTGCATATTATATATAATCATGAAATGTTAATTGAGGTAATTGTATGCCCATGTGCAATTGTAAGAAATAACACAAGAAGATCCCAGATACCCTTTATACAGTTTCCCCCAAAGGTAACATTTTGTAAAAAATAATATCACAACCAGAATATTGACATTGATGCAATCCACTGATCTTGTACAGATTTCTTATTTCATTGTACTTGTGTGTATGAGTGTGTGTGTTGGGAGGGGCTTCTACACAATTTTATCACATCTGTAGGTCATGTGTCCACCATTATAGTCAAGATACAGAACAGTTCCTTTATAGTAAGAAGCATCCCTCCTGTTCTCTTTTATGCCCACACCTACCTCCCTCTCCTCCCACCCTCCCTCTTGATCCCTAATCCTGAAAACCACTGATCTGTTCTCTACTTCTAAAATTTCATATTAAATAGGGCAAATAAATGTTTCAACTTATCAAATAATTTAAAATATGGAAAGTTAAATAAATGGAATGTTAAGTGTTCAAAATGTTAAAGTATATTAAATATTGAAATATTAGATGTTAACATTTAAATGTTAAGTAAATAGAATAATACAGTACGTAACCTTTTAGGACTGGCTTTTTTTCACTGAGCATAATTCCCTGGAGAGTAATCCAAATTGTTGCATGTACTAATAGTGTCTCATTCTTGTTCTCTTTTTATTTTCCTGCTGAGTAGTATTTATGGTATGGCTGTGTCACCATTTATTTGTCCGTCGAAGGAACTTTGGGGCTATTATGAAAAACATTTGAAATGAACATTTGTGTACAGGTTTTCATTTGGACATAAGTTTTCATTTCTCTGGGATAAATATCCAAGGGTGTAATTGCTGCATCATCTGGTTTTTGTGTGTTTAGTTTTCTGAGAAACTACCAAACTGTTTTCCAGAATGGCTGTACCATTTCACATTCTCATCATCAATGTAAGAGTGATTTCATTTCTCCACATTCCTTGCCAGCATTTAGTTTTGTCACTAATTTTCACTTTCACTATTCCAATAGGTATGTAGTCACATCTCATTGTGGTTTTAATTTGAATTTTCCTGGGAGCTCCTGATGGTGAACACCTTTTCATGTACTTAGTTATCATCTTCAGTGAAATATCTGTTCAAGACTTTGGCCATCTTCTTGGATTATTTAGGGTACTTTTTTTAGTGTTGAGTTTTCATTTTTTTTTTATATATTCTAGATACCACTCCTTTGTTGGATATGTGGTTTGCAAATATTGTCTCTCCGTCTGTAGCTTGTTTATCTTATTCACACTGTCTTTCACAGAGCAAACATTTCCCTTCCCTTCCCTTCCCTTCCCTTCCCTTCCCTTCCCTTCCCTTCCCTTCCCTTCCTTCTCTCTCTCTCTCTCTCTCTCTCTCTGCTGCCCCTCCCTTCCTTCCTTTTTTCCTATGATTGTCCAATTGATTTAAAAGCCTATCTAAAGAGCATTTGAGAAATTAGGTATTTTTGACAATGCTAAGATTGTTGAGTTATATACAAAAGCAGTTAGTGTCCAAAGAGCCACATATAATTTTGGGGGTTACCTGTTCCACAAGACAGAAATTATTTGCATCTCTATTAGACAAGAATCTAGAAGTTCGTCTCTACTCCTACAGAGTTGCACATCACCCAGACAATAGTTAAGTCAAGCTCAGCATTACAATGCAAGAGCATCGAGTAATCTCTTTTGCTTCTTCTCAAGTTTAGTAGCGTGCCAGGAACACAAAATTAAACTAGAGCCTGTGAAAACTAGAACCATTTAAAACTCAGGTTTGAGTTTTAAATGATAGATTTCAAATGCACAAGTAATTGATACAAACTTCTGGTTCTTGGTAGCATGTTTGGTTTGGGGCAGACCATCCATGCAATCAATTGATTGGTCAAATTGTTAGGTATTTTGCTTTCCAAGTCAGTTGGAAGAAGGCTTAATAGACTTAACTTACATCTTCTTGGGCAGCAGTTCATAACCAAGGCAGTGATTCAGGTGGCCTCACTGGTCATGGCAAAATGTAGGGACAACTCTCTACTCCTCATTACTCTCCCATTCTAGGTTCCATTTAAAAGTGTTGGAATCCTGCCTCCAGGCTAAGAGTCCCTGAAACGCTTTCCCCTTCATCTCAAAGAGCTTCTATGAGTCACAAGCCCTCTGGGGACTGGCCAGTTAATAAACATGCCCGTTTTCATGACTCTTCATGACAGTGATGGACACCCTAATTACAGATCCAGAAGCTGCAACCTCAGCGTCTCTGTGGCAGAAGATCCTGGCCTGAACTAAAAGGGGACTCCTCCCAGTGCACCAGACTCTAGGACCTGCAGAGAACTCTCATTTCCACACAACATACACAAAGGAAGGAATGTAAAACACAAATGTACCACTATCTAATGCAAAATTATGAAGTGATCATCTGCAAACACCATCCAATCAAGAAAGAACACTTCCAGGCCTGAAGCCACAGTGTGCCTCTTTCTAAGCACAACTACTTCTGCCCCTTCCCAGAGGCAGCTACTATCTTGACATCTGAGTTAATCATCTCCTTACCTTACTTTATAGTTTTACCAATTTTCTATGCATCCCTAAATAGCACAGTTTAATTTTGTCTGCTTTTAAACTTATGAATGGAGTCATACCATGAATCTTGCCTCTTTTATTCATTGTTATGCTTATGAGCTTTGTTTGTCTGATTGAGTCTAAAAGTAGTTTGTATACAGTCACTATCTAAAAGTAGATACTATTATGTACTATTATATAGTATCATGTGATTACACCATATATTTACCCATTTTTAAGAATCTATTCTGCTATTAATGAACACTTAAATTGTTTTCAGTTTTTGGTGAATAGAAATAGTGCTACCATAAATATTCTTGTATGTATCTACTGGTGCATGTGTGCCAATCATCTCGCCACGGTAAACACCTAGGAGAGGAATTTCTGGGTCATGGTTGAGCACATCATTTCTCCATGTGAACAGGTGTGTTTTTAAAGTTTGGGTGGAAAGACCTACGTGGCTGGTGATTTCTTAGAGTGTGCCTTTTACCTTTGGTCCTGTGGATCCACACACACCAAAAGTAGCTAAAGCCCACGTTGAGTCTAATTCTGCCGGAAGACAATAGGTATCAAAGTCATCTTCACCAAGAAGGTGGCTGTATTGCCATAATATCACTGAAACATTGCCAAAGAAAGGATATTATTTTGACCACAAGACGATTTTGTAAGGCATAAAAATATTTGTTGCATTGAATGACATCAGCAGAAAACAAGAACAAAATATTTATTGACAATTCTGTCACTCAATAAATCACATTGTTTTTCTGTGTTTCCTTCCAAACCTGGCTCAATTTACTAATTCAACTGTAGTCACTACATAGATATACTTGTTTTTTGCTCTATTCCCTAATAAAGATATCATGAGCATTTTTTTTCCTACTGTGCTACATAAGTTCCTAAAAATTATTTTACTTTATTTACTGTGTCATTTTCTGCTAATAGTGGCAGGTCTAGGGGAGATAGCTGGGGAAGATTTTAGTGCCCCCAATCCCATTAAATATTCCCCACAAGCAACCCCAAATAAATACTCAGTCTAAGGGAAAAGAGCAAGCTCTCTGTCTAAATGCAGCTTCAAGCCCCCTGGCCTCCCTCCAACAAAATTATATATCCTAAAACCCTTACATGTGGAAATTCTGGCATTCTACTGAGTGTGAAGGGCATGCCATAACTGACTTAAATGTTCCCCATGGGGAACAATTTCCTTTCAAGGTGGCGATCTTCAAATTGTTTCTAATGCCTTGAAATTTTAAATTCTGTCCATTCATACAGCCATTTTCCTTCCTTTAGATTATTTTCTTAGCATAAATTTTTAGAAGAAGGTTAATGAGTCAGAGATGAAGATTTTTTTCTGGATCTTGATATATATAATACCAAAGCACTTTACAAAAGTGATGTTTCAGTTCATATTTGCACCAAGGATGTATGAATGTATATAGTATATTAATCAGCATTCTTAGCTGTAAACGAAGGAATTTATTGGTTCAGAGGGTAAGTTTGGAGGCTCCACAGTCATGAAGGAGTGGAGTTTACCCACACCACACTGTAGGGCTGTTCCAGAGAAGATTGTGTTGTTATCAGGAGACACCACGCCAGTTTACCTGCTGAGTCTGGGCAGCGGCTAGATACCAGAGCCCTCAAATCTGGACACCTCTGCTATCATCTCTCAGGAAATGAATTCTGCGCATCATGTACTTCCTCCTATTTCCCTCTTCTTATCAAGCTCTTAATTGGATATATTTGTAGGTTACATGTCTATATCCTTGCTGAAAAGGAACTTGGGAAAATGAGTTCTGTATTATAAGAGACGGGACTTATAATTTGACAACTTTCCCAAATATAAGTTTGTTTTAAAAAAATACAGGTGGCCACAAACATGAGACATGTCTGCCTCCTTTTCCATAGCAGTGAGCATTCAATAGATAATTGAACTGCTTTTGCTAATTAGATTATAAAATGGTATTTTTTGCAGCAGGGGAGGGGTGTACCTGGATGGCTCAGTTGGTTGAGCATATGACTCTTGTTTTTGGCTAAGGTCATGATCTCATGGTTCGTGGGTTCCAGCCCCACTTCAGGCTCCATGCTGACAGTGAGGAGCCTGGCTGGGATTCTCTCCTCCCTCTCTCTCTCTGCCCCTTCCACTCTACTTCTCAAAATAAAGAAATAAACTTAAAAAATAGTTCTTTTTTCATTTATCTGATTATTATTAAAATTTCCTTTCAAGTTTCTATGTACCAATTTTATATCCACTCACAGAAACTATAAGTCCATCTTCTTCATCTATTAGAAATATCAGAAATATTTCTATCAGAAATATCTGTGAATATATTTATTAATATTTATTTATATTTACCCTAACTGTGTAGGAACTTTGATATATCATAGAGATTAAACTTAGTTGTCAACATTTTGGTCTTTCAACATCTAAATGTCAAAATCATTTCTATGCCGGGTGAAGGTCAGGTAGGCCCAGTTTGTCTGGTCTTTATGCCCTTTCATTGCCATGATATCATTTATTCTAAGAAGCAGTGGGCTGGTCTCTTGACATATGCCCAGAGAATTCCCAGTAACCCAAAAAAGGGAAGACGAAAAAGAATAAAACAAATATTTATTTTGTGCCTTTGCATGTGTCATGACTCCAGTTATTTGTCAAGTATGAGATATTATGCCTATAAGTGGCTGAAATAGATACTCAGATAGATACTGAAATAGAATGAACAAAAGAGACAGACATGACCTTGACATTTTTCTCCATCTTCATCATGCTTGATGAAACAGGCAAGGGAAATATTTATTATGTCTAATCTTTCATCCAGAGGATCGTTAGTTTACAAACACTGACCTCAAACTGAACCCAAGCCTTAACTCTACACTCCAGCAATGCCCATTTTACATATGGGGGAGAAACAGCTAAGGTATTTTATTAAGGCTATAAATACTTTACCAAAAGAGTCGTAAGTTGGATATTTCTCATTTTTTGTCCCTTATTGTTACTCTCATACTCCCTCTATACAGAACTGTACAACTGCCAAGTCACATTTTCAAGAGCCATGACATTAGGCAGCATTCTTTGGTGCACTAGACCACGCCCTTTTCTCTTCCACCAACAAAAGTACAAAAAGTGTAGGTTACCTCATAGGCCACTGGGCAAATGCCTAAATCCTTCTGGATCAATCTGCCCATGCTTTCTGATGCATACGGATTTGCCCTTGCTAATGCTGCCTGTGATTATAAATATCTGTGGAAGCACTTTGATGGATGAATGGCACTTTCCACTACTTGGTGAATTGTGTGCTCTCATGGATAATAAAAATAAATACAACCAACATGATTGCATTTCAGAGAAGGGGTGTAGAGCAAGGAACAACCAATCAAAAGTATGTAAAGCACCAAATTATGCCCCTGAGGAGTCATCTTGCATATCCTTGGTTCTGTTTCCATGGTAGTAAGGATTGCTTGGGATATTCAAAGGCAATTTAAATGCATTTAGGCCACAGCTTACAAGGGGATAATCTTAGGAAAATCAGAAGTGAGTAAACATTAACAGCTAGGAAGAGAAGCAGTATTAAGAACAATGTTCCATCTTGCTTGCTTTTTTATTTAGTGAAAAATAAAAAATTTTTGACATCTGGAAATTATCTCTGCTTCTAACTTGGGTTTAGGATGACTCATTTCAAGAAAGTGCCACAATTTCCATATGCTAGCACAGAGACATTTGAGGCTGCTTGTTTTTTTAAATTTAACTTTTAGGTTCAAAGGTATGAATTTGCATTATTCTCCCTGGGCCAGCCTCAGGAGCGTGCAGCCCAGGTACAGAAGGATCCCCCCATCTGAAAATACAACTCCACCTTGACATGTCAGCACTGCAGATTCATTTCTTTACACTCTGTTGACTTTTCAGCCTTTCAGAGTCTCCAAGGGGAATTCAAAGGCCCCTTGGAAAAGGAAGCTTAGACGGGCAACCTTAAACATCACCAACTGTGATCTGCTAACACCCTGGTAAGAACTTGAAAAGGGGGCTCAAGTTGAACATAGAAAAAGTAAGAAGAGACAGAAAGAAGGAAGTTCAGGTAGGAAAGACAAGACACCTATTTCTTAATTTTCCCCTAGGGCATGGTTTGTTTGCATTAATGGGACAGAAGCCTCGTGTTTCTCTATTTATTTTATACTTTTGGTTAATAAATATTTGCATAGCACTTGCTAGATCTTAGACACCATTCTATGCACTTTATTATTTTTTAATGTTTACTTGTTTGTTTATTTATTTTGAGGGAGAGAGAGAGTGCATGCACAGGCACAGGACAGGGGCAGAGAGGAAATCCCAAGCAGGCTCCACACTGAGTGTGGATCCATTCCACAACTGTGGGAGATCATGACCTGAGCTGAAATCAAGGTCATCCAGGACCTACAGAGCCATCCAGGCGTGCCTATGCACTTTATAAATAATAATTCATTTATTCCTCATGAGCACCTTAACAAGTAGGCACTTTTGATTATTTCCATTGGATAGGTGAGGAAACAGGCACAAAGCTGAGGTAAGGGTCCCAAGGGTCTCCCAAGAGCCAGTAAGTGGAGAGTTGAGATTCTGGGTCCTGGTCCACATAGGGCTCCAGAGTCCCCACTCTTTTTTTTTTTTTTTTTAATTTACATCCAAATTAGTTAGCATATCGTGTAACAATGATTTCAGGAGTAGATTCCTTAATTCCCCTTACCCATTTAGCCCATCCCCCTCCCACAACCCCTCTGGTAACCCTCAGTTTGTTCTCCATATTTATGAGTCTCTTCTGTTTTGTCCCCCTCCCTGTTTTTATATTATTTTTGCTTCCCATCCCTTATGTTCATCTGTTTTGTTTCTTAAAGTCCTCATATGAGTGAAGTCATATATATGATTTTTGTCTTTTTCTAATTTCACTTAGCAGAATACCTTCCAGTTCCACCCATGTAGTTGCAAATGGCAAGATTTCATTCTTTTTGATTGCCAAGTAATACTCCATTGTATATATATACCACATCTTCTTTATCTATTCATCCATCGATGGACATTTGTCCAGAGTCCCCACTCTTAACCACTCCACAATACATATACATACCATAAAGGCTTTCAACTGTCTTTGAAAGCTTTGTTATTAGGGGATGTGAGTCAGGAGAGAGGTCAGTTTAATCTAACAGCTAGCCCCCAGAATTCAGTGTTCAAGTGGAGAATGTATAATGCTTACTGAGGACTCAGGACAGAAGAGTCTTGAAATTTGATTCCTCAGCCTGCTTTGTGTAACATTTAGAAAGCTACAGCAACTCCTGCCTCTATATTCATCTTTGAATGGAGATTTTGATGTTGATCAGATAAGAATTCTAATTTTCATATAAAAGAGAGGTTGAACTCCCCCATGGGGCAATTGGGCATTAGCTTGATAGCCTGTGAAGGTAACCACTTTTTGTTCATTTGAAAGCAGAGAATAATGGGATGGGAGAAAAAAGTAGGGGATTCAGATTATTTTGTGGAATCTGAAACTTCTCTTAGCATCATGGGAATTTTCTTGGTCTGTGCTGTGAAGGTAGTATTACCCTCCCCTCTCTAAGAGGGATGTGAGTTACTCACTATTTCCAATGGTACAATTGCTTCATTATGTCCACACCCACAGTTTTCTGTTTACAGTCAAAGAAAAGGCCCATTGTTGATTCCAAATCACCACCTGAAAACAAGCATATCATAATTCACCTAAAAATCTTAGACTGTTCTGGGGAACAGTATATTTTACGACACTGGAAAGGAATTTTTGATCACCCTTTACTTAAGAAAATGGTATTGAATCTTTCTAGGTATTAAAAAGACTGAGATATTTAAATGTCTTAAATCTTTGAAGGATTTCCAAATAATCCTTCATAACCCTCAAGACTTGTGTTTTACTTTTTAAAATGTTATGTGTCTTTGTATATTAAGAGTTTATCCGTAGAAAGCTGGGTTTCTGGCCTTTGAGAGCTACAGAGGACTGAAGTGGTTGTAAGCCATTGTTCAGAGACCATTGCATTCCAACGTCTCAATGGAGAGTGATTTTGGTCCTCCAAGGGACATTTTCTTTGGCTGTAAACAGAAAACTGGTGCTGGGATGTTTTTATAGGCATTTTGTGGGTTGAGGGTAGCATGCTACTAAATATCCTACAATGTGCCAGAGAGTAACCTACAACAAAGAATTATCTAGATGAAAGTGTTCATAGTGCTGAGATTGAGAAACCCTGCAATGGAGATTTTTTCAAACCTTATTTGTAGGGCTTTTTATATAGATCCTTCATTTTATATTACTTGCCTTATAAGCCCCTGTATATGTAGCTAGTCAATCCATCTTGGAACTTACCAGCTTGCGATGGTGGCCAGGACCATCAGGGACTCAATATTCACAGAAGATCAGAGAAGTTCTATTTCAGGGCTTAAGCTTCCAAACCCACGAAAAACAATTTTGTGAGCTTGCCCAAGAGCCTAACTTTCGTTTATAGTTTAGAAAAAAAATATTTGCAAAGTTGTAGTCTTGGAATGAATTTTTTAATTTTTAATGTTTATTTATTTTTGAGAGACAGAGAGAGAGAGACAGAGAGAGAGAGACAGAGAGAGAGAGAGACAAAGTGTGAGTGGGGGAGGGGCAGAGAGAGAGGAAGACACAGAATCCGAAACAGGCTCCAGGCTCTGAGCTGTCAGCACAGAGCCCAACGTGGGGCTCAAACCCTTGAACTGTGAGATTATGATCAGAGCCAAAGTTGGACCCTTAACCAACTGAGCCACCCAGGCGCCCCTAGTCTTGGAATGAACTTTTGTACCTGTTTGAAAACTGGGTAGTGCCTTGATTGCATTTCTCAGCTCACATTTGCGTTGTTTGCATTGTTCAACTTCATGCTCTTTAGCTCCTGGGAATACTACAGAATAAGTTACTGATACTAGATGTTCTGTTGGCAGAGTACAAAGTATCATGGAGCGGTGGTACGATAATGGACTTTGGATCCAAGTGTCATCACTTATGTGGTCATCCTGGCTCTAATCCTCAGTATATTCATCTGAAGATAACCAACTTTCACAGATTTGTTTGAACGACATGAAGTGGTTTATCCAAATCATGTATTCCAGTGTCTGGCACATAGTAGATATTCAGTTAATACTAACTCTCTTCTCCCCACCTATTTTTCTTTTTTAAAAATTTTTATTTATTTATTTTGAGAGTGAGCAGAGGAGGGGCAGAGAGCGAGGGAGAGAGAGAGAGAGAGAGAGAGAGAGAGAGAGAGAGAGAGAGAGAATCCCAAGCAGGTTCCACACTGTCAGCATGAAGTCCGACATGGGGCTCGATCTCATGAACTGTGAGATCATGACCTGAGCCAAAATCAAGAGTTAGACGCTTAACTGAGCCACTCAGGAGCCCCAACCCTCATTTATTTTTCTTAGGGAGAACTCTTCCCTTCCTTTCCTAGCTCATCAAAATTAAATGACCAGCCATTTCAAATGGAGCTTTGTGTCCCCTCTGGGTAGACACAGCCCTCAGGGGGTGACTACAGGGCTTGATAAGCAGACAGTATCCTTACGCAACACAGACTCAAACCAGCATGCCCCACTTGGCTAATGGAGTGTGAGCTGAATTTCAGGCCTCACCTGCCCCTCAGCCAGCTCCCTGTGCAGGGAACAACTTAAAGTACATACATTCTCCTTTTTAGAACTGCCCTCCCTGCAAGGAGCACAGATTTTCCTTTGCCCCTGATTCAGTAAGCACAGCTGGGTCAAGGCCCAAGGGTGGGCTTCTGGGGGCAAACTTGTCTCACTCTGTGTTTGATAGGTATGAGGCAGGTGCCTGCTCGGCAAATCTTGCCTAACTTCCAGAGTCTAGAAATTTAAATTTGAGGGGAAGGACTAGGAAGCCTGATTTTGGCTAGTCGGGCCACATGACATTCTCTATCTGACTCCTAACTCTATTGTTCCATAGAAGAAAGGAGTAAGATGAGCATTTTAGAAACTCCAACAACATATTATTAATTCATGAATCCATTTTAACATTTATTACACAGATGTTTTTCAGCATGTTCCTATGGCAGGTGCAATGCTGGAACTTGGGGGTAAAACTCTGAATAAGACACAGTCTCTGCTCTAAAAGTACCCATAGCCCAGTGGGGAAGAGAAATGAGTCACCACAATGTGGGGTAACTAGTTCTTTACTAGATGTACATATGGGGAGTTTGGAAACATGGGACAATATCAAGAACTTAACTCAGCCTGAGAGGAGCAGAGAAATCCAGGCTTTTCTCAGGAGAAGTGACATCTGAACTGAGTGTCGCAGGCAGAAAAGGAATTTTTAAAGCACATGTGAAGGAGAAGGGCATTCAGGGTGATGTTCAAGTGTCTGACTTGGATAATGAGGTGAATAATGGTGGCCATACTTAGGAAGGAAAAGAGAGAGGGAGAAGAGTTTTAGACATGTTGCTTGGAAATGATGGCCTGTGTGTCACCTGGAGTTGTCTCGTAACTGGGTGGATATAGGAGTTTGGAAGGAAAAGAATGTTTTTATTGAAACCTAATGTGTGCCAGATACTGTGTTAAGTGATTTGCATGCTTCATTTCATTCAGTTTTTGTCAGACTCTGTGAGTTACACATTATTGTCTCGACCTTACAGGTAAGGAGAGCAAGGCCTTGAGTTGGAACGGCAGAGCCGGAACTTGAATCCAGGTTGTCTCTGCCAAAGCCCGTGTTCTTTTCAGGGTCTCTGGGAGAGATGGTGGAGGTTGGGATTGGAGAGTTTGGGTTGGGAATCTTTAACCCAGAAATGATAGCTCATTCTGCATTGGCATATGTTTTATTAAGACTGCATCTAGGTGTTCTTGTCACAGTAATTTATGGCATAGGTATTCCTTTTTTTTTTCCTTTTTCTTTACTTTTTTTTTTTTTTTTTTGCTTTGTAAGTGCTACTCAAATAGTAATATATATATTTTTTAATGTTTATTTATTTCTGAGAGAGAGTGTGTGTGTGTGTGAGCTGACAAAGGCAGAGAGAGAGGGAGACAGAGAATCCCAAGCAGGCTCACTGCTGTCAGCACAGAATTAAATGCGGGGCTCGAACTTATGAACTGTGAGATCATGACCTGACCCGAAATCAAGACTTGGATGCTTAACCGACTGAGCCACCCAGGTGCCCCTCAAGTAGTAATATCTTTTAATTACCGTTTATTTTTTCTTGCCTTATAAGTCAAAATTTGGGCTGGATTTCAGTCAGTTTTAATGCTATTACTATGACAGGTATAACAGCTTGCTGGGCTGACTTCCAACCAACCACAATTTAATCTTCTCTGAAAGGAACCTACATTTTCACAGCGGGAGTACTGATCATTATAGTTGAGTAAACTAACTCAGCTTAAATTTTGTCTGAAGAAGATAAAAAGTTTATCCCCTGAGCTAGAATTAGCATACACATTAGAAGAACTGCAGCTGGTGATGTCACAAAGAAAGCATTTCCTCGAGTTTATTTTGGGGGTTGCCAAAGTAAGAAATTTACCCGTTTATTCTGATGAGAATTTATTTTCTGCCTCTCCCTCTCCATCTCCCCTCGATCTTTCTGTCTCTCTGGCTTTTTCTTTCTTTGTTGTTAATGTATTTGAATTCATTTTTTAAACGTATAATTCTCAAAACTAGAAAAAGAAGACTTTTTTGGAGGAACTTTTTATCTAACCATTTAAAAATTTTTTTTTTCAACGTTTATTTATTTTTGGGACAGAGAGAGACAGAGCATGAACGGGGGAGGGGCAGAGAGAGGAGGAGACACAGAATCGGAAACAGGCTCCAGGCTCTGAGCCATCAGCCCAGAGCCCGACCTGGGGCTCGAACTCCTGGACCGCGAGATGGTGACCTGGCTGAAGTCGGACGCTTAACCGACTGCGCCACCCAGGCGCCCCAATATCTAACCATTTTAATAGGCATGGAAGAATATCCTAGTTTCCATTCATTTTTTTCATCGAAATTCAGAAAAAAATATCAAAAATCCTATTTCAGTCATTTTGTGCACAATTATTGAGTAATGAACACAGATAATCCAGTAGAGGGCAGTGCTGACCTATTCATGGATGCCTTCAATAGAAGATGCAACATTTACTACATAATAAAAGCCTTAGAATGTTTTATAATTTTTTTTATGTTTTATTTTTGAGAGCGAGAGAGAGAAAGCGCAAGCAGGGGAAGAGAGAGAGGGAGACACAGAAGCCAAAGCAGGCTCCATGTTCTGAGCTGTCAGCACAGAGCCTGACATGGGACTCGAACCATAAGATCATGACCTGAGCTGAAGTCTGACGCTCAACCGACTAAGCCACCCAGGTGCCCCAAGCCTTAAAATGTTTTAATTGACGTATAGTTAACACACAATATTGTATTAGTTTCAGGTGTCCAACACAGTGATTGGACAAATCTATCCCTTATGCTGTGCTCACAAGTGTAGCTACCACCTGTCACTGTAGACTGCTATTACAATATCATTGACTAACCTGTGCCTTTTATTCCTGTGACTTATTCACTCCATAACTGGAAGCCTGAATCTCCCACTCTCCTTCATCCATTTTGCCCATCCCCTCCCCCTCCTCTGGCAACCATCAGTTTGTTCTCTGTGTTTATGGGTTTGTTTCTGCTTTTTGTTTATTCATTTCTTTATTTTGCTTTTTAATTTTTTAAAAGGAAGCCTCTGACAGACAATAGGTAGTTTTACCTAAGATGCTTTGAATTCAGCAAAAGTGCCTTTGGTACAAAGGAGAAGCATGGTCATCAGTTTTGCTGTCTAAACATCCAAGTTTCTGTGCTTCCTCAGCCTGAGTACAGATGATGAGTTACCTTTCTGAGTGCAGAGCCAAGACCAAGGTAGTATAGGCACCATGCCCCACTCTCCCAGGCCCAATACCCATCACTGTTCCTTTATGGACTCTAGTTTGGGGTTTGTGCTGGGGATGGTTCAGAGTATCAGTGGTGTCTGCTGTCCCTAACTGGTCCTCAGGCTGGTCTGTGGCTCCTATGGAGAGAAGGGTTTGAGGTTGGTAGGACCTGGTGGGGTTACACAAGCCTCTGTAAGTAAGATCACATGCTATTTTTTTTTCTGTCTCATTTCACTTAGTATATTGCCTGCAAGTTCCATTCATGTTGTCACAAGTGGTAAGATTTTATTCTTCTTATGGCCAAATAATATTCCATTCTATGTGTATATCAGATTTTCTTGATCCATTTATCCATCAATAGACACTTAGGTTTCTTCAAAGTCTAGGCTATTATAAATCATGCTGAAATGAACATGGGAATGCATATATCTTGTCAAGTTAGTGTTTTTGCTTCCTTTGTATAAATACTCAGAAGTGGAATTGCTGGCTCATATGGTAGTTCCATTATTAATTTTTTGAGGAAACTCCATGCTGTTTCCCATACTGGCTACACTGACTTACATACAACCAACAATGCACAAGGGTTCCCTTTTCTCCACATCCTTGTCAACATTTATTATTTTTTGCCTTTTTGACAATAGCCATTCTAATAGGTGTAAGGTGATACCTCATTGTGGTTTGATTGGTATTTCCCTGATGATTAGTGATGTTGAGCATCTGTTCACCCGTATGTTGAAAGATGTTGAGCATCTTTTCACCTTTCATCTGTACCTGTTGGACACCTGTATGTCTTCTCTGGAAATATCTATTAAGATCCTCTGCCTATTTTTAGTTGGATATTTGTTTGGTTTTGTTTTGTTGTGGTTGAGTTATAGGAGTTCTTTATATATTTTGGATATTGTCTCCTTTTCAGGTAACATGATTTGCAAACGTTTTCTCCCATTTGGTATGTTACCTTTCATTTGTTCATGGTTTACTTTGCTGTGCAAAAGAATTTTAGTTTGATGTAGTCTCATTTGTTTATTTCTGCTTTTGTTGCCTTTGCTTCTGGTGTCAAATCCAAAAACCCATTGCCAAGGCCTATGTCAAGGAGCTTACTGCCTGTTTTCTTCTTGGAATTTTATGGTTTCAGGTCTTACATTCAAGTCTTTCATCCATTTTGAGTTAATTTTTGTGTATGGAGTGAGATAGTGGTTTGTTTTGTTCTTTTGCATGTAGCTGTCCAATTTTCCTGACATTAATTGAAGAGATTGTTCTTTCCCTTTTGCATATTCTTGGCTCTTTTGTCATAAATTAATTGATTATATATGTGTGAGTTTTTTTCTGGGGACTCTATTCTGTTCTATTGATCTATGTGTCTGTTTTTATGTCATACCATACTGGTTTGTTTAAAATGGCTTTGTAATATAGTTTGAAATCAGGAAGCATCATGCCTACAGCTTTGCTCTTTTTCTCAAAAGGCCTTCAGCTATTCAGGGTCTTTTGTGGTTTTATACAAATTTTAGGATTGTTTGTTCTATTTCTGTGAAAAATGGCTTTGCAATTTTAATAGGGAAAATTCTACTAAAATTTTAAGGAAGAATTAACACCAATCCTTCTGAAACTCTTCCCAAAAAATGAAAAGAAGGGAATCCTTCCTAACTTATTTTATAAGGCCAATAGTATATTGAACAAAGCCAGAGAAAGAAACCATAAGAAAAGAAACGATAGGCAAATATTTTTTATGAATACTGATGCAAAAATCCTTAACAAAATACTAGGAAACCAAATCCAACAGCATATTATGAAGATTATACCGCATAATCAAGTGAGGTTTATCCCAAGAATGTTTAACATAACAAAGCCAATCAATGTAACACACTGCATTAATAAACTGATAGGGAAAAAAAAAAAACCCATGATCATCTTAGTTGATGCAGAAAAAGCATTTAACAAATTCAACATCATTTCATGATAAAAACACTCAGAAAACTTGGATTAAAAGGAAACTTCCTCAGGGCGCCTGGGTGGCTCAGTCAGTTAAATGTCCGACTTTGACTCAGGTCATGATTTCGCAGTTCCATGAGTTTGAATCCCACATCGGGGTCTCTTCTGTCAACGTGGAACCTGCTTTGGACCCTCTGTCTCCCTCTCTCTGCCCTTCCCCCACTCACGTGTGGGCTCTCTCTCCCTCAAAAATAAACATTAAAAACATTTTTTTTAAAGGAAACTTCCTCAACATGACAAAGGGCATTTATGAAAAATCCATAGGTAACACCATAATCAATGCTGAAATACTGAAAGCTTTCCCTCTAACCTTAGGACCAAGACAAGAAAGCCTGCTTTCACTATAGCTATTCAATTTTGTACTGCAATTGCTAGAGCAGTTAAACAGGAAAAAGAAATAAGAGCCATCCAAATTGAAAAGGAAGAAGTAAAACTTTCTATTCACAGATGATATGATCCATTTCTCCAAGAATCCACAAGACACTATTAGTGCTAATAAATACAGCAAAATTTAAAAATACAAAATCAACATGCAAAAATCAGTGTGTTTCTACATACCAACAATGAATAATACAAAAAGGAAATTAAGGAAAAAATTCAATTTGCAATAGCATCAAAAAGAATAAAATAACTAGGAATAAATTTACCCAAAGAGGTAAAAGGCAGAAAACTATAAACATTGCTGAAAGAAATTAAAGATGACAAAATGGAAAGATATTCCATGTTTATTGATGGGAAGACTTAATATTGTTAAGATGACAATACTACCCAGCATGATCTAACATTTAATGCATTCCCTAGTCTCAAAATGGCTTGTTTTACGGAAATGGAAAGCTGATCCTTAAATTTATATAGAATTGTGAATTGCCTGGAGTAGCAAAAACAGTTGAAATGAAAAAAGGTCTTGTGTAGTTTATAACAGATTAAGAACAGAAGGCTAAAAAATGGTAAGGCTGTTGGAGCTGGTCACAAAGACTTGAACTAAACAAATACCACTTATATGCTTGCTATATGACAATAGATACCAGGCATTGGAGAGACAACAGCCCCTGTCCCCAAAGAATCTGTGTCAGGGGTTGGCAAACAATAACTTGGGGGACAAATCCAAACTTACCTTTTTTTTCAATGAGGTGAAATTCGCAATTTTAAAAAATTAGTAAGTTTTATTTTTTTAAGGATAGTTTTAGGCTGACAACAAGATTGAGCAGAAGGTATAGAGAGTTTCCATCCATGCTTTGTTTCACGCATGTACAACATCCCCCACTATCAACATCCTGCAGCAGTAGGTACATTTGTTACAATCAATGAACCTACTAGCACATCATTATCACCCAAAGTCCATAGTTTGCAGTAGGGTTTACTTTTGCCATTGTACATTCGATGCGCTGTGACAAATGTAGAACAGAATATATCTATGATTATGATATCATACAAAGTATTTTTACTGCCCTAAAAATTCTGTGTTCTGCCTGTTTTTACCTAACCCCACACCCTCAAACCCAGACAACCGATGATATTTTTACTTATAGTTTTGCCTTTTCCGAATGTCATATAGTTGGAATTATACAGTATGTAACCCTTTCAGATTGGCTTCTTTCACTTAATGATATGCATTTAAGTTTGCTCCATGTCTGTTCAGGGCTTGATAGCTCACTTTTTTTTAGTACTGAATAATATTCCATACTCTGGATATACCATAGTTCATCCATTCACCTACTGAAGGACCTCTTGATTGCTTCTGAGTTTTGGCAATTATGAATAAAGCTGTGAAAGATTTTGTACAGACATGCATTTTCAGTTCATTTGAGTAAATACCAAGGAGCATGATAGCTGGACCATATGGTAAGTGTACGTTAGGTTTTGAAAGAAACTGCCAAACTCTCTTCCAAAATGGCTGAACCATGTTGCATTCCCCCTAGTAATGAATGAGTGAGTGTTCCTTTTGCTCCACATCCTTGTCTGCACCTGGTATTGCCTGTGCTTTAGATTTTGGTTATTCTAATAGGTATGTAGTCGTATCTCATTACTGTTTTAATTCACAATTCTCTAATGGCATATGATGTTGAACATCTTTTCTTACGCTTGTCATCTATATATCTTCTTGATATACATCAGTTCAGATCTTTTGCCTATTTTTAAATTGGGTTGTTTTTGTATTGTTGTAATTTTGTTTTGTTTGTTTGTTTATTTATTTATTTTATAGAGTGAAAGAAAGAGGGAGAGAGAGAGAGAGAGAGAGAGAGAGAGAGAGGGAGAGAGGCAGAATCCCAAGCAGGCTCCGAGCTGTCAGCACTGAGCCTGATTCAGGGCTCGAACTCACGACTGTGAGATCATGACCTGAGCCATAACCAAGAGTCGGACACTTAACCAACTGAGCCACGCAGGTGCCCCTGTACTATTGAATTTTAAGGGTTCATTGTATATTTTGGATAACAGTCCTTTATCAGATGTGTCTTTTATAACACTTTCTCCTTGTCTGTGGCATGTCTT
Source organism: Herpailurus yagouaroundi (assembly GCF_014898765.1). Classification (NCBI taxonomy): domain Eukaryota; kingdom Metazoa; phylum Chordata; class Mammalia; order Carnivora; family Felidae; genus Herpailurus; species Herpailurus yagouaroundi. The sequence goes on along the minus strand of NW_024412396.1, from coordinate 36,134,069 downwards.
TTCATTCTCTTGACATGGTCTTCTACAGAGCAGATATTTTAAATTTTAATGAATTCCAGCTTATCAAATATTTCTTTCATGGATCATACCTTGGTATTGTATCTAGAAATTCATCACCACACCCAAAGTCATCTGTATTTTCTCCTTGGTTATCTTCTAGGAGATTTATAGTTTTGCATTTACATTTAGGTCTATGATCCATTTTGAGTTAATTTTTGTGAAAGGTACAAGGAGGGTCTGCATCTAGATTCATTTTTTTTTGCATATGGATGTCCAGTTGTTCTATACCATTTGTTGAAGAGATTGTTTTTGCTCCATTATCTTGCCTTTGCTCCTTTCCTAAAGATAAGTAGACTATATTTGTGTAGGTCTATTTATAAGCTCTCTATTCAGCTCCATTCATCTGTCTGTTCTCTCACCAATACCACACCATCTTGATTCCTGTGGCTTTCAGTAAGTCTCGAAGTCAAAAAGTGTCAGCCCTCCAGCTTTGTTCATCTTCAATATTGTGCTGGCTATTCTGGGCTTTTGCCTCTCCATATTAACTTTAGACTCAGTTTGTCAATTTCCACAAAATAGCTTGCTGGAAGTTTTGTTGGAATTACATTGAACCTATAGATCAGTTGGGAAGAACTGACACCTTGTTGAGGTTTCTGGAAGAGATTAGCATTTGAACCAGTAGACTGTGTAAAGATCACTTTCACCATTACAAGTGGGCATCATTTAATCCTTTCAAAAAAGTAGAAGGGCAAATTTGTTCTCTGCTTGAGCTGGGACATCCATCTTTTCTTGCCCTTGGACATCAGTGCTCCTGGCTCTTGGGCATTTGGTCTTTTGTTTTATTCTTATTTTTATATTATTTAATCTTTTTATTTATTTTTCACTTTTTTTCATTTTATTTTTTAAATTTACATCCAAATTAGTTAGTACATAGTGCAACAATGATTTCAGGAGTAGATTCCTTAATGCCCCTTACCCATTTAGCCCATCCCCCCTCCCACAACCCTTCTAGTAACCCTCTGTTTGTTCTCCATACATAACAGTCTCTTATGTATTGCCCCTTTTTTATTATTTAAAAAAATTTTATTTTAATTAATTAATTTATTTTAATTCACATACAAGTTAGTTAGCATATAGTGCAACAATGATTTCAGGAGTAGATTCCTTAATGCCCCTTACCCATTTAGCCTATCCTCCCTCCCACAACCCCTCCAGTAACCTTGTTTGTTTCCCATATTTAGGAGTCTCTTATGTTTTGTCCCCCTCCCTGTTTTTATATTATTTTTGCTTCCCTTCCCTTATATTCATCTGTTTTGTATCTTAAAGTCCTCATATGAGTGAAGTCATATGATATTTGTCTTTCTCTGACTGACCAATTTTGCTTCGCATAATACCCTCTAGTTCCATCCACGTAGTTGCAAATGGCAAGATTTCACTCTTTTTGATAGCCAAGTAATACTCCATTGTGTGTATATATATATATATA
>NW_024412396.1:36108214-36132483 GCF_014898765.1 Herpailurus yagouaroundi | reverse complement strand
TCTTTATCCATTCATCCATCGATGGACATTTGGGCTCTTTCCATACTTTGGCTATTGTTGATAGTGCTGCTATAAACATGGGGGTGCATGTGCCCCTTTGAAACAGCATACCTGTATCCTTTGGATAAATACCTAGTAGTGCAATTGCTGGGTCATAGGGTAGTTCTATTTTTAATTTTTTTGAGGAACCTCCATACTGTTTTCCAGAGTGGCTGCACCAGTTTGCATTCCAACAGTGCAAAAGAGATCCTCTTTCTCCACATCCTTGCCAACATCTGTTGTTGCCTGAGTTGTTAACGTTAGCCATTTTGACAGGTGTGAGGTGGTATCTCATTGTGGTTTTGATTTGTATTTCCCTGATGATGAGTGGTGTTGAGCATTTTTTCATGTGTCGGTTGGTCATCTGGATGTCTTCTTTGGAGAAGTGTCTGTTCATGTCTTTTGCCCATTTCTTCACTGGATTATTTGTTTTTTTGGGTGTTGAGTTTGAGAAGTTCTTTATAGTTCTTTATAAAGGGATCCTAACCCTTTATCTGATATGTCATTTGCAAATATTTTCTCCCATTCTGTCAGTTGCCTTTTCATTTTGCTGATCGTTTCCTTTGCTGTGCAGAAGCTATTTATCTTGATGAGGTCCCAATGGTTCATTTTTGCTTTTGTTTCCCTTGCCTCTGGAGACATGTTGAGTAAGAAGTTGCTGTGGCCAAGGTCAGAGAGGTTTTTGCCTGCTTTCTCCTCAAAGATTTTGATGGCTTCCCATCTTACATTGAGGTCTTTCATCCCTTTTGAGTTTATTTTTGTGTATGGGTAAGAAAGTGGTCCAGGTTCATTTTTCTGCATGTCACTGTCCAGGTTTCTCAGCACCACTTGCTGAAGAGACTGTCTTTATTCCATTGGATATTCTTTCCTTCTTTGTCAAAGATTAGTTGGCCAAACGTTTGTGGGTCCATTTCTGGGTTCTCTATTCTGTTCCATTGATCTGAGTGTCTGTTCTTGTGCCAGTAGCTTACTGTCTTGATGATTACAGTTTTGTAATACAGCTTGAAGTCCTTTGGGCATTTGGTCTTGAACGGTGACTTACACCATCAGCTCATTTGGTTCTCAGACCTTCAGACTTGAACTGAATTACACCAGTTTTTCTGGTTCTCCAGCTTGCAGATGGCAGATCATGGGATTTCTTGGTCTCCATAATTGCACAAGTAACTCCTATAATAGATCTCTTACACACACATGCACACACACACACACACACAATCTTACTGGTTCTGTTTCTCTGGAGCTGTGACTAATACACTCTCCTTTCTTAGCATAGCAATTATACTCTTTATTTCCTTTTTTAAGTGGTTGCCCTAGAAGTTGCAATATACATTTATAATTAATCCAAGCCTACTTTCAAATAACACTATTTTGCTTCACAGGTAGTGCAAGCACCTTATAATAACAAATTATTTCTACTTTAAAGCATTAAAATTTTTTTTAATGTTTATTTTATTTTTTGAAGGAGAGAGAGAGACAGACAGAGCATGAGCGGGGAAGGGGCAGAGAGAGAGGGAGACACAGAATCCGAAGCAGACTGCAGGCTCTGAGCTGTTAGCACAGAGCCCAATGTGGAGCTTGAACTCAAAGAGCACTGAATAATGACCTGAGCTGAAGTCGGATGCTCAACCGACTGAGCCACCTAGGTGCCACCTAGGAACAAATTATTCCTACTTTAAAATAATTAGAGATTTATAGGAAGTTGCAAAAATGGTACAGAAAGGTCCTGTGTATTCTTCATTCCATGTTCCCCACTGGTAACATTTCATATAATTTCAGAATAACAGATCCAGAAATTGTGGTTAGCACTATTTATAGACTTTATTAAAATGTCACCAGCTTCACACATATATATCTATGTGTAGGTGTATGTGCATTGCGTAGAGTTCTATGCAATTTTACCACATGTGTAGATTTGAGTAACCACCACCACTGATTAGAACATTTACTGCTAGGGGCACCTGGGTGGCTCAGTCCATTTAGTGTCTGACTCTTGATTCCAGCTCAAGTCATGATCCCAGGATTGTGGGATAGAGCTCCATGTCAGACTGAGCATGGAGCTTGCTTAAGATTCCTTCTCTCTCTCTCTCTCTCTCTCTCTCTCTCTCTCTCTCTCTCTGTCACTTTCTGTCCCCTTCCCCTACTCTCTCTTAAAAAAGGTAACAGGAAACAAAAAAAAATTTACTGCTTATATGTAAGGGGAAACTTCAAATGAAGCATTTAATTATTAGAGACAGAAGGGGGCAGGGACTGAGACAGAGAAAGAGAGGGAGTGAGAGAATAATATCGTGAACTGTTCATGTTTAAGAGAGTCAAGATAATGTGGAAATCTGCTAATCTCAAGAGACAATCAATTCAGTGACATGCAAAACTACATGCGGCCAATAGGGCAGTGAAATTTTCTTATTGAGGAATCCCGTAAGATTACTAAATATAAATAATTTGTATGAGACAGAAGACTATTCAAGTAAGACCATGTCTGCCTGCAGAATATCAGAATACTAAACAATGACCTGAATGCTTATATATGGAGTATAGGCAAACAGATGCAGAGGGATGCAGGAATGCTTCCATTAAGCAGGGAATAGATCAAGGAGCACTTGTCCACAATGGCTACAAGATTTCTGTACAAGAACACTGAGGGCTTTTGAGGCCAGACAATTCTTGTTGGTTATGCCTTTACATGCTGTCCAGATCTTTAGAACTCCTGGTCTTAGGCCACCTGGCACTATGAAAAAAAAGCATATCTTGGGGTGCCTGGGTGGTTCAGTCAGTTGAGCATCCGACTCTTGATTTTGGCTCAAGTCATGATCCCATGGTTGTGGGATCGAGCCCCGCATTGGGCTCTGTGCTGAGCATGGAGCCTGCTTAAGATTCCCTCTCTCTCTCTCTCCCTCCTCCCCTCTCCCCAGTTCATACTCACACTCTAAAAGAGAGAGAGAGAGAGAGAGAGAGAGAGAGAGAGAGAGAGAGAGAGAAATAAAACAAAGCACATCCAACAAAATTTCAAAAGTATCTAGAAGGTTGTGATAATATCCCCAATCAAAACCCACAAATCCTTTCTTGTTCTTCATGAAGAATATTCTTCTCCCAGACTTCCTTAGTTCCTGTTTCCACTCATAGGGTCTTTTTTTTTTTTCATCCCCCAGAATTGCCAATAATGGAGGATCTGGGTTTTTAAAGTTATTTTTATATGCCCTTTTATTATGGAAAGTGAGAGTTTCTTACACACAACTGCTTTCATCCTGGTTGACTTCAGTAGGCCTCAGCCCATACCATCAAAAGTGACCATTATTTAAAAAAAATTTTTTTTTGTAATGTTTTTATTTGAGACAGAGAAAGACAGAGCATGAGCAGGGGAGGGGCAGAGAGAGGGAGACACAGAATCTGAAGCAGGCTCCAGGCCCTGAGCTGTCAGCACAGAGCCCGACGCGGGGCTTGAACTCACAGACTGTGAGATCATGACCTGAGCTGAAGTCGGATGCTCAACCGACTGAGCCACAAAGGTGCCCCCCAACAAAAAAATTTTTTTAATGTTTAATTTTGAGAGACAGAGAAAGAGAGAGAGAGAGAGAGACGGAGGGAGGGAGGGACAGAGTGTGAGCAGGGGAGGGTCAGAGAGAGAGAGGGAGGCACAGAATCTGAAGCAGGATCAAGGCTCTGAGCTGTCAGCACAGAGCCTGACATGGGGCTTGAATTCACAAACTGCAAGATCATGACCTGAGCCGAAGTCGGACGTTTAACTGACTGAGCCACCCAGGTGCCCCCAAAGTGACCATTATGACCATTACTAAAAGGAAAGAAGGGGGTACCGTTCTATCACAGCTGAAATTTAAAGGGTACCAATTATACAAAAGGCCTTGGTTGGAGCTTTATTCAAAGCATTTTAGTGACACTCAGGAAGATTATTTGTTAAGTTCTAGCAACTTTTATTCTAATACCAACTTTATTTCAGAACTTCAAGGAAGTTTAAGTTTCAAGGAAAAGAGAATTCAATTCAATGTGGGCTTATCATTTGTTGCATTAACACTAAACTAAGTACTGGGACTTTTCAAAAGAAGCATTAGCTTTGCTACTTGATCTCAAGGAGCTTAAAGTTTCATTAGAGTAATAATATATTAGCCCTGAAAATAATTAGAGATATCAGATGTCGTTCCCATCAGAAGTAATTCTAAAAAGAGGTGAGACTAGGTAAGGGATGATTATGTCTCCGGAGAGCCACAAAAATCTTTCTAGAGGGGGATGGGAGTGGGGAGCTGGGGTGGGGGTTTGCAATAAGATTGGAAAGGGAGAAGGAAGGGCTGTTTAAGGAAACTTAATTATTGCACGTAACATTCTTCAAACATTTCAAGACAAAAGAAAGGGGAAGCATGGTAGGCAAGACTGGAAAATAAAACATTGCGGAGGGGAGCCGCTGTCTTTTACTTTCATCACTGTTTTACAGTTATATTTGGCTTATGCCAAGGAACAGCCTTTGACATCAGAGCATACAAGGTATTTCAGAAATTAGAGAGGATGGAGGTTCTACTGCATCAACACCTAGCATGTTCTCCGTTTGACCATCCATTTTCTCAGCCATGACCTAATTTCTATGCACTCTACCTGGGCCCTATGAGGCTTGTGGATTGAAAACCCTCGTTTTTAAATTCTTAATTCTAGGGGGTTCCTGAGTAGCTCAGTCGGTTGAGTGGACAACTCTTGATTTCAGCTCAGGTCATGATCTCGTGGTTCATGGGATCCCAAGCTCCTGCTTGGCATTCTCTCTCTCCCTACTGACTGCCCCTCCTCTGCTCACATGATCCTCTCTCTGAAAATAAATAAACATCAAAAAAAGTTCTTAATTCTAACACATGTAGGCATTTAGTAGGAAGCAATTGTTTCGAAGCTCATTTCTAGTGGAAATTAACCAAGAATAATATCTTGATATTTTGTGTAATTAGTGGTGTTTTGATTATACTGTTTATTTATCTATTTATTTATTCTCTCTGTTTTTAATTGTGCTGTTTACTTTGGGATGTAAATCACGGCTTTGGGACAAGGATATTTCGCACCAAACTAAGATCTGGTTTGCCAAACAGTTCAGCTAAGAGTGAGTCTGCGTGCTGTCAGAATCACATTGTAAGGTACTGCTGAAATACAGCATATGGTGTTCATCTTTTTTCTCTGTGAAAGGACCCTGTCCTGAGGGGCCACTGCTTCGGCTCCTGGGGACTCACTTGATGGTCACTTTACTTCAGCGCTGCCCTGGCTGCATGAAAAAAATACCAAGATGTGTGCAGAGGGAGCAGCCAAAGCTCTTTCCAAATGGGAATGAAGGAGGGGCCCAGCTGAGAGTGCTTTTCTCCTTGACTCAGTTAAGTTTCTCTGGTCATAGAGGAAAGAATGTAGCTTATATTTGAATCAGTTTTGTTTTTTTTATTTTTGGGGTTTTATGACTGGTTGAAATTCTGTCTGCTCCTGAATGGACTAATCCAGGAAAGGCCAGGGTTCCACTGCTCTGCCTCTTCTGCCTCTTGAGCCTCTGGGGAGTCCCTTTATTTATTCATCTGTCTTTCATTTGCTTTGAGTACTTTGGTTTCCAAGTTTTGAGATACATTCCGTGCAAAATGGGAAGAGGCAATCCTGACAGATGCTACTGTGATAACTAACAACTTGCTGAGTGTCTTCACCAGAAGCAGCATATTCTGAGGTTGGATTTTTCCCACCGGTGAACAGGATAATTAGGCACTGCAAAGATACTAGCTATAACTGTTGCTTTTCTGATCACCGTGACTGACTCTTTAATAAACATCTAATTGAATTCCAAAATGAATGATGCTTCTTTTCAGGTAAGATGAAATATATGATATTGAAATTTTGCATATTAATTTGTTTTCATTTTCCAGTGCAAGAAGTGCTAGTGAGGTGAAAAGACTGTGTGGTTTTATTATAGTTTGTGTATTAGTTACAATTCTCCATGGAAACAGCTCTGTTCCCCTTTCAGCCTCCCCAAAGCTGGAGTGTGTGATGGAGAATCCAGGTATACATACATGGCATGGACTGGCTTGGGACACCAAATCTAATTCAGTCCTTACATTTTACAGAAGGGGAAACAAGCTCAGAGAAAACTCTTGGAATTTTTTCATGGGAGTGAGACTCAGTGTGGTATTTTTAAGCACCTTATTTTAAAACTCACTTATCACAAGAAAAATAAAACCCATATTGCAAAGGTAACAAGTTAAGAGGTCAGCTCTTGAGCAATATTATACCAAGTTATAAGAGAGGTAAACAATCAGCCAAGATCCAAGTTTAGTTAGTGTACATCTTCCTCGGAGAATCAGAACCATATCATCACAATTTAAACATTCTTGCTGCTTTCACATGCAAGGGTAATTCTATAGGTCCAGGATATAGAAGTTTATAAACAAAGCCCTTGTCTTTCAGGCTGGACTCTAAGATGCGATAATTATAATGGAAACAATAAATGATAAATGAGAATGAATTCTCCTAATTATACAAGAATGAATTATTGTGTATGAACTACTGTGCCCTTTACATTTTTTTATTTAAACCTCCCTACTGTTTGTGAGTACATAAAAATAAGTAATTTACCTAGGGTTGCTGAGGACGGAACCAGCTTGGCTCAGGTCCCCAATCCTGCTCCTAGAGCTGGTGCTCATGGACAATCTTGGCCGAAACTGCACTTTCTCCTCCAGCAAGAAGGCAAGTGTCTTATGCAACATTGTTTTCCGTATTTAAATCAAGGGGCCAACTCCAGAGACCCGGTTAATTGGGGGTGGGGTGGAAAACAGTTTGATAGTTTGTTGGGTTTATTTAGTTAAGAAAGATGAGGACGGAGGAAGTCGCATTCATAGGTTGGACTCTCTGTGCTCTTCCTTTTGACACAACCCGAGACTTGGAACTATATCCCCTCAAAACAACTGTTAAAGAATCCTTCTTGATATCACAAACCTTGTGGCTACGGTAGTAACAGCAGTACCGCCGAGTCTTTAAGTCACCCACGCCTGGCGTCTCAGCAGCAACCCTTCCTTAGGCGTACACGCAGGCGAAGCAGGCTCAGCAGTAGCGGGGCACGGGGCACTGGGCGGGGCGTGCGGGCTTTTCCCGCCCCCTCCACGCGGCCCGGGGCGCGGCTCCCAGCTGGGTGGTGCGGCGCGCCCAGACCGTCCCTCCCTCCGGTCCACTCTCTGGGCGGAGCCGGGGCGGTGCGGCTCTCCGGCCCGCTAGGAGGCGGCCGGGCAGATTTCCGTGCCCCGCGCCGCGGCCCGTACGGGTTCTGTGTTTCCCCAGGCAGGGCCGGGCTTGCGCGGCCGCGATGAGCTGGGAGTTGCTGCTCTGGCTGCTGGCGCTGTGCGCGCTTCTCGCGCTCGTGGTGCAGCTGCTGCGCTTCCTGCGGGCGGATGGCGACCTGACCCTGCTGTGGGCCGAGTGGCAGGGGCGACGCCCAGGTGAGGACCCGCAGCCGCGCCTCCAGAGTGGGAGATCGGGCTCCGGGCGCCCGTCCCCGCTGTCCCCGCCTCCCTCCGGGTGGCGTGGAGCTTCCGCGCCTTTCCCTGGGACTGCCGGTGGGGGAGAAAAAACCGGGGCCCAGAAGGCGGGTCTGCCCCTTTGTCTTTCGTCCGGGTCAGGGAGGACACGCCTGGTTGCCAAAGTCAGAGGGCGCTGGCATGGGCGGGGCGCCCTGAGTGCTGGAAGTTCTTAATCAGGCTCCCAGGGATTCTGCTGCTGCGTGCGCGGACGACGATACCGAGAAACACTGCCAGTCCCCTGAGTTTCTACGGGAGCCTCCTTTTGAGAACTGGAGCTCGGTTTTTCTACATCCTGAAGTTGTTCCCTCATCCTGAAGTTGTTCCCCCATTCTGAGTTGTGAAATAAAATGAAATAACCCGGAGTTACCTACCTACCGACTTATCCCCCTAGAAAGACCTGGATTGGCATTTTGCCCCGAGATAGATCATTACAGGCACATTGAGGGGCATTCTGCCTATCCCACTTTCATCTGTGCCCTGCTTGAAATTTGGTCGTCGTTTACTACTGCATTCTTTGCGCTAAAAGCAATGGGCACCGCCCTTTACACACGCGACCTCCAGCCTTTACAGAGACTTACAAAGCAGGCGTTATTGATCTTATTTTCCAGGTAGGGAAACCAATATTCAGAGACATTAAATGACCCAGCCAGAGCTAGGCTTTGGATCCATAAGGGCTCAGGGAAGTGGACTTTCCCTGGACCTAGTTTCCTGTGTGAAAATACCCGAAAAGCACGTGAGGAAGTTTACTTGGAAGTGATAGCTAGCAGTTCAGAAGATAGACTTTGCTTTCAAAACGGGTCTGGGAGGGAAGGGGAGCCATATGGCTTTCAAGGCTGTCAAAACAGGTTCTTGAGGACCAACAACAAACCAACCAACCAACCAACAAAAACTTAGATGGTACAGTGTTTTGTGTCCCTTCAAAGCTCAACTGTACCTGACAAAATCTTATTCCTTAGTATTTCACTTCTCTTGTTGCATTTTCTTGGGTATAACATCTGGAGTGCTGACATTATTGAGTTCATGGAAAATACACTACACCTGTGCAAAGTCAACGTGTGGCAGGCAGATAGATGGCTGGGATTGTCAGACCCTCTTTTGATCAGACCTTCTCTTGCCTGATGGCTGCCTTGTGGCTACTTTGTGGATATTTACATTTGATCCTGAGTGCTTTTATGTTAACTTGGACTTTGAGAATTACATACAAATAATTTCTTTTTAAAACTTAATTCTGTAGAAGTTATTTGATCCGCTAGTCATGTCAAGTGCTGAAAAGGGAAAACGTTGAGACAATGTCTGAATGAATATCTAATAGCTAGTTAAATTACAGGTTATCGCATATCAAGCAAAAACTGAAAGTTAAGGTGACCAAAAATAATTTTTAAGAAATTCACTTAGGGGCGCCTGGGTGGCACAGTTGGTTAAGCGTCCGACTTCAGCCAGGTCACGATCTCGCGGTCCGCGAGTTCGAGCCCCGCGTCGGGCTTTGGGCTGATGGCTCAGAGCCTGGAGCCTGTTTCCGATTCTGTGTCTCCCTCTCTCTCTGCCCCTCCTCCGTTCATGCTCTGTCTCTCTCTGTCCCAAAAATAAATAAACGTTGAAAAAAATAATTAAAAAAAAAAAAAGAAATTCACTTAATTTTTTCAGTGTTTTACTTTGGCTGGAAAAATAGTTTTGAAGGATTTTAAGATGCATTTAATTACATTGCTATTATTATTTACTTGTATAATTGACTAATTTGCATATTAATTTGATACATTGTTATTTATCTAAGTAAATAAATCACATTAAAAGTTATTCAGCAAATTGGAGAGGATGTGGAGAAACGGGAACCCTCTTGCACTGTTGGTGGGAATGCAAATTGGTGCAGCCGCTCTGGAAAGCAGTGTGGAGGTTCCTCAGAAAATTAAAAATAGACCTACCCTATGACCCAGCAATAGCACTGCTAGGAATTTATCCAAGGGACACAGGAGTACTGAGGCATAGGGGCACTTGTACCCCAATGTTCATAGCAGCACTCTCAACAATAGCCAAATTATGGAAAGAGCCTAAATGTCCATCAACTGATGAATGGATAAAGAAATTGTGGTTTATATACACTATGGAATACTACGTGGCAATGAGAAAAAATGAAATATGGCCTTTTGTAGCAACGTGGATGGAACTGGAGAGTGTGATGCTAAGTGAAATAAGCCATACAGAGAAAGACAGATACCATATGGTTTCACTCTTATGTGGATCCTGAGAAACAACAGGAACCCATGGGGGAGGGGAAGGAAAAAAAAAAAAAAAGAGGTTAGAGTGGGAGAGAGCCAAAGCATAAGAGACTGTTGAGAACTGAGAGCAAACTGAGGGTTGATGGGGGGTGGGAGGGAGGAGAGGGTGGGTGATGGGTATTGAGGAGGGCACCTTTTGGGATGAGCACTGGGTGTTGTATGGAAACCAATTTGACAATAAATTTCATATATAAATAAAAAAAAAAAGTAAAAGTTATTCAGCAAATAAAGTTGTAATGTTAAATGGTGATGGCTTTTAAATTTTAAATTTTAATTTAACTTTTAGCTTCATTTTTAAATTTAGTCATTCTTAAACCTGCATTGACTGAAGAGTAAGCTTTCTAGAACTCCTTTTATGTATAAAGCACAGATATATGTGAGGTACGCAGTGTATCTGGAGTTACAATTTCATTGGGGGAGTTTTTTAATGTTTATTTATTTTTGAGACAGAGAGAGACAGAGCATGAACGGGGGAGGGTCAGAGAGAGAGGGAGACACAGAATCTGAAACAGGCTCCAGGCTCTGAGCTGTCAGCACAGAGCCCGACGCGGGGCTCGAACTCATGGGCCCTGAGATCATGACCTGAGCCGAAGTCGGACGCTTAACCGACTGAGCCACCCAGGCGCCCCTGGGGGAGTTTTTAAGAAAAATATGACTAGAAAGACTACTGGAGGTTGGGGGCTGGTGATAATGAAACAAATTTAAAGGAACATGGAGATACACTCAGGTTCCCATCAGGTTCCCAAAACGGTTTAGATTGGAAAGATAGGCAGACTCTATTAAGGTAAAAAAAAAAAAATTTTTTTTTTAATAAATCCTCCTTGTCTTCTCCATAGGTTTATTATTTTTGTCACTTTAAAAAATAGACAATATTCTTATATACTACAGAATTTAAAGATACAAAAGGAGGGGCACCTGGGTGGCTCATTTGGTTAAGCATCCAACTCTTGGTTTCTGCTTGGGTCACGATCTCACAGTGTTTGAGTTCGAGCCCCACATTGGGCTCCTGACTGACAGTGTGGAACCTGCTTGGGATTCTCTCTCTCCCTCTCTCTCTCTCTGCCCTGCCCCCACTTGCACTCTCTGTCTTTCAAAAATAAATAAATAAACTTAAAAGAAAATAAAGATACAAAAGGACTTATGGTGAAAAGTTGCCCCCAGCCACCAAGTATGCCTCTCTGGAGGCAACCAACATTTCTGCTTTCACATATCCTCCTAAAGAAACTCTCCATGTTCCCAAGCGTATATCTTACATGGTGAAATCTAAGGGTGACTAATCATAGATACTGCACATAGATCCAGAAAAATCCATGGCACAAGTCCAGAGCAGGAAAAGTTTCCAGCAGCAGCACATCTGGGGAAAACTCGGGTTTTTGTTGGCAGTAACCTCGATAGGAGTGAACTGTGAAATGACTACCAGAAAAGATTAGGCAAGCCTGGGAGGCGTGTAGTCCCTGAAGCAACGAATAGCAGTCCACAACAGATGTCTTCTGAATAAAGGCTTGTCTGTGCTGGCCTCTGTGCTGCACACTGGGGATACCGCAGTGGCTCAACCAGCCATTGTCCAGGCCCCACGGGAATCCTGGATCCTTCTGCGGCTAGTTCTCTTCAATAGGAACATTGACCAGCCAGAGTTTGTGCAGTGGGGTGTGAGCCAAAGAGTGAGGAAACCTGAGGCCATGTCATCTGAGGGAAGGTCATAGACACTGGAGGTGTTTAGCCTTAGAGAAGCAAGAGATGATGAGAGAGGATTTAGGGAAGACACGTCAGCTGTCTTCAAATATACAAGGGATTGTCATGTGTGAGGCAGGCCTGATTTATTCTTTCTGTTACCACAAGGCAGAACTTCTGCTGACTGCTGCTGGGTAGCAGAAATTTAAGGTATATCACAGTAGAAGAAAGAATCCTTGGGATGCTTGGGTGGCTCAGTCAGTTGAGCATCCAACTCTTGATTTCAGCTCAGTCATGATCCAAGGGTCACGGGAACGAGCCCTGTGTGAGGCTCCGTGCTGAGCGTGGAGCCTGTTTAAGATTCTCTCTATCTCCCTGTGCCCCTTTTCCCTTCTCATGCTCTCTTTTTTCTTTCTCTCTCTCTGTCTCTCAAAAAAAAAAAAAAAACCTTGCCCCTTGCCCCCCCGCCCTTGAATGATTAGACTAGTCTAAAAAGGAGGGGGTGCTTTGGAGATAACTAGCTTCCTCATTCTGTGAGGGAATTAAGTAGACATTAGTCCGCGCCTTGAGAGAATTCTCAAACTGGGTTGGGGGTTGAACTGCTAAGTTTCCTTCCAGCTCTGAGGATCTGCTTTCAGAGACTCTGTAGGGGAGACCATGATTTATGCTATATTCTGTGGAATTGGTAAACAACAGTTGGTGCTAAATACAGAAGTTTTCCTCTCCATGGTGGGAAGAAAGGGGCCAGAAGTGCAGGTGTACTAAGGTACACCTGAGCTAAGGGGTTTTCATTGTTGGTTTTAAGTAATATTTGCTTATTGGTGTGAAAATGGAGAAATTTCTATTCTATGCAAGTTAGTAAATAGTTACAAACAACTAGAGTCACCCTGTAGACTGAGTATTGCAGAACTTTGGAACAGTGAGTAGTCAGTGAGTGAGTAAATGATTATTATCTGAATATACACTCTACCATTCCTGATGAAGTTCTCGCTTGTGCATTTCCGTAAAAGTACATCATGTGATGGGAAAGAATTACAGCCTAGACATGGTATTCAGGATGGTTGCAACCTTAGTTCAGATATTTACATGAAACCTTTTAACTGAAGACAAGCTATAGTTTCTTGAATGGCTAAGAAACAGTTGGGTTTTAAAATTTTGATCATATTCTCACAGTTTGTAAAATCGAGCCCTCTCTCTCAAAATAAATAAATGAACTAAAAAAAAAATAAAATAAAATATCGATCATTTTAAAATGTGAGCACCATAGGCTAGTGGTCAGGGTGTGGACTTTGGAGCTAAATGTACCTGGGATTTTTTTTAAAGCTTATTTATTTATTTTGAGAGAGAGAAAGAGAGAGCGTGCATGCAAGAGAGACCACCACTGAGGGAGGGAGAGAGGGAGGTAGAGAATGCCATGCAGGTTCCACTCTGTCAGCAGAGAGCCTGATGAGGTGCTTGAACTCATGAACAGTGAGATCATGACCTGAGCTGGTATCAAGAGTTGGATGCTTAACTGACTGAACCACCCTGGTGGCCCTGTACCTGGGTTTATGTCCCAGCTCTCCTAGGGTTGTTGGGTGTTTACTGAATAGTTATTGATGGAGTTCTTTCTATATTCCAGTCTCTGTGCTAGGCACTGAATAGTGAACAAGGCAGATAGGGTCCCAGTTTTAAGGGAATTTACAGTCTAGTGAGGTAAATTAATGTCTGTAATCCTCAGCTTCCTTTTTTATAAAATTGAGATAATTCTTATTTCATGAATTTCTTGTAAGGGTTTTAATAAGGTAATGTGTTTAAGCACATAGGGAATAATAAAAACATATAAAGCCTTTATGGTTAGTAACCCCATTGCCCCTTGCTAGAGAAATTAGAACATACATTATTGGGAGAATATTCTATGTTTTGCTGCTGAAAAGTCTATTTGTTAAACACTTTTAGCCATAATGAGTTGACATTTTATTAAGCACTGAGTATATGTCAGATACTGCTCGGGGTACTTTACTTACTAACTTACTTTTCTCAATAATGCTTTGAGGGAGGTTTTGTTATTAATCCAGTTTTCCAGTTGTGAACATTAAGGCACCAAGTTCTCACATGGGGGCATTTCACTGCTGTGTGTGATGGAGCCGGGATTTGAACCCTGGCAGTCCAGAGCTCGTACTGTTAACCCGACAGTTAGGTTTTAGACTTGTTTGACTAAAACAGTAAACTGATTTCCTGATTTTAATGTTTATGATCTAAAATCAGACGTGTGTGGGGCAGCTGGGTGACTCAGTCGTTGAGCATCAGGCTCTTGACTTCAGCTCAGGTCATGATCTCACAGCTCGTAGGTTGGTGCCCCACTTTGGGCTCTGTGCTGACAGCGCTGAGCCTGCTTGAGATTCTGTCTCTCTCCCTCTCTCTTTTCCCCTCCCCTGCTGGTGCGCACGTGCGTGCGCATGCTCTCTCTCTCTCTCACTCTCTGTCTCCCTCAAAATAAATAAACTTAAAAAAAAAAAAAGCCCAGGTACATCTAGCTCCTCCCCTGCAATTCAGATAGACAGTGGCTCTCATGTCCTGCAATGCAAATAAGCTTTTCATTGGAGGAAAGGAGAATATACCACTCCTCTTTGCTTTAGAGCTGTAACATTTTTATAGTTTTCCACAAGAACATGATTGGGCAAGCAGAGTACAGCATTTCATTTCTCTATCGTGTGCATTTAATCTTGGGTGAACTGGGTGAACTTGGGTGAACTTCTCCAAGAAGAAAGCTCAGGCATTTGAGGAGCAAGCACCTTTATAAAGTGACTTTTAATTGATAGGCATCAGATATGATTGACAAATGAGGAAAACAAAAATCCAGAATGATACCACCATACCTTAGAGTAGAGCTTGGTATATTCAGATTCATCATCAATACCTCCATTGCAAGAAATTAGAATAATAGAATTCAGAACTGGATGGGACCTTTAGTGATCATCTTTATCTGAATCCCTCATTTCTTGGATAAGGAAGTGAGAAAGCAATTCAGATAGACTTTTTATTCACTTAGACTAATTTTTCTCAATTGAATACATGAATAAATAGAGCCTGGGAGTCAGATCATCAAGTTATAAGGCTTGTCCTAGAGTAAAGTCAGGAAAACTCACCCAAGAGTCGGGAATATATAATACAATGTGTTGATAACTGTTACTAATATATTTGTATTCATGCTTTTTAAAAAAAAAATTAGGTAGGAGGTGCTGAGGATGTTTAATTAAAAAAATTTGTATCACTTTATTGAGGTATGAGTAGCATAAAAACTACATATTTAAAATATACAACTCAATGAATTTGAGGTAGGTATATACCTGTGAGAACATCACCAGAATCAAGCCCATAAATATAGGATAGTGAAAAAAAAGTTTTTTTTTTTTTATTTTAGAGAGAGTGTACAAGCAGGGGAGAGGGGCAGATGGTGGGGGAAAGAGAGGGAGAGAGTGAGAGAGAGAGAGAGAGAGAGAGAGAGAGAAGATCCCAAGCAGGCTCTATGCTGAGTGTGGAGCCCTATGTGGGGCTGGATCCCACAACCCTGGGATCATGACATGAGTCAAAATCAAGAGTCAGATACTCAACTGACTGAGCCACCCAGGCACCCCTAGGCTATTGGAATTTTTAAACTCCGCACATTATGTCTTCATATTTTGTGGTATTGTTTAAGACTGTCTTTTTGGTAATCTTTGATTTTTGGGTGTAATCCAGAGCTTAGTTTCTGCCCTCAATCTGTACTTATTTCTCACTAGAATGGGAGCTGACCGATATGGTAGTATGGGTGACTGGAGCATCGAGCGGGATCGGTGAAGAGCTGGTTTACCAGCTGTCTAAACTAGGAGTCTCCCTTGTGCTGTCAGCCAGAAGAGTGCAGGAGCTGGAAAGGGTGAAGAGAAGGTGCCTTGGTGAGTAAATCTAAAACCACAGCAGCTTCCTGGAAATCAACCAGAATTCACATTCAAATACAATTTTGAGATTTTTAGAAGTTAAGAGTGGGATTTTCCTGGGCATATCTGCTCTGGTTCCCGATACTCCAAATGCTTAGATCCAAATCCTCTTTCTTTGGACATCTCTTCACTAGCCGCTCTTGCACCTTCCTTTTCTTTTCTGATGCCTTTCTACTTTTCTTCTTCTTCTTTTTTTTTAAGTTTTTATTTTACTTCTAGTTAGTTAACATACAGTGTTATAGTAGTTTCAGGTGTACAATATGGTGATTAACACATACATCATCTGGTGCTCATCACAAGTGCACTCCTTAATCCCCATCCCCTATTCAACCCATCCCTCCACTCCCTCCCCTCTGGTAACCATCAATTTATTCTCTATAAAAGAGTCTATTGATTTGTTTGCCTCTCTCTCTCTTTTTTCCCTATACTTGTTTGTTTTGTTTCTTAAATTTCACATATGAGTGAAATCATGTAGTATTTGTCTTTCTCTAACTGATGTGTTTTCCTTAGCATAATACTCTGTAGCTCTACCCACATCATTGCAAATTCTGCCCCTTTTTTAATTGATTTATTTGTTTTGTGGGGTTGAGTTTTTGTAAGTTCTTTATATATTTTGGATACTACTAGCCCTTTACTGGATATGTCATTTGCAAATACTTCTCTCATTCTTTTAGTTGCCTTTTAGTTTTGTTGATTATTTCTTTGGCTGTATGGAAGCTTTTTATTTATTTATTTATTTTAATTAATTTATTTTTTATTTATTTATTTATTTTTTCAACGTTTATTTATTTTTGGGACAGAGAGAGACAGAGCATGAACGGCGGAGGGGCAGAGAGAGAGGGAGACACAGAATCGGAAACAGGCTCCAGGCTCTGAGCCATCAGCCCAGAGCCCGACGCGGGGCTCGAACTCACGGACCGCGAGATCGTGACCTGGCTGAAGTCGGACGCTTAACCGACTGCGCCACCCAGGCGCCCCTGGAAGCTTTTTATTTTGATGTAGTTCCAATAGTTTATTTTTGCCGTTGTTTCCTTTCCCTTGCCTCAGGGGACGTATCTAGAAAACAGTTGCTGCAGCTGATGTCAGAGAAGTTACTGCCTGTATCCCCTTCTAGGATTTTGATTGTTTCATGTCTCCCATTTAGGTCTTTAATCCATTTTGAATTTATTTTTGTGTATGGTGTAAGAAAGTGGTCCAGTTTCTTTCTTTTGCATGTTGCTGTCCAGTTTTCCCAACACCATTTGTTGAAGAAACTGTTTTTTTCCCATTGGATATTCTTTCTTGTTTTGTCAAAGATTAATTGACCATGTAATTGTGGATTTACTTCTGAATTTTCTATTTTGTTCCATTGATCTGTGTGTGCCTTCTATTTTTATTTTGTGCTGACTCTTGATATTAGAGACTGATCACGAATTCTTTTAAATGCTAGTGGATTTTCTTTTTTTTTTTTTTTAATGTTTATTTATTTTTGAGAGAGAGAGAGAGAGAGCGAGCAGGGGAGAAGCAGAGAGAGAGGGAGACACAGAATCCGAAACAGGCTCCAGGCTCTGAGCTGTCAGCACAAGGCCCAATGTGGCGCTCAAACTCACGGAACTATGAGATCATGACCTGAGCTGAAGTTGGGCGCTTAACCAACTAAGCCACCCAGGCACCCCGAATGCTGGCGGATTTTCAGTGACCACATACTTTATACTTTTGTGTTAGAGAAAGAACAGTTTGGTTCTTATATATGGCATTCATATGTGTAACCATAGAAATTTAACTAGAAAGGATCCTTCTTCATTTTGCTGAAATAGCAGATATTAAAGTCATATGGGACACTATAAGATTTTTGTTATAAAAATGAAAGAACAAAAAAAATGAAAGAACAGGAATTGAATTAGGTTTTAAAATGCAGCTTGAAGTAATATTCATATAGGGAGCAACAATGTTAATTTTTTTTAAATTTTTATTTATTTTTAATTTTTTTTTGGTTTAGGTTTTGGTATAGATGTGTTCACTTGAAAACAAGTTATCAGGGAGGGGCGCCTGGGTGGCTTGGTCAGTTAAGCGTCCGACTTTGCCTCAGGTCACGATCTCGCGGTCCGTGAGTTTGAGCCCCGCATGGGGCTCTCTGCTGACAGCTCAGAGCCTGGAGCCTGTTTCAGATTCTGTGTCTCCCTCTCTCTCTGCCCCTCCCCTGCTCATGCTCTGTCTCTCTCTGTCTCAAAAATAAATAAACGTTAAAAAAAAAAAAGAAAAGTTATCATTTGTCATGAAACATGAGATAATTTTGAATTTTCAAGCAGACCATTCTTTGGGTCATTTCTCTACCTGTCATTCTTGAAACAATTTTCTTTCAGTTTGCTGATGGAGTTAACCATGCAGAAAAGAGAGTCAGTAGCAAGGCCACAAGGCCTCTTTCACAATATTGCCTTCAGAGGCCTCTTATGCTTTGCACTGGGACACTTCCTCTGGCTGTTGAGACTTGCAAGTCCTGTACTGGCAGAAATGAACCATGTCAGCATGTGTCTGCTAGACTAAGGCTGACTTTTCCTTTTATCTGTCAGATCACTGGTGCAAGCATTTCCATTGCTTTTTCTTTTTTTTTTTTTTTTTTCAACGTTTATTTATTTTTGGGACAGAGAGAGACAGAGCATGAACGGGGGAGGGGCAGAGAGAGAGGGAGACACAGAATCGGAAACAGGCTCCAGGCTCTGAGCCATCAGCCCAGAGCCTGATGCGGGGCTCGAACTCACAGACCACGAGATCGTGACCTGGCTGAAGTCGGACGCTCAACGGACTGCGCCACCCAGGCGCCCCTCCATTTCTTTTTTAAAACAGTTGATGTTTCACAGCTTAACAGTTTGTCCATAAAACCTTTGTACCTCATTTATTTTCTCTGCCTGCCTTTCTTATTGGCTTTACTGGTTGTACTTCAAAACGTACTCTTTTGATGAGTAGTGACAGAAAGGGCCAACATGTTTCTCAATTGGCAGTTTGAAGGTTGTGTCCTGTTCCATGTTTGCATCCCTGAATCCTTGTCTGGAAGGAAGCTTCTGTGTGTCATGTGACTGGGTTAACTCTGAATGTCTTACTAATGTGAAGCATAAATTGTTTTTATGTTTTAATGTGTGTAAAAGAGAAACTATACTTTCTGAGCCTATAATGAAACAAATATATCTCTGTACTTCTAAAGAAAAAGCTCTAATTTTTTTTTTTTTTTAGCTTGTAGTATAATCATGGTTTCTTGTAGAGTCTGTTCCAATGTTAGACTGTCCATATTCAAGTTGAAGAGAGCCATACTACTTCCTGTGTACCCAGCCAGCTTTTTGTCTGATTAGATATTGCCTTATTACTGCCAGTCCTCTTGGTCACTGAGAGAAATTTTTCCACAAGGCCACTCAGAAATGAGTTTTTGCCAAGTCCAGTTATAGGGTGGGTATTAAACTTAACACCAAGTAGCCGGAAGCTTGATTGGACTATCTTACAACTTCTGCACTAATTTTTAAATGTCTTTATTTAGAGAATGGCAATTTAAAAGACAAAGATATACTCGTTTTGCCACTTGACCTGACTGACAGAAGTTCCCATGAGGCGGCTACCAAAATGGTCCTCCAGGAGTTTGGTAAAGTAAGTAGCCATTTTGAATTGGTAAGTCTTGCTTTGAAATAGGTAGCTACAAAAGAGATTCCCTTCTTTGTGTGCTGTCATTTAAAGGGTTTTAGGCAAATGGGTCCATGCAGTGAGATCAATGCCCATGAGTCTTTTATACTTTAAGTCTTTGGATTTATGTAATTAGTACTTTCCACACCTTACTAAGTACTAATTCCTTCATGTAGAACAAAAGAAGGTAAAAATTCACTGTGCCTTTTATTTTTATGATGGGAAATTAATTCCGTAGGTGAATTGTGGTTTTTATTTTATCTCTTTATTGCTGACTGCTAGAAATTCACCATTCCATTCCAATGATTCTTCAAGTTAACAATATAACCAGCCATCCCTAAGAATTGTATCAGTCCATTTACAGGTCATCCCCAAAGTGCCCCTTTTCTGATTTTATTTAACTAGATCGACATTCTGGTCAACAATGCTGGAAGATCTCAGCGTTCTTTGTTTGTGGAGACCAGCCTGGATGTCTTCAAGGAGCTAATAGAGCTTAACTACTTAGGGACGCTGTCCTTGACAATGTGTGTTCTGCCTCACATGATCGAGAGGAAACAAGGAAAGATTGTTACTGTGAATAGCCTCCTGGGTATCATATCTGCGCCCCTTTCTAGTGGATATTGTGCCAGCAAACATGCTCTCCGGGTAAGACTGCTCAAACTCAGCTCTGATCTAAATATGTATATGGGAGATATGGCCATCACTGCAAGAGGTCATTGGAACGGGGCAGTGATGTAGGGGAACAGCAAGAGAGACCCAAGGAGACCTTGGGTAGAGGACATCCCCAGAGGATGCTAAAAAAGACTTGAGTCTCACACGCCTCTTCCTAATTCAGCAAACATGTACTGAGTACCAACACTGTGCCATGCTGTGCATAGCAGTGGATCCTGGGGAGATAAAGATAAGAAATGGTCCCCACCCTAAAGAGGTGTATAGTCTGCTCAACATGTCACCCTCATCCTCATTTCTATCACATCTTCATGGAAACTCTACCCCCCATTTCTTCCGCACACACTTGATGTACTTACCCTTCCCATTTCTCTGACTTCTTTCTCCTTCCCCGTTGTAGTTGGCATTTATTTTATCTAGTCTAAATATATTTGCATGTCAGAAGTAGGAGCTCCCCGCTGGATGAATAGACCTGGGCTTCGTATCCCTACTGGGACTAGTCTTGACCCTATTTACTGTGGCTTCACTGAAAGAAGAAAATCCATTCAAGGCAGACGCTGGGAGAAAGCTTGATTTGGGCTACAATAACTTACTAGCTGTGACTATAGAAACAAATGACTTTTTAATATTGGCTTAAGAATGGATATGAAGAAATATTATTAAACTGTAACATAGAACAAATTAGATCCTAAGGCCAATAGGAGACACATAATTTTTAATTAATGCTGTTGAAAGTCAGTGTAAGTGGAATGTTTCGCTGTTGGAATAATGAGATGCAACAGCTGAATGGCCTTCACAGATTCATGAGGATCTGAAGCTTTGGTTCTTTAGGGTATCCTCTTTCTGCTGTGGAGGGAGACGGTTGCGGAGAGTGATGAAACAGATTGCTACACTGATGATTTCCCCATATTTGGTAATGGGGTAGTAGTTACTTCCTGTAGAGCAGATGGGCAAGTCTCAGGCAGGTGGATGAGGCAAGACAGCCCAGTATCTTCCTGACATGCAGAGTGCTTTCACTAAAACGCAACCTGAGCTATCTGGCCTGCCTTCCAGGACTCACTGTTTTATTACTGGATTTGATCCTGTTATACAGTGTGGCAGGTTGAGACTCCAGTTAGTTAAACCAGTAGCTGAACACTAGGACTAGGAAGTATTTTTGGAAGAACACATTTCCTTCCCTGATTCCCAACAAGCTATAGAGTGAATTTATTTATCACTGAAAAGTTCACACACTATACTAGATGTGACTTCAGACAAGGAGAGGTTTTTTTTTTTAATTTTTTTAACGTTTATTTATTTTTGAGACAGAGAGAGACAGAGCATGAACAGGGGAGGGGCAGAGAGAGAGGGAGACACAGAATCGGAAGCAGGTTCCAGGCTCTGAGCCATCAGCCCAGAGCCCGACGCGGGGCTCGAACTCACGGACCATGAGATCGTGACCTGAGCTGAAGTCGGACGCTTAACCGACTGAGCCACCCAGGCGCCCCAAGGAGAGGTTTAACATGCTGTATTGGCTTTCATGGTGTCCTCTCTCCTCTTTTGCTGTAGAGAGGTTAAGGATACGAGAGTTCATTGATTTCCAAAACTTTTTTCATGTCCGTCTGAGGCAGGCACTTTGTTGGTCCCTGGCAGCCCGAACCCCTATAGCTGCTATTTGTTAGTGGTTGGCATTAAGAGCTGGTAACTGTTTTAATGTTGGATCACACTCCAGATTAGCTGTTTAGGCTTTTCAATACTTATCTCAGCTGATACCAATGTAATCTTGGAACATTTCCTAATTTAGGAAAAGAGAGGAGGGGAAGTAGATGTTTACTCCCTATTTGTTCAGAAGTAGCCAGTATCTTCAAGTCTAGAGGGTCTAGCTTGTTTTTATGAAAGTCATTGAGGAAGCAATCCTATTACATTTTTAACCAGCCACGGACTTGCTTGCTAACCCTAAAAATAAATGCTGAAACAAATTGTCTGTTAAAATAGTCATATAAATAGAGAAAGTTGAATTCTTCCTCTATGATAATTTCTGTCAAGCATTTAATCCCTCTTGCTCCCTCTTGCGCCAGCAGTGGCACTTGAGACTGCTTTGAGGGATAAAAGAAGCAGGGAGATGGGGACTGGTGTGGGGATAGTTTTTCCCCTGTCCTGCGCCTACCGTGAGACATAACTCGTGGTGTCAGCCACCACTGCCAGAAGGTGTCAATTATTCCTACCAGAAGATGGTGATGCCTGAGGATGCCTGTTCTAAATTGCCCCCAGTCTTTTTTCTAGTGTTTAGTTATTTTTGAGAGGGAAAGAGAGAGAGGGAGGGAGAGGAGAATGTGAGCAGCGGAGGGGCAGAAAGAGAGGGAGAAAGAGAATCCTAAGCAGGCTCTGCCCTGTTAGCACTGAGCACGACATGGGGCTCGATCCCACGAACCGTGAGATCATGACCTGCGCTGAAATCAGGAGTCAGATCCTTAACCGACGGAGCCACCCAGGCGCCCTAGATTGCCCTTAGAGTTAAAAATGTTTAATAAACTTGCCCAGTGAGATTTCCTGTCCTTTACTTGGCATTTAAAAACATATTTTGATAATGTGCTAGTGTCTCACATAAAAAGTTGAAGAAAAGTAATGTCGTGCTAATAGCAAACATGAGATACATGTATTTAATTTTATTTGTTGCCCTCTTTCTTTTTGTTTTTGTTTTTTTGTTTTTTTTTTTGACTATTAGGGTTTTTTTAATTGCCTCCGTACTGAACTTGCTATGTACCCAGGTATAGTAGTTTCTAACATTTGTCCAGGACCTGTGCAGTCAAATATTGTGAAGAATGCCCTGTCTGAAGAAGTCACAAAGGTAAAAAACTTCTAGTTGGAGAATAATTTGAACGCTTTAGTAGTTATGTATTGGTATTGCATCACTGTGCTTAGAATTTTTTTCTAACATATTACATTAACATGTTACTGTGTTATGAATTATTTGCAAAACTTAACTCATGGCAGTAGGAACGCTGTTAAGTTTAGCTGCTAGTGCTTTGGCATTCAGTTTTAATAAAGGCCAAAGAAGTTGATAAGATACTGCTTATAAGTAATCCACTATGATGTGGGCTATCAACATTTTAAAAACTCAGTTTCTATCACTTCACAAATTATAGCAACATTGAAAGGATTTGTGTGGCTGAATCTTAGCACATTAAATCTTACTGGGATTTTAAAGAAGAGCTATGGTGAAGGAGCTTAGAAAAAGCCTGGCTGGATTGCAATAATTTTAGGTTAGCTTCACCTGTGCCTGACCACACGCCTGTGCTTCCCTCAGCTCTTGGACTGCACATGGTGAGTTGCCAAGTGGATGACAAATTTCTTGCGATGAGTCCAGTATCACCCAGTGATACAAAATCCCACTAAAGACCGTGACATTTTCCTCCTTCTCCACGAAGATCAATTTCGGCTGAGACATAAATCTGTTTATGCTTCTGTGTAAATGTTTACAGATATGATTTATATTTTCACATTTCACATTTCACATACAGTCTGTGGAGACTGTAAGGTAAACTAGAAGCAGCACGCTGTTTTGGGAATCAAGTGACTTGGAAGATCTGGTTACTGCTAATGATCTGTGTGAACACAGATGAGTTACTACCTTTATGGGCTTCAGTTTATTTATTTGTAGAATGGTAGTGTGTTAACTGGATTAGCAGCACCAGATTTGTTCACTATGGACTCCATGGTTTATAGAATTTCATTTGCTAAATATATGTATTAGTAATTTATTTAAAAATCTTTATTGCTAAATTGATATATAATTTTCATTAAATTAAAGGGGATGTAAATTAAAGCAAAGAACCTTCATCTTTTATTTAGCCTGCATGATCTTATCTGGTCATGTATGATTTGTCTAAGGCTTTTTGAAACATTACAGTTTGTAGACACCCATCAGTACCAATGACGTCTTCTAAGGGGCATGAGGTCCCAGTGAAAGCGTCAACTACATGACCTCTGAGTCCTTTATAGCTAAAAAGTTTTGTGAAATATCTTGGATAAATACTCAGCATTCACTTACTTTTTTTTAACATTTTCTTAGTCTGTAGGCATTGATGTATCCCAGTCCCACAAGATGGCGACCAGTCGTTGTGTGCGGCTGATGTTAATCAGCATGGCCAATGATTTGAAAGAAGTTTGGATTGCGGATCACCCTTTTTTATTAATAGCATATTTGTGGCAATATATGCCAACCTGGGCCTGGTGGCTGACCAACATATTAGGGAAGAAACGAATTGAGAACTTTAAGAAGGGTTTGGTAAGACCAATTTATACAATTCTTAATACATATCAGTCTTGTAGAAAGTATGAAATTTTTGAGCGCTTGAAAACTTTTCTTACTCCCCATCAACTTTATGACATAAATACGAAAGATATAAGAAGTATTCCCCAGGCATATCTGTTGGTTTACTATATTACTACTGGTCTTAGAAATTTCTACAAGGTAAACTCAAATCAGAGATTGTCATTTTATCTTCTAA
>NW_024412396.1:36018073-36108204 GCF_014898765.1 Herpailurus yagouaroundi | reverse complement strand
TTTCTACAAGGTAAACTCAAATCAGAGATTGTCATTTTATCTTCTAAAAACTTACTGATTGACCAATGTATGTCTTCTTTCTCCACTGTTTTTCATCACAAATTCCTACCTGGTACCATCTCCTTGGAATGATAATGGCCTCCCCTCCAGTTTCTCTCCAGGATGAGGCCTCAGCCCGTGCTTTACTCTGTCAAAGCACTTACCATGCAGTGAAAAATCATGCACTCTCTCTGTGTAGTGCTGGTTCCTTTGGCCTCATTCTGGAAGCACTGTGCACATGAGATGTACCAAAATGTCCATGTCTGAAAAAATATGGTGATTGTTCATTCTTTTGGCACTCATTCCTACAGCTAAGTGAGGAATATTATGAGCTATTTCTGAGAAAATTGTGACCATCACAAGAATTTAATGTTTGAAGAGCAAGAAAATGTAATGAGTTAAGCCAAAAATTATGGATAGGATTATGCAAAGAAAGGCTATTTCTGTGGATGTTTTTTATTGTTAAATTATTTTCAATGACTACTAGGTTCTTTTAGAAATGTTAGCAGGGATTGATATATAAAGAGCATTATTCAGTGGGAGCATACCATATGTATCATTATGTAACCTTCCACTATTTAAGCAGACCACAAATTGTTAGGCACTTAATTTGTTCCCAATTTTTGAAGGATCCTGAACATAAATTAGTGAAAAAAATAAAACAAAATGCTTAAAGAGACTTAAAGGTTATAAAACTTCCATGATGCACCAAGTCCAGAGCTTGAAAAATGAAGGGGCTATTTATTTTCTACTAAGTTGTAATATGGACGAGTTTGCTTGGTACCAAGCCATTTATAAGTGTTTTGGTAATGTTGGGATGTGGTGGTGTGGGTTGGTTCTAAAGGTGGGACTTCTGGGGCACCTGGCTAGCTCAGTATGAAGAGCATGTGACTCTTGATCTTGGAGTTGTGAGTTTGAAATCCATGTGGGGGTGCAGAGATTACTTAAATAAAACTTTTTAAAAAAAGGTAGAGCTTCATCAAAGATTTACATCTGAATTTCAAATTTGGAGGGCAGCTGGTATAGTGGTATTGTGCCCAGTGATGGATAAGAGTTGGGAAATAAAGTCCTCAGTATTAGGGAGGTGATAGCTCTCTGATTAAGATCATGGAGCCTCTTACCAGGCTACGTGGGTTGAAATCCCAGCTCTGTCCCATGACCTCATCCCTCAGTCTCAGACTTCTTTTCTATGTCAATCTCCCCAGCTACAAAATGGAGACTAATGATGCACTTAGTCATAGGATTGTCACAGAGATTAAGTGAGTACATGGAAAGCCCTTAAAACACATCTTGGAATGTCCTGCTTGTTAAGTACTAGCTGTTAATGTTTCTGTTTTGATGGTAGCAGGATATTTAACTAATAGATAAAGATCAGAGAGGGGGCGCCTGGGTGGCGCAGTCGGTTAAGCGTCCGACTTCAGCCAGGTCACGATCTCGCGGTCCGTGAGTTCGAGCCCCGCGTCGGGCTCTGGGCTGATGGCTCAGAGCCTGGAGCCTGTTTCCGATTCTGTGTCTCCCTCTCTCTCTGCCCCTCCCCCGTTCATGCTCTGTCTCTCTCTGTCCCAAAAATAAATAAAAAACGATGAAAAAAAAATTTAAAAAAAAAAAAAAAAGGAAAAAAAAAGATCAGAGAGTTAAGCAATAAATTACTTTTTTGAGGGATGCGGGAGTTCGGGGGACCAGGACTAGACTTTTGGTGCTATTATAATAGTTGTACTCTTTGGGACATCCACAAGAATGTGAATTTGTTTTCTTTATAGATTATATAACTGTAAAATATAGACATTACTCAGTAAGTCAAGCATTCGATTACATCTAGACTTTGCTAAAATGATGGCCTTTCTCTTCTTACCACCATCTTTAACATATTGCTCATTACATGGTCTTGTTGCTAATCACTTTTTTTTAATGAGAAACTGGGCATCCTTTCATTTCTGAAGCCATTTCTGAGATCAAATTCCTCATTCTTTATGTAAAACCATATAAACTTTAAAAAATTGTTCCTCACTTTTTTTTTAATGGTTTTCTCCTCCTGCTTCTTTTCTATTATTTTCTATTTGCTTATAAGGCATCTATATGTTAAGATAATGCCAGTATAGCTTATCCCAAACTAAATGTACTTGTTGATAATACTTGAGTTTGTTTCTATTGTTTAGGGTGGGAACATTATGTCTGGAACTTTGTTTTTATGAATATATATTATTTTCCAGGATCAAGAACAATAGCTGCACTGAATTGTTACATATTTTTTTTTGTCTTAGTGCAAATTCTTGGAAGTAGTAAATGCATATCTTCCCAAATGAAATATCACATCTCAAGGATTATTGGGTTGCCTCGTTTTACTCTTTAAGCAATGTACTAGAAATAACTAGAAATAATTTTAGAGTTATCTGTCAGATACTTCAATCCTAAATACCCTGACCTATTCTTTGTATTTATTAAGGCAAGTTAGTGTAGGTATGACATGCTGGTCTAGAAGAGTAATAATAGAGATTTCAGCATTTAAGAAATGGCATGAGCAGATGCTAATCAATGATGTTTATACCTGATAGAGGAGATAATGATACTAAGATATGGAGATATGATACAGAGATATGTTTGTGTAGATCTAGAATTCTCACTATGATTTCTATTCTAATTTAAGCCTTTGCCCAGGTTTTCTTTGCCCAGGATTCTTTTTTTTTTTTAATTTTTTTAATGTTTATTTATTTTTGAGAGAGAGAGTGGGGGAGGGGCAGAGAGAGAGAGAGGGAGACACAGAATCTGAAGCAGGCTTTAGGGTCTGAGCTGTCAGCACAGAGCCTGACGTGGGGCTTGAACTCACCAACCGCGAGATTGTGACCTGAGCTGAAGTCAGACACTTAACTGACTGAGCTGCCTATGTGCCCCTAAGAATTCTTAACAGTGAAAAATAATGATATAGCTTTTTTTTTGTAAAAACAAACAAAACAAAAAACAAACAAAACTGGGGTAAATATACAGAGAGAGTGATTCATGCTACTGTCTCTCTGTTACAGGATGCAGATGCCTCTTACTTTAAAACCTGGAAGACAAAACATGACTGAAGGAGGAGTACTCGCATTTTTTTTTTTTTTTAAGCTACTGGAGGGAGAATGAAACCAGCAATCTTTATATACTGAAGACTAACTTCTGATTTTACTTTTTAATAGATACAACTTTCAACATGTAATAAATAATAGAAGATTTCCATGAATCTTGCAATAAAGGTATTAACACATACCACATTCTTGGATTTAAAAAAGCATTTTACTCTAGCATATATACTTAAAATCTAAGTTAGCAGAATGCTAACCAAATAATTATAATAACCCATTAAACGTAAACGTATGGAACATTACACGAAACAGTGTGGGGTAATGAGCAGATATAAAGAAGTATCTGAAATAGTCCTGTCTCTAAGATCCTTACACTCTTAGAAGAGCTGATGGGTCCAAATGCCTATAGTTTGAAACAGTTGGTAGGGCTCATAGCAGCCATTATTCAACACCTGTCATACGCCATTTGCTGTTCTAAGTTGCTTTGTATGAGTTAATTCGCTTATTCTTCATAACAGCCCGCTAAGGTATGTGGTTTTATCCACTTTTATTATTATTTATTTTTGGGACAGAGAGAGACAGAGCATGAACGGGGAAGGGGCAGAGAGAGAGGGAGACACAGAATCGGAAACAGGCTCCAGGCTCTGAGCCATCAGCCCAGAGCCTGACGCGGGGCTCGAACTCACGGACCGCGAGATCGTGACCTGGCTGAAGTCGGACGCTTAACCGGCTGCGCCACCCAGGCGCCCCTTATCCACTTTTATAGAAGAAGAAAGAGATGCTCAAAGCAAGTAGTATATTACTTTCCTAAAGTCACACAGCTAGTAAGGGGTAAAGCCAGGATTAAACTCAGCTAAGGAAGACTCCATTGGCAACTCCTTATTTTAGTTATTATTATTAATTTTACTTTAATCTTCACCAATTTACATTAGAAAACATATATAGGCCACAATAGAAAATTAGCAAATATTCCTTGACAAGAAAAACATGTTCCTTTT
The DNA here is from genome assembly GCF_014898765.1 of Herpailurus yagouaroundi. Taxonomy (NCBI): domain Eukaryota; kingdom Metazoa; phylum Chordata; class Mammalia; order Carnivora; family Felidae; genus Herpailurus; species Herpailurus yagouaroundi. The sequence continues at coordinate 36,104,111 of NW_024412396.1, read as the reverse complement.
TTATGAGCAGTTAATAGTTTAGCTATAGTCCAAATAACATAAATAAAATAACTAGAACATTTGTTGGGTAAGTTGGAGGCCACCCTAGTGGCTATCTTTACAAAAGGGGGAAGGTGACAGAGGTACATCATGGAGTACAGCAGCCATGGAATAAATGAACACATAGCAACACCGATATATCCTAGAAGCATGGTGATGAGTGGAGAAAAGTAAAGAACTATAATAACATAATTCTGTTTACATACACTTAAATCTATGTGCTTAGAAGGTAGTGCTCATTTGGAAGAAAACACAGTGAAAAGATACACATTAGATTACTTGAAATGGTAGCTTAGGATGCAGAGGGCATGGAGGGTGCAGTGTGGGGATAAAATACACGAGAGAACTCTTGCACAACCAGTGATGAAAATGGGAATTATGATTAATTGAATACACTGCACCTGGGGTAAAAACAAAAAGATGAATTGTTGAAACAGTTCTAGAGGACTGCAAAATAACATTGTCATATGGCATGGTATAGATTGTAAGCACAACCAGTTCAGAAAAGGGAGAGATGTGCATATAGTGTGAAATGAATGTGATAACCACTACACCATGGAAACCCCTCCATCACATTTAGAATAGTGTGGAAGTCCTTTGTGGAGAAGGTGGTTTGCACTGAACCTTCAAAGGGTGGGATTTACATGAAGGTTTCAAGAGATTGGAGTCCAGGTCAGTTTTGTTTTATTTGTCATTGAATCTCCAGACCTTGCCACTGTGCTTGCCAGTGTTTAGGGTTTGCTGAGAGTATGCCAGACCTCCACAATGCCATGGATGAAAACTCATAGACTGAAAATAGCATGGTATCGGGATGAAGGAAAAATGAATTCAGTTTGCTCAATTGTTCCAGCCAATGAAGAGGCATAAATAAATTAAAATTATCTTTAAAAATTCATCTGGTGTTTTTCTATGACATGTATAAAGACATGCTTTTCTGTGTATAAACCCTCTCTTCCTTGGTCTTTTTTGTGAGCAGCCCTAAATGGAAAGGCAGCTTTTTGTCAAAGTTCATTTTGTCAGAGGTCATCACGAGCTGTGAAACCGAAGTGTTCACATACTGACTTTTTAAAAAGTGTTTATTATTTTGCACTGACCCCTCATTTCCTAGCCACTAACTCAAATCACCCTTTGAAATAGGAAGGAAACTGTGTGCTTATTCTATCAATGCTGCAAGTGGGGCAGAGATGGGGTTGTGCAAGGTGATAGCTAGAGAGTTGGTTAGAAGAGTTACCAGTAGAAGCTATCGATTTAGGGTTAGTCTGCCCAACTACTGGGTGCACAGTAATTCACATGACACCTCAGTCACAATCAGTTATTCAGAGGCTGAATAAACATATCCTATTAAATAATAAACATTATTTCTAACACCTCTATGTAAATATAATTGATACACTTAAAGTATACATAAAGTATACAGTTTGATATGTTTTGATATATATGGCCACACTTATGAAACCATTAGCTCAAAAAAGAGAGCAAACATCAGCCCCCGAAGTTCTTTTGTGACCCTTTGTGACTATTCCCCCTGCCTATCTCATCCCAGGTAACCAATGATATACTTTCTGTCACTATAGATTTGTTTGCATTTTCTAGGGTTTTATATGAATGAAATAGTTTATACACATATACTGCTGGTGGGAATGTAGAGTGGCACAATTGATTTTTAAAAGTTTGGCGATTTCTTAAAAGTTAAACGTACACCCCATATGATCCAGCCATTCTAGTCCTTGGTATTTTCCCAAAAGAAATGAAAACAGGTCCATACGAAGACTTGTAAATGCATGTTCATGACAGCTTTTACATAATAGTCTCCCAAATTGTGAAAAGCCAAAATGTCCATCAACGGATGAAAGGAACACACAAACTGGGAACTATTCCATATAATGGAACAAAAATGAATGACCTACTGATACATGCAACAACATGTATAAAAATATTTATAAAAATAAAGAAGCCCGAGTATCTGAGCCTGGATTATTTCTTTTTCAGGAGATTTTAAATTAAAAATGTAATTTCTTTAATGGTTATAGGATATTGAGATTGTCTATTTCATCTGTTTTAGTTTTGGTCGAGCTTTAGTAGTTTGTGGTTTTCAAGAATTGAGTCATTTTCTAAGTTGTCGAGTTTATGAATATAAAGTTTGTAGTATTTATTATCTTTTTAAAGTCTGATTTGTAATGATACTTTTTTATTTTAAGTAGGCTCCATGCCCAGCATGGAGCCCAGTGCAGGGCTTGAACTCATGACCCCGAGATCAAGACCTGAGCTAGGATCAAGAGTTGGATGCTTAACTGACTGAGCAACCAGGTGCCCCTATTTGTAGTGATATTCTTTATTTCATTCTATCAATTTTATTGAAAATTTTCAAAGAACCACTGCTTTCAAAATTTTCTCTATTGTTTTCCTGTTTTCAGTTTCATTGATTTCTACTCTTTATTATTTTCCTCCTTTTGCTCACTTTGGTTTTATTTTGCCCTTTTCTAGTTTCTTAAGGTAGGAACTTAGATTATTATGTTAAGACCTTTCCTCGTCTTTTTTTATATTTTTTTATTTTTTAAAATTTACATCCAAATTAGCATATAGTGCAACAGTGATTTCAGGAGTAGATTCCTTAGTGCCCCTTACCCATTTAGCCCCTCCCCCCTCCCACAACCCCTCCAGTAACCCTGTTTGTTCTCCACATTTATGAGTCTCTTCTGTTTTGTCCCCCTCCCTGTTTTTAGATTATTTTTGTTTCCCATCTCTTATGTTCATCTGTTCTGTGTCTTAAAGTCCTCATATGAGTGAAGTCATATGATTTTTGTCTTTCTCTAATTTCACTTAGCATAATACCCTCCAGTTCCATCTACATAGTTGCAAATGGCAAGATTTCATTCTTTTTGATTGCTGAATAATACTCCATTGTGTGTGTGTGTGTATGTGTATATATTGTGTATGTGTGTGTGTATATATATATATATATACACATACACACACATTTTCTTTATCCATTATTCATCCATCGATGGACATTTGGGCTCTTTCCATACTTTGGCTATTGTTGATAGTGCTGCTATAAACATGGGGGTGCATATGTCTCTCTGAAACAGCACACCTGTATCCCTTGGATAAATACCTAGTAGTGCAATTGCTGGGTCATGGGGTAGTTCTATTTTTAGTTTTTTCAGGAACCTCCATACTGTTTTCCAGAGTGGCTGCATCAGTTTGCATTCCCACCAGCAGTGCAAAAGAGATCCTCTTTCTCCGCATCCTTGCCAACATCTGTTGTTGCCTGAGTTGTTAATGTTAGCCATTCTGACAGGTGTGAGGTGGTATCTCATTGTGGTTTTGATTTGTATTTCCCCGTCCTCATCTTTTTTAATAGCCATATTCTAGTAAACATTTATGTCTGCCTTAGCATCCTAACCGTTCATTTGTAATATTGTTTGCCATTGCCTCATAGAAGTATAGGAGGTACACTCTTCAGGAAACAAAAAACATAGAAAAATAAAACCTTATAATGATTTTTAATCAACTTCCAAGGTTATTCTCTGAAGCAAGAGTCAGTATTGTTTTCTATTAAGATTTGTGAATCTTAAGGCTAAAGATCAAAGAAAATTTCATCATCCCTTATCTTAAATCTTATTATTATCTAATTAGACAATAAAGCAAATCCACATGTATGTTTTTCCAAAGGGACGACCTTGGAAGCATGTTTTAATATCTTTATTGGCTACATTGATCATGTTTATTTACTTTTGAGAGACACAGAGCACGAGCAGGGGAGGGGCAGAGAGAGAGGGAGACACAGAATCTGAAGCAGGCTCCAGGCTCCGAGCTGTCAGCACAGAGTCCAACAGGGGGCTTGAACTCATAAACTGAGATCATGGCCTGAGCCGAAGTAGGACACTTAACTGACTGAGCCATCCAGGCGCCCCAACTTAACTATTTTTTTTAATTGAGCTATCGCTGACACATAACATTAGTTTCAGATGTACGTAATGATTTAACATTTGTATATATTGTGAAATGATCACCACAGTAAGTCTAGTTAACATCTGTCACACTTAACAAAAATTTTTCTTGTGATGAGAACTTTTAAGAGCTACTCTTAACAGCATTCAGATGAGTGATACAGTATTAACTATAGTCACCGTGCTGTACATTATATCCCCATGACTAACTTATTTTATAACTGGAAGTTTATACTTTTTGATCCCCTTCACCCATTTCATCTCCCGCCACCCTCCTCATGCAACCACCAATCTTTTCTCTGTATCTATAAGCAGCAAAAGAATGAATATCCTGATGTTATGAAAATTTTTCTACCATTTCTTTCAGTCTTTAGTTCAGATACCTACAACACTAGTGCCCATTAGTCCTATTGGGTAAATCATTCTTCAGAAGCAGTATATTCAACTGAAAAGAAATGCCTGGGGTGCCCGGATGGCTCAGTCTGTTGGGCGACCGACTTTGGCTCAGGTCGTGATCTTGCAATTTGTGAGGTCAAGCCCTGCCTCAGGCTCTGTGAAGACAGCTCGGATCCTGGAGCCTGCTTCGGATTCTGTGTCTCTCTCTCTCTCTCTCTCAAAAATAAACAAACATTAAAAAAAAAAAAAAGAAAGAAATGCTTAAGGAGCCAGATCAACAGAATGCCCTCTAGTAGTGAACTCATTATGTTGTAACCAAACACTATTAATCCTGAAAAACAAGTTAAACCCAGTTTCTTTCATGTATATCAAAAGGATACGGGGAAAGGAAAAGAAAATATTTTATTGTAAGAGATTTTACTAAAGGCTTTTAAGGTTTCTGAATTGAAGTATATGAAAAGAAAATGAATAGATTATATGAAAATACTTAGACCATGTTAAATGTTAAAACGGCATTAAGTTTGAAAATACTATAAAATTTAGTATTTCAAATAAATATATATACATTTTGCAACTTTCAATAGGATCCATTACCATTACTTAAAAGCACTGATACGTATGTGTGTCTTCTGAGTATGTAAAAATCACATAGCTGCTGACTTCCATAAGGCAAGTCACCTACCACATATTTATGAAGGCATTAAAAAATTCATTATCTAATCTTACACAAATGTTTTATATTTGCTAAAGCCTACCGCAATCCACAGGGCACAAATACTGGCCGACTAGCTCTAACTTTCATGTCAGATCAAGTTTGTTTGATTTTTTTTAACCATTAAGATAGCTAAGAGAGTCAACTTTACAGAGCTTAGCTTTTCTCAGGCATCGGACTTGGAGGAAGAGAGAGAAGTCCAGTGAAGTTATGAGGAATCACATTGTTACTTTTCTAGAATGGAAAAAAAACACAAACCCATCTCATGTGATGACAATACGTTTACAAGTCAAAATGGGCTCTAATACAAATGCATGTGGAGAGGTTTTGAAGAATAAACTGGATATCCCAGGGGAGGATCAGCTGCTTGTACCGTAAGGTTTCTCAAAAGTAGTGGATGAGCTTGGATACTGTATCGTTCCTCATCATCATTTGTGGCATAAAGCAATTCCCAGGAAAGATTGGCCCACTGGCCTCTAACAGCTTCAGCATTTAACTTCCCAACTTGGACCAGCAATTCTTGAAGGCTAAGTACTCTCCCAGTGTAAACTCCCTTTAAAGTATAAAAGGGGGACAGGAAAGAAGAAGAAGAAAGAAAAAGAGATTATGTTCAGGTCATTACATTTTATTTGTAAACTTAGAAAAAAATTCCATTGTGCTTAGGCAAACTTAAACAGAAAGTGGTGTATTAAAACGTACACATGAGTTGCTTGTCTTCAGAATCAAGAATCACCTCTCTTTGGTAGCTCTCTGAATAAGCTTGAAATGATAGCCACTCATTCAATGACCCAAATGACAAAATCTCAGCTACTTCTATTTCGTTTCCTTTTCTATTCCTTCACCCTATCTGGCCTCAACAATGCCTAAGTCATAAATCCTAGTTGTTGGACAATCACACAATAGGCTCTTTTTAAAAATAGCTTTATTGGCCGTAGCAATCTCTTACTCGACACATCCCCAAAGGCAAGGGAATTAAAAGCAAAAGTGAATTACTGGGACCTTATGAAGATAAAAAGCTTCTGCACAGCAAAGGAAACAACCAACAAAACTAAAAGGCAACCAACGGAATGGGAAAAGATATTTGCAAATGACATATCGGACAAAGGGCTAGTATCCAAAATCTATAAAGAGCTCACCAGACTCCACACCCAAAAAGCAAATAACCCAGTGAAGAAATGGGCAGAAAACATGAATAGACACTTCTCTAAAGAAGACATCCGGATGGCCAACAGGCACATGAAAAGATGTTCAGCGTTGCTCCTTATCAGGGAAATACAACTCAAAACCACACTCAGGTATCACCTCACGCCAGTCAGAGTGGCCAAAATGAACAAATCAGGAGACTATAGATGCTGGAGAGGATGTGGAGAAACGGGAACCCTCTTGCACTGTTGGTGGGAATGCAAATTGGTGCAGCCGCTCTGGAAAGCAGTGTGGAGGTTCCTCAGAAAATTAAAAATAGACCTACCCTATGACCCAGCAATAGCACTGCTAGGAATTTATCCAAGGGATACAGGAGTACTGATGCATAGGGGCACTTGTACCCCAATGTTCATAGCAGCACTCTCAACAATAGCCAAATTATGGAAAGAGCCTAAATGTCCATCAACTGATGAATGGATAAAGAAATTGTGGTTTATATACACTATGGAATACTACGTGGCAATGAGAAAAAATGAAATCTGGCCTTTTGTAGCAACGTGGATGGAACTGGAGAGTGTGATGCTAAGTGAAATAAGCCATACAGAGAAAGACAGATACCATATGGTTTCACTCTTATGTGGATCCTGAGAAACTTAACAGAAACCCATGGGGGAGGGGAAGGAAAAAAAAAAAGAGGTTAGAGTGGGAGAGAGCCAAAGCATAAGAGACTGTTGAGAACTGAGAGCAAACTGAGGGTTGATGGGGGGTGGGAGGGAGGAGAGGGTGGGTGATGGGTATTGAGGAGGGCACCTTTTGGGATGAGCACTGGGTGTTGTATGGAAACCAATTTGACAATAAATTTCATATATAAATTAAAAAAATATAAAATGGTAATAAAATAAATAAATAAATAAATAAGTTAAAAAATAGCTTTATTGAGATATAATTCACATTTCCATACAATTTACTCATATAAAGTGTGTGATTCAGTAGTTTTTTAGTATATTCAAATGTATACAACTATCTCCATGACTTCAGGACATTTTCATGACCTCAAAAAGAAACCTTGTACTCTTTAGCTATCACCCTCCTATCCCTTCATTCTCCCAGTCATAAGCAAACACTAATGTACTTTCTATCTCTATAGTTTTGTCTTCTGTGGAAATTTCATATGAAAGGAATCATATACTATGTGGTCTTTGGGACTGGCTTCTTAGCATTACGTTTTCAAGGTTCGTTAATGTTGCAACATGTGTTAGTACTTCATTCCTTTTTATGGTGGACTAATATTCCATTGTATGGATAAACCACAATTTACTTATTCATTCATCACGTGATGGATAGTTGGGTTGTTTCCACCCTTTGTCAGTCATAAATAATGCTGCCATAAATATCCATGTACAAGTTTCTATGTGGATCTATGCTTTCATTTCTCTTGGGTATATACCTAGGAGTGGAATTACTGAGTCAAATGGTAACTCTAAGTTTAATCATTTAAGAAACTGCTAGAATGTTTTCTGAATGTTGTACCACTTTACATTTCTGCTAGCACCGTATGAGAGTTCTAATTCTCCATATTCTCATCCAACAGGTATTACCTGCCTTTTTGATTTCAGCCATCATAGTATGTCCTTGTATGAAGTGATACCTCATTGTGGTTTTGATTTGCATTTCTCTCAAGACAAATGATGTTGAACATCTTTTCATTGGCTTATTATTGCCCCATTTGTATATCTCCTTTTGAAGAAATATCTATAGAGATCCTGTGCTCATTTTATAATTTGCTCAGATTTTAAATAAAAAAATTTTTTATTGAGTTGTAAGAGTTCTTTTTTTTTTTTTTAATTTTTTTTTTCAACGTTTATTTATTTTTGGGACAGAGAGAGACAGAGCATGAACGGGGGAGGGGCAGAGAGAGAGGGAGACACAGAATTGGAAACAGGCTCCAGGCTCTGAGCCATCAGCCCAGAGCCTGACGCGGGGCTCGAACTCACAGACTGCGAGATCGTGACCTGGCTGAAGTCGGACGCTTAACCGACTGCGCCACCCAGGCGCCCCAAGAGTTCTTTAAATATTCTAGTAACGAGTCCCTTATCAGATATATGCAAATGTTTTCCCCATTCTCTGAGTTGTTTTTTCACTCTCTTGATGGTGTCTTTTGAAGCACAAAAGTTTTTACTTTTGATGAAGTCCTATTTATCTGTTTTTGTTTTGTTTGCATGTTTTCAGTGTTATATAATGTTATAATGTTACTGTTACTTGCTTAGTTTAGTGAGTGGCTGACTGACCTTAGTGAAGTTAATCCCTACCTCTCCCACAAGGGTGAAGCCTTTGATGTGGTTCCTCAGGGAGTGCAGCCTGTGAGTGTCCCCAGTTACCATGGGATGGCAATGGGTTTAGCAGGGCTCTCTCCATCTATCAAGTGCTCACACCCAGCTGCTAATAAGCTCCTATGATTGCCAGGCGGCTGCTTTGTTTTCAACAATGACCTGCAATGTAAATCGCTTCACAGATTGACCCAATTAAGCTTGGCTCCTATTTTTGATCACAGGAAGGCTCTTCTCTATGGTTTCTTTCCCTGGTTTTGTTCATCTACCCAGCCTACAGTTTAGTTTATATCTCTAACAAATTTACCAATAGCCCCTTAATGACTTTTTTTTTAATGCTTTATTTATTTTTGAGAGAGAGCATGAACAGAGGAGGGGCAGAGAGAGAGAGAGAGAGAGGGAGACAGAGAATCCTAAGCAGGCTCCGCTTTGCCAGTGGAGAGCCCGATGTGGGGCTCAAACTCACTCATCAGCCAACTGAGCCACCCAGGTGCCCCAATCCCTTAATTACTTTTTACCACAAGCTCCGTTGTTTTTGAGAGCATCTTAGGTGTCAATGTCTCCACACTGTTGCAGATAAAATAATTTCCTTTGGGAAGAGATGTAGAGATCTCTCTTTTTTAATGATCTGCATCTCCCACTGGGCAAAATCTGAGAGCCAGAGCTCTTTATCTGGGGGTGAGATAATGGCATGTCTCTCTTCTGAGAGACAGCTCTGCTTTAGGACATAGAAGAAGGGCAGTAACCTCAGGTCTTCCTGGTTTGCCTCTCCCAGTGTGGAACTTCCACCTGCCAAGCAGGTAAGGGTGGTCAGGTCCCCGTTATTCTCAGTGGCACGAAGTCCAGAGTAAAGCCTCCATCCAAAGAGATAGGCTGGCCAGAAAGCAGTTCTCACCTCTTGACCACACATGCCCAGAACCTAGCCTCACAACAGGTAGCTGGAAGTAAGGTAAGAAGTGCTGAAGCCCTGCCTCTCCCAGGAAAACAGTCCTCCAACCAGGAGCTGAAGTGAGAGGGAACCCTTCTTGACTGTATCAATGCGAGCAGAGCTTGTCTTGCTGAGTTGGGAAAAATGGGTCTTGGTTCAAATACTTCAGTCTCTCACTATTCTTACTGGGTTTTAGTTAGTACTCTTGAATAAATGTTTCTTCATTTGCTATATGCCCTTAGCACCATTTCCAAGTCTTTAAATGGTTTTTCAATATAACTTTCATCATTTTTGATTGGGAGCACATCTGTGAAGCTCCCTAACCTGCAATGCCAGGTGTGAAGCCTACAATGAGCATGTAACATTGGCTCATATTGTGCACACTTGATAACATTTTAAATGTAATGAAAACAGGCACTATTTTCTTTAAAAAAAAAAAAAAGTCATTATTTGGAGTCTCCCTGAATTTTCACAGGTTAGATTTGCTTCAAATAAAACATGGATGGTGGCAAAAGGAATGCTTTGCCACTTATAAATTAGTTTTTCTTCTAGGAGTCCAATCCAAAGTGATACTCAAATTTGGCATAGGAATCTAATCCATTTAGTCAAATATGCTATAGTAAATTAAATGAACTTTATTTGGCTATCCTATAGGTCAGTTACTGCACAATGGCCACACATTTTTAATTAGGTTTGCAAAAGTAAATAACCAGTCATTCTAGGATTGTACTATGTTGGCCATAAAGTCATGACTACAAATACTTTAATAATATGATTAATATATCCATCCCAGAATGTTATATCTCCATCACTTAGTTCAAGTACTTTATAACTGGTTTCCATTCCTTAAGGCTAATATATGAAATGTTTAAAAACACATTTTTAGGGGCGCCTGGGTGGCGCAGTCGGTTAAGCGTCCGACTTCAGCTCAGGTCACGATCTCGCAGTCTGTGAGTTCGAGCCCCATGTCGGACTCTGGGCTGATGGCTCAGATCCTGGAGCCTGTTTCCGATTCTGTGTCTCCCTCTCTCTCTGCCCCTTCCCCGTTCATGCTCTGTCTCTCTCTGTCTCAAAAATAAATAAACGTTAAAACAAAAAAACAAAACAAAAAAAACACATTTTTAACCTTACCATATTAGAATCATACCCCAGAGAAAACAAGTATGGTTTTTCTTGTACAACTGCTTCCTTCCACTTTTCATCAGATACCAAACCAATGTACCAGTCAGTTTCATATTCTTCAAGGCAGTTAGTCAGCTCTTTAAAGTCTTCTATTGGACCTAAACTTGCTTTATCAATCATGAGTTTCAGAGTATACCTTAAAAATGGAGAAACAAAGAATTTTAAAATTTTTAATAAAATTTATAAAATCCACTTTATAGACAAAATAGATTTTATTCAATCAATATTCTTAAGACATTGAACTAAAATCCTACATATTTCAGGGAGAAATGATGGAGTGAAGTGAAAATGAAGAAATTCAATAAGCCATACGAAAAATAGGTTCTCCACATAAATAAAAGGATGTAGAAATTAAAGTACTCTTGATATAATCACTATACGTACTAAGCATTTGTTTTTCATTTTTAGGAAAGTGATTATTTTTTACAATTAGAAAAAGTTCCTCCTTCTAGGTTATTTGAAAAATCATTTTTCTGCCAGTTACAATTTGTATATAATCAAAATAAATTACCTGAAAGCTTTCAGTGCTAGTTGGAACAGTTCCGGCTTTTCTGTAAGCCAATCCAAGGCAAGGGACCAAGGCAAAACACCACTATAAACTCTCAATATATGACCAGGACTGGGAACCATAGTATCTACTCCAAATAAACTAAAATAACAAGTCATTACGGCATGAACATAAAAGTCTCTTAAAACTCTGTCCTTTGCGATTTCTTCCAGTACATTTGAGGCATTTTCTTCTGAATGAAAACATTCCAACTGCTTTAAAACAAACTGGTACCACTCTTCTGGAAATAATGAGCTCATCTCCCTCATTTTGGAGTTAGGCAAACAGTTAGACGTCCACTCTTCAGGTAAGCTTAACAAGTGAGAATGAGAACAACTGAACTCCATGAGAGGGATATATGCCACGTCTTCTTGTTTTCCTTTGTCAACAACAGGATATCCCAATATAACTGCCTTGTAAAGATTATTTTCAGGAACTGTGCCTACTGAATGATCAGCGACCCCCTGTGATTCTACTGATCCCGGAATAGGCAAATTTACACCTGATACAACTTTCAATTGATCTTTTTCTTCTTTTCCTTTTTTGATAGTTGGCTCATCACCAAAAACATTATCATCAGACCAATCATCCAAAATTTCTGAATTTAAACTATCTGTGTCTTCTAGGGATTGGGTTTGTGGTGAAGCATTCAAAGCAGGCAGGATTATTAGAGATTCTTTCCCTTTATTTTCAGTTTTGTGAATAACCTCCTGCATGCTGGGCCTTCTGGAACAGTGTTGAAGAAGTATCCACACAAGTACCTTAATAAGGTCACCTTTAAATTCTTTTAAGTTATCATGAGAATCGATTATGCCAGATAGAACATTCCTGGCATCAGAATAGAGTTTTACTGGCAAAAGGATACAGGGTGTCAAGACATTTCCAAAGTGTTCATTAACAGAACATACTCTTGCATATTCTTGTTCAAAGGCACTTTGAAAAACTTCATCAACTCTTTGAGCTTCAGCAGTATGACAGGATGTCTCTTGCAATTCTAAGCCCTAAAGATGAGATAAAAAGTACTTGAGTTTATGAGTACTTATTACACAGAAAAAAGCAACTACTTTTGTATATGCCCGTGGATTGGATTCTCATAAGGAAAATATGGAAAATGCAAAAAAAACCTCTTTAACTCAAGAGCTACACCTTCACTCAAACTTATTAGTACTTTAGCAATTTGTTGTTGCATATAGAGATGAAAAATAGTGCTACTATTTTAAAAGAAATCATAGAGATGCCACTAGAAACTGGCAAAACAATTTAATTGACTATAACCACAATTTTTAAAGACTATAGGTATGTACAGTTGAGGTTGAATCACACTTAAAGTTTTTTTAAATATAAACATTTTTTTAGAGGGCAAAAGGCAAAACTGGAATTATATAGTATATACAGTAGTTTTGTATCCTACTTTATGAGAACATTATTCTATTGTATGGATATGCCATAACTGATTCAACTATTTTCCTGTTCCAGTTTTTTAATTATAACATCATCGGGGCGCCTGGGTGGCGCAGTCGGTTAAGCATCCGACTTCAGCCAGGTCACGATCTCGCGGTCCGTGAGTTCGAGCCCCGCGTCGGGCTCTGGGCTGATGGCTCAGAGCCTGGAGCCTGTTTCCAATTCTGTGTCTCCCTCTCTCTCTGCCCCTCCCCCGTTCATGCTCTGTCTCTCTCTGTCCCAAAAATAAATAAACGTTGAAAAAAAAATTTAAAAAATAAAAATAAAAAAAAATTATAACATCATCATTATCATACAGATTTATGTATTCAGTTATTGTCTCCTCCAACTATAATGTAAATTCCATACAACAGCTATCGTTTGGTTACTATTATATCTGCAGTGCCTAAACCAGTACTTGGCACACAGCAGGTATGCAACAAATATATGTTGATAAAATGAATATTATGAATGTTTTTATATGAATTTTATTTTATTTTATTGCATGAATTTTAAACACATCTTTATTACTTTCCTAGAAGGAATCCCTTGAAGAGGATGCATGAAGTCACTGTTTATATTATTATTAATATTGTTGTTTATTTACACATTTTTACAAAACTACCAGTGCCTTTAGTAAAAGGCGATGCTGTCAGGGTGTATTAGGATCCAGGGAAAGAACATGGAATGTGACATCAAAACCCATCTTAAAATCATGGCTCTACCAGGTGCTAGTACTTAACCTTGAGTAGGTCACTTATCTGGAGATTCCTTTTCCTTCTCTTTCAAAGAAAAATAATCCTAGCACACAGGGGTGTGAAGATTTAGGTAATAAAAGTGCTTTGTAATATTTAAAGCATAGAACATATAAATGTTGATAAGATGGCACTAAGCCACATTGTGTCTGAAAAAATGAAAAAGAAACAAAGATTGCCACTGAAAAGTGTATCTTTACACTACATGTATAACAGACCACAAAAGAGCAATAAAGGACCCACATTATTAGGTATTATAAAGCATCCCATTTTAAAAATAGAGCCTAAATGAAGCAATGAAAATGCCTTCAATATTTTGCATGGATTTTTGCCTTCTCCTATTTGTACAGGTTAGACTAGGTTCTCAAACTTTAGGTGAGTCAGAATCACTGTGGGTCAGTTAAAACACAGATTGCTGGGTCCTCCTCTAGAGTTTCTGATTCGGGAGGTCTGAGGTGGTGACCAAGAATGTCCATTTCTAACAAGTTCCAGTAGATGTTAATATTACTAATCTGGGGAACTGAATTTGAGAACCAATGAGCTAAAGAAAAAGTTTTTTAGTCACCAGCAATTTTATCCAGTCTGTGCTAAGACAAAAAAATTCATTCATTCATTATTCATTCAACAAATATTTACCACAGGCCTATTATGTGCCAGACAGACACTGTTCCAGGGGCTTAGGATATACCCCTTGAAACGGAGATCCCTGCCCTTGTGACACTTACATTAGAGAGTAAAGGGATACAGTCAACAATGAAAATAATAAGTAAATTACATAGTTTGTTTGAAGGAATAAGTGCTATGAAAATAAAGAAAAAGTAAAGCAAGCCAAGGAGGACTAGGAGTGCTGGATGGTAGTGGGAATACATATGGGAATATATGGGAGAGCCATAGTACACTTCACTGAGAAGGTGACATTTGAGCAAAGACTTGAAGGTGGTAAGGGAGTTGACTGTGTGAGTACAATTGAGAGGATTCAAGTAGTAGATGAGGCCAAGAGGAAATAGGGAGACTGACCATTCAAGGCCCTGGCTTTTACTCTGAATAAAATAAAAAATAAAAAAAAAAAAAAAAATAAAAAAAAAAAAGATTTACTGTAGGGTTTTGAGTAGAGAAGTGACATGATCTGACTTAGACTTTATAAAGATCACTCTAGTTGAGAACAGACAAGAGAGAGGCACAGGTAGAAGTGGGGAGACCAATTAGGAGACTATTGCAATTACCCAGAAAAGAGATAAAGATAGCTAATAGCAGGGTGATGAGTAGTGGTAGGATATAGGATATGGCTTAACGACAGAGCCAACAGGATTTCTTGTTGGACTGCATAAGGGACATAGAAGTAAACAGGTGTGAAATGTCACTGGACTAAAGTTCAAATGTTTTGGGGCTGAGCAACCAGAAGGATGGAGTTGTCACCAAGGACTGCTGGGCTCTGGGGTACTCTGATGTCGAGGTCATCTGATGTCAAGAGATCAAGGAAAAGAGAAGGAACCGTCAAAGGAGGCTGACAAGGAATGACCCATGAAATAAGCAAAAAGAAGACATAGACTGTGTCAAATGCTACAGACAGGTCAAACAAGACCAGGTCTGAGAACTGATCATTGGATTTACCAATGTGATAGCCACTGGAGACATTGACAAGAGCAGTTTTGGTACAGTAATAGGTAATAGGGTCAAAAACCTAGAGTAAGTTGAAGAGAGGAGAAAAGAAATTTGAGATTTGATTATAAGCAATTGTTTTAAAAAATTTTGTTTTAAAAAGAAGAGAAAAACATGCTGTAGCAGGTAGGGTAGTAAGGATCAGAAGAGGTTTTTTATTAAGTTGAGAATGCATATATAATATAGGGAAAAAATATTACTGAGTCACACTTTTGAGATGCTCAACCAAGTAGGGATAAAAAGAATAGGTCCAGACAAAAAGGGGGCTGGCAATATTTTGTTACTATGCTCTATTAAACAATCAGTACTAGTCTAGCTATCAATATGTGCTAATTGAAATATACTTTAAAAATCCTTAGGTGTTTTCACAGGTAATTAATTGATACTCTTAAATTCAGCTATTCAGTGTATGATGTGTCTATAAGAGGTAAAATTTTACACATGTACTATAAAAAAACTAGAGGTTTCAAATGTACATTGACCTTAATGTTAATACAGCAGTAAGTATAGCCACATTCTAGAATCATTATCCATATTAAACGATCCTGAAAACGGCCCAAGTAATGAGACCCAGGTAAGAGGAGACCTAAAACAAATTAGAAAAAAAAAAGTAAGTAATATTCAAGCTTGCTTTATTTTGCCATGTGAATTTTCAAAATTGGTAACACTCTTGGAACTGATTCATAGCTCCTTTTATGCTGTCTTCATGTCAAGAATAGAAACAATTATTCATTGCATATTAGGAGGCATTAAATTAAGGTCTTTATAGGAACAGGGACAGAAGAGAAAATTTATAGGTGATAATACATAAAAATTCAAGGATATATTTTTCAGAGAAACAACAGATTAGAACCTATGTTATATAAAATCCTAAATACATGTTAAATATAGTAGGATAAATATTAAATGTATAAAAGCCAACTTCACATTATTTAAAGCATTTTGGACATTTTTATAAACACACATATAAAGATGTTTTGTGGTATTAAAATTTACATACAATGCTACCTGCCACACTTGTACAAAACCTTTAGAAATTAGTTTTCTCTCAACATTATGTCTCTGAGATTTGACCATGTTGACTGCAAATAGCTTAAAAGTCATTAATTGTACCTGTGGTTGAGAATTCATTGTATGAATATAGCTAAATTTGAATATTCATTTCCATGTTAATAACTATATCCATATTGTTCTAATTTTTCTCTATTATACAATAATACTGTAGAAATTATCTTTGTGCAAGTCTGCTTACACAACGTATTGTGCAGTAAAGAGTTAACACAGGAGAACTGACTGCTACCCTTTGAAAGTCCTGCTTACAAAACTCGCTGATGGCTGGCACCTGGGAACTTGTATTTCAGAAGAATCCTCACCATTCTCCCTGATAAAAGTCTCATTGTGTCTAAACAGTTTGTGCAAACAATGCAGTTTATACTGAATACTTGCTTTCCTTCTGTGAGTCTGGAATTTTGGTACATGTTAGGCAGAAGGTGCCTACATGACAAAGCCCCAGTAAAAGCCCAAATAACTGGTAGTCACCATACCACACATGTTGTGACAACATGTGTGTGGGGTCTTAAGCATGTTCTGTGTGACTCCATCGGGAGAGGACATCTGGAAGCTTGCACCATGTCTTACCCCATATAACTTTTCTTGATTTTGTTCTGCAGCCTTTTGCTGTAATAAACCTTAGCTGTGAATACAAATATACACTGAGCTCTGTGAGTCCTCTTAGTAAATCATCAAACCTTAGTAACCTTTGGAACCCCCAGAACACATGTGCAAGAGTTTCTCCACAATTAGAATCTAATTAGAACTATGGAATCTAAAACTGAATCCCTAGGCCATAGGATATGTGTATCTTTACTTTACTACAGACTATTAGTTTACCCTTCAAGGTGGTTGTATGAATTTATATTCCCTTCCAGCAAATTCCAGAAAATTCCTGTTCCTCATAGCCCAGCCAGTACTTGGTAATGTCTAACTTTTATATTTCTGCCAATCAGATGTGTGTGAAATGTTACCGCATTCTTTACCACTGCCCCCCAGCCCCACCAGGAATACTTTATGACACACTCTTGGCTGAATGTAACTGATTTGATAATAAAGTATAATTTCTACCTTACTGCTAAGTTATTTATTACTTCAAATGTGAGTCAAGCCTCAGGTATTTTTTAAAGTGGCATAGTATTATATAATAAACATTAATTCAAACTGGATGAAAAGATTAAAAATGTAGAATGCTTCCTATGAAAAAGAAAAAAATGATTATTCATTAAAAAATTTGTACTACATGGGGCTCCTGGGTGGCTCAGTCGGTTAAGCATCCGACTTCAGCTCTGGTAATGATCTCACAGTTTATGGGTTTGAGCCCTGCATTGGGCTCTGTGCTGACAGCTCGGAGCCTGCAGCCTGTTTCAGATTCTGTGTCTCTCTCTGCTGTGTCCTCCCTGCTCGTGCTGTCTCTCTCTGTCTCTCAAAAATAAGTAATGTTAACAAATTTTTTTAATAAAAAAAAATGTATACTACAAAGTTTTTCCTAAATTAGTTCACATATTTTATTTAAAATTTTTTTTAATGTTTATTTTTGAGAGAGACACAGACAGACCGTGAGAGGGGGAGGGGCAGAGAGAGAGGGAGACAGAATCCCAAGCAGGTTCTAGGCTCTGAGCTGTCAGCACAGAGCCCATTGTGGGGCTCAAACTCATGAACTGTGAGATTATGACCTGAGCCAAAGTCGGACGTTTAACTGACTGAGCCACCTAGACGCCACACCTCACATATTTTAGATAACAAATAATTAGGAAATTCAATCCAAGTAAGCATTTCATTAAAATTCTAATTTGAGGAGTGCCTGGGTGGCTCAGTTGGTTAAGCGTCTGACTCTTGATTTTGGCTCAGGTAATAATCTCACGGTTTGAATTCAAGCCCAGCATCGGGCTCTGCACTGACAGTATGGAGCCTGCCTGGGATTCTCTCTCTGCCCCTCCCCAACTCAGGTGCATGCTCTCAAAAATAAATAAATACACTAAAAAAAAAATTCTGATTTGAAATTAACCTTCTGCCTAGAACCAGTTTGCCAAGATGTCACTAGATATTTCTAAAACAAGTTTCAAGGGCTAAGGTAAATAATGGTAGGAGATAACACACCTCTGGCATCAGCTTGTACTTTATCTAAAACCAACCTCAAGAAGTGCAATATAGTTGAATTTTTAGTTAGTGTACAATGAAAGCATTAACTCATAAAATTAGTTTATCCTCATCAAAAATATTTTTTCTTGCTGATATTTGCAAAGTATTTCATTTTGGGAGGCTACTGATCATTGGCCATAGCTTTTGTCATCTTGCCCTGTAACCTCATCAGACTGCTTACATTGTTATACAATAACTAATAAAGTATGAACAAACTCCCTTAAACCCTTCAATCTGATATTACATAAAGCTAGTTTTTAATCTTTATGGATCTAAGCCATTGCATTTGCTTGATGTGAACTCACTATAGATTCATGGAAGTTCTGGTAGATAAGGTTTTTTCATGTTTCAGTGGTAGGACTATAACCTGATTTTATCCAAGAAAATGTTTTAAAAAAACTGTCAAATCACCTTGATGAAATTTTCCCTTATTATTCTTATTTTGTGACTTTATTTACACCTCAAAATAAGAAGCAAGATATACACTTCTATTTCATATTTAGTCCTTCTGCCATTCATCATAGTATTAGAATCTATATAATGGTTGGATCAAAAGACTTTTTCTGTATATTCATTTTTTTGTACTTTAAATGCATTGGTGAAGATTTTGTGAGCACAGCCCATTTACTTACCTAAACTTCCAGCTGCCATTGCAGACTGCAGTGCAGTGGTCAAATGTGGGACCATCTGGTAGTAGTATACTGTATCTGCACACATGCAGGCTGTGGTGCCCACTGCTCCTGGCCAACTCTGAACAGGTCGGGGAAAGCCCACCAAGAACAGAGGAAGGGTGAAGAGGGGGAGTAATGGAGAGGAGAGTAGTGTAGAAAAAACTATGAAGACCAGCACAAATGGAGAGAAGACAATGTTGAGTATACATAAAGTGGTGGTTGACTTCCGACGTTTTTTCTCAGTCCACGATGCAAAAAGTACAGTCACGGCAAACTGCAGTTTAGAGATGAACTGAATCAGACGATCACGCATGATACCAACCTGCAGAGATGGAAAAATGATTTTTTTATTCTTAAAGACTTCATGAATTTTCAAGGTCATGTAAGAAAAACTGTATGATTTTATTATTGCTGCAATATTTTTGAGGAAATAG
The DNA here is from genome assembly GCF_014898765.1 of Herpailurus yagouaroundi. Taxonomy (NCBI): domain Eukaryota; kingdom Metazoa; phylum Chordata; class Mammalia; order Carnivora; family Felidae; genus Herpailurus; species Herpailurus yagouaroundi. Next base: position 36,084,733 of record NW_024412396.1, on the reverse strand, counting down.
GTCTTGTATGAGATACTTGTTATAATTTTCTCCAACCTCACAATAAGTGAGTCTACATTTATTTACTTTTAATTAATTAATTAATTACTTCTCTTTGAGAGAGAGAGAACATGTGTGAATGGGGGAGGGCAGAGAGAGAGGGAGACAGAGAATTCCAAGCAGGTTCCGCACCATCATCACACATCCTGATGCAGGGCTAGAACCCAGGAACCACAAGATCGTGATCTGAGCCAAAATCAAGAGTCAGTCACTGAAAGGACTGAGCTACCCAGGTGCCCCATGAGTCTACATTTTTAAAAGTTTGGGCTCTCGGGGTACCTGGGTGGCTCAGTCAGTTAAGTCTCTGACTCTTGATTTCGGCTCAGGTCATGATCTCATAGTTTGTGGGATCAAGTGAGCCCTTCATTGGGCTCTATGCTGACAGCATGGAGGCTGCTTGGGATTCTCTCTCTCCTTCTCTGTCTGCCACTCCCCTGCTCACACATGTGCGTGCTCTTTCTCACTCAAAATAAATAAATAAACTTAAAAAAAAGAGAGAGAAAAAATAAAAGATTGGGCTCTCTATAAAAAACTAATACTAAAGAGAACCAATAGAGTGCTAGCTAGATTTTTTTTTTTTAACGTTTATTTATTTTTGAGACAGAGACAGAGCATGAATGGGGGAGGGGCAGAGAGAGAGGGAGACACAGAATCCGAAACAGGCTTCAGGCTCTGAGCTGTCAGCACAGAGCCCAACGCAGGGCTCGAACTCACGGACCGCGAGATCATGACCTGAGCCGAAGTCAGCCGCTTAACTGACTGAGCCACCCAGGCACCCCTTGATCTTAAGGTTGACTAAGTTTTGCATTACATGCTTGTTAAGTCATGAGAACCAGAAGTGGTAAATAATTAAGCAACTATCCTTAATTTATCATTATTTTAGAGAGTATTTTATAGATTAAGAAACAGAAGTCATAACTTAAGACAAACCTTAATAGATTGAAATCATACCAAGTATGTTCATACAAACCATGCAAAGTATGTTCTTTAACTAAAACAGAATGAAGTCAACAACAGAAATAAATAAATAATTTAAAAATCTTGAAATTAAAAGACACATCACTGGGGCACCTGGCTTGGTAGAGGATGCAACTCTTTTTCTTTTTTTTTTTAATTTACATCCAAATTGGTTAGCCTATAGTGCAACAATGATTTCAGGAGTAGATTCCTTAGTGCCCATAGAGCATGCAACTCTTGATCTTGGGGTTGTAAATTCAAGCCCCACATTGCGTGCAGAGATTACTTAAAAATAAAATCTTAAAAAAAATTAGAAGACATATTGCTAAATAGCCAATGGGTCAAAGAAGACATCACACAAAAAAATGAGAAAACATTTTGAGATGAATGAAATAAAAACACAATATGCCAAAACTTGTGATACAGCTAAAACAGTATTCAGAGGGAAATTTATAGCTAGCTTTAAGTGCCTATGTTAGCAGAAGAAACATCTTAAATCAATAACCTACTCTTCTACCTTAGAAACTAGAAAACAAAGAGCAAACTAATCCTCAAGTAAGCAGAAGGAAGTTAATAATAAAGATTATTAAGGGCGCCTGGGTGGCTCAGCTGGTTAAGCATCCGACTTCAGCTCAGGTCATGATCTCACAGCTCGTGAGTTCGAGCCCCACATCAGGTTCTGTGCTGACAGCTCTGAGTCTGGAGCCAGCTTTGGATTCTGTGTCTCCATTTCTCTCTCTGCCCCTCCCCTGCTCACGCTCTGTCTCTCAAAAATAAACATTAAAAAAAATTTTAATAATAAAGATTAACAAAAATTAATAAAATAGAGACTATTTTAAAAAACCGAGAAAATCAATGAGACCAAAAGCTGGTTTTTTGAGATCAACAAAACTGACGAACCTTTAGCTATACTGACCAAGAATAAAATAGAGAAGACTCAAACTACTAAAATCAGGAATGAAAGAGATAATTTTACCACCAATCTTACAGAAAAAAATTAGAAGGATTATAAGAGAATACTACGAACTGTATGCTGATAAATTTGATCACTTAGATGAAACTGACAAGTTCCTAGAAAAACATAAAGCAACTCAAGAAGAAATAGAAAAACTGAATAGACCTGTAACAAGAAATTGAATTTGTAACTTAAGAGCTACCCACAGAGAAAAACTGTCTCAGATAGCTTCCATATTACAAAATACCACATACTACAAAATATTTAAGATACATATCAAATATGATCAAACATTTAAAAATTTTTTTCAACGTTTTTTATTTATTTTTGGGACAGAGAGAGACAGAGCATGAACGGGGGAGGGGCAGAGAGAGAGGGAGACACAGAATCGGAAACAGGCTCCAGGCTCCAAGCCATCAGCCCAGAGCCTGACGCGGGACCCTGAGATCGTGACCTGGCTGAAGTCGGACGCTTATCCGACTGCGCCACCCAGGCGCCCCTATGATCAAACATTTAAGAATAACTAGTATGAAATTCCTAACTCATTCTATGAGGTCAGTGTTATTTTGATATCTAAACCAAAGACATGACAAGAAAAGACAGCTACAGATAACATATAAATATTAACCACACAAAAATACTAGCTAACAAATCCTGCAACATATAAGCAGGATTATACATCACAACAAATGGGATTTATTCCTGGAATGCAAGATTGGTTTAACAACCAGAAGTCAACTTATTATGTCATGTTAACAGATAAAAGGACAAAAATCACATGACCATTTCAATAGACACAGAAAATGCATCAGACAAAATCCAATACCCTTGATGATAAAAAGATTAACCAGAAATAGAAGGGAGCTGTCAACCTGAAAAAGAGCATCTACAATAGCTGATATCATGTCTAATGGTAAAAGAATGACATCAACTTAATAGAGAAAGATGGAATATGCTTTCCTCATAAGATGTCCACTCTTCTATTCAACATTGTACTGGAGGTTCTGGACAGGGCAATTAGGTAAGAAAAAGAGATGAAAGATATTTAGATTGGAAAATAAGTAAAAAATACCTCTACTATGAACACCTGGTTGGCTTAGTCCGTTAAGCATCTGACATCAGCTGAGGTCATGATCCCATGGTTTGTGAGTTGGAGCCCTGTGTCAGGCTCTGCACTGTCAGTGCACAGCCTCCTGGGATTCTCTCTCTCTCCCTCTCTCTCGGCCCCTCTCCCACTCTCTCTCAAAATAAATACATAAAAAACCTAAAAAAAATTCTACCATATCTAATTTGCAGATGACATGATCTTATATACAGAATGTCTTAAGAATCCACTAAAAATCTATCAGAACTAATAGAAGTGAGGTTTTAGGACACAAAATCAGTATTAAAAAAAAATCAAGGTGTGCCTGGGTAGCTCAGTCAGTTAGGCATCCGACTTTGGCTGAAGTCATGATCTTGTAATTTGTGGATCTGAGCCCCGCCACAAGCTCGGTGAGGACAGCTTAGAGCCTGGAGCCTGCTTTGGAATCCTGTGCTCCCTCTCTCTCTGCCCTTCCCCAGCTCACGCTCTGTCTCCGTCTCTCACTCTCTCAAAAATAAATAAACATTAAAAAAAAAATCAATTGTATTCTATACTCTAGTAATGAATTAAAAAAACCAAAAAATGAAGAAAACAATTCCATTTATAATATCATCAAAAAATATATACTTAGGAAAATTTTAATAACACCTGTAAGACTTGCAACACTGAAAACCACAAAACATTTTTGAAATAAAGAAGATCTTGAGGGGCGCCTAGGTGGCTCAGTCGGTTAAGAACCTGACTTCCGCTCAGGTCATGATCTCACAGCTTGTGAGTTCTGGCCCTGCTTTGGACTCTGTCCTGACAGGTCAGAGCCTGGAGCCTGCTTCAGATTCTGTGTCTCCCTCTCTCTCTGCCCCTCCCGTACTCATGCTTTGTCTCTTTCTGTCTCTCAAAAATAAATAAATGTTAAAAATTTTTTTAAAAACTATGAAAACATGCCATGTTGATGGATGGGAAGAATAAATATTTTTAAGGTGGCAATACTCTCCAAATTGATCTACAGATTTGAGGTAATCTCCATCAAAGTTTCAGATGCCTTCTTGCAAAAACTGAAAAGCTGAAACTAATATTTACATGGTCATACAAGGGAACTGGAAGAATCAAAACAATCTCTAAAAGAACAAAGTTAGAGGACTCACACTTCTCAATTTCAAAACCTACTACAAAATATAGTAATAAAGACGGTATAGGACTGGCATAAGGACAGACATACATGAATGGAAAAGAATCGAAGAGTCCAGAAATAACACATTTGTCATTTGATTTTTGACCAGGATGCCAAGAAAAATCATTGAGGGAAGAATAGCCTTTTCAATAAATGGTGCTGGGATAATTGTATACCATATACAAAAGAATGGATTTGGAACTCCACCTCATATCATACACAAAATAAAACACAAAACACATATCATACACAAAAATAAACTCAAAGTAGATCATAGACTGAACTGTAGCAGCTAAAACTGTAAAACTCTTAGAAGAAAACACGGTAAATATTTATGATTTGGAAACAGGCAGCAGTGTTTATTAGATGTGACCCGAACAATACAAGTGACAAAAGAAAAAAGAGATAAATTGAAATTCAGCAAAATTTAAAACTTTCTTGCTTCAAAGAATATTATCAAGAAAAAGAAAGCCTACAAGATGGGAAAAAATTTTCATTTATCATATATTGTCAAGGAACTTGTAACCAGAATACATTAAAAAAATACTGTCAAGCTCAACAATAAGGGCAATCCACAGACAGCGGACAAAGAATCTGAATAGACATTTCTCCAAAAAATACACACAAATGGCTGATAAATTTATGAAAAGATGTGTCATTAGCATTCAGAGAAATGCAAATGAAAATTACAATGAGATAGCATGTCACACCCATCAGAATGATTATAATGAAAGAGTCAGATAATAACAAGTGTTAGCACGTATGTAGAGAAATTAGAATCTTCATACGTTGTTGGTAGAAATGTAAAATAGTGCAACCACTTTGGAAAAATGTTTGGCAGTACCTTGAATTGTTAAACATAGACTTACTATGAACTGAAATTCCAGTCCTAGGCAGATATAGTGAAGAGAAATTAAAACATACGTCCAAAAACACATGTACAAAAATGTGTACACAAATGTTCACAGCAGTATTCATAATAGTCAGAAAGTGGAAACAACCTAAAAATCCATGATCTGATAAATAAATCAACCATAGATACAGAAAGTATATTAATGGTTGCTGGCACTGGAGTGAGGCTAGGACAGGGAATGGGGGAATGACATTAATGTGCATGAGGTTTCTTTTTGGGATGTTGAAAATGGTCTAAATTAGACTATGGTGATGGCTGTAAAATTCTGTCTACTACTGAACTGTTTAAGTTGGTGATTTTATGGTATATGAAATAGATCTCAATAAAGCTATTGAAACGTATCCTTACCAGTAAGAGTCTGATACCTGTATCCAGGCTTCTGTTCCACCACACATCTGTACTGGAGATTAATAAGTGCACTGCTGATATGATGACTGTCTCCAATAAAGCATTTTCTGTATTCTGCCACACCTACAGTACAAAAATTATCCACTTTATTAGGCAGAATTGGATAATTTAAGTAAACTGTTAGAATAAACAAAATCACAAGCTTAGCAATAGGAAAATACTATTAAGTGCTTATTGGGATTACCATTCTAAAAGCTCTTGTGAACCCAATGGAGACAGACACAGAGTGGAGCTCTTGTAAGGAACTGTCCAATGAAAGAAATGCTATCATAGCAAAAGGCGACACTAGGACAAACAAAAAAAGACATTATTTAATTAAGGCAAAGTAACCTCTTCTACCACATTTTATTTTAGCTGATATGTGTTCTTCTATGAGCACATTTAAGCAATTAACTGAAAAAACTAATAAACAAACCAAAACATAAAAGAATGAACACCTGTATGTTGTATATTACAAAAATATGGGAATATTTTTGTACACTTCCTAGCTAAAACACAAAATTAGTAGATTTTATCTTCTTACCTAGATTTAGCAAAATCCGTCTGATAACACCAATCTTCATAAGCCTTCTTTGCTTCTCTAAGAATAAAGTCACAGTTTGCACATTCTTTGGATAGAAAGGGTTTTGGAAAATTCCAAAGATACAGACACTCTGAATTTCTCTAAGTAGCCACAGTATTATAAGCAATATCATCAAAATATAGCCAACAATAGCCTGAGGACTGTTTTTGGAAATCTGTGGGAAACCAGCAAAATGATGCAGCAAACTAGTTTCTATGAGAGCCAAGACTAATATAATAATATAGAAAAGGCATTCCTTCCAAGTAAACTGTTTTTCTGACCCATTGGGTAAAGCCTTAGATTTGGTTCCAACTCTGTGTCCAGTCGCACTGTGTTTGAAGAAAAAACCCATGTCACTTAGGTTAAGACTCAGTAAGAACCCAAGCGCAGTCATGAAAAGAACCACACCAACAGTGCTGGGAATGAAATATGATGTTACCGCTGTTCCAGCAGAAATGATGAACATTATTAATAACCTGCAGAGAAAAAAAGAAAGATTTGATTGAAAAGAAAAATTATACTTTAAGTTACACAGAACCTTAATATTTAAAATAATTACCGTAAATGGGTTGACATAGATGAGCCTCCAAGGCCAAACTCTAAAATCTGCTCCATTGCCCATAAGAAAAGGGCATCAGGTGGGGGCAGAGTCCCGAGTGCCCACAGAAAGGGTAAAAATATAAACAAGATGTGTAAAATCTGATTCGTTTGTTCTAGAGCTGGTATGTTTACCGTAAACCTATAAGAAAAGGGAACATTTAAATCATACAAAATAATATAGAGAGAGGATCTTCCCAGGAAAAATAAAACACATGCAACCCACTCCCCCAAAACAAAGGAACACTTACAAAAAGATCCTAGTCCCAAACTGCAAAATATCAACATTTGTAAATTGTGACCATTGTCCTTCTCCCATAGCAGCCACTACCCCTACTCAATTGTGTACAAGATTAGCACTTAGAAAATATGTGGATTCCAATGTGGAAAGAAGTAATTAAAAGCAGTTTACTGAATAATTGAATTCAGGGATTTGTAAAACTGAACTGAGTCCAGAGCAAAAATATTTCTCCTGTAGTTGTCTAACCTACATTGGCTAAAATTCTACCAATGATTGTTGAGAGTTTAAAATTTTCTAATTTAAAATTGTACATTAACTCTAGGAAAGCCAAAGCCTTACTGATGTTCATAACGTTAGTAGCTAGCAAAGAGAGCTCTTTTCTTTTTCCTACTCTCCCAGTACTGTCTTACCCCCAGGTCCCAGAACTTGAAGTCAGTAGAATCAATATCAGAAGTTGGCAACATTAGGCTATGAACGTGTCTCTGTGGATTGGTGTGGGAACTTAACTAGCATTTATAATATTGTTTTTATTTTATAGAGAATACAAACTTGTAAAATACAATTTCATAAACTAGAGATGATTTCTATAAAGTGGAGAAATTTGTTCTTCGTACAGCATTTACCAGTTAAAAATTAGATGGCTTTGAATGACTTAACAAAAACTCAAAGCACAGAAGCATAAACACTATCAAAATATAACTAATTTTTTTGAAATAAGGCTGACCATACTTTGTCCAGAAACCAATAATGTCCTAGTACTTACAGTGTTCAAAAGATAACTTATAAAAAACTAAATGTCAAAACTCACAGCATAATTGTACTTGAATACCTGAGCTGCTAGGAATCAAAGTCAAGGAGAAAGGCACCTTCTGTAATAATTATCCACTTAAGCATATGTTAACAGCCCAGAAGCAAATGTATAGCAACTATGGATATAATAATGACATAATGTGTTTGCTCCGAAGCTATCAAGACTATGTCAGCTAATGCACTGTCTCATAATGTATGTCCTTCAAATTTTATAAGCAGAGAATTAATGAATACAAGGTTAACAATATGATGCTAAATTAGAGGACAATACTTTTTGTAGTGTAGTTTTAAAATGTATTTCATTCTGGGAAGAAAATACTCAAGTGACAAAAAGGAAAATCAAACCACACATAATAAACCACAGGAAGGTCAAGGAAAACATGCAGATCTGTAGCTATTTTTCTTGTTAAAGACAACATTTCTCTTCCTAATATATTTAAGTATAGTATAATTTGTGTAAAAATAATGTATACTCAAGAAATATTTTACCCAAGTTTGATTTAACCTCCCTGAATCTTTTTGTTCGTAATAAGCAATGACATAGACATTTTATTTATATACAAGAATACCATACATAAATATAAGCATTCGTATTTTGAGCAACCACACATCATGATCACTTTCCTGTATGACTCAGACCCAAATAATGATTATTGTGGTCAAGTCTTTCATATGGAAAGTATGTTTAAATTCTATTTCTGATAATGTAATAGGAATCTTCTAGGGCAAAATATCTAAGACCTCAAGAAAAAAAAAAAACTTTGACTCTAACAGCTATAAAAATATTTCAAATTCTGTACACTATATCCACGTCCAGGAAAAAGATGTTTATAGTGACTAAGATGAAATAAATATGCATCATACGTTCAAACAATTCCTGAGAGTCTATGAACTATAAGCACTGTAGATTTAATACCAGTCTTTGATGAAAATGTACAGAAAAAGTAAATTATTAATACACAGTGTACCGGGTAGAATAAAGAATGGGGAAAGAGAAAATATTATACTGTGAGGCTTGTCTCTTCAACTTTTACATTCTCTGAAATAAAATTAAGAAACAATTTGATATATCTGACAACTGTTCAAATTTGAACAGCGCACACATTTCATACATTTTTATCTGCAGTATCATATCTACTGTATAAAGATCATCTTCTTTATTAGTTTGTTAACCAGAAGTTAAATATTTCTAAGTCAAGTGAGAGGTAATTTTTCTGCACAAATATGTCATCTTCTTCTATATGAACAGATTTGGGCCTGCTTTTGTCTTTTCCTTTTAATTGAAAAAAACAAAAACCTGTTTGTAATGATCAAACCGTAAACATTAAAACTGTACATTAAATCCAACTACAATGTACTAAAAACATTTATGTCCTTTCATTCAGAAATGAGTAATGCAGAAATTCAAGGTAATCAAATTATAAATTAACTGAGATTTAAAAAAGAAATTAAAGAACCTGGAGCATCAATTTAAATGCAAAGATGCATTATAGCAGGTACATAATTTCTGATTTCAGAAATAGCACAGTGAGACAGTAACTCAAGAATCTATATTGTGAAAATAATCTTATAAACCTCCATCTTTAAAAAGGGGTCAAATATATACATACACATGTAAACTTAATTTTATTCCTAACTTTTCAAAACCAAGTATTTAACTGTAACATATTTTACAGCTAATAAATGGTAATGGTACTAAAAGAGCAATTATAGATGAATTTCCCATAAACTAATTTTTCCCTTACATATTTGATTGGATGAAGAAAAAGGATATTATAGTGTCCTCTGGTCCACAAATGTAGCACAATGAGAAGAGATTAAGATTTAAGGAATAGCAATTGGATACCTAAGAATAGGTCAGTTTCAGTATACAAAATAGCTAAATATTTTTATTTATTTATTTATTTATTTCAACGTTTATTTATTTTTGGGACAGAGAGAGACAGAGCATGAACGGGGGAGGGGCAGAGAGAGAGGGAGACACAGAATCGGAAACAGGCTCCAGGCTCTGAGCCATCAGCCCAGAGCCCGACGCGGGGCTCGAACTCACGGACCGCGAGATCGTGACCTGGCTGAAGTCGGACGCTTAACTGACTGCGCCACCCAGGCACCCCGCTAAATATTTTTAAATGTCTTATTTCAGGCTTCCATAACAAATACCGCAGACCAGGTAGCTTAAATAACAGAAATTTATTTCTTATAGTTCTAGAGACAGGAAAATCAGTGCCATTATGGTTGGGTTATGGTGAGAACACTCTTCCTGCCTTGCAGACAGCCAACTTCTCACTGCATCCTCACATGGTGGAAGGAGAGAGATCAAGCTCTCTGGTCTCTCTTCTTATAAGGGCACCAATCCCATAAGAATAGGACTACCCTGATGACCTGATTACCTCCCAAAGACCCCATCTCTAAATACCATCACAGGGGCGCCTGGGTGGTGCAGTTGGTTAAGCGTCCGACTTCAGCCAGGTCACGATCTCGCGGTCTGTGAGTTCGAGCCCCGCATCAGGCTCTGGGCTGATGGCTCAGAGCCTGGAGCCTGTTTCGGATTCTGTGTCTCCCTCTCTCTCTCTGCCCCTCCCCCGTTCATGCTCTGTCTCTCTCTGTCCCAAAAATAAATAAAAAACGTTGAAAAAAAATTTTTAAATACCATCACATTGGGAGTTAGGGCATCAACATACAAATTTTGAGGGGGCAGAAACATTCAGTCCTTAACATTCTAACCCAGTCTCCCAAATTCATGTTCTTCTTACATGCAAAACACATTCATTCCATCCCAACAGGTCCAAAAGTCTTAAAAAAATTCCAGCATCAATTCTACAGGCTAAAGTCCAAAGTTTCATCTAACTACCATCTAAAGCAGATATGGGTGAGACTCAAGTACACTCCATCCTGAGGCAAAATCCCTCTCCAGCTGTGAACCTGTGAAATCAGACAAGCTATGTACTTCCAAAATAAAACAGTGGGACAGCCCCAGAATGGACATTCTTTTTTTTTTTTTATTTTTAAAATGTTTATTTATTTTTGAGAGAGAGAGAGAGAGAGAGAGAGAGAGAGAGAGAGAGAGAAATAGAGCACGAGCAGGGAAGGGGCAGAGAGAGAGGGAGACACAAAATCTGAAGCAGGCTCAAGGCTCCAAGTGGCTGTCAGCACAGAGCCCAACACAGGGCTGCAACCCACAGACCGCGAGATCATGACCTGAGCTGAAGTCAGCCCCTTAACCGACTGAGCCACGCAGGTGACCTCAGAATGAACATTCTTATTCCAGAAGGGAGAAATAGGAAAGAAGGAAGGGGTGACAGGTTCCAAAGAAGTCCAAAACCTAGCAAGGCAAATTCCATTAGACCTTAAGGCTGAAGAAGAATCTTCTTGGTTCCATATTTTGCCCTCTAGGCCCCCAGGGTTGCCATCATTACCCAAACAGCTCTAGGTGTGGGTCCCACCTCCAACGCTTTGCAGGGCAAGTACTAGACCCAAGGCTTCCAGCTTCTAGTTTGTTGAAACCAAGGAAGTAGCCCTGACAATCTCTGAATCACTTTTGGGGTCATTTTTCCCCTCTTCTTAAAGACCTGTCAAATCTAAGAAGTCTAACAGCCTTAGTTCATTTCATCTGGTCTCTGACTGCTTTAGTTCAAACTGGCCGTATTTCTGGTCATATAACCCCTTGAACTCTTTAGTGTTAGTCCAGTCACACTCTTGGTGCTCACTTCAGAACATGCTTTCTCATTTTTTTTGCAATATGGCTAGGCTGAAAAATTTCCAAATCTTCTAGTTCTGATTATTTTTTGCTTAGCAATTCCTTCTTCAATTCAAGCTGTTCTTTTAGCCACTTGCTTGGAAATCTCCTTAACTCTCTATCCAATTTCATCACTTTCAAGTTCTACTTTCCATAAAAATTAGAACAGTTTTGTGCCACGTTATACCAACAATCACCTTTCCTCCAGTTTCCAAGAACATGTTCTCATTTCTAAGACCTCACCAGAAATGCCTTTAAGTCCACATTTCTAGCATGAACCTCAAAACTCTTCCAGCCTCTACCCATTACCCAATTTGAAAGCCACTTCCACACTTTTAGGTATCTGTTACAGGAGCAACCCACCTCTTGGTATCAAAATCTGTCTTAGCTTGGGCTGCCATAATGAAATACCACACACTGGGTGGCTTACACAACAGAAATTATTCTGGAGGCTGGAAGTCCAAGATCAGTGGGCCAGCATGGTCAGGTTCTGCTGAGAACTCTCTTGCTGGTTTGCAGACAGCAGCCTTCTCTCTGTATCCTCACATAGTGGAGAGAGAGAGAGATCAAGCTCTCTGGTGTCTCTTCTGATAAGGGCATTAATTCCATCAGACCAAGGCCCCACCCGCATTTTCCTAATCACCTCCCAAAGACCCCATCTCCAATCACCATCACACTGGGGGACAGGCTTTGATATATGAATTTGAAGACATTCAGTCCATTAAATGCCTTTACATTTCTATCTGGACATAAACCTGTGAGAGAGAAAGCTGCAATCTACAGAAACAGAGAAAGAAAAGTCAGATTTATAAAAGGTGAGCAAAGGGGGTTATCCAACAATTTTGTAAACAGTTTGGTAAACAGTTTTGTTAAAAAAGTCTATTTTTCTTCTATAGCAAATTGATTTTTAAAAAATCAGTATTCATCCTACATAGTTATCATAACAAAATTAGAAATGTTACTCATCTTAAATTCACTCAATCTGTACATAATATTTATGGTATAAATTTTAAATTCTTCATTATACCCTCATAGGAAAATTCCATCTCCCTTTTCACAGGTCTCAGCCAGGCTATCTTATAGCACATAGCTCCTTATTTAAAGTGAAACACAGAATTGAAATTTTGCTGATTTCTCTTACCAAAGAGTTTTCTTTTAACCCCTCAATAAGGTTTAATTACTACGTTAGTATGAATGTTTAACAGAGATTACTCCGAAGAGATTAATCATCAGAACAACTATCACCCAATGGTTTGGTCTTGATGACTTTCATAGATTCAGTTTTTTAATACTAAGGAGAGCTCATACTGTGTGTGTATGCTTAAAAACAAAGCAAGTGACAAAGTATTTGGTAGCTTATTACCTGTGTGCAAGATCTACAGAAACAAAGAAAAAAATATAAAGAGGTCTCATAAGAGGAGTGATTTCATAAGTATCCTGGGTTTGGAAAGTCGCAGTCTCTGCAGCTGTGTTTACAATTAATGAATATTCTCCTATACATAATGTCATCCATCCGAAGACAAATTGCAGAACAGCGCCTCCTGCACTGCCATACAGCAGGGACATTCTATTTGGAAGCAGATACCATGTTCCAAGACCACACACTAACCCAGCAAGAAAAGAGTGAAAAACTGTATTGGCTATATATTTCTTGCCAGGAATGAGAAATTTGATAGTCTCAGCACCAGCACAACTTGTAAATTCATGTTCATCTTCCTCTGCTAAGATATCTGTGGTTAGCATTCTTTCTATGGTCACCGATTTGTTCCTGGCATATAAACTGGTGAACTGGATGATAAATGCAGTGAAAAGCATCAGTCCACCTGAAAGTGCTGCTGTGTAATAGTCTTCCAAAATCCCTAATTGATACAAAAGTGTCCCTAATCCACCCCAAACCCATGGCATCAGGAAAAGGATAATTTGATTAACATATATATAAGGAGGGGCACAATAGCCTAGTTTGAATCGAGGGCCTCCAAGAACGGTCTGTGGAAAGCGCTTCAGAAAGAAGTCCTGTTTGTAATCATTCAGCAGAGGCACATCTGGACTCATCCTTCTCATTCAGGATTATTCTGAAAGTTACATCCTCTTCTGTAACACAGCAGTCTCTAAGAAAAAGAAAAAAGTCACTACTTGAAAATGTCATACTTAAAAGATGGGGGGAACTCCACATTTCTATTTTATCTCCTTAATTCCTTCAAGGGCAGGATTTATAATTTCACCCGCTAGCTCCTCCCCATTGCCTGACATACATGCAGCACTAAACAAACAGTTGAAACGTTGGTTTTTATTTGGGAAAAAAAGGATATTCATTATAATTTATCTAGAACTTATTATTTGGGATTAGATCTTAAATTAATGGAAATCAGATCTAATTAAATTAGATCTTAAAATTGACATTTTTAGATTTTGAAGGCAAAGAAACGTTCAAAAAGCCAGTGCTTTCAACTCAAATCTGCCAGTGGTTTAATCATTTTCCTAAGAGTTTTCAATGTTTGGTTTTAAACTTTTCCTCTATTATAAGGGTCAGCAAAATTTTTCTCTAAGGGCAGAAGAGTAAATATTTTGGGCTTAGTGGACCATATAATTTCTGTTACTATGACTCAATTCTGCTACATGACTCAATTCTGCTGTTGTAGCAGAAAGCAGCCATAGACAATACATTCATAAATGGATATGAGTGGTTGTGCTCTGATAAAGTGTTATGGTATTTTTACCCATACCTGTGGGCTAGATTCAGTCTGTGGGCCATAGTTAGCCAAACTCTGCTCTATAAAATGAACATATTCTCTTTGATTCCTTTGAATTGAAATGAAAATAGAAATGGAATATGGAAACAAATACTGTTAGTCATATCATCTAGGAATTATAATAAATTTAGGATTTTCTGATAATTTAAAGAGTCAAATCCTGCTAAAATAGTAGCATTTGGGGGTGCCTGGGTGGCTCAGTTAAGCACTGGACTTCAGCTCGGGTCATGATCTCACAGTTCTGATGTTCAAGCCCCACATTGGGCTCTGTGCTGACAGCTCAGAGCCTGCAGCCTGCTTGAGATTCTGTGTCTCCCTCTCTCTCTGCCCCTCCCCTGCTCGCATGCTCTCTCCCCGTCTTAAAAATAAACATCAAAAAAATTTTTTTTAATAAATAAATAAAAATAAAATAGTTACATTTCAATAAAATCCATTGACAGCTCAATATGCAGTAGAAAGAACAATAAACTGGAAATTAAAAGACTCTAGGTGTCAGAGTAAATGCTTATTATTAGCTATGTTACCATAAGCAAACCACTTTCTGATTCAATTTTTAGTTTCTCTTTCTGTTATCAGTTTCCAAAATCTACCAAAACTAGGAAAACATGAAACAATAATAGGACCTATATGTGTTTTAATCTAGATTATTTCCATTTAAGGGCCAGAAAAATCGAAGTACCAAATAATGTGGATTCTCCACCTTCAACTTTTCCTTTCCCTGGGATATACTCAGTAGCTTATTCTGAAAAACAGTTGCCTGACACAAGATAGCTAGCAAAGTACTACCTCAGAGATCATATGTTGGGTTGGAAAAGAAAAATTATGTTTAAAGCTGTCTTCATAAAGAAAGAGACATAGACCAATGAAATAGAATAGAGAGCCCAGAAATAAATCCTCACATACATGGCCAAATACGTGACAAAGGTAATAGGGAAAGGATGGTCTTTGCAATAAATGGTGTGAGGAAAACTGAGTATTGACATGCAAAAGAATGAAATTAGGCCGTTAACACTATATACAAAAATTAACTCAAAATGGACGTTAAGTGTAAAACCTAAAACAATAGAATGCTGAGAAGAAAACATAGGATAAAAGCTTCCAATACTGGCTTTGGCAATGACTTCTTGGATATGACACCAAAGGTACAGGTTACAAAAGGAAACCAGACAAATTAGATTTCATGAAAATTTAAATATTGTGTACACCAAAGACACTATCAACATAGAAAAAAGGCAACCGACGGAATGGGAGAAAATATTTGCATATCATATATCTGTCTGATTAGGGATTACAATCCATAATATATAGAGAACTCCTAAAACTCAACAACAAAATAAACCAACTCAAAAATTGGCAAAGGGCTTGAATAGACATTTCTCCAAAGAAGATATACAAATAGCAATAAACACACGAAAAGATACTCAACACCACTAATCATTAGAGAAACGCAAAGCAAAACTATAACAAGGTACCACCTCACACCCATTAGGATGGCTACTATAAGAAAAACAGAAAACAGCAAGTGTTGGTGAGGATGTGGAAAACTGGAACCCTTGTGCACTTGGTGGGAATATCAAATGAGACAACTGTTGGGGAAAACAGTATGGTGGTTCCTCAAAAAATTAAAAATTGGATTACCATTTGATCCAGGAATTTGACTTCTGGATATATACTCCAAAGAAGTGAAAGCAGGTTCTCAAAGAGATTTTTGTAACTCATGTTCACGGCAGCATTATTCACAATAACTAAAACACAGAAGTAAACCCAAGTGTCCATCAAAGGATGAAAAGATGAACAAAATATTACTCAACCTTAAAAAGGAAAAAAATCCTGCAGTATGCTACAACATGGATGAACATTAAGGACAGTATGCTAAGTAAAAAAAGCTAGTCACAATAAGACAAATACTGCAGAATGTCACTAAGGCAAGGTACTTAGAGTTGTCAAAATCATAGAAAGTAGAATGGTGGTTGCCATGGGCTGAGGGAAGAGAATGGCAGTCACTGTTGAATGGGTATAAAGTTTTACAAGATAAAAAGAGTCAGAGATGCATGATGGTGATGACTGCACAACAATGTGAATGCATTTAATACCACTGAACCATACACTTAAAAATGGTTAAGACAGTAAATGTTGTATGTATTTTACCACATACACACAAATTTAAAGCCGTCTTAAAACAGCCTTTCTTCTTTTTCTCCTTCTTTCTTCTTCTGTTCTTTCTTCAGTTTAAAACAGTCTTTCTGAAAGTCAGTCCTACCCAACCAATACCAGCCCTAGAGACAGTTTTCAGGCATCATGAAAGATTTGGAGACTACTTTAGAATTAAGAATGACTACTTTAGAACACCTCTTGTTATGCTGTTAGAATTAAGAATGCTGTTAGAATTAAGAACACCTCTTGTTATACTGTTAGGAAGTTCTTTACTGTAAACACCATATTTAGTCTTCTAGTCATTGGACTTAGTTCTGCACAGAACAAGTCATAGCTTTTACTTACATGACAGCCGTGCAAATACTCACAAAATAACATTAACCGTAGGGCCAAATGGAACCTTAGTCATTGATGGTTCAATCTTAAGGAATGAAAAGACTGCTTCCCTCCCCTCTTGAATAAGCTTATCTCCTGTCTTGATGTCAGGCTCAGTGTACTTTATTCTGGTATGTTGTTCTGTACAAGCCTAAGGTAAAGTAAGGGCATATTCTTGTGAGCAGGTGTAAATATTCTGATTTCAATTATCCACAGAAGATGCCATCAGAAAGGAAAATGAACTTGGATGTCTGGCCTGGGATTTTTCAAGAGACTGGAAGTGCCTGAAATTTTCCCAGGGAGTTAGGTAAAAGCTGGTCCCTCCCGCTCCACTGAGGCAAATCAGAAACAAGGTGAAACGGCTCGCTGGGCCAGAAAGCCAGAAACTGAAGACACCTTACAATCAGATTATCTGGCTTCATGTTACTATCCATATTCATTTACCTTTTAGTACTTCTGAATCTTTGGTAGAGTTTAGTTTAAATGTTCTTACCCATTCGATGGAATATTCTGTGATTATATTCCGAACAGTGAAATACTCTGAAGATCTGTTGTTGATATGGAAACAGAAAGATGCCATGACATGTTGAAAAGTAAAATAAACACATTGATGATCCCATTTGCATTTTTTAAAAAAAGAGTATATACACCTGTGTGTATACATGATTGTATATAGTTTGTATAGGTGTAAAAAGTTCCAGACAGCATACATACTACAATGTGATTGTGTGTCTGTGTATTTTACATAGAACATTTTGATACCTCTTCAAATTATCAAGTAACCTCTAGAACTCTCGGCCCCTTGCCCTGCAAACACATCCCACCCTTTTCTCTCTGGTGTCTCTGCTCATGTTCTCTCCATCCTAGGATGCCCTTTCTTCCCTTCCCTAATTAGTAATTTTGGTCAACTTTAGACATTCAGTCTAATCCTTTCTGCAAATTCCCCAGAACGCCTAGGTCAAACTGTGCCTCTCTTTTCTCTGTATAACAAATATTGCTTGTCCATACTTCTCATCTTGTAACATGTATCAACATAGGGCACTTCTTGTATTATTCACCTCTTTACCTGTTATTTTTTCATTTGTATTTATTTTCTCTACTAACTAGTTATTTGTGGGCTGGGGCCAAATCTTGAGACACTTCCGATTCTCCGTAATATTTAGTAAAATATCTTGGCATGGAGAGGCATGTAATACATTAATGGTATAAATAAGATGATTAAAATTAAAAGACAACACTAAATACTGCTGTTTAAAAGGGAAGTTGGGAGTGTTTACTGTTCGTTTTTTTTTTTTAAACCTTCTTCCTGCATATCCTGCCCCACTAACAGTAAACTTGCAAACTCTTTATTCTCAGTTTTTAAATGTTTAGAAAATAATTTATTGATAATATGGAATAAATAATGGCACTTATTGATAGTATTATTGGGTCAGAGAAGATTTTGCCTAGAGCAGTATATTCCAAAGCAGTATGCTCCTACAGGAACAGGATGAGCCTGAGGGAGAGCCTGAGTTTCTGGGACAGAGAAGGAAATGGCTGTAGAATTTTAATGTGACAGAAATCCAATTGTAATTTGCTCTCTATCTTATGCAACATTTTAACTTTCTTCTTTGTCAGGAAGAAGGAGCTAGTTCATACTAGGAGTGAAAAGCAGAGATAAAACAGCAGGTAACAGAGTCAAAATAAGGCAAGATCAACCACAAAAGAAGTGAGAGCACATTATGAAGTATTAAGAGAATGTTCACACTTGAGTCCCCTCAAGGCAGATTTGAATTATGTTCATGTGATATTAAAAGAAAGGCTGAAGGATACAGAATTATTTGCCCTACACAATGTTTCTTAAAAGGGAGTCCATGGTCAAAGAAGCTTGATAAATAACACACTAGGACATCATCTTGAAGAGTCACAGTGGATATCAGCAAACTAAAGACTCAGAGACATCTTTAAAGTTAAAAAAACAAAACAAAACACGACTGCAAACCTGCTTAAAATGTATCATTTGAACTTCCCAAACTTACTCGAACAGGAAACCTAACTTTCCCACCATATCTAGCAACAGATCATGTGTGTAGTGTTCTCTGTAAATTGCTTGAGAAATACTGGCCTCAGCTTCAATTATGATCTTAAAGATTTAGCTAAGCCAAGAGAATTAAAAAATATATCTAGGGGCGCCTGGGTGGCGCAGTCGGTTAAGCGTCCGACTTCAGCCAGGTCACGATCTCGCAGTCCGTGAGTTCGAGCCCCGCATCCGGCTCTGGGCTGATGGCTCAGAGCCTGGAGCCTGTTTCCGATTCTGTGTCTCCCTCTCTCTCTGCCCCTCCCCTGTTCATGCTCTGTCTCTCTCTGTCCCAAAAAATTAAATAAACGTTGAAAAAAAAAAAAGAAAAAAAAATATCTATCTTGGGGCGCCTGGGTGGCTCAGTCGGTTGAGCGTCCGACTTCGGCTCAGGTCATGATCTCACACTCAGTTCAAGCCCCACATCGGGCTCTGTGCTGACAGCTCAGAGCCTAGAGCCTGCTTCAGATTCTGTCTCCCTCTCTCTGTGCCCCTCCCCTGCTCATGTTCTCTTTCTCTCTCTCAAAAATAAATAAACATTTAAAAAATATATATATCAGGGGCGCCCGGGTGGCGCAGTCGGTTAAGCGTCCGACTTCAGCCAGGTCACGATCTCGCGGTCCGTGAGTTCGAGCCCCGTGTCGGGCTCTGGGCTGATGGCTCAGAGCCTGGAGCCTGTTTCCGATTCTGTGTCTCCCTCTCTCTCTGCCCCTCCCCCGTTCATGCTCTGTCTCTCTCTGTCCCAAAAATAAATAAACGTTGAAAAAAAAAATTAAAAAAAAATACATATATATATCAATCAGGGGGCACCTGAGTGGCTCAGTCAGTTAAGCATTGGACTCTTGATCTCTGCTCAGGCTGTGATCTTGCGGGTTTGTGGGTTTGTGACCTGCGCTGGGCTCTGTGCCTACAGTGCAGCACGGAGCTTGCTTGCTTGGGATTGTTTCTCCCTCTCTCAAAATAAATAAGTAAACTTAAAAAAGAAAAGATATACCAATTGAGGAATGTCATGAATAATGCTACACAAGGAAAAAGATTATAAGGGAAATTTGTCAAGTAGCAAGTATATCAGATTGCTGAAAAGCTTACTTCTACTATGGATATTTTTTTCTAATATCTTAAAGATAAAAGAGGATTGTATGGGGGTGCCCCAGGTGGCTTAGGTGGTTGAGTCCCAACTTTGGTTCAGGTCATGATCTCATTGTTCATGAGTTTGAGCTCCATACCAGGCTCGCTGCTGTAAGTGCAGAGCCTGCTTTGGATCCTCTTAAGATTTTCTCTCTCCTTCTCTCTCTTCCTCTCCCACTCACACTCTCTCTCTCAAAGATAAATAAAACACTAAATATATATAAATGTATATTTATATATATATGAAGGATTGTATGACAGAAACTGGAAATTCATTAAAGCAAAAAAATAAATAAACTGATACTGTGAGATATTTAATTTAATTACAGATCCTGGAAATTTTTTAAGTATTTTCTTTATACAGAGCAACACTTACCATTTATACCAAGAAATCTCCGATTTTTAGAGAGAAAGAGAGAGAGAACACACACACGAGCAAGTGGGTGAGGGGCAGAGAGGAAGAAAGAGAATCTTAAAGCAGTCTCCACGCAAGGCAAGGAGCCCTATATGGGGCTTGATCCCATGACCCTGGGATCATGACCTAAGCCAAAATCGAGTGGCATGCTCAACTGACCAAGCCACCGAGTACCCCCAGAGAGATCTTCTAAATTCTAATCTGGATTACTAAAATGGAAAATAAATTCAGACTAATTAAAACTTACTTCCTGAATGGGAATTTGGCATACATTCTCAGAGACAATTTCTAAAACAGACTGATGCATTTGTATGGCTGCAGCCTCCAACATGTTAAAATGAAAAATGGCTCAAGGCTTAGGAGGAAAAATGCTCTGAAAATGAAGATTAAGGGATAAAGATGGCATCACAACATTGATTTTGGCCATATGCTGTCTTCATATGCTACTCTGAAAGTGGGCCAACAAAATAGCCATAGAAACGCTGCTTTATTTGGAATTTGAGCATTATCTAGAAGCGTAAGAAACAGATCAATCTGGCAATGTACTAGGAGGGAATTCTTATTTTTCAACTTTAATGCAGGAATCAGGCAAGATACCAACCTGAAAAAAATCCCTTAAAGAAAATAATAAAATAATAATAATAAACAAAAAGTGGCAGTTTGCAGGGGATTACAATAAATTTAAAGTTTTCTTAGTCAATTGTCTAATTTTTGTTTAGTAAAGGCTACTTGTTTTTAATCATTATTTTTATTGACTGGTTAATTTCATTCATTGAATCCACACTTTTTTTTTCTGTTCTATTGGATTCAGATTTTTTTATGGTAAGAACACTTAACATGAGATCTACCCTCTTGACAAATTTTTAAGTGTATAATACAGTATTAAGTAGCAATACAATGTTGTACAGTACATCTCTAGAACTTACTCATCTCACACAACTAAAACTTTATATAGCAAGTCTTCCTCCTGTTTCTTCCTCCCCCAAGTCTCTGGCAACCTTCATTCTACTGTTTCTAGGAGTCTGACAATTACAGATACCCCATTTAAGTAGAATCATGCAGTATTTGTCCTTCTCTGACTAGCTTATTTCACTTACCATAATATCTTCAAGGCTTATCCATGGGATCACATGTGGCAGGATTTCCTTCCCTTTTTAGGGCTAAATAATATTCCATTGTGTGCATATACCACATTTTATCCATTCATCTGTTGATGGACAATGGGTTGCTTCTGTCTTTTTGGCTATGGTAAACGATGCTACAATGGACATGGGAGGGCAAATATCTCTTTGAGATTCTGATTCCAATATGTTCAGATATATACCCGTAAGTGGGATTGCTGGATCATATGGCAGTTCTATTTTTAATTTTTTGAGGATTCTCCACATGGTTCTCCAAAGCAGATGCACCATTTTGCATCCTACCAACAGTGTACAAGGGTTCCGATTTTTCCACATCCTTGCCAACGCTTGTAGTTTTTCTTTCATTTTATTTTATAATAGCCATCCTAACAGGTATGAGGTGACACTGAATCCACACACATATATTGAGCATGTCTGCCCTGTGTGTCAACTATATTTTTGTTATACTTTCAGGAAACTTACTATCTCCTAGTATATTTGTCAAATTTTATTAAATCTTTGCTCTCATATGTTTAATTTCTAAGAGTACATCTTTAATGCCTGGATGTTCCTTTTTATAGAATCTTATTATTTCATTAATATGGTCTATCTTTCTGAGAATATTCACTATACATATGTGTGTACATGTAGATAAACGTCATCTAATTCCTTTGTAAATTGCCTCTTTTTAAGTGTTCACTTCTTGGGGCATCTGGGTGGTTCAGTCAGTTAAGCATTCGACTTTGGCTCAGGTCACGTTCTTATAGTTTGTGAGTTCGAGCCCCACATCAGGCTGTGTGTGCAGGCATGGAGCCTATTTCAGATTCTGTGTCTCCCTCTCTCTCTCTCCCCCTCCCCCACTCAGGCTCTGTCTCTTTTAAAAATGAATGTTAAAAAAAAAAGTGTTCACTTCTCTTATTAATTTCAAAGAACTTTTTATATATGAAGGATATTAGCTCTGACATACATTATAATCTGTTTTCTCTCCCTATGTTAACTTGTACTTGAAGCACTATCAGAAGATGCTGGTGAGGATTAAAGAATTCATTTTGATAGTTGTTAATATAAACAAATGTGTTATCCTTCCTTTTATAGAGAAATAGTTAAACGAAATTTAGTATTTTGATACATTTAAACTTCTGAATACCTACAATGTATTAGGTAATGGTAATAAGGCTACTGTCTGATCCAAAGAAGATTATAATCCAGTAGGGTAGAGATCATTTGCCCGTCAAATAATTGTTACTGCTAAAAGTAACTCTGGAATTATTTTAACTTTCATTATGAAGAGAATAAGCAATAAACAAAGTTAGTTTACAAATAACATAGAATTATTAAAAATAAACTTTTCAAGAAAAAGTAATTGCTGCTTGTTTAAAAAATGCCTACACAGGGGCGCCTGGGTGGCGCAGTCGGTTAAGCGTCCGACTTCAGCCAGGTCACGATCTCGCGGTCCGTGAGTTCGAGCCCCGCGTCAGGCTCTGGGCTGATGGCTCAGAGCCTGGAGCCTGTTTCCGATTCTGTGTCTCCCTCTGTCTCTGCCCCTCCCCCGTTCATGCTCTGTCTCTCTCTGTCCCAAAAATAAATAAATGTTAAAAAAAAAAATGCCTACACAAACTTTGTCAGTAATAAATAGAATGCCTCATCCATGTTCCTCAAAAGTATTTTAAAAAATTTGAAAGGAGGGGCACCTTGATGAAAAAATTTGAAAGAAGGGGTGTCTAGGTAGAGCAGTCTGTTGAATGTCCAACTCTTGATTTCAGCTGGGGTTGTCATCTCACAGTTCATGGGATCGAGCCCTGCATCAGCCTCTGTGCTGACAGCATGGAGCCTGTTTGGGATTCTCTCCTTTTGTCTCTGCCCCTACACTGCTCACACACTCTCACTCTCATACACACACTCACTCTCTCTCTCTCAAATAGAGACCTAAAAATAAAATAAAAGGAAATATACTGAAGTTCTACCTTTCTAAACATCACCACCTTTATTAATATGGGAAATAAAAAACTTCATGCATGTCTAGAAAAGAAACAACATGGCCTACATCTTGAGAACTCAAAAAGCATGCTATGATTAAGTAATTCTCATTTGCTCTGGATCAAATGACCTGTTACCATCAGAGCAGTTTTTTTTTTTTTTTTGAAAGTTTTATTTATTTTTTATTTGTAATTCTGAAAATACATTACGAACATTAACTAAATGCATACCATGGACAAACAGCTAAATTCCTGAAGAGCCTTTTGAAAGGCATTTGGTGCTAAAACGTGAAAAACACATTTCATGTTATAGTTTATCACTTACTATAGTAAGTAGTTTCTTCTCACCACCAATAAAAGGAAAATCTACTCAAGCACCTAAAAAGAGTCTTGGGGCGCCCGGGTGACTCAGTCAGTTAAGCCTCATGACTTTTGATTTCAGCTCAGGTCATGATCTCAAGGTTTCTGGGTTTGAGCCCCGCATCAGGCTTTGCGCTGACAGCATGGAGCCTGCTTAGGATTCTGTTTCTCCCTCTCTCTCTGCCCTTCCCCAGCTCATGCACACTCTCTCTCCCTCTCAAAAATAAATAAACATTAAAAAAAAAAACGAGTCTTAAAATGAAAGAACAAGCACAAACACATCTCTCTGATCAACAAAATGGTATTTATTCAAATTCAAGATTTGGGGAGGATCTTTGAATCTAAGAGTTTTCTGTAAATTCATAGGAATTGGTCTGTAAAGAAAACAATGGATGGAAAGGGTAACTAGATAGATCAAAGGATCATCCTTCCCAAATGTATAACACTAGAATATGAATGGTTAGCATTCCATACTCTTGGAAAACTAAAATGGTAGAAAATAGCCAAGGTCACATCAGTGCATCACAAATGTGCCAGGCAGCTGACACTTCTGCTTCTATCCCAATCCACCTCTCCCATACTGCACACATCTTACCAATCACAAATGCAAAGTGATTAACAAGTTTTTCTTTCAAAATCAAGTATCAGGTGAATGAAGTCTACCATTCACAGGGATTACCAGAAATAAATCAACTTATTTTACAGAAAAGAAAACTGAGAACCAGTGATACGAAGTGACTTAATCCACACATTATGTCAGTTGGTGGCTGACCGAGTTTTTCGATCCTACCAAGCCATTGTCAAATGAAAGGCAATTTTAGAGGTTAGAGAAATAGAAGGATAATTTGGGAGAAAGAGTTTTCAGGGAAAAGTGGACCTGACAAAATGTCAAAATAGGAAACTTCTGTTAGCCAAGCCAGCCTGAGAATACTAGCATGTAGGACTCCTTGATAAGAGATAAACACAAGTGGGAAAGTGTCTAGAAGAAAAGATTCTCACCATGAAGAAAATGAACAGCCCCCAGAATGGGAAAACATTTTTGCAAATCATATATATGATAAGGGACTTACACCTAGAATATATAAAGAACCCTTACAACTCAATGGTGACAAAAACAAAGAAATCAATTTAAGGAATTTCAATAGACATATATATAGTAATATATATACTAATATATACTAATAGCCAACAAGTACACAAGTTTCCACATCACTACTCATTCATTAGAGAAATGCAAAGCAAAACCACAACGAGGTATCACTTCAAATCCACTTGACTGGTTACCAAAAAGACAGAAAACAAGTATTGGTGAGGTGGTGGGGAAAACGGAATCTGCAAGTAGTTTTGTAAAATGGTGCAGCGGCTTTGAAAAACAGTCTGGCAGTTCCTAAAAAGGCTAAACAGAGAGTTACCATACGACCTAGCAATTCCATTCCTAGGTATTTACCTAAAAGAAATGAGAGCATAAGTGTACACAAAAATTTGTACATGAACATTCATAGCAGAAATGGGAATTTTCCAAAAAGTAGAAACAACCTTAATGTCCATTAGCAGATTAAATAAAATGTGGCACATCCATACAATGGAATATTTTTAGGCTATAAACAAGAATGAAGTACTGATACAGGCTACAACACGGATGAACCTTGAAACATCATGCTAAATGTAAGAAGACAATCACAAAAGGCCACATATTGTATGCTTCCATTTATATGAAATGTCCAGAACATCAAAATCTATAAAGACAGAAAATAGGTTAATGTTTGCCTAGGGCTGGTGGGGATAGTGACAAGTGGGGTAGGGAATAAGGGAATAATTCCTGAAGAGTACAGGGCTTTTTTTTTTTTTTTTTTTTTTAAGCAGGTTCCATGCCCTGCAGGGAGCCCAACGTGAGGCTTGAACCCATGACCCTAAGATCAACACCTGAGCTCAGAATCAAGCGTCAGATGCTCAACTGACTGAGCCATCCAGGTGTCACCCTTTTCTTTAATTTTTCATTTGTTTTTACTTTTTAAGGGCCTTCTTTAGCGGTGATGAAAATGTTCTAAAATTGACCGCAGTAATACTTGCATAATTCAATGAATATACTAAAAACCATTGAATTGTACACTCTTTAAAAATCTTTAATATTTTTGGGGCGCCTGGGTGGCGCAGTCGGTTAAGCGTCCGACTTCAGCCAGGTCACGATCTCGCGGTCCGTGAGTTCGAGCCCCGCGTCAGGCTCTGGGCTGATGGCTCGGAGCCTGGAGCCTGTTTCCGATTCTGTGTCTCCCTCTCTCTCTACCCCTCCCCCGTTCATGCTCTGTCTCTCTCTGTCCCAAAAGTAAATAAAAAACGTTGAAAAAAAATCTTTAATATTTTTAAAACTTTTTATTTAATTTTTTTTATAATTTTTTTTCAACGTTTATTCATTTCTGTAAAACTTGTTAAAAATTTAAATTCCAGTTAGTGAACATACATACAGTGTAGTATTAGTTTTTACAAAAGAAAAAGAAACAGAAAAGTTCCCCGACCAGGTATTGTCCATTAATAACTAGTAGGAAATTTAGGAGTAGCTGACAGGTGCCCCGGTTAAATTACTAAAATGGCATTGTCTGGTCATAGAGTCAGGCTCTGGATGCTATGATAAAAGTCTGGAGATTTGGCATGGGTGGCAGTGGACACCAAATGACACAAAGGATGGTCTGTGCCCTAATTATGTGAATGATTTGGGACACCAGGGTGGCTCAGTCAATTAAGCCTCTGAATCTTGGTTTCAGCTCAGGTTATGATCTCAAGGTTTTATGAGTTGGAACCTAGCATACACTGGCAGCCAAGAGCCTGCGTGGGATTCTCTCTCTGCTCCTCCCCCACCCGCACTCTCTCTCTCTTGCTCTCAAAATAAACAAACTTTAAAAAATGGTTTAACAAAATGAACAAACAAAAAGAACGTACCTAATGTCAGATAGCTGAATACAAGAGAAATGATTGGTAAAGAGCAAATAATCAATTCACAGGTCTGATAGATAACCTCTGTTGTAGATTTCGTTGAAGTAAACACTGGTCCTTGACAGAGTTTGGAAAAAAGGCAGATTAGGGGTGAAAGAGTTATTCATGTTCAGGGGGACGTAAGTTGACCAGGCCGGGGCAAAAGTGGTCTAGCTGGACATAAGGAAAGAGTACAGGGCTATCTAAGGGATGCAGTTTGTAAACTGTATTGGTGAAACAAGGACATCACTCAATCAAAACCCAAAGGACCGTTTTCCATCTGACCAGTGTCTCTTAGAGACAAAACGCTGTAACTCAACAGGCTAAAGCAGTTTTCTGAAAAAACTTAAAGTCACATTGGATTGATTCCTCTAGGCACGGAGTTCATCTTCCGTCTAAAAAGTGCAGTAATAGCATTTGAAGGTTTTATAGCGAAGAACAAGAAATGTGCGGCAACTGAAACTGCAAGAACGTGACTCTGCATAGTCCTGGAAATTAAGGTGACCAAGAAATCCCCAGGTGGATGTCGGGGTTCGAACGTACCTCGAGTCACCCGAGGGCAGAGGCGGTGCGAAGGCATCCCGGGGACTGCATTTTTGCAGGTAAACCCGGGTTGCGCGATCCTGCCCAGAGGCTGCCGGCGACCCGAACGCGAAGGCATAGAAGCTGTAGCGGCCAGGCAACCAGCTCCCCGAGGTCACGCCTGAGCCAGCTCCGCGTTTCCATGGCTAACGTCAACTCCAACGGGTGCCACCGCCACCGCCGCGGAACCGAGATCGCGCTCGGAGGCGGTTCGGGCCCCCAGCTCGCCCCGCCCCCGGCTCGTGCTCGCTTCGGGGCGCTTACCCCACCGCCGGCCGAGTGAGGCGGAGCTGGGGAAGAGGGGCGCTTTGTTCACTCCAGGCCTGGGCCCACGCTCCCCTCACCCGGGGCCGTGGGAGACACCGGGACTCTGGCCTCGCCTTGCGCCCACAAGCATCCACAAAGGCACAGGGGCGGGGGTCTCCGGTCCAGCCCTGAACTTTCACCCGGGCCGCGCCCCGACGCAAAAGCGCCGTTTCCCTGGTGACGTGACGTGCCCGAGGGAGGGAGTAATGCTTTCTGGCCGATTGACGTGCGGCAGCCATTTCGCGAGCGTTGGTTTACCGGTGGTCTGACCGCCGATTCTGGAGTGTACGGTGACTCCACCGCTCGGTGTTTTGCGCTTGTGTTAACCACATCGGCACTTTGGCCATCGCCACTTGGCACACGGACGGTAATAAATGTTTTTAGTGATACTTCATACGCCCTCTTCAGCTTGGAAGATTTGGAACTGGCTATACGTCCTAGCTATTGCCCTTTTATGGCATACTTTTTCTCCCCGAGTGGATTTGTGGCTGCATTTTTAAATGCGAGGAACCAAAATGCCCATCATTGAATCATGCTACGAGGAAGGTATCTGTTAATAAAATGAGGCAAAGTCCCCTATCCTAATTGCGGGCGGGGGGGGGGGGGGGGGGAAAGCCCTGGCCCACTGTTACTACTTAGTGGCAATGTAAGATACGGGAATCTTTGGAAGGTAGCCACAAACTCCTAGTTTTGCCGGTTTAAAGTTACATGCCCCGCGCCCACCGCCTCCATTTTCCAAGAAGTTTGATTTCTTACTCATCTTCTGGACACCTTCTGGATTGCTTGTTGGAAGTCTACAAGGTGGCCCCTTAGAGCATTACATTGGAAATTGGTCTCAAATGATTTAGAGGCTCTTTAAGGAAACTCCGAAGCCAATTTGTCAGTATTAAGGTACTTCTGTTTCCTGTGTGATTGACACTAGCAATTCTGCATACTCGGGACTTCTAAGTGCTCAAGG
This sequence comes from Herpailurus yagouaroundi, assembly GCF_014898765.1. NCBI lineage: Eukaryota > Metazoa > Chordata > Mammalia > Carnivora > Felidae > Herpailurus > Herpailurus yagouaroundi. The sequence continues at coordinate 36,056,115 of NW_024412396.1, read as the reverse complement.
ACTGTCTTGTTTGGATCTCTTTACCTCAAAACTATAAATGCGGCCCTTTTTTTGTTTTCTGGTTTCACTGGAAATGGTGGCTTAGTTCTCAAGCATCTAGGTTTTCAAGCTGTAAGGAAATTTTTGTGTGTTAATATGAAAAGAAAACCAAGGATTACTCTATTCAGAGGGAAAGTGTAGTTTATTGTAGTTTATTGTGGGAAGAAAACCCTGTGCAGTTTCAATAACGTACGTATACTTGACACAGTTAGCAGGTAGAACCTTTCATAGTTCAGTGTGAGGGGGAGAGGTACTCTTGGTCCATCCCTAATGTTTCCCTCACTTTCAGGGAAGACATACTAGCCTTAGTCATCATGGGTCAGGATACCACCTGACATCTGCAGTTGCTAGAAGTCAGCGTAGTGTGATGAGCGGTACAGGCTCTGGAATTAGGAAGTCCCAAATTGTTGGAATCTTGACATCGCAGCTCCCTACTTGCGTGATCTAGGGGTTACCTAATCTTCCTGGTGCTCAGTTTTCAAATCGTGTAAAATAAGAGAGAGAAAATTGATCGCACAGGGAGTTGTGTAGATTGGATTAAATAACCAAATCGCTCAGTTAGGCACAGTTTAAGTGCTTAGTGAGAACGAGCTGTTGTCTTTATGAGGAGAGGCTGCATTTTTGCCACCTTCAATTACATAGAATTCGATCAGAATATTTTTGTTGTTGTGATACCTGCTGTAGATATTTGGTTGTTAATTTTTTCTTTTTTCCAATGTGTTGGTTACTTTGCCCTTAGAATAAAATTGGTAAAGCTTATGGTACAAGGCCTTTGGTTACTAGTGTAGAAAAAGTAGTCGTTCAACATTTACTGAAGTAGTGGATGTTGTTTGCCAGGAATCACACCTATTGCTGCAGATTCAAAGTCAAATAACACATGGATTCTATCCTCAAGGAATTTACTAAAATATAATGAGAGACTAACAAGGACATCAGTAATACTGAGTGTGTGATAAACAAATAGGCACTGGGGCCATAAAATAAGTACAAGTTAGCTGGATAAAGATCTGGGAAAGGAGGTATTTCAGGCAGGAGAGCACCATTCATTCAATTCACAAATATTTAGAGCATAAGTCAGGTACCTATGGACCCTATTTAATGTTAACCGTATGAAATAGCTTATTATTCTCATTTCAAATATAAGGAACTGAGTTGCAGAAAAGTAAAATAAATGAGATTTAGAATTGAGCGTTTATCTGTATGTCTTCAAGATCCTTTTTTGTTTTGTTTTGTTTTGTTTAAACAAAAAATCCGTGTTTTTGTTTTGTTTTTTTCTGTTAACCCTGCTGATTGATATACAAGGAAACATTACCAAAAATCTGGACCTGCTTCTTCAGCCAGAGAAAATGTTTACCCAGTCATTATCACGGCATACCTGTTTTTGTGTAATGGTAATGCTCATTTTCAAGTTACTCCTCTTGCCATAACGTAAAACAGACAAACCTAAAATCATAAAAGCCTCACTCTGCCCCATTGCTCACAGGTCATGGACCAGAGGACTCTGAAAATAATGCAGAGCTGCAGCAACACAGGGTAAGAGGATTTAAAGTGGAGAAGTGGCTGCAGAGAATTTGAAAGTTGAGCTTCCAGGGCAAGGCAGTAGAACAGCTAAGATTTGGTAAAGGATTGGATCAGGGTGGGGATGGTTGGGGGAGTTAAGGAGACCAAAGAAAAAAGATGAGCCTAACCTTCAAGCTGTGTGACCACAAAGTTTGAGGAACCCTAAAGTAAGCATAAGAGGAATAGGTTTGAGGGTGAAAGAAAGATAATCCACCTTGAGGCGTTACGTGTTTTAGGGACTTGGGGGATATTTCCAGCTGCAAATATAGGATTGGACCTTGGGAAACAGGTCAAGACATAGAAATTTAGGAGTATTCTACATAAAGAAAGTTATTTGAGGGGTGCCTGGGTGACTCGGTTGAGCATCTGATTCTTGATCTCAGCTGGGGTCTTGATCTCAGGGTCCTGAGTTTAAGCCCTGTGTGAGGCTCTGCAGTGGGTGTGAAGCATATTAAAAAAAAAAAAAAGTTATTTGGAATCATGAGATTTGAAAGAGAATGCCAAGGTTTGGGTATTACTGAACGTGAGTAAAACCATCAGGACAGAAAAAAAAGGGACTATAAAATGAGATCTATTTCTTACATGGCTCATTTCATCTAATTTCTTTATGTCACAAAACATATGCATCTCAATGTGTATGAAGACCATGTGAATGGGCATGTGGTGGGTAGCAATTTTAGTATGTTTACAGGCATATGGGTTGGGTGACGTTGAGTTATGAGGCTATTACAGATAAGGAGTAGGGTATTATGGTAAGTGAAATAAGTCAGAAAGAAAAATACCACATTCTTCCACTTATATGTGAAATCTAAAAAAAAAACAAAAAGCGGAAACAGACTGATAAATACAGAGAACAAATTGATGGTTGCCAGAGTGGGTGGGGATAGTGGCATGGATAAAATGGGTGAACGAGAGAGATTCAGGCTTCCATTTATGGAATGAATACGTGGCAGGGATGAAAAGCACAGCATAGGGAATATAGTTAATGGTATTGTAATAGGGTAGTATGGTGACAGATGGTAGCTGCACTTGCAGTTGGCATCGTCCAAGCCTCTGTGTTGTACACCTGAAACTAATGTAACATTGTATATCAACTATACTTCAATAAAATTAATTAAAGACAAGGAGTGACTAATTGTTAACTTTAAAGTTTAATACTGAAACTTCCTTTAATATAGAAAAAAATTTCATACTAGGTAAACATTCATAATTAGGACCATAAAATAAATAATGTATACTGTAATCATAGCTTTGCCATTAATTGGTTTTAAACTTTGTTGGAAATTACAATATATTCTAAATGATAATTCTGAAAAATGTATATTAATTTCTGATGAGTGTACAGTGGGAAGGATAGAATTTCTCAGATTATGGTTTTAAGAATTTTTAAGGGGGGCCTGGGTGGTTCAGTCGGTTAAATGTCTGACTTTTGATTTTGGCTCAGGTCATGATCTCATAGTCCTGAGATTAAGCCCTGCTTTGGACTCCATGCTCAGCATGGAGCCTGCTTAAGATTCTCTCCCCACCCCCCCCCCCCCCCCCCTTGCTCCCTCTCCCTCTCTCCCTCAAAAAAAAAAAAAAAAAGAATTTTTAATTTTTCGTATAGTTCTTAAATTTCATTATTATTTCATATCACTAATTTCACAGATTAAAATTTTAATTTCAGGAGTGTTCAAATTAATATTACTTGAGAAAGTTGTCACCAATGGAAACTTCTTTTAGGTATTTGTTTGAAAAGAGCACAGTAGAATTTTTGGTAGACTGAAAATCACTAAATTGGAATATTTAAAAGGCTAGAGTTTCAGTTTTTAATTACGTTAAATTTCATAAGAGTTTGTGAATATAGCTATCACTGAAAGATCAAACTCTATGTAAATATCCATATGCGCATTCATTTGACTCTTTACTAAAAATTAAGGTACACATAGATCTCAATTACTTACAATGATTTCCCTTTATATTTTGGTACACATAAATAAGAGCTGACTGTGCAGATTTCATAGTGTTTATTCCCAGTGTCCTACACTAAGATTGGAACATAAATTAACCTCTTCTATTGACACTGTTATCAAGGATATGTCTTAATACTCATTTCGAAAGCTAAAGCTGAAGTTTTTAGATGTCCTTTTCCTGGCATTTGCCTGCTAACTCATTTATTTGTAAATGTACCAACTGTTTAGGATCATGTGAACATTATCTTCACTTTCCTGTAGAATGAACATATAAGGAAGTGCAATGAACAAGTTGCCTTATAAAATTTTGGTTGAAATTGTAATTGAATGTGTGTGGAGTGGGGTGGAAAGGGAGTTAGTATAATTCATCTGAAGGTAGAGGAAAGTTTATATGCCTTCTCACAATCTTTCCAGACTCATGATGATATTATTGCTATTGAATGGAAAAGTCCACACGGGTTAGAGTTACTTCCTACAGCTTAAATTGTGATGCCCTCTTTAGGTTAATATATTTAAAAATATGAAAACTAGAGGTTACTCACAGATAAATATTTATAGGAAATGAAACCACAGTTTGGAAAAAAACACAACACCATACATACATAAAAAACACACGAACAAAAAAAAATAAAAACCTTGTACATAAACTGTAAGTATCAACGACAAAATGTATACATAAAATATAAATAACAACAACAACAATAACCAGTTTTGGTGGGATAGTAGATTGGAGATACACTTTGAAATTTTGCTTGGCTCTGCAGTTGCCTTTAACAGAAATTTCATGGGGCGCCTGGGTGGCGCAGTCGGTTAAGCGTCCGACTTCAGCCAGGTCACGATCTCACGGTCCGTGAGTTCGAGCCCCGCGTCAGGCTCTGGGCTGATGGCTCAGAGCCTGGAGCCTGTTTCCGATTCTGTGTCTCCCTCTCTCTCTGCCCCTCCCCCGTTCATGCTCTGTCTCTCTCTGTCCCAAAAATAAATAAAAACGTTGAAAAAAAATTTTTAACAGAAATTTCATGTCTAGAAATATACTTAACAGTTATCCCACCTTTACAGATTTCTCACCTAAGTGTGCAGCAATATTTGTACAAAGATGTACTTAGAACGTTTGTAATAGCAAAATACAAAACAGTCTTCAATAGGGAACAGGTTAAATAAATTAGGTTAAAAAGGAGGTATATCTACATGTATTGCTATGCAGACATGTCTAACTTAAGTAAAACATTTAAAAATTATAGTTTGTATAATTCAAAAATTATAGTATGATCTTACGTTAAACCTAGATGTATGCATGAGCATGCTTTGTATGTGTATTTTTGAAGGCTACCTGAGGAACTATGATAGAAGTTAAGGTTAATTTGGGGTTTGATGGGAAGGGGAACTTTTTATATTACTCTTTTGTGCTGTTAATATATTTTCAACAATACATATTGTTTTTTTATAATACTTAAATATAAAATTATGTACAAAATTAAATTGACAGTAAAAAAATATCTCTATACCCCCCCCCCCAGAAAAAAACCCACCAAGCTACCATATAACAAGAAAAGTGGCATAGTGGGTTTTTGTTTTTATACTAGTTCCTTTATCTAGAAACTAATTGGAATATGTAGTTACTAGTTTCTATGCGTAAGTGGTTACAGTATTGATGCTTTCACAGGGAGAGAAATGTTACATTATTTTTAAATGTTATATTTCAGTTGAAAATTACAATAAGTTATTTGGCATATCGGTAAATTTTGAGCTCTGGTAATCAGAGACTGCTTAGAATCTGGACCACTTCAGTGATATATCTGTAGGAATCCTTTACGTGAGTTTATTTTATAGTAAATTAGAGCCTTTGCTGAATTTATATATACATTATCAAGATTATTAGAATTTCTTTGTAATGTTGCATATAAAATTTTAATTTTTAGTATATGTGTAAAGTATACATGTATTTTTACAGATATGTGTATATGTAAAATACTTGCATCTATACAAAGTGTATGTTATATATAATATGTAAAATAAAATATATGGGAATCTTATTTTATTGAACTGGCAATAACTAAATGTTAATGGAAGAAATTTTCATATCTGGCTCATCTTTAACAATATAATTTTAAAGTATAGCAGTTTTTTTTGTTTTTTTTTTTTTTTCAACGTTTATTTATTTTTGCGACAGAGAGAGACAGAGCATGAATGGGGCAGGGGCAGAGAGAGAGAGGGAGACACAGAATCGGAAACAGGCTCCAGGCTCTGAGCCATCAGCCCAGAGCCTGACGCGGGGCTCGAACTCCCTGACCGCGAGATCGTGACCTCGTTGAAGTCGGACGCTTAACCGACTGTGCCACTCAGGCGCCCCAAAGTATAGCAGTTTTTAATAAAACTTATGCCAGTAATTAATTTTTTTTTTACCAGAGCTGCTTTTTATGCTTTTAGTCTCAATGAAAACCAATGTACAGAAACAAATGCTAGAATAATTATCAGTCTTCAAAGTTAAAATTCTGTTACATATGAACTTCAAGCCAAATATTGGATTCACATTTTTACGTAGAAATTTTCCTCCTAAAATACTTTGTAATTGGTGGAAAATGTAACCAGAAAGAGCAGCATGCAAGAAAGAGATGCATTAACTTGTGGAAGCAACCGTGTATTAAGAAACAAACAGGAGAGATGGGTTGGGGATGGGTTAAATAGGTGATGGGGATTAAGGAGGGCACTTGTGATGAGTACTGAATGTGTTAAGTGTTGAATCACTAAATTGTACACCTGAAATGAATGTTACACTGTATGTTAACTGGTATTAATAAAAACTTAAAGAAACTATGGATCATTTTTATTTGTGGTTTTTATATAAAACTAGCCTATGGATTTTTTTCCCTGTAAGTCGTTTCCCTTGTAACTTTTTCTCTTGGCAAAAATAATGAATAAAATTTTAGAGACAAGCTTTTTTTTTAAGGGCACATATCACCTAACACATGTAATAAAACCAAAAAAAAAACTCATGTTCTATGTTGAAAAAATCAAATGAAAATATTTTTATTCTGAATTGCTCAATTAGCTTAGAGGCATACACTTTTAATTGCACAATTCAGTCAGTATCCCTGTGCAACTTGTTCTTCTATCATTTGCACGCCTAAATATACTCTGGTCTAGAACACTGGACCGTGAAATCCTAAAAGTTACACTTACTCTATGAAAAGACTTCTTTTTAAATCTGTGTCTCTTTTCCCCAACATTTTCTTTAAAAATATACATCCTAAACATATGTACCTGAATGTGATGTGGAATCCTTTTTATCCTTTTTCTTCCGGAGCACATAGTGAATATTTGCCTCATGAGAAAGTGAACAAGGAGAGCCCTAAGCTAATTTCCTTTCCTTTTGATTATAGCACAAATATCCCATCCATTACTATCTCCTCTCAAAATGACTCATTCTGTTCAGAGACAAAAGCAATGCTACCTGAGAACATTCTGAAATATTTTGTCCTCTTTTCATAATCCCTATTTACTAGCCTCTGCAAATATTTTCTTCACCTCCTTACCAAATTTTAACTCAATAAGTGATATCTTCCTTCTTGGATGAATGGACATGGGAACTTCAGATTACAGTAGTGGAAATTTAAAAAAACAGTGCTTTTTAGTGTGAAGGAAATTCATGCAAATTTTTAATGTATATAAGTTTTCTAAGTAACCACACATTAAGTATGAGAATGGACTTTATTATTAAGCAGGACTTAACATGATTATCATTGGAAAACTAAATTCTGCTGACTTTAGTATTGACCACTTTTCCTGGGACAGTGATTTACGTCAGTGTTAACATTAGGTAATTTGTCACTTTAATCAGAATTCATTAACAATTTACTTTTTGAGGGCTCTGTCTCTAAGGTCAATTAAATAAAAATGTTAAAGCCAGTGTTGTTAAGATTTCTGCTACCTAATAGTCACGTTATTTTATGTTCAGCCTCTTTGATTAAAAGTAATGGTCAAAGATGTTAAAGCCCTGGAAGGTGATTTTGAAGATGGAGAAGTGCTGGAGCTACCCAGACAGCAATCAGAAACAATTAGGAAAAATGTACCAAATGCTTCATTCTTTCTCTAGGCTGCATGACAAATTACATTTAATATTTCAGGCTTGTTGCATTTTAAAATAAGGCCTCCAACACGAAGCAATTTTCAAGACAACTCCAATCAAAAGATACTGCTTAAAATTTTCCTATTGCCATAGAAATGAAAAGAGTGATTGTCTATGTTGATTAACTTGAAGATTGCTTTGGGAAGAATTTGACAGTTTTGTAACATTCCCATTATAATTTACAACCCGTGAAGAATTGAATACTACACTGAATATCAGGATACTTTGTCTTCCTTTTATCTGATAATTTTATTCTAGTACTTTAACATGAAGAGGATGTCCTTTTAATGTGTATTTTAATGCATATATAATTTACATTTACCATGTTCCTTAAAATCCTCAATTAGATTAAACAAAATAAATGTATAGCATAATACATATATTTATATACAAAAAATATTTATTGATTCCTACTGTGCAAAATTTTATACAAAGATGGAAAGGAAACATTTAATGTCGAAGAACCCATGGTTTAATGGATAGAAATTCACAAGAAAAATGAACAAAGTAAGATAAAACTTAGAGTCAATTACATTTTGGTTTGGAGTTGAGGATGGCTGATACTATTTTGTTTGCTGATCCATAAATGCTAAGTAAAGGTTTAATCTACCCAATACTACAAAAGATGGCAAGTTAGGAAAGTGATCCCACAATACTATTTTATGTTTAGAATGAAAGATTATAATTGAGTGAAATTACATTACACTTGGCAATGGATAGGAAAATGTTTAAATACCAAGAAAGACCTTTATGCTGGCATGATTCATTTTTTATGAACCTTCCGATTTGCAAGCCAAATTTTTCATTGCTTTAAAATAGTTTAACCCCATCTAAAATGCACTGTCTGTCATAAATTAGCAACCAAATAAGATTGGGTAATGGTGAAGATTCAGTTAAATGCCATTCTTATTTATTCATTCACGAATTCAATTGGTAAACACGTATTGTGTGTTTACTAGGTGATAGCTTGTTAGAGAATTAGAGATGCATGGAAAGATAACTACCTCCTGTCAAGGGTCATTCTGGTGAGATAGGGTAATAGAAACCGTTATGACCCCTTTGGAAATAAATGTAGTAATATTTGTCAACAACTCTATAAAAACATGTAAACTTTTTAACTGATTAATACCTTCCTACAGAAAGTATTCCTCAGAAGAAAAAGGACTTATGAACATATGTTGTTTATTGCATACTTTTAATGACATAAAATTGGAAGCAACTTGAATGTTCAAATGTCTAATGATTAAGAAAAAAATAGTATTTTCCCTTTGGTTGAATATAATACAGACATTAAAATGATATTTTTGGGCTTTGTAATATGGAAAGTGCTCAAGATGTAGAATGCAGAAAAAATCAAAAATTGTATAAAGTATTACAGTTCTGTGAGATATACAAATGAGAAGACTTAGATTTTAGAAAATGATAGCTGTATCAGCATGGTTAGATGATCGTTTCAATGTTTTTGAAACATATTTAAAAATAATAAAACATTTCAATGTATAGAAGTAGTTCTCAATTGGAACCCTTGTGCATTATTTGTAGGAATATAAAATGGTGCAGCTGTTGTGGAAAATGGTATGGCGGTTACTCAAAAAATTAAACATAGAATTACCATAAAATCCAGAAATTCTACTTCTGGGTATATTCCCCATGATGTGAAAGCAGGGATTGAAGAGATACTTGTACACTGATTTTCATAGCAGCATTATTTACAATAGCAGCATTATTCCATTAAAGGTGGCAGCAAACCAAGTGTCCATTGATGGATGAATGGATAAGCAAAATGTGGTATGTACATACAATGGAATATTACTCAGCCTTGGGAGGAAATTCTGATACATGCTACAACATGGGTGGACTTTGAAGACAATGCTAAGTGAAATAAACCAGTCACAAAAAGACAGATACTGTATGGTTCTATCTATAGGAGAGTAATCAAATTCATAGAGACAGAAAGTAAAGTGGCTGTTGCCAGGCTGTTGGCTTAGAAAAGGAGGAATGGGGAAGTTATTGTTTAATGGGTACAGAGTATCAGTTTTGGAAGGTGAAAAGAGATCTGGAGATAGTGGTGATAGTTACACAATACTGTGAATATTCTTAATGCCATTGATCTGTACAATTAAAAATGGTTCATATGGTAAATTTTATGTGTATTTCACCACAATTCAAAAAAATAAAAGATTAAGATGGTAAATTTTATGTTCTGTATATTTTATTACATAATAAAAAAATTTTAAGTGGTTGCAGCTATGGATTGATTACTAGCTATACATCAAAAGTTGAAAGAAGAGTGAGTCAATAGATTTAAAAGTACACTACAGCGAAAAAATGAAATACATAAGGCAATCGGAAAAAGAATTTTAAGATGAGTATCCTCAAATTATATGGCGTTATGCTCAAATGTATGATTTGAAATTTATTCTACTTTTCATGCTGTTCTAAGCTCATATATGTTGGCAGTAGCAAAAAAATGTAACTGTCAGACTGAAATGAACTCTTAATGTTCAATCACAGTTTTAGAGATGCTGTGTTAGAGGTGAGAAACCAGAGTTTCCAGAGAAGTTAGGATTTTATAGATATATAATGATAAATCTGACAATGGATCCTTTGACTTTTATTATGACATTATTTAAGCTTTATACCACCTGATGCAGGCCAGATTCTAATTTTTAAAATAATTAACCTTATTAAAAGAATTAACCTTATGAAACATTTATTTCCTATTTTTTTAAATTTTTAAAAAATATTTATTCAGTTTTGAGAGACAGAGACAGAGCGCAAGTGAGGGTGGTGCAGAGAGAGAGGGAAACACAGAATCCGAAGCAGGCTCCAGGCTCTGAGCTGTCAGCACAGAGCCTGACATGGGGCTCAAACTCACAAACCGTGAGATCATGACCTGAGCCGAAGTCAGACACTTAACCAACTGAGCCACCCAGGCACCCCTCTTACTTCTTTCCTATTAAATTCTTGTATCAAACATGGATTTGATGGTATGACTTTAATCTAGGATTTTTACTCCTGCTTTTGACTTTCTCAAGCAATTAACTTAACAGCTTTTCTTTCCCCAGGCCATAGTTCCTTTGATTCTAAGAGGAGTTGCATTTTATTTACTTTTAAAACTAATCTGTTTTATGAATTGATGACCCAATATCCTTCCTACTCCTGCTGTGGGAAGTGGGGATACTGTATTTCTTCATTACTCTTTGTTAGAACTCAAAACAGAAAGTATATTTCTTCTAGATCTTAGGCATTGCACTATGTCAGAATACTTTGGGTTGCAAGTGACAGAACTTGAACTCTCCAAAAGATGTATTAGCTCACATAACTGAGAAGTTCAAGAGTAGATCTTAAGACTGCATTAAAAAAAAAAAAGCACCCAGAGGCTCAAAGACCACTATTAGGACTTTCTCCACTCTTGGTTTGCATTGCTTTATTCTTCAAAGAGATTCTTTCCTAGTGGCAGGAGGCAAATGCCTTCAGAGGCTTCATACTCACACATCCTTCCAGTTAAGAAGAACAAACTGAGGGTTTATGGGGGGTGGGAGGGAGGGGTGGGTGGGTGATGGGTATTGAGGGCACCTGTTGGGATGAGCACTGGGTGTTGTATGGAAACCAATTTGACAATAAATTTCATAAAAAAAAAAAAAAAAAAAAGAATTGCAGTTGAAGAAAGAAATCACTCCGCCAATGTCCATGTCTCAACTTCAGGTCCTGTGTGCCTACCCCTGTCATCGGCAGCCCCCACACTAACACAGAGTTGAGGAAGAGTTTCCCAAAGGAATCTGAAGAAAGAAGGTAGGAAATTACCTACCTTACAAAATAACAAACTCCCATAGTTTACCCACCTTCTAGTGAAGCCACTTTAAAAAAAAAATTTTTTTTTTCAACGTTTATTTATTTTTGGGACAGAGAGAGACAGAGCATGAACGGGGGAGGGGCAGAGAGAGAGGGAGACACAGAATCGGAAACAGGCTCCAGGCTCTGAGCCATCAGCCCAGAGCCTGACGCGGGGCTCGAACTCACGGACCGCGAGATCGTGACCTGGCTGAAGTCGGACGCTTAACCGACTGCGCCACCCAGGCGCCCCTGAAGCCACTTTTTAAAAACTTCTAGATAAACATCAATATTTCTGTTCAACTCCATTAACATAGTTTAGGGGTGCCTGGGTGGCTTGGGTTAAGCATCTGGTTCTTGATTGTGGCTCAAGTCATGATCTCATGGTTGTGAGATCACTGCGTTGGGCTCCAAGCTGAGTGTGGAGCCTGCTTGGGATTCTCTCTCCCTCCCTTCTCTCTCTGCCCCTTTCCTACTCATGCTGTCGCTTCCTCAAAATAAATAAAATACAATACAAAAACATAAAATAGTTTAAATCATTTCATGTACTGCATATTTGTCATCTTTCAGCTGCCCACTCTGTTTTATTTTTGAGAATGCGAGAGTGAGAGTGGAGGAGGGGCAAAGAGAAAGAGAGAGAGAGAAAAAAAGAGAGTGAGAGAGAAGGAATCTTAAACAGTCTCCATAGCCAGCCAAAGCCTAAACACAGGGCTCAGTCTCACGACCAAGTGTCAGAAGCTTAACCAACTGAGCTGCCCAACATTCGAACCCTTTTCTTTTGTTTGCCACTGTGGAAGCATCAGTGGGCAGGCCACAACTCTCACAGAAAGGTGAAAAATACCAATGCTTATTTTAAACTCTCCTAATTAAGGTTTTGGCAGGCAGTGTAAGTTTGGCCATCTTCCTGGGGCTTTCAATGTAATCATGGGCAGTGAAGCAGTAGGAATAGTTAGAATCCATTCTAATGGCAGCAGGAACATCCAAGGCCCAGTAACACCCAGGTAGCAGCAGGGCATTGGTACCCTAATTTATTCCAGTGTCATGACAACACCTGTGATTTTAACCACTCAGCTCTCCATGGAGCTCATTCTGTGAGCCTGGATTTCTAGTCTTCCTATTGATTGTGTGAGCTGTTCACATGGGTGAAAACCGTTAACTAATCTACAGACGTTATCAGATTTCACTAGTTTTCCCACTCATGTACTTTTCCTGGTCGAAGATCCAATTCAGAATCCCCATATTACACTTAGTTGTCATGTCTCCTTAGATTTCTCCAATCTATGGCAATTTCTCAGTTTTCATTATTCAATGCCCTTGACCTTTTTATTTGTATTTTTTTTAAGTTTATTTATTTTGAGAGAGACAGCATGAGAAGGGGAGGGCGAGGGAGAGAGGGAGAGAGAGAATTCCAGGCAGGTTCTGCATTGTCAGTTTGGAGCCAGAAGTGGGGCTTGAACCCATGAACCGTGAGATCATGACCTGAGCTGAAATTGAGAACTGGATGCTTAACCCACTAAGCCACCCAGGTGCCCCTCAATGCCCTGACCTTTTTAAAAAGTCATTGGCCTGTTACATGTAGAATGTCCCTTAGTTTCAGTTTTTCTGGTATTTTCTCATGATCAGATTATGTATTTTTGGTGAGATTATCACAGAACTGATGTGCTCTTATTAGTGCATTACATCAGGGTATTGATATATTTTATTGGTGACATTAAATTTGATCACTTAAAGTGGTGTTTACCAGGTTTTTCTACTGCAAAGTTACAATCGTTCTATTTGTGGTTAAAAAGTATCTTGTGGGGCAATTCTTAGAGGCCATTCTAATATGCTGCTTATATGCTGCTTATACTGACATCTGTTAATTTTATCCGGAGATGGAATTATCTAGTATTCTTTACATGTTCCAGTGTGTTTTTTCCACACCCCCAAGCAATTCTCCCAATTCTCAGTAAACCAACTAGGTGTTTCACAAATTTAACTCAGTTTTGACACCTTCTCTCTGGAGATAGCTTCAGATCCCACAGGTTGAGAGCTCAATCTCAGAAGACTGGCCCTATTTCAGACACCAACCTGAAGTTCAGGTTGTTACCTGTGCTTTTGACTCTTTGGCTATAAATTGGAGGTTCCCACAACCCACTCCTCAGATTTGACTAATTTGCTCAGGTAGCTCACAGAACTCAGAGGAACATTTACTTGCATTTACCAGCTTCTTATAAAAGATATTATGAAGATAGAGATGAAGAAGAGGTACACAAAGCAAGGTCCAAAAGTGTCCCTAGTGTAGGAGCTTCTGTCCCTGTGGAACTGGGTGTGCCAACCATCCTGCCATGTGGGTTTAACAACCTCAAAGCTCATCAAGCCCTCACTGAAGAGTTGTTCTAGATCTCTACTCTCCAGCTTTCACCCTGCTTCCCCTTCCCAGAGGTTGTAAGTGGGGTTGAAAGTCCCAACCCTCTAATCACTTGGTCTTTCTGATGACCAGTTCCATCCAGATGCTCTCTAGGAGCCCCACCCTGGGTCACCTCATTAGCATAAACTCGGATGTGCTCTAAAGGGGTTCCTTACGAATGACAAAAGATACTCATATCACTCAGGAAATTCCAAGAGTTTTTGGAGCTTTGTGTCAGAAACCAGGGAGAAAGATCGAATATATTTCTTCTTATACCACAGTTTATTGAGTGCAGGAGACAATTATGTACTCTGATTAGAAACAAAGATTTTGTAAAGGTGAACCTGATTAGAAATTCTTTTTATCAGTAAGTTAAAGATATGGCTGAGATGTTTGCAAAAGTCACAGGAAAAATTGTGTGCAAATGTTAAATTATTTGTGGCATTTTCTACTGCTGCTGAGAAGAGCATAGATGTACAATCCAGTTATCTCTATTTGTGGGGTCAGTATGATTCTTGATGGGAGCAAGGAACTTCTGTGTTGACTCTTACTTCTAATCCCACTTTTTTGTTTGTGCAGAGTAAACCTGGGCCCACAGCAAAGGATGGGGAAAGCTGTGTAAACAAGGAACTACAATTCCGTCAATCCCCAGCCATCTTACACTTGACAGGAAGATAATAAGCAACTACATTTTCTCCATGCAAAAACCCTTCCAGGTTGTGAGTGCCATAAATATAATGGGTAAGTTAGTATGGATACATAGCACTTAATTACCTTATCTGATTAAAAAGAGTACAAACCACTCTCAAACAACATCCCTAGACGTTTTCCCAAGGTAGAGCTAGCCAGACGGTGAGTTACTTTGCCTGTGATTGTCATGTACTTCATGTGCATGAGTTTGGTGTTTTGTTTTTGTTTTCATTATAATACCACTTTCATTGGTGAGGTTCCCATTGCCAGGACAACTAAGAGCAGTCATGAGGTTAATCTTTACCAAAACCATAATCCTTGGCAGGTAGTATTCTTAATTTTCTTACTCCTTGGGTTGAAAAAATGCAAAACACTCTTTACTTCTCTTGGATCTCCTATTTTGTCTAACTTTCCTCAAAAGTTTCTATGTATATACTTCTTGAATTTACTAATCAAACTCATTTTATTGCTACTAACTTTGATAAAAAACAATCTTTAATACACTACATACCCTTAGGGCGCCTGGGTGGCTCAGTCGGTTAGGCGGCTGACTTCGGCTCAGGTCATGATCTCGCGGTCCGTGAGTTCGAGCCCCGCGTCGGGCTCTGTGCTGACAGCTCAGAGCCTGGAGCCTGTTTCAGATTCTGTGTCTCCCTCTCTCTTACCCTCCCCCGTTCATTCTCTGTCTCTCTCTGTCTCAAAAATAAATAAACGTTAAAAAAATTTATTAATAAAAATAGAACTTTACTCAGTGTTTTGGACAGTAAAGTAGCACGTAAATTATTTTTGTGTTTGGGAAAGACATGAAAATCTTCAGGTAGGAACTTCTAGATTAAGATAGGCAAATGAATCACTGTCCCCCAATTCCTAACATAATAATCAACAACTACAACAACAGGAATAATAAAAAAATAACCCACCATCAGCAACTACAGAGAAGGGCCATTAGCTTCAAACACTGGCCGCCAATAAAAGAAAGAGAAAAATTCTGAGCATAGCATAGAGCAATAGTTAGTAAGATTTAATAATAAAGAAAAAGAATTCTTTAGGCTTTCAGCCCCAAATAGAAAATTACCTACAATCGAGGGGGAAACTCTACAGTACAGGTGGGGGTGGAATGGAACTGAGAACTTAATGAACCAGATCCACAATACTATAGGTTGTTGTGCTGCACAATATGTTTGGTGCTTAGTCAACCACGGTTTTGTAGAGAATTTTTCCAACCAGGAAAATTGATTTGTGCAAATCATCCACAAAATTCTTGGCTCAGATCACTAGTGAAGATTGCTTTAAGGACAGCCTTTTGGGCCGATACTACATCTAAATGCTCTGAAAATTTCTCTGGAAAAACATTCCCTAGTAGTTACTCAGACATATTGTTTACTTTACTCAATCCTAGAGAAATTTTATCTTTGCAAGTTTGATAAGAAGTAATCTAGTCCCCTTACTTAGGCTAAAATGTATTTCCAGAAAAGCAAGTGGTGGCCAGCATGACACTTCTAACAATGGGGAGTTAAAGACTAGATTGCAATGTTTACATGATTTCAAACTTTATGAACATGAAATAATTGTGCAGTTAGTTTTCTCAATTTTGATAATGAGAATGAATTGTTATAAATGGAATTTAGTGAATTGAAAAGTAAAGTTTCATTGAAATACCAGAATTTTATAGACATTGCAGGAGTAGTATGTAAAAACTGCAAAGATTTTATCCATAATTAGTTCCTATGTTTGTGAACACATTTTTTTTTTTTTTTTGGCCACAATACTAATTAAAAAATGTAGTTCCTAGAATTCAAGTCTATATTTCATGCTGCGCATCACAACTCCAGCCTTATATTAACATCTTGCTGTAGGGGCGCCTGGGTGATTCAGTCGGTTGAGCATCTGACTCTTGATTTTGGCTCAGGATCATGTTCCCAGGGTCATGGGATCAAGCCCTGCACTGGGCTCTGTGCTGAGTGTGGAGCCTCCTTGGGATTCTCTCTCTCTCTCTCTCTCTCTCTCTCTCTCTCTCTCTCTCTCTCCCCCTCTCCCTGGCTCATGCACATGCAATCTCTCTCTCTAAAATAAAAAACAAAACAACAACAAAAAACACATCTTTCTGTGGAAGAAAAAGGTGTCAGGTGTCAGTTTCAAACCAGATGAGTAATCATAAAAGACCAGCATTGGTGATACATTACGAATCTGCAACAGCCTCAGGCCTGAAGTTAAGAGGTGGGAGTTCGTGAGAATCCAGAAAGTTTTAGGAGAGTGCAAGAGGAGCTGGGGCCCTTGTAAAGGAATACAGTTACTACTAAAGCCTAAATTTTATTCATTCTTACTCTCTTTGATATACTGCAGTGTCTTCCATTGGCTAACCCAACTGCCAGATAGAACAAGAACCCTGGTTGATGTTGTCCATGAGTCATTCTCTAGAGTCACAAATCAGCAAAATGGTGCAAAGTAGATATGGGAGGGCAAATGGAAACTAGCACATTTTATTTCAGTGAAAGTGCAGTTGATTATATTTCTGGCTGTGAATTTTTCTTATATCTCATCTCCTTCATATTTGGCAGGTCCCTGAAGTCTTCTAAGTTTGTAATTCCTAGAGGAAATAATTTCATAGATCTTGGGATTGGTTCTGATACTGCTTTCTTTGTTATATGATATGTTCAATTGAAGATTTTATAACTGTATATAATTGAGGTTTTGGCCTCCCAGATGGTGAGGTATACATCTTTTATAAGTGCAAAAGAACAATAAGGGTATAATGTCATGAAATAGAAGTGATCTATTATGTGGGAGGACAGCTCTTTGATTTATATTACTCTTTTTGTTACTTGTGTATCCTCTATTCTTTGCTATAACATTATTCATGTGTTTACCTCTTTAATATATAGGCCATTTAGCTGTGGTAAGCTTGATAACACATGCAAATGAATAAGTGATAAATATCAAAGGAATAGTATCAGTGTTTAAAAACTTGAAACAGTTCCATGATACTGGGAACTCTTCATTGTTGAAGTCTGTTGTAGCTACCCTTTAAATCTTTGATAATGTCAGTATTGGTCAGTTAATGCTTAAGTCTAAAGAGAATAAATAAGTATTTAAAGTATGTAGTAACAAAAAAGGATGATGATTTTATAACTTAACATTCTCATAATTATTCTTTTTGAGAGTTAATAGTCCAACCTGCTCATGTTTGGACTTTAGTCTTAGTTTCTATTTATAGATGTTTTAGATCTGTTTCCACAGATATACTCCTACCTTCATTAAACATAATAATAATATAACATCAGACCTTGGCTATAAGCAACGTTCAAGGTGATATCCTCTGTACAAGATACATGCCACACACTTCCTTCAGCTACGTTTTTCTGAAATTGTAAATCATGCACAACTGTCGCCCAGTCAGCATAAATCATTGAAGATAAAATTTTATTTATTCTAATTACTAAATCAGGAAAGTATATCAACATATTCAGTAAAAGTTTTCCAAAAATGTAAAAAAAAAACCTCTTCTGATTGACTGCTAGCTAATAAAAAATAATGTAGCCATTCAATCATTTCACAGCATTCTTGTCTATGAGTTCCATGTGTTATTCTAGATTAGTTTTCTTTTTCAAGTTTTTGTACTTGCACACTTGCATCTTTGTTACTAAGTTAGCCTTTTTTGTTCTTGGAGAATGGGAAGTTTGACAAACTTAGTGTGCTGTGGGCTGTAAACTATAGTATTAAATTGTTACAATTATGTGAGATCTATATGTTGTATTTTTACTTTCATGTATATGTCTATGAATATGTGGTATGTCCATGTGAAATTTATAGATGTACACTGTGTTGCTTAAAAACTCCAAAGGTGGCAATTTAAAGACTATTTCATTGCAAATAATGGCTTACTGCCTAAAACTGAACAGAGTCCTTCGCAAGGTAAATTAACCAGGGAAATATGCCAATTTTGACTTCATTTCCATCCTGTTGAATGACTGCATTCATTCTCTTTAGATTTAAAGCTCTTCAATCTACTGTTCCTCAACACTCTTTATAGAATTCCAGCTTGCTTTTCACCTTTTAACAGTTTAACATAGATGGCTGGATCAAGTCCATTGTTCCAATTGTATGTAGCTTAAAAAGCTCTGCAGTATTTTACTCTTTCCATTGTATCTGGCTTCCCTGAGTGCTCTGCTCACTGCATTTTACTCCTACTCTCCCTGTTTTCTAAACCCATTTATGCCTATTCTTTCTCAAGACACTTGTTCGTCTGGGAGCTCAAATTGACTTCTCCGCATTCTATTTCCTTAACTAAAAATGCACCATTAAGGTTGATTGAACTCTTTTAAAGCACTTCATAAAAAAAAAAAAAAAAGAAAGAAAGACCATAAGAAAGTAGGCTACCAGTGTTTGTAAATACCTGTTCTCAGCCAAATTGATGGGAAGAAATAAGAAATAATTGGAAACTTAAAAATGTTATTGATATATTTTTTTATAGATTAGTCTCTTTTGGTTGTTCTTCGAGAAACATACTGGCAGAACATTTTGAGGAAAGGGGGCATTATGTTATAATTAAAGATGGATCAAATAGTACAGCCAAACTGTTAAAATCATCTGAAACATTTTCTAGAAAAAATGTTTTAAAATAAGCAAGTTGTAAAACATGCAGATCCCTGATTAAAATCTACAGTTTTTAAACCATATGATCTTATTTTTTTTTCTATTTAAAATATAGATACTGTTACTTAAAAATAGATGTAACCATAAATGGTTTACAAAAATAGGAAGATCATCACTAACCTTTTTTTCTCTTTGTAATGTTTAAAAATGTAACTCTACTGGTATGAAATATATTTAAACATTTGTAAGTTAATTAACAGAATTTTATTCAGAGCCTATGGGAACACTCTTATTTTAAATGATACAATATAAGGAAACATCTATTCTAATTTTAAACTTAGCATTTCAGAATCACATGTATTTTATATGGAAAATGATGATATTGATGAGTTGGCCTTTGATTTACTTAAGAGACCATATAGTTAAGGTATGGTCTAATACATAAAACATAAGTGATAAATAATGTGGTTTCAGATAATTACCACTTTCAAAGCTACTTCTGAGTTCCTTAGAATATACTATTCTATTTTGAGGTTACAGCATTTCATGTTTTGGCTATAAAATCATTCATTTTATCTTAATTATAAGGAAAAATCATCACCAAAACAAAATTTAAAGATAAAAAATGCACAGATTTGGTCTGAGAAATGTCTTTTCAGTAGTTTACAAAGTATTTTTATTCACAAATTAAAGACAAAGAATAATAAAGAATATTATAATTCATATTCTTATAAGATAAAAACTTCCAGAAATAAAATATTACTAATAAAATAACTGTGTGCTTCTTGCTGACCTAGTTCTAATAAAAGGCAGCTGTGAGCTAAAATTGCAATTTTTATACTTTTTTCTTTAAAAATATTTCAACTGAGGTGCCTGGCTGGATCAGTGGGTAGAATATGTGACTCTTGATCTAGGGGTTGTAAGTTAGAGCCCCACGTTGGGTGTAGAGATTACTTTAAAAAAATCTTTAAAAATATTTTATTAGTGAAGGTAAATGCAGAGAGATGAATAAGAAGAGTAGTTAAGCACTTGGAGGTCATCCAGAAGCTCTAAGTATTATAGTAAGAGGAATAAAAAAAACCCAGCCAGTTTCTTTCTCATAAAAAGAACTGATTTGATCAGATTCATTGAATAACCAACAGAACTTGGCCGTAAGTGCTTGCTTCTACTCTTATAGAACTGTAAATAATTTACTTCTTTTTATGTAGGTAACATTTAATTGAAGTTAAGAGCCCATAGCATGACTAACAAACAGTAAGATCTAATGTTTAAAAACATTAAACAGTTTTTATAATGTATGAAATATTATGAATAAAGAGTGAAATGGCAATGGCATGTTACTTAAATGCAAGAATTATTTTAAAACTGGCCATGAGTGCCTGCAAACATACACACAGTGCATACTAAATATTCTAGGCAAAAATATGTGCATGACCATAGTTAATTTTGTGTCAACAATCAGAGAAGTCTAGAACAATACAAAAAGAAGTAAATAATAAAGTTCTTATTGGATAATTACTTTATTATGGTCAATCTTCATATACAGAAATCAGAAGATCACTCTGACATCATCTATATTCAGTTCAGCGTTACAGGCTCCTAACCTATAAAGTGCCCTAACTTTAGTTTTCAAGGTTGTTTGTGGAATTGTTTTTTAATTTAAAACAAGTCTATATTCATGCATATGACTGCATGCAAAATAAATCTGTCAGGACATTTGCTGGGGGCAAAGAACTAATTTTACTGTTGAAATTATGCATTTTCCTTAAGCTAAATATACTGGAAGAGGATGAATAGTTTATAGCTTTTACATACATTAGGGCTCTACTACTGCTGATTACATATTAGTAATAATTTAATGTCAGTTCACTTGTAGTAATTGAAAAAGTAATGAATTTGGAGTGGAAAAAACCTAGGATTTGGTATGATATCTACTCTTTTCCTTGAGCCAGTTTCTTTATCTATAAATGGAGACAATAAATGTCTTATCTACTTCATAGAGTGGTATTAGGATAAACTACGTAAAATATGGGCTAGTAGTTTGTAAGTTTAAAGCACTATTTGCCTGTTTTGTTGTAATGAGTTGTGAGGTATGTTACAAATAGTTTGTAACTATAACTTAAAATTGCTCAGTTTGTGAATTACTTACTTAAATAATTTAGGGCATATCTAAAGTCACTCCTAGGAGTGCCTGGGTAGTTCAATCAGCTGGGCATCAACTCAGCTCAGGTCATGATCTTGTGGTCCGTGGGTTCAAGCCCCGCATCAGGCTCTGTGCTGGCAGCTCAGAGCCTGGAGCCTGTATCTGATTCTTTGTCTCCCCCTCTCTCTCTGCCCTTCTCCCACTCCTGCTCTGTCTCTCTCAAAAATAAATAATAAAAAAAAACATTAAAAAAACATTAAAAAAATAAAGTCATTCCTATAAAAACATCTCTCATGTTCAATTACATTTTTTTGTTTTGTTGAACAGGAAAGGGATGCAGTTATAGCTATTATTTTATGAACTGCACATAACCAACAGTTTAACCTATCTAGGCATTTTCAGGGGATTATGTTGTATATCATGTCAGTGTCATCTGCCATCATGGCAGAAAAAAATTCAGAACTGTGCAAATTACCTTAGTAATGATCTTCCTCATTGCTTTTATATGAAATAATTTATCACATTTTCCCATTTTTAAAATGTTTTTATTTATTGAGAGAGAGAGAGAGAGAGAGAGAGAGACAGAGCGCACGCGTGAGTGGGGGGAGGGAGAGGGAGACAGAGAGAGGGAGACACAGAATCTGAAGCAGGCCCCAGGCTCTGAGCTGTCAGCACAGAGCCCAACATGGGGTTGAACCTATGAACTGTGAGATCATGACCTGAGCTGAAGATGGACACTTAACCGACTGAGCCACCCAGGTGCCCCGATCATGTTTTATGTTAAAATGTTCTAAAGGTTGGATCTGTGTCTATTTTCTGTATGTCACCTAATAATGCCTAAATACATGTTAATATTTTTTAATGTTATTATCAAATTATGTATTATAAATTCATTTACTTCTTTCAGGAAATTCAGATGTAATTAAAAATTTATAATAGAAATGATATCTCAAAATTTAACAATGTGTAGTACATAAAAATCAAATGATCATCTCAAGTATATTCCAAATGGATAGGAAAAATGGTTGGAGAAAATATGCTAAATGTTAAGTGGATGCTGAATAATGAGTTATGTTTTCCTGCTTTATACTTTTCTAATTCTTGTAAATTCTTTTTGTCTAGTGAAAGCCAGTTGCACTTATTTTTCCCACCAGATTTATTATTTGAAAAGGCAATTTTCATTATAAAAGTAACATATATTCAGTATTTCATTTATACATTATCATCAAAGAAAAAAAGCTGGCGATGCCAAGTTAGTAACAAAGAATGAAGAGCAGACACTCATCCAAACACTGTAAGGGAAGCAGTTGTTAAAACTAAAGGGCAAGAAAGACATCTTCTGGACATCATAAGAACTGCAGAGTTGTTTTTTAAACAAAGGATCTTATTTTCAGCTAAGAATAACAGTTGTTTAAAAACCACACATTAAAAAGTATAAAATCAATCTGTATTGGGTTTGAAATTTTAAGCATTACATGATTAAATCATAAGCATATATAGCATTTGAAGAAGAAAAGATACAATATTGCTGCAAACACATTGGAATTAGTTTCCAAAATATCTTTAAGCCTATTTCCAGGTAGATTAAAAAATACAAATATTTTAGTAAAAATTTATTTTCATGTAAGGAACATCTAAAATAGTATGAAAACTACATGCAGTGTTGAACCAATACTTGGAAAATTTTAGTAGAATAATTCATGAATTGTAGAGCCCATTTATATCAAAATATGATTGGCAATTTAGTCATTAATTTAAAGAGCTGTATCTAATAAAACAATCAAATTCAAAACCATATTTGATTTATTTGTGATGTGCCCTAGTACTATGCAGTGTAAAATTTTAGAAAAATTGTTTCCAGTGAAATAAATTATTAAGGATCTCAAATTTAAAAGTGTCCACTCAGTTTGAACATATGTTCTTTTTAGCCTCAAACTGCTTGTACACTATGGGTACAATTAACACATTTTGTATTTGAAATAGTGCTTTTTTATTCTTAGAGCACGAATGCCTGGTTGCACCTGCAATTAGCCACCTTCAGGAAGTACTACTGATGCCCATAATTTGCATCTCTAAACAATTCTTAGGACAAATCTGGCTTAAGTGTACTTTTCCCCCAATTTTAGTCCTAAAAAACTAGTTTGTAATTCAATGAGCAAAGCTCAACTTGCTTTAGTAATAGCTGTGTTTGGTAAGAAATGTATACTTTAGTTTTTGTTAACTCCAAATGAACAGATATTCAACAAATAAAATATGCATATTTACTAGAATTACCTTTTCTTAGTATCTTCATATGACAGGCCACAATAAGAGTTTGTAACTAAATGCTTCCAATATCAGCACTAAATACTTGATTCTCTGGACTTTGTTTTACGCTACTTCTATCTTTTCAAATTGGAGGATATAATGGTTCATGATTTTTTTAATATAGCAATTCAAATGAGTAATTAAGATAATCATAAAGAAAGTTTAAGAGAGGTGATATTAAAGTAAAATTCCACCAGGGTGACAGAAATTATCATCATATGGAACTGAAGTGCTTCAGTAAAATAAGTAACATGATTATCTTATATATTATATTTCCACCAACACTGTCTGCTAATTTTGGTACAACTACTAAACAGAAATAGGTTTCTTGGTGTATATTCATTTCTCTTTAGGCAGTTACATTCGATTTGATCTTGGAAAGTGGCTGCCAGGAGTTCTGTCAGAAATAAGATATTTATAAGTCAAATAATATGACTTATTTTCCTAATGGATCAGCTGCTTTAAGGTCATTCTGCAGTAAATAATTTCTGTAATTTATATGTGTTCAATTCCAAAAAGACAGTGCAGTAGAGAAAATGATCCTATTTTTGGACATTTAAAAATCAGGTTATCCTGAGGACTGATAATAGGAAGGAAGTCAGTACATCAAGAGCCAGGCCTACACTAGATCTGCTGTTGAGTAGGTCACTAATAGATGAATTAGAGCTTGGCTCCAAAGAAGCTGGGGGACAGGTAATAACTGGAAATCTAGGCAGACAGGTGTTGAACAGAGTGGATTCTTAATGAGAAGTAGCAGGTTCTTAGGCACTGAGCTGGCCTCCAGGGAGAGGGTCCAGACTGGAGGAGAGGCAAGTCGGAACTACAAGAAGAGGTTTGAAGAATCGACAAAATTCTTGGTGTTTCGTGATTTCAGAGTTGAATTTATCTTGTTGTTCAAAATGTAAGTGAATCATGTTGCACATTTAGTGAGAAGTGACTTCAGAGAGAACATAATTACAAGTGTTTATTTCAGTGTTCCCTCATGTAAGCATTAGGTGAGCACTATTCTACCTTGATAGCCATTTCTAAGTCTTTTTGAATTATGAAGTAAATATACTGGACTTTGGGAAAGGTTTTGTGAATGTGGGAGAAGCCTTATGCTATCTGACAGCTTCTCCCTGCTCTCAGTAAATAAATAATAGTATACAATAATGTTTTCTATTTTTATACATGACTAGCAAATTTGGGGAGTTTTTTTTTTTTTTTTAATGATGAGAAATGATGTTAAAACACAGAATAGTTTTACCTTCCCTCATCTGGGTTGCTCTGGTACATTTGTGTAGTTGGAGATGTCATATTCTGATGTGATAAAAGAGACGGAGAGGGATGTATTCCTCTGAGTTGCCGAAAAGCTATTTCTGCATGGATGCTCCGAGGATTATTTGTCAGAGTCCCTGCATTCTTGTTTTTTTTGTCTGAAATTAGGAATTGTGAAAGAATGAGAAGCAGTAAGTAATGAAATGAATTAAGTAATAAAGCTTGGCTGCCCTTGAGCTGAATGTATCCTGTACATATTTCATAACATGAATTTAAAATTTTAAATAAAATTATGGAATTGGAATATATGTCTAGCACTCAGTGCTGCTTAAATGTCTGAGTTAGTGAATCTATTTGATTCTTTCTAGGTAATTTTTAAAAATATAAATATCTAGAGCTGTGTGCTGTAATAAATGTACAGACAAAGTGACCATAATTTTTCAAAATAAAAATTGGGGCAACATAGTCAGAAGATAGGAGAGAAATTATAAGACTTTTTAAGAAAAACCTCAAATATAGTCACAGACAAATTTTGAGACAGATCTGAGGACGTTATGGAGATGAATTCAGGATTGAACTAGTGCCAGGAAAAAAAAAAAGATATTGATGCCATTCCCGAAGAGGACATTGTACTGTTAAGGAGGCTAAAAAATTGGTATGTCCTATTTTACTAATAGTTATATCTATCAGATAGAAGCATAAAAGTTCTCACCGTGACTAAAATCTTAAAGCCATTTAGTATGTAGAAGTATGAAAAATAAGTTAAAAAATAACATCTTAACAAAGTAAATGATTTGGGGTTTCTTTTAACTGAGTTTCTTCTTGAAATAATCACACAGAACAATATACTATTCTTGGTAGGCTCTTAGATCATTTTATAAATTCATGATGTTCAATTTTATTGCCACCAGTGGTCCCAAGCAAAGTGGAATGTTACAGGGAATGGAAGAGGTGAGCCCTGAGAGGAGTGGCTATCCCCACTTTCACCAACAAGATAGCCAGTGAAGATACGGAATTAGGGAATAGGTTTGATCTAAGCGTGAATTAAAATGTGTGTAATAGAAGGATACATTTCCATGCCCTGTCCTTTTAATATACTCCCTCCTTTCGAGCTGTACCTCTTGAAACTTTTCTCTAGTATTAGCTGCATGCTTTACTTGTGGTTTCAAGGATAAAATCCGATCTTCTCTTTGTACCCCAAGAATCTGTTGTCACAGATATTTTTAAACCTCTGATTTCTACTTTTAGCAGGATGTACAAAAGAATTGGTTTTAGCAGTTATATGCTATGAAATACATAAAATGAAACAAAGCCTTTGAAAATACATAATTCAGAAAATAATTGTGCAAGTATCACAAAGTTCACATTACAAGCAAATGTTTAGTTACAAAATATTAGTAGTTGAACAAAACTCCCCAAAACTATAGACTCTAAAGTCAGAATGGCCACATGAAACTTGAACAAACATGCAATTTTAGGAAATGTAAATTTAAAAATGCAATTTTAAGTAGTATTAGAAGTCAAAGTGAGATTTTTGTTTCAAATGAAGTGTTTGTTTGCTTTTACGTTCATTCTGAAACTTTTTGTCAAAATACCTTCAGCTTCAGGAGTTAAAGTGAAGTCAGATCCCAAGTAATGGCTAAATCCACTAGGCAGAATTACATTTGTTATCTTCATGGGAGGAGCTTTCACTTGGCCAAATGACCCACCATCCATTGGACAGTTGGTAACAGGAATGAGCTACATAATAAAATAAAACCAGTTAAGAATGTCTCATTTCCAAAACTCAGATCAATACATTTAGTCCTTACTGCAAGCCCCACTTGATAATTTAAAAATTTTTAGGTCAGGAGTCATATGCCTAAACTGAGTTGGTATGAGGCAGAAACTGAAACAGTCTTTTGAACCCTTAACCTCTCTCAGAACCTTATGTTCTGTCTTTTCAGATTGTACTGTACTCATCACTAGTATGACGGCATCTCCCTCTCTCCATAGGATCTCAATGAGGTAAGTGTAGAATTAAGAAAATGAGAATTAAACTTTTTCTCCTTTGTAACATTTCTTTTTTTTCTTTTTCTTCTTTTCTCTTCTCTTTCTTTTCTTTTCTTTTTTTTCTTTTCTTTTCTTTTCTTTTTTCTTCTCTTTTCTTTTTTACTGAGCAGGAATTTCTAGATAGTAAGCATTATATCTTCAACATCTTTATAATCCTCATATTACCTCATCAGGTGCCTTGCAGTTAATTAGTTTTTCAAAAACAAGTAAATAAATGGGGACTAAGAAAAGCATCTTATAACAATCACTTAATGAATGTGCTAACTCTCTAAATGGTGTTTACATTTTAAGTTAGTTGAGGATTAAGAGGCTTTTAAAAGAATTTCAGGAATCAGCAAACAGAGGAGACAAGTATTTTAGGCTGGAGACTCTTGGCTTCCCTAGAAATTTATGCTTGCTCTGTCTTAAGACTGACCTTGTTTATACTTTTAAAAATATGAATTCTGAATATATGAGTCAACTTACCTAGAAATATAAGTGTTTGCCATTAGTGTAAAATGGCCAATTACCCCGTTTTAATAAGTGTCAACAAGAATGCAGCTTTGTAATGAGCACTAAAGTATCAGGCTTTTTACTAAAGATGCTCAGTCCCAAATTCCCTAACTAATTCCTTTTTAGAGTTTCTTCCCATCACTAATCTAGAATATTGTCAAATTTTCTTCTGAAACCAAAAGGACCAAAATGTTTTGGTTTAAAGGACAACTTTAGAGTTAATTATCTTTACCTGCTCTTAAAAAAGAAAGAACAGCAGTAACTGAAAGAAAAATGAAGTAGACTGAAGTGATAAACTTGAAAAAGGATTGTTTTTGTGTCTTCTGAATAGCTAAAAGAAATGATGGCTCAATATTATCCTAGCCATGAAAATAAACATTGTTATTGAATCTTAAAATAGATTTCTCTGGGCCACTTGGCTGGCTCAGTTGGAAGAGCATGTGACTCTTGATCTTGGGGTCATGAGTTCAGGCCCTACATTGGCTGTAGAGATTAATTAAAAATAAATAAATACGGGTACCTGGGTGGCTTGGTCGGTTAAGCGTTGACTTTGGCTCAGGTCTCAATCTCACCATTTGTGGGTTCGAGCCCCGTGTCTGGCTCTGTGCTGACAGCTCAGAGCCTGGAATCTGCTTTGGATTCTGCCTTCTCTCTCTGCCCCTCCCCCACGTGTGTGTGTGTGTGTGTGTGTGTGTGTGTGTGTGTGCTGTCTCTCTCAAAAATAAACGTTATAAAATTTTAAATATCTAAAAAAGGATTTCTCTAAAATAAAGACTTTGGATATCCTCCTTATTTTATTAACCATGTATAGACAAATCAAAAAATAATTTTTAATAAAATGCTTACATATAGAGTAAGTGGAAAAATAATTAAGTTTTTTTATATGGCACTGATTCAAATGGCAAGAATACATGTCTAGATTCACTCAAGGCATATTAACATATCATATATAGTAATGGGAAAAATCTGAGTTCACTATATGAGGAATAGAAAAGAATAACCAAGAAGCAAATCCTTTAGTAAAATACTTATCGACTAAAATTTGAGTTTGTGTATTTTTTCTGCTACATGAAACTAATAAAAAAAATATGGAAATTAGGATCTTTAAAGTTTCTCTAAGTGATTTCTTTATATGTAATTTGGTGAATTTATATGTAATTTTTCAAATTAGCCAACATTACCTTAAAATACAATTTATAAATTTTAATGTGACAGTTTTTATAGTTCTCTCACCTGGAGCCCTCACATATGTGGTATGGGAGGCAGAATAGTGCCCCTCCCCCAAAAAGATGTCCACATTGAATTTCCAAAACCTGTGAATATATTACCTTACATGACAAAAGGGACTTTGCAGACATAATTACATTGGATTTTGAGGTGAGGAAATGATCTTTGATTATCTAGGTGGTCTCAGTACAATCACAAGAGTCCTTATAAGAAGGAGGGGAGTCAGGAGGGTCAGAGATAGAGAAGATGTACAGATGGAATCAGAAGTGGAAGTGATGCTATTGCTGGAAGAGGACCGTGAGCCAAGGAATGCAGATAACTTCCAGAAGTTTGAAAAGGCAAAGAACAAATTCTCTCCTTGAGCTCCAGAAGAAATATAGGAGTCACTGCCTGTGTTTAGCCCTGTAAGACCAGTTTTTGGACTTCTGACCTCTAGAATTATAAGATAATAAATTTGTGTTGTTTCAAGCCACTAAATTTGAGTAATTTACTACAGCAGCAGTGGGAAACTTAAGTTTCCTTTAGTTTTCCACTTCTGGAAGTAAGAAATGACTTGCTCCAGGAATATAAAATAGAGAGGGGAAAGGAGCCTTAGATCACTGACCTAAATTTTATTTGATTATTTGCTCTCTTTTGAAAGACTAGGACCTGTGACAGTAATTTCAGTAGATCACATTAGATGGTGCTCTTTCTTAGTTAAGTCATACAAATTAGTAGCTAAGATTTGTTTTCACAAAGCATAATTTTTAGAATAATTTTTATAGATATAACCTACAAATGAACCACTTCCTTTGGCTATTGTAGTTAATACTTATTAACACTGTACAACTTTAAGTCTTGCAGGTCTCTGTGACTACTTTGACCTATAATAGAAGCTCCTTGGTTAACCAAAAAATGTCAAGGTTGATGAAAAAAATCAGGGAATAACTAAGAATTGTATATATAATTCATGTTTATTTTTTAGATTTATTTAAAAAAATTTTAAGTTAATTTTATTTATTTTGAGAGAGAGAGAGAGAGCAAGCGGGGGGGGGGGGAGGGGACAGAGAGAGAGGGAAATAGAATTCCAAACAGCCTCTCCACCATCAGCACAAAGCCCGATGCAGGGTTTCAATTCACAAACCATGAGATCATGACCTGAGCTGAAATCAAGAGTCAGATACTTAACTGACTAAGCCACCCAGGCACCCCTATTTTTTAGTCATAAAACATAAATGTACATGCGCTCATGAATCTTGTGATGGCTGAGGCCTTTTCTGTAAGAGTCCCTTGATTGGTATTTTATCTCATTGTTCTTAGATAAAGCTATCCTTAATGTTTTGCCTACAACTTCCAGTTTTGGTTTCTTTAAAGTAGTAAGAATTTAAAGACATGTGGAGAAAATTTGAACACAAGAATTTTTAAAATAATTTTCCCACATATTGTGTTTGAATTTTTATAATTTTCTCCCATTTTTTACAAGATTTTCCTCCTAACCTATTTGACACTATTTGTGCGTGTGTGTGTGTGTGTGTGTGTGTGTGTGTGTGTGTGATTGATCTTTATCCAGATTTTCCAAAGTACCCTATTTTGGTTATCATAGAAATATACAAATAGTAATTTAAAATTTGCATTTATAGCATATCTGCCTTTTTAAGATAAAAGAACTGACATATAAGTTTTTGACAAAACAGCCAGCTCTTGATAAATGTGTAAATCTGCTGAAGGCAGAAGTGGGCTGGAGAAGAGCCTTCTAATATCAAATTTCCAGTGTGCTCTGGGAATCGATTTATTTTACAGAAGGGATGGAGGGTTCTGGGTAATCCATTGATTAAGTAAAAGCATCTATGGTAATCTTCTTTTCTTTTCAATATGAGTTTCAAAAGTGTTATTTGTTAACTGACTGATGTCCTTGCTCTCTGGCTTTCACTTACTTTAGAGGTTCACTTACCTTCTTAACTGCCCCGCCCTAGTCTAGGTCTTCATAATCTCTAAAAGCCTCTTAACTGGTTTCCCTGCTTCCAGCGTCTTCTTTCTCAAATCTTGCAAAGGCACAGCTCTAATAAGGTTACTTCTTTGTTCAAAAACTATAGCTTTTCTGGGTTAAGTTTAGTCTTTGGAGGATGTTAATGAAGAATCCTGGTGGCCAAGGACAGAATTTCCTAATGGTATGCTTTGTGGCTTCTCTCTCTAAACTCTTTCATGTCATGGTCAGATACCTTTTTAGCGTTCATGGGTAAAAGGCACAATTATTCTGGCCGACAAGAAAGAAGCACACATCTCCCTTGTTAGATGAACTACATAGTCCAGAGTGTTGAGGTCAGAATTCCTTCCTTCCCTTCCTATCTGCTAAACTGAAAGAGTTTGTTAGTTTCTGTTTATAGAAGTGATATGTTATAGTTTCTTACCTTCTAGCATTATCTCACAAATTGAGCAAGAGGTACACAGATTTTATTTTATTTTATTTTTAATATTTATTTATTTTTAAGAGAGAAAGCAGGGAGGGGCAGAGAGAGAGGGAGACAGAGGATCTGAAGCAGGCTTCTTGCTGTCAGCACAAAGTCCGACGTGGGCTTAAAGTCACAAACTGTGAGATCATGACCTGAGCCGAAATCAAGAGTTGGGCACTTAACCAACTGAGCCATCCAGGCACCCCAAGATTTTAAATAATTTTCTTTATATCAAACTACATTATTAGAAAAAGGAGCTTCCCTGGAATTTGCATGTATGTATATGCTCTATTCACCAGATCAAGATGCTTTTGATAGTAATCACTAAAATAGATACTAAGATAGTCTACCAGAACATCACAGCCCAGATTTACCCAGTAAATTGGTTTTAATTTGTTAATAATGATATATTTTAAAAGGAAAAGTATAAATAATAGAAGTATTACCGAAGTTTTCTTTGCTTGTAGTTCAGAGAATTGAAATTCAGCTTTTGCCCTATCATCTGAATTCACAGGAATTCCATCTAACATCTGTAAGTTAGGCAGCCGAAATATGAGCATGTGGCGATGTAGTGTTTTTCTGCAAATCTGAATAAAGTTAAAAATAACAATGTATTTCTTAAAAAAACTTTTATTTCAAAGATTAACTTTTATAGAGAAAGAAATTTAACCTGGGCACCAAAAGTGACAGATAATAGCTAATTTGTAGTGTTAGCTGATACAAATATGAGCTTTTTGAAAGATTTCTCAATTTCTTGTTATACTAAATGAAGATTAGAACTTTTTTGTTAACCAAGACTACCATTTAGACGTTTAGTCTCTTTTTAGAGTATATAATATTGTTCATTAACTACAGGCAATCTCAACTCATGAATAGGATTATGCTATAAAAATTCATTTATGAGTAATTACTTTGAAACTTATATGGTATTTTCCCATAGGCACTGTCCAATTGAATTCAGTACACATCTGTTGGATTGTATAATCCATCCCTTCATAGTTTGTCAGCCTACTCTGAAAAATATTTGCATGTGTACATAAGAAGGTATATAGGAAGAGTTAACATAGTAGGCCTGAAACTGTTATCTTTAGAAAGGTCTGCTTGCAAGGATAGCTCTTGACTAGTTTTTGGTACTTGGATTTTGGAAGTGTTCCCACCATTCCTTAACTGATTAAAGGTAGTTCACTGTGCCTAGACTGCTTACCCAAATGATATGATTTATGGTCAACTTGCTTTCCTTCTGGGAGTCTGGAGTTTTGGTATGTGATGGGCATTGGGTACATATGTGACCAACTTCCAACAAAATTCTTGAATGCTAAGTGTAGTGGAATTTCCTGGGTAGAAACATAAACACATGTTGCTGCACTTTTGTTGCTGGGTGAAGAGTATGTACTATGTGACCCTTCTCTCCCTCATGGGAGAGAAAGAGCATAAGGAAGCCTACTTATCAATTCTCCAGACTCCACCTGTGTCTTTTTTCCTCATCACCTGGCTGTGAATCCTCACTATGTCATTTAATAAATTTTAGCCATGAGTACAATGATATGCTAAGTCCCTTGAGTTCTTTTAGCAAATCTCTGAATGTGGGGGTGTTCTTGGGGGACTGACAGCAAAGAAAAAGTATATAGCACATCTTGTGATCATGAAGAAGAGATGAAAAGAGACAAATTTTCATCAAAGGGGAATGAATAAACAATCTGTATTATTATTATTATTATTATTATTATTATTATTATTATTTGAGAGAGAGAGAGAAAGAGTGTGAGTGGGGGAGGAGGAGAAAGGTAAAGGGAGGAGACAGAATCTCAAGCAGGCTCCATGCCCAGTGTGGATCCTGAAGCAGGGCTCGCCCTCAAGACCTGAGCTGAAACAAGAGTTGGACGCTTAACTGACTGAACCACCCAGGCATGCCAACAATCTATTTTTTTCTAATGTAGTGTATATATATAATAGAGGTTTAAAAAATGAACCACATTATAGGCCAGAAAGAAAGAAAGTCTTATAAATACCAGAGAATGTATAGACTGTCTCCTCTGACCAAAACACAGTAACAGAAATAAATGACAAAGAGATAACAAAAAACACTTCATAGGTTTGAAATTCACACACAGACACACACAGACACACACAGACACACACACACACACACACACACACACACCTCTCAATCATTCATGGAATAAAGAAGAAATCTTTTGGAGACCAGATTTTAAGAAATAAAGAACAGGAAAAATACTACATATCAAAACTTTTAATATGCTGCTAAGCAGTGTTTTGAAACCTAAGAATGAACTAGACATCCTACTTAAGAATTTTTTTTAAAGTAAATTCCCTTTTAACAATATTTTTTCTTCTGATCTGTGAGCATGGGATTTTTTTTTCATTTCATTGTGTCATCTTTAATTTCTTTCATCAGTGTTTTATAGTTTTCAGAGTACAGGTCTTTCATCTCTTTGGTTAGGTTTAGTCCTAGGCATCTTATTGTTTTTGGTGCAATTTTAAATGGGATAGATTCCTTAATTTCTCTTTGTGTTGCTTCAGTATTGGTGTATAGAAATGCAACAGATTTCTGTACATTGATTTTGTACCCTGCAACTTTCCTGAATTCATTTCACAGTTCTAGCAGTTTTTTGGTGGAGTTTTTCAGGTTTTCTATATGGAGTATCATGTCATCAGCAAATAGTGAAAGTTTTACTTCTTCCTTGCTGATCTGGATTCCTCATTTCTTTTTGTTATCTGATTGCTGTGGCTAGGAAATCTAGTACTGTGTTAAATAACAGTGGTGAAAGTGGACATTCCTGTCTTGTTCCTGACCGTAGAGGAAAAGCTCTCAGTATTTCCCCATTGAGGATGATATTGGGTGTGGGTTGTTTTTTTTTTTAATTTTTTTTTCAACGTTTCTTTATTTTTGGGACAGAGAGAGACAGAGCATGAACGGGGGAGGGGCAGAGAGAGAGGGAGACACAGAATCGGAAACCGGCTCCAGGCTCTGAGCCATCAGCCCAGAGCCCGACGCGGGGCTCGAACTCACGGACCGCGAGATCATGACCTGGCTGAAGTCGGATGCTTAACCGACTGCGCCATCCAGGCGCCCCAGGTGTGGGTTTTTCATAGATGGCCTTTATTACATTGAGGTATGTTACCTCTAAACCTACTTTGTGTCGGTTTTTTTTTATCATGAATGGATGTACTTTGTCAAATACTTTTTCTGTATCTATTGAAATGATCAGATGGTTCTTATCCTTTCTTTTATTAATGTGATGTATTTGCAAGTATTGAACCATCCTTGCAACCCAGGAATGAATCTCACTTGATGGTGAATTATTTTTTTTAATGTATTGTTGGATTTGGTTTGCTAGTACTTTGTTGAGGATATTTGCATCTATGTTTATCTCTGTTTATCAGAGATATTGGAGTGTAGTTCTTTTTTGTGTTTGGCGTCTTTATCTGGTTTTGATATCTGGTCAGGGTAATGCTAACCTCAAAGAATAAATTTAGAAGTTTTCTTTTCTTTTGTATTTTTTTGGAATAGTTTGAGGAGAATGGGTACTAACTCTTCTTTAAATGTTTGGTAGAATTCACCTGTGAAGCCATCTGATCCTGGACTTTTGTTGAAGTTTTTTGATTACTGAGTCAATGTCTTTGCTGGTTATTGGTCTGTCCAAATTTTCTATTTCTTCCTGTTTCACTTTTGGTAATTAATATGTTTCTAGAAATTTATTCATTTCTTCTAGGTTGTCCAATTTCTTGGCATACAATTTTTCATAATATTGTCTTATAATTATATTTCTGTGGTGTTTGTTGTCATTTTTCCTCTCTCATCTGTGACTTTATTTATTTGGGTCCTTTCTTTTTTCTTTTTGATGAGTCTGAGTAGAGGTTTATCAATTTTATTAATTTTTTTCAAAGAACTACCTCCTGGTTTCATCAATATGTTCTATTATTTTTTTAGTTTCTATATCTTTTATTCTGCTCTAAACTTTACTTTTCCCTTCCTTATGCTGGCTTTGAGCTTCATTTGTTGTTCTTTTTGTAGCTCCTTCAGTTTAAGGTTAAGTTGTTTATTCGAGATTCTTTTTTCTTGCTTCTTAAGGTAGACCTATGTTGCTATCTACTTCCCTCTTAGAACCACTTTTGTTGCATCCCAAAGATTTTGGACTGTTATGTTGTCATTTTCATTTGTTTCCATGTATTTTTTAAATTTATTTTTTTATTTTCTGGTTGACCCACTCATTGTTTAGTAGCATGTTATTTAACTTCTATTTATTTGTGGTCTATCCAGATTTTTTTCTTGTGGTTGACTTCTAGTTTCATAATGTTGTGGTCAGAAAAGGTGCATGGTATAATTTTGATCTTCCTGAATTTGGTGAAGCCTGTTTTGTGGCCTAATATGTGATCTGTTCTGTAGAATGTTCCAGGTGCACTTGAAAAGAATCTGTATTCTGCTGTTTTAAGGTGGAATGTTCTGGATATATCTGTTAAGTTCATCAAGTCCTGTGTGTTATTATTCAAAACCATTGTTTCCTTGTTGATTTTCTGTTTAGATGATCATGTCCATTGATGTAAGTGGGATGTTAAAGTCCCCTACTATTATTGTATTATTATCAGCTAGTCCCTTTATGTTTGTTATTAATTGTTTTATGTAATTGAGTCCTCCCATGTTGGATGCCTAAATATTTACAATTGTTATATCTTCTTATTGGATTATCCCCTTTATTATTATATAGTGCCCTTCTTTGTCTTTTGTTAAAATGTCTATAATAACCAAAGCAATATATGTTTTAATGCAAGTCGTATCAAAATACCAACAGCATTTTTTTACAGAGCTAGAACAAACAATCCTAAAATTTGTATGGAACCACAAAAGACATTTAAAAGCCCAAGAAATCTTGAAAAATAAAAGCAAAGCTGAAGGGATCACAATTTTGGACTTCAAGTTATATTACAAAGCTGTATTAATCAAAACAGTATGGTATCAGCATAAAAATAGACACATAGATCAATGGAACAGAACAGAAAACCTAGAAATGAACTCACAATAATATGGTTAATTAATCTACAACAAAGCAGGAAAGAATATCCCATGGAAAAAGACAGTCTTTTTAACAAATGGTTTGGGAAAACTTGACAGCTACATGCTGTCAAGAATGGAACTGGACCACTTTCTTACACCATACACAAAAATAAATTCAAAATGGATTAAAAACTTAAATGTGAGATCTGAAACAATAAGAATCCTAAAAGAGAACACAGGGCAGTAATTTATTTGACATTGGCCATAGCAACTTCTTTTTAGATATATCTCTTGAGGCAAAGGAAACAAAAGCAAAAATAGACTAATGGGACTACACCAAAATGAAAAGCTTCTGCACAGCAAAGGAAACAACCAATAAAGCTAAAAGAGAACCTACTGAAGGGAGAAGATATTTGCAAATGACATATCCAATAAAGGGTTAGCATCCAAAATATATAGAGAATGTGTAAAACTCAACACCCCAAAACAAAATAGTCTAATTAAAAATGTGCAGAAGACACAAAAGACATTTTTCCAGAGAAGACATATAGATGGCCAACAGGGACATGAAAAGATGCTGAATATCACTCATCATCAGGGACATGCAAATCAAAACCTGTCATAGTGGCTAAAATCAACAACACAGGAAACAACGGATGTTGGTGAGGATGTGGAGAAAGGGGAACCCTCTTGCACTGTTGCTGGGAATGCAAACTGATGCACCCACTCTGGAAAACAGTACGGAGGTTCCTCAAAAAGTTAAAAATAGAAGTACCTGATGATCCAGCAATCACACTACTGGATATTTACCTAAAGAATACAGAAACACTAATTCAAAGGGATATATGCATCCTGATGTTTGCAGCAGCAGCATGTACAATAGTCAAATTATGGAAACAGCCATCAATTGACTTATCAATTGATGAATGGATAAAGATGTCACACCACACACACACACACACACACACACACACACACACACACACACACACTGGAATATTACTCAGCCATAAAAAAGAATAAAATCTTGCCATTTGAAATGACATGGATGGACCTAGAGAGTATACTGTGAAGTGCAATAAGTCAGGCAGAGAAAGACAAATACCATATGATTTCACTCATATGTGGAATTTAAGAAAAAAAATGAGCAAAGGGGTAAAAAGAGAGAGAAGTAAAGCAAGAAGCAGACTCTTAACTATAGAGAACAATCAGATGGTTACCAGAAGGGAGGTGGGTGGGGGAATGGGTTAAATAGGGGATGGGGATGGGTTAAATAGGGGATGCACTTGTAATGAGCATCAGGTTATGTATTTAAGTGTGGAATCACTACATTGTACAACTGCAACCACTATAACACTGTATGCTAACTAACTGGAAGTAAAATAAAAACTTAAAACAAATAAAAGCTGAACCACAGAATCAGTATTATGCTAAAAATAGTTTTAATAATAATGTTAAAAATGTTTAAAAAGGTAAACTCCAAGAAACTGAAAGATGGAAACAAGGGTAGGGCTTAGTGAAATAAAAAACAAATAAACCACTTGATAAATCCAAAACATGGTTCTTTGGAGATACTAATACGATAAACAAAATAAGTCTTAAGCAAGACTTACCAAGAATAAAAGAGAAAAAGTAAAAATCAACAAATTTAGGTATAAAAAAGGTGACAAAACATAAATATAGAGGACATTTTTAAAATTCAGGAGAATATTATATAGTAATACATTTAAAATTTATA
This sequence comes from Herpailurus yagouaroundi, assembly GCF_014898765.1. Classification (NCBI taxonomy): domain Eukaryota; kingdom Metazoa; phylum Chordata; class Mammalia; order Carnivora; family Felidae; genus Herpailurus; species Herpailurus yagouaroundi. The sequence continues at coordinate 36,018,276 of NW_024412396.1, read as the reverse complement.
AAAAATTACAAGTTTATAGAAGAATATAACTTCTCAATACTGACTTTTGAAGAAATAGAAAACATTACTAGATTTATAGCCATTAAAGAATTTGAATAAGTAGTTTAAAACCTAACTTCAAAAAATATTGAGCCCAGATTCAAATGAATGAATTTTTCTTTTTTTTTTTTTTATTTTTTTTTTTTAACGTTTATTTATTTTTG